>NC_142772.1:36585098-37185098 GCF_988280905.1 Pimephales promelas | reverse complement strand
GACAGGTTACAGTCTGTGTGTTTGTTCACTGCAGTGGTGACGGCCACTAGGATGGCAGGTGCGGCTATGTATGAACTAGTGCGTGTTGGCCACTGTGAGCTGGTGGGAGAGATTATCCGATTGGAGGGAGATATGGCAACCATCCAGGTGTACGAGGAGACCTGTATCCTTTACCATTCATCAGTGATTTATTTACTCTGTAACCCTTAAAAAAGTTTTTAATCTAGTTAATCCAAATTTTGTTTTAGAATTGTTAGGAAAAATGGGTATTTCATATCTTATTTAAAGTTTTAGTAACTCAAGTATGGTTTTCTTCATGAAAATTACTGAAAGAAGCTGGCATGGGATTTTTTTTTTGTTAAAAAAACTTATTCTACATTTTCACCAACACAGATACTCTGAATCATGGATAGTGTGTTTTGTTATCGAAAAATAAGTACCAAAAAATTCTATAATATGGACAGAATTATTACCAAGATTCAATAATTTAAAGTACC
Source organism: Pimephales promelas (assembly GCF_988280905.1). Lineage (NCBI taxonomy): Eukaryota > Metazoa > Chordata > Actinopteri > Cypriniformes > Leuciscidae > Pimephales > Pimephales promelas. The sequence continues at coordinate 37,184,601 of NC_142772.1, read as the reverse complement.
TTGCAGTATTATGTAAATATGGTATTCATTCATTACTGTGGTATGCGGCAGATTACCATGGTAATAATCATGGTGCGGTCACCGTATGTTTTTGCATGTGTTTGTATTTGTCTATAAGTTTTCCTGAGCTATCTACAGCTGGAGTTTCTGTCGGAGATCCTGTGCTCCGTACTGGAAAACCCCTCTCTGTTGAGCTGGGGCCTGGAATCATGGGCTCCATCTTTGATGGTATTCAGCGTCCCCTGAAAGACATCAATGACCTCACGAGCAGCATCTACATCCCTAGAGGGGTTAACATTGGAGCTTTAAACAGGGATCTAAAGTGGGAATTTTCTCCTTTTCAAAACCTGAGGGTAAGGAACTATGCGTGTCTTTCTCTGTATAAAGGGCCGTCATGCAAGCTATTTCGAGGGGGCTCCAGTGACAGTTCTGTACTTTTTTTCTAAGACGTGATAGTCTAGTGGTGGTATATTTTTATAATATGGATGGGGGCTGGGTTAATTTTTATATCATTTGAAACTCGACTGCCAGAGATCACCCTGCATTTTTTATTTTTTTGGAAAACAGTGGAATTCACTTTTTGAGACCACTGTTTGTGTTTCAGGGGAAAAATCCGACCCCATTATTTATAACTTTTTTGTTTTCATCGTAATAATTACTGCAATGTTTTTAGAACCATTTCTATGTTTAATTATGAAATGAAGCAAGGAGATACATTATTAACACCTTTACTGTCACTATTCCAGAATATTAAAAGGATAGTTCAACCAAAAATAAAAAATTCTGTCATCATTTACTTTCCTTTATGTCATTTTAAACCAATAAGACTTTGATGATAGCATTTTCATTTTGGTGATCTATCTCTTTAACAATATTATAAGTCTTCTGTAGCTTTTAGAAACAAATGAAACCATCAGCATTGGACATTGCAAGGCTGGAAGCACAGCACGCATCATTTTTGGCCATATAATACATATCTCACAACTGGTTGTGTTGATGCATTCATATTTTGTCAAATTTTAACCACCCACATGCAACAACTCCTTTGTCATATACAAGCTAAATGGCATATTTTGGCTTCAAAGCGGGAAAATTCACCAAACAGCAACAATTGTAACGGCAAATTATTTTTATATTACATTGAAATGATGTACTGCATGTTTATGTCAATTGGACCCTCTGACTGTTTTTTCAGGTTGGAAGTCACATCACAGGGGGTGATATCTATGGATTGGTGCATGAGAACTCTCTCATCAAGCACAAGATCATGCTGCCCCCCCGCAGCAGGGGAACAGTCACCTACCTCGCTCCGACAGGAAATTATGATGTTTCTGTGAGTCACATTCACAATCATCCTCACGTCCTTAAATACTTCCACACATTTATAGACGTGAAGAAGATGAGGATGAAACCTAATCTCACTAAATACTTGAACTTCCCTTTTCACTGTGTGCGTGTGTCAGGATGTGGTGCTGGAACTGGAGTTTGAAGGAGTGAAGGAGAAGTTCACCATGGTGCAGGTGTGGCCTGTGCGACAGGTGAGGCCTGTTACCGAGAAGCTCCCTGCCAACCACCCCCTGCTGACTGGACAGAGAGTACTGGATGCCCTCTTTCCGTGAGTCTCAAAATCACACTGAGACTGTAAAGTTTATATTGTACTTGACACTTACTTTAATATTTCTGCTAAGGCTGGACAGCTAATCATATTTTAGTCATGATCACAATTTCTGCTTTTCTCAATGAATAAAGCAGAATCGTCTGCGATAGTGGCCCTCTGGTTATTTATCGTTTTTTCCTCTCCTTTATCTTTCATTGGTAACAAGCCACCACAAGCTTTCATGCTTGTAGAGTTTAAATCCCCAATCTGAGAGTTACATTTTAATTGATACATTTTCTGCCCTCAACCTGGTGACCTGAAACCAGATAAACATATATGTTGGAGTTTGGTGATCACCACTGCCATTCTGCTCAGATGGATGTGTAATAAAGCCAGTCTGTTGCCGCCTGTGCTATTTGCTGCTACTAAATCTGTCAGCAAATCTTCTCAGCGATGACCTGAATAAATACATGATACATTTAATAAATCAGGAAACTACATGAGGTAAATTAAACTGTGCATATGAATTGACACACTCTTGATTTGTTGTTTTGGGTCAGTGTGTGATTTTTTTTTTTTTTATGTAAATGTGATGATACACATGGAAACTTTTTGAGCAATGTTGCTTGGGCACTTTCCCTTTGAAAATGGGCAATATATTTCTATCTGGATAATGTAGATCGGTCGTGGGTCAGTTGTCTCATCTGGTTGCCCATTGACGGCAACATTGCCCAACAACATTGCTCAAAAAGTTGCCCTGTGTATCATCACCTTAAGTCTCTTATGCAAACCTCATTTATTTGATCAAAAATACAGTAAAACGATAATATTGTAAAATATTATTACAATTTGAAATAACTTTTATATTTAAAGTCTTTAGAAATTCAGTGCTCAAGAAACATTTCTTATTATTTTCAATGTAGAAAAGAGTAGTGCAGCTTAATATTCTTAATATTCATGATGCATTGTTTTCAGGATGTATCTATTCAGAATAGAAAGTGCAAAAGAAAAGCATTTGCATCAATATTACTTAATGCATTTCTTACGAACCCACAACTTTTGAATGGTGGTGTACAGTACGTGAAAGTGGAATAATTCTGACGAAATGTACAAAGTAATTTCTTAAATGACACGGTTGTGATTATCAGTTTAACCATTACGGCGCACGGGCGCAGTCCTAACTTCTGCCGTTTTGCAGATGTGTCCAAGGAGGAACCACAGCCATTCCAGGAGCCTTTGGCTGTGGTAAGACTGTCATCTCTCAGTCTCTCTCCAAGTACTCCAACAGTGATGTCATCGTTTACGTTGGTTGTGGCGAGCGTGGAAACGAGATGTCTGAAGTATTAAGAGACTTTCCAGAGGTTGGTATGGCTGAGCTTAATGACAGCATACTTGGTCACTTCGCTTAATACTACGTTTATGAATGCGATATGACATTCATACCTAGAATGGTTAATGCGACCCTGTTGTGTGGTTTAGATGATTTTATGATTTTGTGATTTTGTTCAATAGCTCACCATGGAGGTGGATGGGAAGGTGGAGAGCATTATGAAGAGAACAGCACTGGTGGCCAACACCTCAAACATGCCTGTGGCTGCCAGAGAAGCCTCCATCTACACTGGTAAACACAAGAGCCTTCTTTAGAAAGTAAAGTGTGCTGTAATGCGGAGCGCCTTGAAACAGGGTTTTTTTGATAAAGCACAATTATTGATAGTAAAATGAGATGTAAGAGAAGAGAAAGTTAGCATGCTTGTGTGTCACCAGGTATCACATTGTCTGAGTACTTCAGAGACATGGGCTATAATGTCAGTATGATGGCTGACTCCACCTCTCGCTGGGCTGAGGCTCTTAGGGAGATCTCCGGACGTTTGGCTGAGATGCCTGCTGGTATGTACAGCTCAGCAATCCCTGTTTTGTGTCCACTGCAAATTTCTGTGTAGTAAAAATAATAATTGTGTGTTCACCAATGGTGCATTAAATAGATGAAAAGGGACAGTACATACATTTATAAAACGCTGTTCTTTTGAACTTTCTATTAATCAGATTATCCTGAAGAAAAAAATGCATCTCGGTCTCCACAAAAATATTAAGCAGCACAGCTGTTTTAATGAAAATAATAAGAAATGTTTCTTGAGCACCAAATCAGCATATTATAATGATTTCTGAAGGATCATATGACTGAAGACTGGAGTAATGATGCTGGAAATTCAGCGTTGCCATTACATTTGAATATATACAGTGATTAGCATAAGTAAACACACCCATGCTAAAGTTGACTAAAAAGAGGAATAATAAAAAAAATCTTTTGGAAATTGATCATAATGCCTTAATTTGTAAAAAACTGAGGAGAACTCCAACCTTTAAGGACACCCTTTTTCACCCGTAAATAAATTAATGTTCTTCCTTAAAATACAGGGTGCATAAGTCAGAACACCCCTATGTTAAATTCCCATAGAGGCAGGCAGATTTTTATCTGGCCATTTATTTCATGGATCCAGCGTATTATATATCGTGATAAAGTTCCCTTGGCCTTTGGAATTAAAATAGTCCCACACCATCACATACCCTTCACTATACCTTGGGATTTATTCCTCTTTTTAGTTCACTTATGGTAAGCACTGTATTTAGTTCTTGTGAAGTGTAATATTATTTCACAGTATTACAGTTTTTACTGTATATTCAATCAAATAAATGCAGCCTTGTTGAGTATAAGAGACTTTTTTTTCAAAAACGTTCTTATACTGGATAACCTTCCTGTTTTCCTCCCACAGATAGTGGGTATCCCGCATACCTTGGAGCCCGTCTGGCATCGTTCTATGAGAGAGCAGGGCGAGTGAAGTGCCTGGGTAACCCAGAGAGAGAGGGCAGCGTCAGCATTGTGGGAGCGTAAGTTTCTACAGACTTCGTTTATAAAAATATAACTGTTGTGTGGGGCGTTATAGCTGTTCTTTCCACACATTTTGAAATGAATGTTTCTCTTTAGCGTGTCTCCCCCTGGTGGTGACTTCTCCGATCCTGTGACTTCTGCCACTCTTGGTATTGTGCAGGTGGGTGGATTTATTCATTTAACTCTTTTAAATAAAGCAGTGAAGTAGTATCTTTCATTATTTCTCTTCTCATTTGAACTGTTGCGCTCAGGTGTTCTGGGGTCTAGATAAGAAGCTCGCCCAGAGGAAACACTTCCCCTCTGTTAACTGGCTTATCAGTTACAGTAAATATACACGAGCTCTGGATGAGTACTATGACAAACACTTCCAAGAGTTTGTGCCGCTGCGTACCAAAGCCAAAGAGATTCTGCAGGAGGAGGAGGATCTGGCTGAGATTGTGCAACTGGTTGGAAAGGTGTGTTTGTGTCTTAGTTATTGTTTGTCATTATATATAAATATATATATAATATAACTCTGCTCATTTAATTAATAAAGTTTAAATTATTACTGCGTAGTGATTTTAGAGCTTTATGTATAATATTCACTAGCTCCCCTGTTATCTTGCAAACACTAAGAGTAACTGTGTCTGTCGAATTTTTTTTGCCTATTATCCAGTAGAATTTGTTATTCATTTTGAAGCCATTCTCCGTGCCTTTCCGAATAAGGTATTCGGCTTCTGGCACATGTTGTTTGCATTTTGCATTTTTTTCTATAGGGATATTTGATTTTTTTTTTTTTTTTTTATGTATATATGTTATACAATATTTTAATATTGATTCTGAACGCATGCCTGGGTTTATTTTCTTTCCTTAACTTTAGGCATCCCTGGCTGAGACAGATAAAATCACTCTGGAGGTGGCCAAACTTATTAAAGATGACTTCCTGCAGCAGAACGGTTACACTCCGTATGACAGGTAAAGTCATCATCTGTACAATAAAGATTGTGACATTCCCCACAGCCCCTGTGTTTTGATTTCTCGTTGTTCTAGTAGTCTGTTTGTCAGTCTGTACTAATTATTTTCTACATTATCTCCCTGTCTATTTCTCGTCTAGGTTCTGTCCCTTCTATAAGACAGTGGGCATCCTGTCCAATATGATAGCTTTTTATGACCTGTCCCGGCATGCTGTTGAAACCACAGCACAGAGCGATAATAAGATCACCTGGGCGCAGATCCGTGAACACATGGGAGAAATTCTTTATCGGATCAGTTCCATGAAGTTCAAGGTAGTGTTACTCAAGTATTGATTTTGGGATTAGTGTAGTAAGTAAAGATCCTCGACCACAGGATTCTCTTGATGATGTAATCAATGACCAATTTCGATTTGTTTAGTTTAATTCAGTGTTTCGGAGTTGATGTTAATTGAGACTAAAACCATTAAAAAAAATTAAATTATTGAAAAATTGCGTTGACACCAGAGCACATGCTATGGCAAGCAGTATTAACATTTAATCCTTAAAATCTACTAGTATATATTTTCATGCTACTAGTACTTGTTTTTAGATACTAGTATATATTACATTAAGTACTAGTACTTATTCATTATGTACAGATCATTTAATTAAAATACATTTTATAAAGACAATCCACTTTGTGTATACAGGCAGGAGCCACCTTTGGAAAACAGTCTCGACAAGTCGAACCATGAACTCTGTTCATACAGTTCAGAAGTTCGCTAAATTTCATACAGTTCAGCTCACTTGGCACGTCGTGGTTCGACTTGTCGAGACTGTTTTCCAAAGATGGCTCCTGCCTGTATACGCAAAGTGGACTGTCTTTCTTAAATATCTTCTTATTAAACGCTCTGTACACTTTAGTGTTGGGCGATATGCTCCATTTTCATATCGTCCTATCGTCAGCCTGTGAGATCGGCGATACACGATATTATCGTGAGGGGGCGGGGCTAACTTATTTGATTATTAACTTGATTATTGAGCCTACTCATTAATTTTCTTGTTTTATTAGCCTACTTCGTTTTATATACGATAATCTTTTTCTATTTTGCTAGCAAAGGTGTAGTGTTTATTAATAGGATCAGGTTATTTCCTGGTATAGTGAGGTAAAAAAAAGAGATCCTAATCCTTTTGTTTGTCAACGGGAAATTTACGGACACATTAGCCTATCCTCATGCCGTTACATGCAGCATTTTGACTAGGGTCTATTTCTGCACGAGATGAAAACACGTTTTAATAATTTCTTGGGTCAGAAAAAGTCGGAGTTTGCGATATGTGCCCCCCTACCAGTGCGCTCTCTGCGCACTTCACATGCGCACAGTAAGCACGAAGTACGCGGGTTAATGTGTTTTAAATGCCGATAGAAGAGCAAGGGCCAAACGTCTAGCTGAGTCGATCGGTTTATACTTATACTTATGACTTGACTCTGATAAAGGAAACGTTTACATGACCACATGCATTGTCAAGTTTATTCAATATAATCAGGTTAAGAACGTCGTCGCATGTAAACGCGCTCAATCTCTGAAAGTGAAAGTAAAAACGAACTGCTTTCGGCATCTGCATTAACGCCGCGTTCCCTCAGAGACGACGATGATAACGGTAACTATAATACTATTTTAGTGATATTATTATTAATACTATTTAGTAATTGTATTGTTTTTAGTGTTAGTGTCATTAAACGTTTTGTTAATGTGTTACGGAAACAAATACTGACGAACAACGATGCCGTTTTCATCTTGGATCTGTAGGAAATTGAATTTTGCGTCTGTTAAAACGAGCACACTTGATAATTTGTGAATGGATCGCCTTGCAATTAAATTTTGATGTGGGATGTTTTTTAGTCTGTTTTAAAAACATTCTCTTAGAGGAGTCCTCATTAGTGCGTGTGTTGTGCAATTGTTATGAGATGATGTCGTTGTAAATTTAGGCAAGGCAAATTAATTGTAGTTCCTAATATTCATTTAATAACAATACTAGCTTTATAATAATAATAATAATAATAGGCCTAATAATAATAATTTAATACATTATGGTAAAACGAGCCAATTATCGTATTGATATCGTCAAAGGCATCTGCCATCGGCGATATGTCAGACTATCGTCGATACACGATACTATCGTCTATCGGCACAACCCTAGTACACTTACAAAGTTCTCAATGGCTCGTTTTGCATGCACGGACCCTCATTATGTGTTAGTGTGGGGCTATTTTAACTAGCAATTTCTTTTTACTCATTATATGCCCCCATATACTAGCGTTATACGCTAATCTCAGGGAACAGTTGACTAGGTACTAATGTGTTATTAGACGAAAGGTTCATTTTGCGCTGGAGTTCTCCTTTAAGGATTAAATGTTGATACGGCTTGCCATACACGTGCCCCTTAAGATTTTTGAGCCAAAATGGATTTGAATGCAGCTTCCTAGAGACAAAAATAATAATTTTACATTTGATAATGAACTCATTGAAGTGTGTGATTAGAGCGTTTAGCATGTCACGTGTCTGTGTTTGAGCTTTGACTGGCTTGTCATACATCACTATGGTTCAATGTTTTTAACCATGTTTATTGTATGAATTTTACATTTAAATACAAATAATTTGTGGCATAGTTCAAATATAACAAAAAAAAAATTTTTTTGATCCTCTCAAAAATAATTTGACGACATGTTTTATTGATATCCGCAAGCCTGTTCTACACATTGCATAGATAATTATAACGTTTACTCTAATCTTAGAATATTGTTGTTACAAAATGAATTGCTTCAAAACAGAGAAATTCGCCAATCTCCCACTGTCACACAGCCTAGGCGACTCGTGCAGACAATTTTTCTTATTTTTACGCTTAAATATGTTTGTTTCTATAAGCTACAAAATATGCGGAAGACTATTCTTAATATTCTAGAATAGCGTTAGTAAATGAGTTAATAATGTATGTTCTTGCGTCGATAATTCAAAAGTATAATCGGATATGATAACATTGCAGTAATTATCAGAGCGAAAGCGAAAATATATATATATATATATAAAATGTATATTCAAAATATGAATAAATACTATAATAGTATACATTACCACAAACCATCATTATTTTAGTATTAAAATATTAAAAATGTATTTATTATTTATAAAATATAATGTATTATTATACATTTTTAAAAAACATATATAAACTTCTTTTTTATTTGTTTATTTACAATAATTTCATTCAGCTGACATTGACCAATTTTACATAATGCGTGTGTGTTTTGTAGGATCCGGTCAAAGAGGGTGAAGCAAAGATCAAAGCTGACTACGCTCAACTGCTGGAAGACATGCAGAATTCGTTCCGCACTCTTGAGGACTAAAAGCAACCTTTGACCTCACTTGACCCCCCCCCCCCCCCCCCCCGTGCTGTGCAGTGCATTTCCCAGTGCTCCCTTGTGCATGTGTACCTCTCGTCTTAATATACACTAAAGCTGTTCAGCTGATCTCAACGAATGAAAGTCGGAGCCAGTAGCCATCGCTAATCTGAATATGGTCTTTATAAAGCGTAAACGGAGTGTTCTCACTCTATAGCTATGGCTTTTACTTGGTGTTTGAACTGCAAGATTGTATTTTAGCATCTTAAGCAAATGCCTCTGTGAGCTCTCTGTGCTGAGAACACTGGAAGCACAAAAACAAAATTCATCTCTTTTTCACACCACCTTTCCCATGAGTCCTTGTTGCATGTGTTTGGAGCACGGGGAGCACAGTGTTTTATTCCCATCTCCTTTTTTTTCTCTGTGACCAATAGAAATGTGTTATACTGGGAACAATTCAAGTCAGAAAGGGATCATTGAGGCTTCCCTTATTTATTTGTATCTTGTTTTGTCTCATGAATGTGATTTCTGCTTTATGTGTGTTCCTTTGACTGTTTATCATATTCATGTGAGTGAGCTTGTGTGAGTTGGGAGTGTGTGTGTGTGTGTGTGTGTGTAGATTATTGTGGCTTCTGTAGTGGTACATTTGTTGTGTGTTCAGTTCCAAAGAATTAAATGATTGGAAACTGTTTAAATGACTCTGTTTTATAATAACAAAAATAGATTGTTTACATACAACTGTTCAAATGTTCAGGGTTGGTAAGATCATTTTCTACTTTTATATATTTAAAAAAACACTACATTTTCAGGATCATTACTCCAGTCTTCAGTGTCACATGATCCTCCAGAAGTCATTCTAATATTCTGATTTTGTGCTCAATTACATTTATTTTCTATTATTGTTGAAAACACTCTTTACAGGGTCCTCTGATGAATTAAGTTTAAAAGAACAGTGCTTATTTGAAATAGAAATCTTCTGTAACAATTTAAGTCTTCACTGTGACTTTTGATCAATTTAATGCGTCCTAGCTGAATAAAACTATTCATTTCTTTGAAAGAAATAAAAAGTGAAGTACTGACCCCAAACTTCTGAACGGTAATGCAGTGTTGATCTGGCCTCATGGACATTTTTCAGCCTGTGGATGCATGTGTAGTTACATGAGACGAAGGAAATTCACCCGACACACTGAATAATAAAACTTTATTTTATTATTATTATTTTTTTATTAGAACTTTATAAACTTTGTTTATATGTGTCAGAAGGATAGATGGGGATTTAAACAGTAAACAAACCATGGGACAAAACCAGTCACAAAAAAAAAACAGTTCTCAACCAGCTATTTCTGAAGTGAATGTCCTAGTGGGACTTAAAAAAGGCATGTAGGTGAAAATGAAGAACTTTGCAAATAAGTTCTTTAATTAAACCAGTACACTGAATGAAAGAACAAGTATTAAGATTAGGCATCTCTTGAGAGAAAAAAAAGTGTTTAGTGTTAAGTGCTGATATAAGGTCAGTTTCTGATTGATATTACTTCCTAATGATAGTCTGGTACAAGTCAATCTACCCAACGTAAGGTATGCAAAGAACCTACATCAGATCAGAGTCTGATAACTTACATCTGTCCTATGTTGTTATGATCATATGAAAAGACTGATTTTGATACTGAGAACATACAACACAGCAGACTAGATTAAAAAACAACAACAATTTTTCATCTAAGGAACCATTCATGCAGAAATCCAGGTATTTTCCAGGTAATCCATGGGGTGGTGATGGCACAGTGGATAAGACACATGCCTTTTGGTGTGAGAGACCCCGGTTTGAATCCACTGCGAGACACCCTGAGCGAGACACTCAACCCCTAGTTGCTCCAGAAGCGTGCGACCTCTGACATATATAGCAATTGTAAGTCACTTTGGATAAAAGCGTCAGCTAAATGAATAAACGTAAATGTAAATTTTGAAATAGTAAAAAAAGCATGCAAGCTCACAAAAGCTCAATAGTTCATAACTCAGCTGCTCTTGCTCTTCTATATTAGATCTGATGGGTTGTGCATGTTTGAGGGGGTCACATGTATTCGTCTATTTTATCATTCAGAACATGGGGTGAGCTAAATGTCTCACAGTTCACTGATGTAATTCTCTCAAGCACTGAGGTCAGTGGTCAGTTCTTGGCAGTTTGACTGTGAGAGTATGTGTGCTTGTTCTCTTTTACCTTTGGCCTTCACTGTAACCTCTCCACACTTTGAACCACCAAGGCCGCGACTCCCACTTCATTTCGGCAGGCAGTTTAGTTTGTCCCTGAACTGAGTCAGAATCACAGCAACCAGCCCCGCTGCCACGCCAACAACTGCCACAACGATGCCAATCATAGTGCCCACCGACTCTTCGATCACACCTGAGTGGGCATTTGATGAAAAAAGGTATATTCTCACTGTAATCTGTCATTGTCTCAGATGAATGATTGTAATTGCCTCTTTAAAAACAGTACTTCATATGTTCACATTTATTCAGTTATCTGGCGTTCACATATAAACCATTTGATTTTTTCACGTTAATATTTATTAGTCATAACAGATTATTGGCACATGCCATAATTTTTATGCTAAATTTAAATTTTAAAAGTTTTTATAGCTATTTTTATATTTTATGTTCTCAGTTTAATTTTTAAATAAAAAAACTACATTTTTAGTTTTTGTATTACTTTTTTTAAAATGTATAGTTTCCATACATTTTTATTTCACTTTAATTATTTTAATACATCAAAATGAAAATGCTGGCAACCAGCTGAAAAAACAGTTTCAGTTTTTTTTTCAGTTACTGTTTTATTCAAGTAACAGAATGTTTTTTTAATGGTTTCAATACAATTTAACTTTAATATCCGTGATTTGAATTGCACTAAGAAAATCACAAAAGGGAGGATTCACCCAAAAATGGAAATTTGCTGTTAATTTACTCACCTTTTTTTCTTCAGTAGAAATGTAAAAAAACAAACAAAACATTTTAGCTGAAACCGTGGTCCGATTCTTATAATGCAAGTTACTGGGTGCCGTCACTACATTTTGTTTTGCCTGTATGTTTTCTGATTCTCAAAGTAATGGCAGCAGTTGACTTGTATTTCACGCATCACCAAGGACCACGGTTATGGCTAAAAATCATCTTTACTGTTCTACTGATGAAAAAAAAAGACACCTACATCTTGGATGGCCTGAGGGTGAGTAAAATAACAGCAGTTTTTTAAATTCATCAGGGTTAACCATCCCTTTAAGGTCTTCCTTGAGTTTAACAGGCCATAGATTCATTAAAAGATAAATATATGTATAAAATTAAATGATGTATCTGAATATTGGTTTGTAAACTAAACTAATTCTCTCTCACCCAGCTCTTTACGGATGCTGAGTTTGGTCCCACCTCCATGAAGAACAGTTGAGTTTGTTGATATGAAGGCACACAAATATAATCCTTGATCTTCCACTGAAATGTTCCTCAGTGTCATAGATAGATTTCCCATAGGCAGATCACCAGACAAAAACACACGACCAGCAAACACATCCTCCACCGTCTCATTTCCATGTAGAACATTCCTCCTTTCCTCCAAACTCTGTACATACCAGCGCACCTTCTCCACAGCCAGTACTTCATCCATATCACTTTTTAAAAAACAGGGTAACATCACATTCTCCCCTTCCACAGCTTTTGCCTTTGGAGGCTGTTGTAAATACGACACTCCCTGTGGGCCTGGAGGATTGGCAGCCGGCAGAGCAGGTAAAACCTCTGATGTGGACGGGATCCGGATAGTCAGGGGAGTTTGAGTGGGATTGGTGATAATGGACGCATTTAACAGTAGACAAAGAGAAAGAAGCTCACCTGTCAATAAAACATTATTATTATTTGCCAGTGGAATGATTATTCTATGTAGTATATGTGAAAGAGTATGCCTCATGTCTAAAGATGTATGTTTATTTGGCATGTGTAAAGCAGAATAGTTACCCGTCAAGAACATTTGAACCAATCAAGGAAAATTCACACATATGCTATAAATACAGTGGCTTGCATAGCAGTGTTATGGTGACAGTCCCTTTACTAAAATTAGAGACTCAAAAGTCACAAGGATTAAAATATCAAAAGTCCTATGTGGAGAGTAAATCCTTCAACCTTTACTTTATTCGGTCAGCAGAAGTCTAGTTGTCAGTTCAGAATTAATTCCTTCGATTTTTTTTTTTTTAATAAAGACTGAATTACCAATAAACAGACTTAACATGAGTCATATCAACTCAGTGAATTAAAAAATGTGTTAAAATTATATGGCTAAAATATTGTAAACGTAAAATTAATGCTGCAACTCCCTTTGGCTCGGTACAGCATAACATGCCTCTCTCATACTTCATGTCTTCTCATTAATGTTCAATAAACACAACAAGGAATTAAAAATAAATTTACTGTGAAGCAGACTTTATAAATTAGTTAAATTGAGGGTGCATACTGCTGATTAATAGGTGAAGATGCTGTTTAGTGTAAAAGATTTATGACCACAAACTACTAGGTTAATCCAGGCTGACGTGAGACGTGAGAGCAAGACATTTACACGTTTATGAGGTTAGCCTGCTTAAATTAGGCATGTAATGTGCTTTTTGTGGATATGATTATTTGTGGAGGGAGGGATTTTTTTTTTTTTTTTTTGTTAATGAGTAAGTTAGTAGAACACAGAGAAATGAGAATGCTATAATGCTGAGGGAAAGATAGAAAGGCTTACCTGAGAGGAAAAGGTGACTAAGTAAGGTTCTAGAAGTTAAGAGACTGAGGAAAGCCATATCTGTCACAGAGAAGTGTCAGACACTGACACAGAGCTGATGGAGCTACACTTTATCTCCCCCTCCAAAACCACCACACACATGTTGGTCCATTTCCACCCAGACACTAGTGTTACCTTGCCAGCCCAACTATACCTACCTACCTACCAAATACAATTCTATATTTGTATCTTTACACTATGTAACATTTCATAAATCCAAAAATAAAATTTCAAGTTTGTGTTTTTGCGCATTTTTACATTTATTCCAAAATAATAACTAAAGGCAGTAACAATCTGAACACTATTGTCTGAAGGGTCTGTTAAAAGTCAGTCAATGGGCACAGAGGCACTCTTACTTCACCTGCGTCGCTGGCGGACAGTGTTACTTGAGTAACCAGGCTTGTACTCTTTTTAATGACATATTTTGTAATATTTGCGTTGTTTTATTTTTGTAATATAGATTATCTTCTCAACATATTTTTGAGGTGGCACTTCCTCCCTTGGACGCAACGCCCCTGCTACCTATGTATTTACATCCCTATCTATCTATCTATCTATCTATCTATCTATCTATCTATCTATCTATCTATCTATCTATCTATCTATCTATCTATCTATCTATCTATCTATCTATCTATCTATCTATCTATCTATCTATCTATCTATCTATCTATCTATCTATCCAGTCGTTGTACACTACTGTAATATAGCAAATTGCATGTCGTCCGTAACAAAATTGAGTAGCTTCTGTCAGTGGGTCTATATACAGTAGATTCTGGATAAAACACCCACAAGAGCAATGTGAGCCCTCCAGAGTCCAGAAAGCATCTACAGATTATATTACCGGGAGATCAGGCGTGATGACAAATGGATGCGGTCTGTTGCGTTGAGATGTACAGTGTATGTGGCAGTCCAGTCTGAAACTTAACTCTCCCTCTCTCCACTACGAAAAAAAGGAGGAGATTAGAGAGTGGAATATTTGAAATGGAAGGTTTTATTTATGCGCTTAGCAACACTGGAAAATAAAGAATGACGTCACCCACTCGAAAATTTGAAATGTGTCAAGGCAATGAGTAAAGCTCTCTTAGAGCTACAGTGGAGATAAACTTTGCAGTTTGCAAAATGCAATTAAGATGATAGTGGAACTGTACCTCAATAAAAATGATGCCTACTTTCTTTTGCAATACATTCAAAACTCTCTGCAGGATGCGGTTGCTGGCCTCTGCTACGGAGCAGATCCAGGATGTTGGAATGACTTTGGAGTCCTAGGGGCGGCTCGCCCATAGAGGGCGCTGGGGCGCCGCCCTCCCTCCGACCTGTCTGTTTTTTTAATATATATTATAATTTATCATTTTGAAAAATAATCTGTGTTAATTATATGCTAATAATGGTTTTACTTTGAAAAGTGTTTTGAACTCACCAGAATGATATTTGCATTCACTTTCGTTACTTTTATCACGTTGGTGTAGTAGTATAGCCAATAGGCTGTCTTCTCAGGGCGCCAGTTCGCTCAGCCCCACAGTGCTGGAATTTAAGCCAATGG
This sequence comes from Pimephales promelas, assembly GCF_988280905.1. NCBI lineage: Eukaryota > Metazoa > Chordata > Actinopteri > Cypriniformes > Leuciscidae > Pimephales > Pimephales promelas. The sequence goes on along the minus strand of NC_142772.1, from coordinate 37,169,453 downwards.
TTCCCCGGTTGCTATGCAAAAAAGTTTCTATTTCGCCAATCAGCGTCGTCAAATTGTATGGTTTGGGGGCGCTGAAAATATCGCCCACAGTATCAGATTAGGGGAGTGCACCGTGCACGCGCACCACGGGACATTTTTTTTTTTTTTTACCTCAGATGAGAGCAGAATGGCAGCGCCAGTGACGTCAAGTGGAAATAATGTAAAGTTAGTCGTGGGAATAGCTTGTTTTCATGTGACGTCATGCAACTGCGTTGCCATGGCGCGAAGCGCAAATGGAGGGCAGGAAGTGATTTCTATATTTAGGAAGCACTTTAACACACTCAAAATGCCTATGTTTTGCGTCGTTTATGGTTGCTCAAATCGATCAAACCACGAGGAGTTTTTTATCGTGTGACAAAAGTTGTTGTTCATAAGGGAGGAAAGTACAAGAAATTGACAGAAAAACACCGGGAAAATGCCTTATAAACCTACGTCTGCGGTCGGGAGGAGCCGAATGGGAAAATGCCTGTGTGTGTGCGCAGTGATCACTTCGTCAACTGTGAGTTAATATTTATGTGGCTTATAATTACATTATTCAGGTGTTTAAATACACTTATGTGGCTGTTTGTGTAACATAGCAGTTTCCGAACTTTGTAAAGTCAAAGTATGTCTGTAAGACGAGTTAGTTGCTGATATACAGCCTCGATGGCAGGCAAATCTCTCAATTCAGTTGAAAATCGGTCCTCTTCATAACGTAAGGATCACGTCCAACATATGTTTCGATTTTCTGTTTATATATTTCTCTTGTAATCGCGTCTAAAGTAGTACAGTACAGATTTTCCTCCATCTCGTCCATTGCGCTCTTCACTCCTTGCCCTCCATCTGCGTTCCGCGCGTCAATACAATCACGTGGCCCAGACCCCCCTCTTACTCAGCCCCTCTCCAATATTTTTCACCAGCCGCCAGTACACGTTTCAAATAGAGTCTGAGGAGTAATCAATAGCGCCACCCAGCGTTCAGATATTTTTTTTTAATTCGGTGTTGACCTCTGTTGTTGTTACTTTCAGCTTGGGTCGTTCTGTTGTCTCACACACACGTGACACGCATCTGGCTTTTCAGCTATCGACAAACTGTAGTAAAAAATTACCTCGGAGGACTTCAATGTTGTAGGCCTAGAGCTCGATGCTGCTTGGACGAATCTGTATATTATTATAACAAACTAGGTTACGTTCTTTAGCGGAATATTTCAGATAACAAAGGTAGATATTTATTTGGTGAGTAGCTTAGCTGTGTAACGTTAGGTACTGTAAATAAAAACCCTTTCCATCTGTCATAGGCCTACATCCATCATCTCAGAGAATGGCAGGCAATTAACAGTCATATTCCTCCAGCTGCATTTTAAGGTAGGCTGCGTTTGCTGAGTGCATGCTGAAATGTAACAGTTATGCATGCCCTTTTACTGAAAGCCATTAAGAATTTGAATGCATATGCCTCATGGATATAATTATAATGACATTTGTTTTACAGTAAGTTTATCTTTACAAGGGGCACGTCACGCCGCCCTGGTCTTTCTGTCTGTGCCTCTTTCAAATTGTTCAGCTTGTTCATGATTTCATTACAGAGTGTTTGTAAAGCAAACACAGCAGTCACTGCAAAAATAGGCACACGCAATTTGTCTCTCTTGCGTGGTCTATCAGAGATAAAATGCATACGCTGATGGATAAACTGAGTTTCCGGATCATTATGTCATCTCAGTCAGACAGAGAAAGACGGGCTACACCCATAGATGCATTAGACAGACAGACTGCATTAGACCAAGTGCATTAAGCCTAAAGGTCGGCTGCAGAATGTGAATGTGAGCGCTAATCAGACGCAGGCTTTTAACACACTCACTCCAGTTAGTTCCGGTTCACTTTTAGTCTTTGCCACAGAGAAGCTCAATATCAACTGCATTACTGTAAGGCATTACAGTAAGAGCTGCACTATCATGACAGAGCCTAGATAAGACTCCAGCGCCAGTGTGCTCCCGATATTTTTACACTAATGTTTAAGTTGATTGTGGGTCTTTAAAGGGATAGCTCAGCCAAAAATGAAATTCATTCACCTCATGTTGTTACAAACCTGGATAACTTTTTCACTTTCTCTCTTCTCTAAAACACAAAAGGAGAAATTCTAAAGAATCTAGGCTTTTTTATGCAAAAGCACCACAAAGTGGTCCATATCATGATTCTTTTTGCATCTCGTTTTCTTAAGACACTTAGACACTTAGTTTGTGTGAGGAACAACAGACTATACACTTTAATAATCTTTCCCCTCCAGTGATCATTGATTTATAAAGCTTATTTGTGAACAAATCATTCGTGAACCGGATCAAGGGATTCATTGAAAAAATACGACTCAGTTGCCCCCAAAGAGAGCTAAAAGGATCACAAGCGAATGATGTCTTAAATTTAAGTTTTTAAGTATGAGATGACTTTAAGGCCCTGTTTACACACATATATATATTATTAAGATGTGTTTTTGTCGATCGGATCACTAGTGGATGATGCTAAATACAGGTGTAAATGGGGTCTAAAACGTTTTGAGCTTGTCCATTTTGGACCACTTCCAGAGGTAGTCGAAAACGCATTCGACCGGATTGCTTTCGTAATGTAAACAGCCACAGAAGGCTGCCTACTAAACATTATGGGAAGTGCGCTATCCAGATGGTATTTAAACTTTGTCGACTGAAGAACCAAGTTTGGTTTGAAGACAAAAAAACATACCATGCACAATGCTCTCTCACTTTGCCTGATTTCTTTGCCTGGTCTTGTGGCTGTCATAGCAGAAACCAAAGCTGATGCTCTCAGCATGTTTCTCTGTTTTCTGCACTCGTGCTTATATGTAAACTGTGTGAGATTATTTCTTACATTAGATTAAAAGATCTAAAAAGTTTATACATTCACCCACCCATAGACCCTCCCGTTAAAGAAATCAGGGCAGAAGTGGTTGAAAGTGGACAGATTAAAATACCAGGTATAACCGGGAATGTGTCTCCCTCGTCTACATGGGATCCGATTGACCAAAACGCATCTTGATAGTAGATGTAAACAGTGGCTAAATATAACAGCCTCACTACTTTTATGATCATTTAATGGTGATTTTATATCCATTTTGAAGCTTAAAAGCACCTTTTAATTGCAATTGCATAGAAAGGAGCATGAATTGTAAAAAAAAGATTCCCAAACTATCCCTTTGCATGTGTGTGGTAGATTCTTTTCTTCTTAGCACTGTTTTATTGTATAACCAAACATGGTCTGTGATTAATTATATTCTCAGATGAAATACTCACCAGCTCAAACAAAAGCACACCTGAGGTCCTGCGTATAGCAACTGGGGAATGGAGCCCAAATCAGCAGTTTATAAAGACCAGTTAGAAGGGATAAATTCTTCATATTTTGCTTGTGTAATCTGTTTACTTTGTTATCCCTCAAATGATGAGGTCATAGCAGAAGAACACTTGTTGCGTTTCAAAGACTGTTTTATCAGCAAACTGCAGCTGTTAAAGCCTCTTTTACCCATGAATGCCCTGTAGACTCTTGTATGTATTTTATTTTTTTTATTGTAGGCTAATCGTGACTGGTGTTTATGCCATTTTGAGATGCAAAGGAATTACGCACATGCCTCTTATTTGCGCAGATTTTAATCAAGTAGGCCTATTTAATCAAGTATTTAATTCACTTCTGTGTTTGTGAAACTAGTTCCACTGTTATTTTGTCTTTGACAGGTGACTAGCTATGCATTATGCAAGCAACCCATGCACTGGATTTAAAAGAGAACATTGTGTCCTCCTGTTGGTTTAGGTCACCGCTTACAAGAAACCTGATCTCGGAGGGTGTGGTCACATCAAACGGAGTCACATATCTGAGCTAGGAGGTCGCATATCATCTCCACTGTGACTATAGTTTGACCCTGACCTCCGAATATGGTTGCTAAAGATTGATGGGTCAACTGCTGCCTACACATACATCCAAGTTTGGGGTGAAGGAAGATTGAGAGTTATGAGCACTGTAAGCGATCTGATGACATGTATACTATTTAGAAGGACAGCGTTGGTCAAGACTTGGCTGTTACAGTATTTTGTTTCTTGATGGCATTGGAGACTCCAGGAGGAGCTGCAGCAGCTTCACCTCCACAAGAGACCGCTGGCTCTCACATCATGTAGCAGATGCTTTTAAATGGCTGACTTGCAAGAATCGCGCCGGATGAGCAGTAGCACACCTGGTCTATGGGCATGTCGAATTCTGCTTAGGAAAAGCTAAAAGGAAATGGCGATGTTTCTAGAAAGTGTCATGCCCAGAGGTGGTGAGCAGAGGTGTCATTCCCATATTACATTAAAATGTGTATTTGTTGGGGAGTATTCTCACACTATAAATAAACCACAATACCGCCAGACTAAAACGTTATACATGAAAACACTATAATAGATTTAGCTAACTAAATTTGAATTATTTTCTATTATAGCCTAATTATTTTTAATTTTTTAAGAATTAAGTGTAGCCTATAGTCAATGCTTATTTTTTTGTACAATTTATGTACAATTTAAATCTCGCCCCCGTCCCCAATAGGCCGATAAAATAAAGTAAGAACATAAAATGTTAAGTATTTTGGAGTTGAAAAAGTAAAGCTGCATTGAAGGGTCAAAAGGGAAAGGTCATGACTGTTTCCAATTTGACGAGCAACACATATTGTAAACCTTTTTAAAATAGTAATTGTCATAAAACTAAAAATGTACTTTTTTGTTTACGTACAATGGCCTACGTCAAAACCTGCCAATAACTAAAACATTTTTTGTTGCATATTTATTCACAAACACTGGTTAAAATGGATTGGCAGACAATAGGGGTGAGCAGGGGCACAACCTAACGCGAGGCTAGTTGCAACGCACTTGTTTTAAATACTTCCACACATGCCAGCATGTATTTAGTTGCCATATATTAACTCTATATAGAGAAAAAAAAATTCACCAAAATTCTGAAATCTTTGAAAGATATTTCTGAACACTATTTAAACCATGGCAAAAGTAAATTTAAGTTATTTTTTCAGCTCTGTTTTTTGTATTTATTTAAAATTAGACAAATCTGATATTATTTTAATCTCGTATATATTATTTAACAGTTGAGATAGTCCTTTAATTCTTATAACCAGCAGAACACACTAACCAGGTTTAAAACCCAGTTGCGCAGGTGCTATTAGAGAGCTATACTTTTAAGAATGTATTGAGAAAACATGAGAAAAAGGTGAATAAAGACTGAGGGTCAATGTTTAGAAATTATTAACTATTATTATGTTTTGAACTATGCTAACTGTGTAAAAACTCTGTTTATTTAAAAAAAAATAATGCCATTATTTCATATGAAAATGTGCATTGTCTTGATTTATATATTTTTTGATTAGATCAGAATAACATTTTTATCTATAATATGGTCATGTTACAAAGTACCCCACCTATGGGGCATGTTGTCACATTTCAGTTCCATTTGTTCGGGGCATATCCAGAAAAAAGTATAGACACTGTATTAAAGAAACAAAACCACAAAATTGGACTAGACATGTGAAATGAATGCGGGGATAAGTGGAAAACCCAAAGTGGATTACACAAACTGAGAAAGTAAAAAGGCGTTAGGTTGCGCCCCACTCTCTCCTGGGTGAGTTCAAATTTGAGGTCACAACAAGTACTCTGTGACCCTATGGCCCGCCGGTTATGCACGGTTCGCGCGCCGGTAACTTTCCGCGTCGATTCACGTTTTCGCTGTCACGGTAACACCTGCCAACTTCCTTTTTCAACGCCGACACCCAGCCCTATCGGTAACAACGCTCATAAACAGGTTCCTCTCACGCGCCTTGCTCTCAGAACATTTGAGAGACCGGGACGGGAGCGCGCAGAGTTATCTATCATGCCTTTCCTTCCTAACAGTTCTGAGAACCCTCACGAGCTGCACCTCATAGCGATACACCCCATAAGGAAGCGCCCTTCTGTGTATTGCATGTATTTTTAGTAGCAAACGAATGAGATAGGCTATCTCTTAAAAAATATAGATTTTACTTACATTTACATTATTGTTAAATGAAACAAAGACGCGCCTGGACTTCCACCTGCTTTCTCTGATGGGAAATTGCCTTTTCGTTTGACCGAGAGAAAAAAACGGATTACGGACAAAACTTCATTTGGATTTCTACGGATGACATCTTGACATCTCAGGCTAAACAAACTGACCTGTTCCTTTTCCAAACTACTACAAGTGCAACTGAAGACCAGGAAAGACTCATCACGAATAGATGGATAAACTGAAGAAGTTCGTGTGGGATGGATTTGCATCTGTGTTGAGGCTGTTAAACCATAGGTAAAAAAAAATTAAGATCATTTTTATAAAGGTTTCAAAAAGAAATTATTGTTGATATGGAGGCTATTTTAAGTGGTCTTCAGGAATGTAATCATCCTATTTAGGGTTAGTTTTGAATCACAATCAAGGGCAAACCATTTTTTTTTTTTTACTCCAGGGATCAAATGTAATTTAAAACATGTCAAACACATGCTGCTCAATTATTTTCTCTATTTCACAACTTATGATGGAGAACAGCCTCTCAGGGAAAAGTTTTTTGATGGCCCAATTATATGATCCACATGAGACATCAGATGGCCTTGATTCAAGTTACAAAGAGCAGATTTAGATATTAACCCTTTCTTGTGTGAATTGACAACCTCAGTCAGGATTCCACCCCCCCCCCCCTCCCCCCGTTTTTATTGCTGTTAGGGCATGAAAAATACGATTTTATTTTATTTTTTCTTTAAGTGCGCATGTTTTTCAAAGAGATTTTCACTTTTCGGATTTAAAAAGCATAATGCATAATAACGCAAAAGTAATGTGTGTATTTAACAATCCAATTAATACTTAAGTAATTTTTTTTACTTAAGGAAAATAATATGAAAACTATAAAAGTCTGATTTATCCTTATAATTCTGATTATGTTCAAAATGGACACATTTCTACTCTGAGAAAACCTCAGACTGAAATCTACTTTGATCTATTGATGTTTTCAGACTGTGGAGAAACTAGAAATCAGGTGTTTTCAATCTCATCTGAATGAGCAGTGTTGGGAGTAAAGCATTACAAGTAACATGTGTAATGTAATCAGATTACTTTTTGATGTAACAAGTAAAGTAACGCATTACGACCATTATGTAATCAGATTACTTTTTTAACCATTACATGTAACATGCATTATGCAACCAGATTACTTTTCTGATGTAGCGAGTAAATGCATTTCAAGTAACATATATTACGCATTCACATTACTTTTTAAATGTAACTACAAATTACATTCAAATTACACACTTACAGCTAAAAATCTTTTTGCTGAAATATAGCAAGCCTCTGTAAGGTCCAATTTAGTTGACAGATGATTAATCAGAATTTCCGAGTCTTCAGATGTTACTTGATGCTATAACATTTTTTTAAATTAATTATTATTATTTTTTTACCTGCAAGTGTCTCCTAGGCTAGAAGGAATAAATTGATATTTCTGACTGGCCATGTGGAACTATGCCATCAAAACCCATGCAAGACAGTGTTTTTTGAATAGCTGTCCTCTGTGACCTGCATGAAAGGGTTAATAATATTTTCTGCATTGATACACTACATAATTATAGACCAGTGCTTATGTTATTGTGTGCATCCATCTGTATGTTAGTATTAACATCCGTGTTAGACATCTGACTATGTGCCGTTCCTCCGTGACTTGAAACTATATTTAGTGAGCTTAGGCCACGAGTGTGTAAATTACGTATTAAAATGATTCACCTCCCTTGAGATTTTTTGTATTTAATTTATTGTATTTTCTTATATATATTTATGCCAGTGATCATGACATAACCCCCTATATTGTCAAAGAAAAAAAATACATTTAGCTAAATTCCGTGAAAAAAAAGTGAGAGAATTCATTCAATTGCTTAGATGGACAAGAATGACCCTTTCTTACCCAAATCACAGATTTATCTATCAGATTAGATTGTGAATCTATACCTGGTGAAATAAAAAAAGGGTGAAGTAAGAAACAATTAAGAATGTCCTCCAAAATTGCCAAGAGGGCCATGACACTTACTGTTTTGCACACTTCATTGTTATTTGCGCATTGTGGATGGTCTGATGTGATAAACCATCAAAATCAACAAGATTTTTTTTTTGTAAAATGATATAAGAAGAGCACTGACAACGCTATTGACAAGGACTGATTTTGTTATTTCTTTCCAGCCAGTGCAACACATGCTTTTTACATGAAGCTTCTGATGAAAAAAGTAGCAGATGACCAGCAAGTAAGCTGAACAAGAAATCTACCTGCCGCTAACAGCTAAAACGTCCAACAGCCCTGAATCAATCCTGTCCAAACATGAATGAACCCTTTCACTTATTTGAATAAATGTGATCCAACCGAATCCTAAAGAAAGCTTGATCCCACAGTGAAAGCAGATTGTCTCTGACATAAAGAGATGAAACGAGAACGTTTTAAGCCCCCGCATCCAGATGACCCTCTGTGCTGCTGTGGAGACATCGACCAGCAAAGAGAGTACTGCTGCTGTGACTGTGAAGAACTTGATGATGCCTGTGAAAGGTCAGAGGTCAACCATTTAACCATTCATATCAGGGAGGGGAACTTTGTCATTGCAGAAGAGTAGTTCACATAGAAATCATTCTAGGAATTAATTTTGTCCTCATTTACTCACCTTCATTTTTTTCCAAACGCATTTTTTTTTATCCGTGGAACAGATGAGATAAATTTGCAGCTGATATTTTCCATGCAACCAAAGTCTGTGAAGGTGTGTAAATGATGACAAACCTTTAATTTATGGGTGAATCCATCAGTTTTTATTTGTTTTGCTCTTTTCAATGAAAATGTCTTTATTTCCTCTTTCATCCCCTCTCGTTAGGTTACTTAGAGGAGAGCCAGACAAGCCAGACATCTTCACTCGTTTCATCTCTCATATGGCTGATTGTTTGGGTTTGCCATGTTGTGCTATAGGACCCCTTCGATTGGAGCTCTCTGTTTTACCTCCCATGGTATTAATTCCTGGCCTGTTGCGAGTAGCGGCAATTAATTGTATCTTGGGAGTTGTAGTCTTAACTGTCCTACCAGGACTGGTGCTTTGGTATTACTATGTGACTCACAAAAGGAAAAGACGCACATTGTTTTTCCTTAGTTTGGCACTTTTCTCCCTTGCCTATATGTACTACCTTTTCCTTACTGAGATCGTCCCCAGAGGAGACGTAAGTAATCTGCAGCTGGTTACCGTGACGACAGGCATGATGTTGACGCTTATCTCCCTTGTGCGCACCAAACAGGGACCAGGCCTTGTCAAATCCCAATCATTAGTTCTGGGAATCAACAGTAGCTCTACAACCAATCAGAGCACAGACTTACCCAGACACTCTACCACCCACAATGGAATCAGCCAGTCAAAGGGGGAGAAGGAAGGAAAGAAGAAGTTATGCCCTGTGTGCAGACTGGTGCGCCCACCAAGAGCTGGGCACTGCAGGATCTGTGGGGCATGTGTCCTACGCATGGACCACCACTGTGTTTGGTGGGTTTCTCACTCCTTCTTCTTTGAAAATTGAGTATGAAGTTTTTATTCTCAATGTGAAGTGAATGAATTATTTCAATATTCTGGAAACTAGGGAAAAAGGTTGTGCACTTGGGCCATTTTGTTAGGGTAATGCATTACTAAGTAACAGTTTTAAATTTCACAACAAAATATCTGAGTTACTTTCAAATAAAGTAACGTAAGTTACTTTGATTTTCCATTTATTGACAGCTCTACTGTCCCCATTGTGAGAGAAATGAGTAGGCTTTTGTGTGCGCTGTGTAAGCAGGATGTTATTGTAGTTCTAGACTAAATGTGATCATCTCACTTGCACAAAAACAGATTCAGTATAATTCTAAATTAATAAAAACTGTGAAACACAATCCCAGAATATTACACAAACCTGCAATAATTAAATATTTTAGCCTAAATTACACAAATATACATGTATTTAATCTCACTTTATTAACCAATTTGCCAGTGTTCGTTGAGCAACTTTAACCGTGCTAATAAGCAAAAATGACTTTAGATATTGCTGGAGGAACGTGTTGATTTTTTTTTTATAACTGCGCCCTCTACTGTAGGTTGTGAATTTGCATTTCCTTCAACTTGAAGCTTTTTTTTTTATCTGGAAGTGTTCAGTTTAATTAAAATAACGCGTCGTTCCTTCAACTTGAAGCTGTTTCAAACTTTTGGTGTGAAAGGGACTTTACATTTGCCAGAAATATAACTTTTTTTGTTGTTAATCAAAAACACAAACAAGCAGGCCCAGTCCAGATGATACAAAAGTTATGAAACAACAAGTAACTAAGTAACGCTAGTTAATTATTTAATTGATTGATTAATTATTTTTATGAAGAAACACAATATTGTGATGCATTACTTTAAAAAGTAACTTTCCCCAACATGTATGTGTCTTTCAATGACAAAATTATCTGTACCTACACTTCCATTCAAAAGTTCTCAAGTTCTCAAAACTCAGGCTGCATTTATTCAGTCAAAAATACTGTAAAGCAACATATTATTACAATTAAATTAATATAACTTTTTTCCATTTTGAATATATTTTAAAATGCAATTTATTCCTGTGTTGGCAAAGCTGAATTTGCATCATTGTCTTCAGTGTCACATGATCCTTCTAATATGCTGATTGGGTGCTCAAGAAACATTTCCTTTTATCAGTGTTAAAATAGCTTATTTTTTTGTGGATATTATTATATTATTGTTCATTTTTTAATTAAAAACCCAACATAAATAAAAGTCCTGATGTATGCTCTATAAAAGGAGAGAGAGTAATGTGGCCATTCATGATGTTCACATCTTGGTGTCAGAAACTCACTATTGCATTATAATTTTAGATTCATTCAAAAATATTACTTTATGTTTGTACTTGTTGGATAATCAAATCAAAATAATATGTTTTATATCAAATAAAAATTTTCATGTCATTAGTTTGGCTTCATGCACATCCATTGAAATAGTTGAACAATTCCAAAATGAATTGTAGGCCATTCCCTTAGTATCATCATGCGGCATGCTAGTTGTTTTTGCGGCATGCTAGCATGTAGTCTGATCTTCAATTGTACACTTGTACATTACCCGATCACACATATGTTCAAGCTGATTCCCAAAAGACGTCACTGGCAGGCTGGAGAGACATGTGCAAAGGCCACAGGAACGCAGCTTTCATCACAGTAAACGGAGATCTCACCAGGCCAATCTGTCTCTACTGCTTCAACACACAAAAGCACAAATAATAACAGGAACATGCCATAGACCTAAAATGTCATTTTTATTAAAGCCACATTGAAGAGAGACAAAGCAATGTAACTGTTCTTGACTTGGTTTTTGATATTAATATGTCTGTGTGTTTACAGTACTGCTTACATTTTGTGTCTGTGTGTGTGTGTGTGTGTGTGTGTGCGCCTCTCCACGACAGGATAAACAGCTGTGTAGGCCAAGCCAATCACAGGCAGTTCATTTTGACACTTCTTCTCTTCCTATTGACATCCTTCTATGGGATCAGTTTGGTGTTACGGAGTGTATGTCCTCGACAGAGTCTATTCACAGCCATGTTATACTGTCCCGGAGTCTACAACCAACACAGGTACACCATCCAATACTTCTTTTTTTACATACAGTATACATGTGTTTAATGGAAATATGCACATACGCAGTGTTTTCAGACTAATATAACACATTTGTGTGTGTTTGTGTGTGTAGCACAGCCCTGTGCTTTACATGTGTGTGGTACAGCGTTATCATAACAGGTGGTCTGCTCCACCTGTTCATCCTTCAGATTATCAATGTCAGTTACAACGTAACAGAACGCGAAGCTCAAATGGCTTTGCGCAACAAAACCGGCAGACGGCGCTTTTGTGGCCTGGTTGTGGAGACGGGTGTCTATTCACGAGGCTTCCTCCAGAACTGGATTCAGTTCCTCACAATGAACACGGATGAGAATGAATCCCCCTTCATCTTCACAGACATGGTATGACACAAGGAACTACAGGCATGATCCTGGGTAGTATTTAAGCCTTAATGATGCGATATGTTTAACACGACTGTGTTTATTAGGCCTAAAAAAGCTGGTTGACACATGTACCCTAGCAGAACGGTACTTATTATGGACAGTATGGAACTGGCAAGCAGGAACTTCTAAGGCAGTCAGTTTAAATTGATGAAAACATTGTGTTTTTGGTATTTTTTGGGGTAGGGGTTATTCCAGTCATCATGTACACTGATGAACCAAAACATTATGACCAGTCACAGGTAAAGCGAATATTATTGAGTATCTCCTAACAAGGCCACATGTTGATTTGATGGTAAGCAAACATGTTGGTAGATATGGCGGGAATATAGATCTGACCGACTTAGATAAGGGTTAAATTGTAATGGTAAGGCGACTAGGTCAGAGTATCTCTGAAACGGCAAGGATTGGACTGTTATTTGTTATTGGACTGTTATTGTGGGTCGCTCCTGGTCAGCAGTGGTGAATTTACCAACAGTGGTCCAAGGAGGGATAAACCACAAACAAGCGACAAGGTGTTGAGTGCCCAAGGCTCAACGATGCACAAGGGCAACGATGGCTAAAATTTTAATGAATGTTATGGGAGGAATGTGTCAACGCACATGGGGCTGCATAGCCGCAGACCAATCAGGGTGTCTATGATGACCCCTATCCACCGCCAATGGGCAAGTGAGTTTCGGAACTGGACCTTAGATTAGTGGAAGAAGGTCACCTGGTTCAATGAGTCACTCTTTCTATAACATCATGTGGACGGGTGTGTACGTGTGCGCTTACCTGGGGAAGTGATGGCACCAGGATGAACTATGGGATGACGACAAGCCGATGAAGGGATTGTGATGATCTGGGAAATGTTCTGCTGGGAAACTCTGGGTCCAGCCATTCATGTGCACGTCAATTTGGAGGATGCTACCTACCTAAACATTTTTGCAGATCAGGTACAGCGCTTCATGACAATGGCATTTCCTGGTGGAAGTGGTCTCTTTCAGCAGCAAGATAACGCAACCTGCCACACTGCACACAAATGTTCAGGACAAATTCCCCATATTGTAAAAAAATGGTTTACACTATAATATTTTATATTTAAATGAAGTCTGCAAACTCACAAACCCTTTACATTTTAGAAATATGCAGTTCTTTGTTCTTTGACGAGTGGGACAACATTTGGGGGAATTCTGCTGGTCTGATATGGGTTTTAATGTTACTTAGTATTTGAGATTCAAAAGGTTTCGTTTACTGGAAAATATGTAGTTGCTTTTTTTTACAGTGCAGATCTCAATCCGATTGAACATCTTTGGGATGTGCCAATAAGTTGGATCCAGAGCGGCTCCACCTTACAACCTGGAATTGAAGGATCTCCTGCTAATGTCTTGGTGCCAGACACAGGATGGCTACAGAGGTCTTGAGGAGTCCATGCCTCAGTGGGTCAGTGCTGTTTTGGCAACACATGGAGGACCTCATTCTAGGCAGGTGGTCATAATGTTTTGGCTCATGGGAGTATGGGCATTTTCAATTAGGTTCCAAGTGTTATGCAACCACAGCAGCTATTTCATGAAATTAAACTGCCTGGTCGCACATATAATGAACCTTTGCCCATAAAGGCTGTTACTTTATAGCATATAATTAAATTGTTTGAATGCAACATGCTGCAATGATCAAAGATAACTTTGTAATCTTAGTAGCAAATCAAGTATGAGTGTTTTAAGTAAGAAATATTAGTAGTATAAGTTGTAATGAATTAGTGATGAACAAAGCCCAGAAAATGAATGTCACAACCTGAAATGTCCCTGCATTATTGCAATTAAGAAATGTTTCAGTGATTGTTATAGATATTTATAAATATGTATGCCAATGTTTGACACCGTTATATGAGAATGGAACTGAGCTGAAGGATGATGTCAGTTCAGTTCTACCAGAAAGACTCGGGAGAATAAATACTGTAACAATAAATACATTTATTGATAGCCCAGCAAGCAATTAAGTTCTTTGGCGTAGGCCCCGTCCATAGCTCGCAATCCGAGGGTCCGGACTCTGCATTTCCTGCCTGAAGACGAAGGCAGGGGCGCAGCCGACCCCCCCGGGAGGTACAGGAAGGGACCATCCTGGTGGTGGTGGGGAGGATGGAAGGGAAGGAACCATCTTGGAGGTGGTAGGATGGGAGGGAAGGAACCATCTTGGAGGTGGTGGGGAGGATGGAGGTCAATGAAAGCGTCAGCATCTGCGAACTCAAACATGTGTAAGTACCGGACTTTTATACCGCAAGCATTAGACACGATTGGATAGATGAGAAGGTAATTAGTGACGCAACGATTGAGTCTTCCTGGCAGAACTTAACGCTAAAGCTTCCATTTCTCATATGTTCTCACCGTTTTCTCCAGAGCTACTGTATAGATAAATGAACTTAATTATTAATTAACTAATGATTTTTACAATGGAAATGAATCAACTCTGAACTTACTTAAACTAGACAATTACTTTCTTTTAGAGCTGCTTTACAGCCAAATTATCTTTGCTGCATTATTTTCCTGTTATCTCTGTAAAGCTGCTTTGAAACAATCTGTATTGTCAAAAGCGCTGTATAAATAAAGGTGCTGACTTGACTTTATAAATATTATATTTAAAATATTAAAATAGTTTACCCATGAAGATCTTTCATCAATCACTCACCTTCGTGTTATTTCAAAGTGCTCTTGATGGGGGTGATGGACAATTGTTGTGTAAATATTACCTTTTTAAAGTGGGACATCTATTGAAACCTTAAAATGATATAGTTCACCCAAAATTGAAAAAATTGTCATCATTTAAAGGAGAGGATCATTTAAAAAATGCCTGTTTATCCATAAAGGGGTGACCAATGTCCAATATACTCACTCTTATGTTGTTCCAAACCAACTGATTTTGCCCTTACAATGAAAGTCAATGGGGCCTAGTGTTGTTTTGGACGCCACTGACTTTCTTTTGTTTTTCACAGAAGAACAATGAAATTCAGTGAGGTTCAAAACAACATTAGACACCTATATACTATATATATATACATATATATAAAATTAAGGATGTTTTTTTTTTGTTTCATAGGACAAAAAAGAAAGCCATACTGGTTTAGAAATATATGAAGCTAATTAAAGGATAACAAAATGTTCATTTTGATGGGTAAATTAGCTCTAAATCTGAAAAAAAAAACTTAAAAAAAAAGTGAAGATAGAACACATATTTATCAAACTGCCAAATGCTAGTAAACCAAAAAATACATTTTACTCCAAATGTATCATCCTTGTACTTGTACTTATGCTGCTATTTGTAGGGTATCTCTCAGGACAAATGATGTGCACTTTTCTGTAATGACATATTTCTGTGTTCAGTACTCACTGAACAACATTGTGTTAAGTTATGGTGTACTTTACAGTTCTTTATTGTCATCTATATTAAATAAATGTTCATATATCATGTGTAAAAAATAAAGATAATATGTTTAAATGAATTCTGTTATTTATATAGCCTATTCCGCTACAGTATGATACATTGGTTGTGTTGATTATGCAAAAGGTCAGAGAGACAGGAAGTGGTTTTATAGCCCAATTGCATCTAGGTAAACTGGAGGAAACACAAGAACATATTGCATGAGTGCATGCTTTAGACAGAACTTCCTCCTGAAATGTGCTAAATTAAGTGAAATCCCACATTTTAATCAAATTGCAGTGTACAAAGAGTATCGATCTCTGGCTACTTTAAAAACAATATAGAATTCTTAGGCACAATCAGACCTCTAGTTCTTTGACAACAGGAAGTTGTTTTTAAAAATAAGGTTTAGTGAAACCCTAGTCCACACCTAATGAGCTATAGAGCTACATGCAGGGTTGTCTTTGTGGTTACTTTCTTTCTTTGCTGAAAAAAAAAAAAAAAAAAGCATTAGACGACATCACACGTCCAGCATAGCACAAGGCACCATGAGGATCGGACAGACGAACCCATTTCTATTATCTGAACAACACCAGACTCACCTATTGATACTCTTCATAACTCTTATAACAGGTATGAGACGAGACACACACACAGAGAGATGCTTTACTATGGTTTTTGTTATACCTTCAAAAGCTTTGGGTCAGATTATTGTTGTGAGACGTTTTTAAAAGAAGTCTCGAATGTGAACCAAGGCTGCATTTATTTGAGCGCAAATACAGTAAAAACAATGATGTTGTAAAATAACTTTTAATATATTTTGAAATTTATTCCTATAAAATGTATTCCTAATGGCAAGAGCTACACTTTCAGCAGTCTTCAGTGTCACATGATGCTTCAGAAATATTTTTAAAAATGATGATTTGGTGCTCAAGAAACATTTCTTAAAATCAATGTTTTGTGGAAGTCATGACACATAAAGTTCAAAACTTTTTGTTTAAAAAAACGTATCGATGTATTCCTCTTGAAACTTTTGAACAGTAGTGTATTATTCTTGTGGTGAATTTAATGAAACATATTTTAATGAAGTAAGAACTCAACTGAATTGTTAAAAGAAGGAAACTGGAGCAGTTATACAGGAAGAGAAAGCAAACCTGACAGTGCTCTTTTCTTCTTCTTTTTTTATAACTATTTTATAAACTGTTAAGAGAAA
Organism: Pimephales promelas; assembly: GCF_988280905.1. NCBI lineage: Eukaryota > Metazoa > Chordata > Actinopteri > Cypriniformes > Leuciscidae > Pimephales > Pimephales promelas. Next base: position 37,152,722 of record NC_142772.1, on the reverse strand, counting down.
AAGATACTGGTCAGTTCAGGTCTGAAAATTGCAGTTCGTGCCATTTATTTCTCTCTTGCTCTTCTTCTTTCTCTCTTTGTTTTTCATATAGGGGCCTTTACAGATGAAGAAGTGATTCAAGCTCCTTTGGGTGGTAGTGCGACTTTTAAATTCAAGGTTACAGGAGACACGACAGTAAGCCTCACTGAATGGAGCAGGTGTCCAGATCACAAGGTTTTTGTGTACAGCCCGAGCCATGGACTCAGTATAGTTAACAACAACTATACTGGTCGTCTATTTGCAAAATCAAGCCACAGCTTTATACTGGAAAAATTACAAGAGAGCGACTTTGTGACTTACTGCTATAAACTCAGCACTTTCCCGCAAGGGAGTCTTCAAGGACAAATTAATCTAGTGAAAAGGACAGAAAATGGTAAGACTACTGATCTTCCTCAACATAACACCAGGCATGCAGTTTGCCAGTATAGCTAAAATAAACCCATTTTTGTTCCTACAAATGACATTTTATAATTATACATTCAAATTATAATTATAACCAACATAAACCTAAATGCAAACCTCTGACATAACAAGCGGGACACAAAAAGGTGAATGATACTGACATGCAGTTCTGAAGTGTCGACTATCCTCCCTGTGAAGGCCTTCTTCCCTTTACCTCTGTACAAATAATCGTTGTCGGGATAATTTCGGTTCATGAACAAATTTTAAGGCCAGACAGTAGTTTGTAGGGGGTTTATTATTTTTTTTCACCCAAAAATGAAAATTATGTCATTAATGTCTCACTCTCATGTCGTCCCAAACCTGTAAGACCTCCGTTCATGTTCGTAACACAGTTTAAGATATTTTAGATTTAGTCCGAGAGTTTTCTGTCCCTCCATTGAAAATGTATGTACGGTATACTGTCCTTGTCCAGAAAGGAAATAAAGACATCATCAAATTAGTCCATGTGACATCAGAGGGTTAGTTAGAATGTTTTGAAGCATCAAAAATACATTTTGGTCCAAAAATAACAAAAACTATTACTTTATTCAGGAACATTTACAACAGAACCGGAAGACAATACAATGCTGAATAAAGTCATAGTTTTTGTTATTTTTGGACCAAAATGTATTTTTGATGCTTCAAAACATTTGAACTAACCCACTGATGTCACATGGATGATGTATTTATTTCCTTTCTGGACAAGGACAGAATACCGTATATACATTTTCAATGGAGGGACAGAAAACTCTCGGACTAAATCTAAAATATCTTAAACTGTGTTACGAACATGAATGGAGGTCTTACGGGCTTGGAACGACATGAGGGTGAGCCATTAATGACATAATTAATTTTTTTGGGTGAACTAACCCTTTAAGAGTTTTTAGTTAGAACGGTTTTGTGTCAGCGGCCCCTAAGTTAATAACTAATGATCATTGCGACGGAAGTGAATCAATCAAAAATAACTTTAACTGGAAAATATAACTTTATTCCAGAGCTGTCATAAAGCCAAAACAAGTTGTTACTTTAATTTCCTATTATCACTGTACATGTTAAAAGCTCAATATAGCCTAAATTAAGATGACTTGACTTGACTTTGTCACAAACGCGGCTGACTGTATTAAGGGCTCGACGAAGGAGTAAGAACAAAAACACAGTGTTTCATAAATCCAAAATAAACAGCTGAGGAGCTCATAACAACCACGCAAAACATTGAGGACAGAACAATGAAACACAGGAAACTGAGGGCTTACATGGGAATCTACAGTAATTAACAGAAACAGAAGCAAAACACTAACCTAAGAAACCAGTGGCAGGAAAACGAGAACAAAGGATAAACCCAGGTACATGAACTAGAACTAAGCCAAAACAGAGCATATGGTACACTGTAAAAAATATTGTAATTTTAGCTGTAAAATACAAAATGCAACAGCAAAAACCTGTTGATTGGCGGTAAGTTTCCTGTAATAAATCTAACCATACACTGTCAGAAAAAAAGGTACGAGAGCTGTCACTGGGGCGGTACCTTTTCAAAAAGGTACACTTTTGTACCAAAAGGGTGCATATTGTACCATGAAGGTACCAATATGCACCCTTTAGGTACAAAAGTGTACCATGAAGGTACCAATATGCACCCTTTAGGTACAAAAGTGTACCATGAAGGTACCAATGTGCACCCTTTAGGTACAAAAGTGTACCTTTTGAAAAGGTACCGCCCCAGTGACAGCTTTCGTACCTTTTTTTCTGACAGTGTACATTGTTTAATTTTACAGTAAAATACTGTTAAATGTATTTTTGGATGTTATAATTTACAGTAAAAAAACATAAACGAACATTCTCATTATTCCCTGGTACCTTTGATGGTTTTTGATTTTAATCATTAAGTTTCTTATTGTTTTTTTTTCTTATCAGTTACAAACGGGTTTTATGTTTATGTTATTTTATGTTGTTAATGTTTATTTCAATATTTTAGTGTCAAAATGTTTTACCATGATGTTGTTTCTTATCTGTGTGCATGACACGGCTAGAAAAGCTACCTAGTGAACTTTTATTCTTCATATGTTTTTTTCTTTACCATCTGGTGGATGTCATGCTAGGGTTATATAGGTTACAAAACAGATTTTAGTTGCATCATGGCCTTGCTAATTCAGCACAAAAAAGGTTTTTTTTAAACTGTGTAACAAAGAGTATCTGTGAATGTATGTTAAGATCTGTTTCTGCATATTTAGGTTTGTTATATCTTTTGGATCATTTGAACTATATATCAGTTGAATTTAGATTTAGTGATGTTTGTTTATGCATATAGGCCTGATTTTTTCTTTGCACTAATAAGAAGGATAATAGAAAAAACTTGAAAATAATGAAATTTTGTGTTAATCTTCTCTCAGGTCTCCCCATCACAGTGATGATCTCGGTGGGTTGTGGCATTGGTTTCATAGTCCTATGTGGAATCATCACTGGAGTGGTTTGTTATAAGGTAATAATCTAAAAATTAGTCAACATTATAAAGAAAGATGAAGAATAAAAAAGAGAGAAAATAATCTATTGAATTCAATGCAACAATTTATGACCGTACAGTGAATGATTTACCAAGAAATTATTTTTTCTCACCATATTTTTTATGAATAATGAGAAATGCGTGTTCCACACTCATAACGACCTGGAATGTCCTCTATAAATGTGTCAAGTCATGTTTCATGCATGTGTCACCAAATGTTTATCTTGACCACTGTCTCTTCCACCAGAAGAGGAGAAGTAACCCAGCAATGAACTCTGGAGGGCTTCCCAGTGGTCAGTCCAACAACAAGAGCGCTCGCACACAGAGTGAGGAAGAGGACCTCAATTATCTGAATGTTACTTAACTCAACGTGTATTAGTTTTGGTTTGCGCAGTGTAATTCACAGAATTATAAAAAAATATTTTTCTACCATAAATATTTTATGTGTCCTGTAACGCATGTCCTAGGCTATTCCATTAAATATAAAACGCACACTGATATTTTTCAATATGTATTAAATGCATTTTCTGAGAATTTATATTTATTTTTTTTACTGCAAAAATGTCCCGTTTATAACAATGAAATTGCCCAATATTAAATAATTTATCCTCAACTAGTTTTGTGGTGTAGGTCTACGTATCACATTGCATATTGTTACAGCCCAAATTATTAGAATATAGACATTAAGAAAATAAATTGTTATGAAAATACTTTTACTTTTAATACTTAAAGTACATTTAAAAGCAGGTACTTTTTACTTAAGTAGGGTTTTCATTGTGGTAGGCTACTTCTACTTTTACTAGTATTAGTAATATGTCTCTGGTTATTTGTACTTAAGTACTGAGATTCAGTACTTCCTCCACCACTATATGCCTTAATTCTGTAAACCCTAGGCCTGTATTTTTAGCGCTGACATTTGACGCAGACTGAGAACGGTTTCATGATCATCATAACTTTCACATTCTATTAGATATGAACGCACAGCTAAAATAACGTGAAAAAAATAGTGGGAGGGGGGCCCTTTGAGATAATTGGCCCCGGGGACTTGCAAGTCATAATCCGTCCCTGCAGTCCATGAGTTGTAATTGTGATTGAAGTCTAATATGTTGTTGGTCTGAAGTGTAGGGTAATAATCAATGTAAACTGCAGAAGACAAAAGTGTAAAAAAATAAATTAAAAAACACCATCATTTATTCTACCAACTTACCTTACCCCTGGTGTTTAGATAGTGAAAGTGTATTAAATTATTCAAACTCAGACTGAGTCTGCATTTCATATAAATAACTGTTTTTTTAAAATAAATAAATAAATAACCAAATGTTACAAGTCTAAAACAATTATTAACAATAATGTGATTACTAACTTAGTAGAAGTACGTGAAGTTTCTTTCTTTTTTTCAAGAAATGGCATAAGTTACATGTGGTGCATTTTACTCAGTTTCTGATGACCACAAGAAAAGCAACTTCCTGACTTCTGAGAGGTCATTCTATTTTAAACAGTTCATCGAGGAGGAGCAGAATGATTGCTTTTTTCATCATTTGAAGTCTGATTTCCACTCTTTCTGATTTTTTGTTCTGCCTACTTTCAAGTTCTGATGACATCATTTTCTAATGACCTAATTAATCATGCAGTCACACAATGCAGCCATTATAAAACAGGTAAACTCTCATGTCACTGTTTCCTATTCAGAAATGAAAAGATAACAAATAAAGAGGTTTTGTACATGGTATGACTTAATGCAAAGCAAAACAGGTAACATTGGGTGTCTTTTAGGGTCTAACCAAGGGTTTTGCCATTGTTAAACTACACTGGCTAGGCTTAGATGTAAATTTAGATTCTCACTCCATCAAACATCAGATCACAGATTTTGTTTCAGTTTCCTTTTGCTGTGTTTCTATATGTTGAATGCAGGAAATATCAGGTTGTGCTGTGGTTTTTGATGACCGTCAAAGTGTGTTTTATTAATGATTTTATAATTAACCAAATCCTTTGATTTGACAGCATTTAATAAAGACTCATTCAAGCCATCCTCCTTAAAGACTAGCACTCAAAGAAATAAAACTGTATTAAATAACTATACAATATTCATGAATCTTTTTGGAGATGTTCCTGCATAGAGATTTAGAAATAATATTTAGTAGGCTACATGTTCTTAGACATTTTAAGAGCAAAAAGGTTTAAACTTGACAATTTGTATGCAAATAATGTCACATGTGCACGTCTCGGCAACTGAAAGACGAAGACCAAGCTTAGATAATGCCAGTAGCGGCTGCTAAATGTAGTATTTTAAGAGTCATACAAAACACAAGCCACTGATTATGTTTCAAACGCTTAGCTAGGGAATTTTAAGTGTTTTCACTTTGATTATTGTATGCCCGAGCATGTTTGTCAGACACAGAAACACGCTTCTCTGAACGTGAGCAAACGTGAAAATGTAACAAAACACCAAACAAAGAGTCCCAGAATCAATTATTATTTTTTAAACAGCAATTAAAAATGTTAATTAGCCTACAATAAAACTGTAAGCGACGATTAATCTTATTAGAGCAAGCCCAGTGTCAGTGATGAGTTCTCGATCTTATGACGCTTATTGATCACACGAATGGATGAAATTCTTGCTTCACATGATTGGCTGTAAACATGGCTGTAATCATTGCCCTCAGCCAATGAGACGACGGCTCTATGTTCAGGCACACTTTAAAAACCACTCAGTTGTAAACAATGATAGTCAGTTATTTCGTTCATTGGTGAAAGGTAAGTTTATTGTTTCTAATTTCGGAGTTGTTCAAATTATATTTAGGCTTCCTGGGTTTAGTGGATAAATTGCCTTTGTAAAAACTGAGCATTTGCTTGTTTAAACTTTTCTAGTATCCTTATACATTTTGAAGGATTTAATTGTGCGTTGTTTACATGTGGCTTTGTTACCTGTACATGTTCAGTGTGTTCTTAACTTGGAATAACTATTGGAATATGCACTGAGGTTTTTCTCCTTGTAATTGGATAAAATGTTTACTGCTGTACTCTGTGTAACTCACCTCTGTGACCATTTTTTTTTAAAAATTGAGTCTTGTTTTCTTCTGTCACAGGCTTCCAGGCAGGATGATGTTTGGCTCGCTCCTTGCGCTATGCATGAGTGCAGTGTTTGCTGCTCCAAGCTTAGACCAGCAGTTAAATGACCACTGGCACCTCTGGAAGAGCTGGCATGGAAAAAACTACCACGAGGTGGGTAACGTTAGCACTAACTAGAGCTTGTAACCAGACATCAGCTTCAAAACAAAGGAAAAGCAATTCAAGTCTTTGCACTGAAATTCTATTTTGCAATGGCTAAAATGACCGCTTCTTCAGAAAGAAGAGGGCTGGAGGAGAATAGTGTGGGAGAAGAACTTCAGAAAAATTGAGTTGCATAACCTTGAGCACTCCGTGGGCAAACACTCCTTCCGACTGGGCATGAACCAATTTGGTGACATGGTAAGCATTTTTTTTTTTCTTGTTCATTTTGTGAATGGATCTGTTGTAAAATATAATACTTTTCATACTTCACACTGGGATCAATTGTCACCTTGGTCTGCTAGGCTTTTTTTTTTTTTAATTAAACCTTTTGTTTGCATGCTCCCTCTTAGACAAATGAGGAGTTCAAACAGGCGATGAATGGTTACAGTCATGACCCCAATCGGAAGTCAAAAGGCTCATTGTTTATGGAACCCAGCTTTTTTGAAGCCCCCCAACAAGTTGACTGGAGAGAGAAGGGTTATGTTACCCGTGTTAAAGACCAAGTAAGCAGTTTATCAAACTTTTTTTTTTTTAGAGGTTTTGTTTATTCTGTATCTGTTAATGTAAAATGTGCATGTATTGCTTCACTCTTCGGTAACTAATTCCTGTTTCTTGATCCTAGAAACGATGTGGTTCTTGTTGGGCTTTCAGCTCAACGGGTGCCTTGGAGGGTCAGCTGTTCCGTAAAACGGGAAAGCTAGTTTCTTTGAGTGAGCAAAACTTGGTGGACTGTTCTAGGCCGGAGGGCAATCATGGCTGTGATGGAGGCCTCATGGACCAGGCCTTCCAGTATGTTCAGGACAACAATGGGCTGGATTCTGAAGAGTCGTATCCCTACCTTGCAACGGTAAAGAATCAATTGTGCTCTTTCTGATTGGAGATCATAGTGAACCTATAGTTAGTGTCAAGGCCCTTTTCCTCATGTATCAGAGTATTTATTAACATCACATGTAATGTACAATGTTTTTCTTTTGTGCTCCCAGGATAACCAGCCATGCCGCTACGACCCCAGTTATAATGCTGCTAATGATACTGGTTTTGTGGACATTCCCAGTGGTAAAGAGCATGCTTTGATGAAGGCTGTTGCTGCTGTGGGTCCTATAGCTGTTGCCATTGATGCTGCACATGAATCCTTCCAGTTCTACCAGTCTGGTAGGTGGTTGATAACCCTGAGAACTGACTAAATTTATGATTATTTAAATTGTATGCACAACCATTACAAAACTACATGACTTGCCTTTAAATCTAAATATAATTGACAGTCTCTTTGTGGTTTAATTTCGTTCTAATTGTTCTACTCTAGGCATCTATTATGAGAAGGAGTGCAGCAGTGAAGAACTTGACCATGGAGTCTTGGTGGTTGGTTACGGTTATGAGGGTGCTGATGTTGCTGGGAAGAGATACTGGATTGTAAAGAACAGGTATGATTTGGCCTACTACTGATTTCCTCCTAATGATGCTCAAGTTTGATTTGAATAACACGTAAAACTGCAGGCACAACCTTAACTGCATGCTACTTTCTTCTGTGTCTTTAGCTGGACTGAGAAATGGGGTAACAAAGGCTACATCTACATGGCTAAAGACCGAAATAACCACTGTGGCATTGCGACAGCTGGAAGCTATCCTCTAGTATAAGGCCACTGGACTGTTCTCTGCATTCTGGAAATGCCAGTTTATTGGCCTTTTGTGGTTTCTTTTAATTTAAACTTTTTTTTTTTTTCCTTTTTTTAATTCTACCATTGTTTTTATTAAATATTGTGATGCATTTAGTCTGACTTTAATGTTGTTTTTTTCTTTCTTTCGTTAGAACACCTGATTTGCCTGTTTTTATTTTGTGCTTTACAAGTCATTTTATTGTTTTAATTTTGAAACACTGCCAGTTTGTAGCAAGGTTTAAGCTATCTTGGAATGCACTACTATCAGAAGCAGCCCCCTCGATCCTGTGAACCCTTTTCTATTGTGATACAATTTCACTGTATTTGCGTCTTGACATTCTTTTGAGCAATGTAACAAATGTGAATCTGTCTTGTATTTGAGTTACACAAATGCTGTGCTTTATCTCGACCTGTAAAAGGGCAAATATTAAACTTGCTTGTATGAAAAGCTATGGAAGTCTGTTTCTGCTAATAGGGTCTCATTCAAAAGTGGACTGTCTGCAAGAAGCCCATAATGTGGCTTAAATATTGCTTGGCTCCTTTTCTGTGAGAAGCATTGTAACTTAATAGTGGATAAATCCACTTTCTCGTTGCTGTTAAAAGGACTAGATTATGACATTTTTTCTCATTGTATTGCATTAGATGCTATGCTGTGTAACCTACTTGCCTTGTAAATATTAAGAGTGTTGGGCAATGGACTATAGTTTTGAGTTTCAAACCAAGTGTTTGACCATGGCAGCAGGACCAACTAATGTGCTAAAGGTTGCAGAACACTATAAAATATAAGAAAGAATATACTATAGCTTAACGTCAACTGTAAAGAAAATGACTTGGATGTTTATGGAAATTCTAAATATGCTGGTTAACCCCTGCAAACTTACATTTTCCTTAATTGAGCTTAAAAGATATGTTCTTTAAATCAAGATTAAACAAACTAAAGGTTACATATTCGCTGGTCTCTGGTCATTTTTTATGGAGTTTTGCAACATTTAAACATTTTTTTTTGTTGCCTTGAAATCAATAACTCCCCCCTCTCTCATGTCATGACATAAAGTGGTGCAGGTATGACATTACTTTGTGGGCCAAAATGGAGAATTGTGTTAGCATTTAGCTTTTTTGTCCTAAATTCAATAGGGGTTTGGTTAAATGGTTTAAAGTCTGTGGTGAACACAAGCTCAATGCACTTTCATGTTTTATTCTACAACATAAAATACATGTCTTGAAAAAGTTGCAAACACTAGGCCAAATGGAAAATCCAATAGGGTTTAGGGGGTTTTTGTAGCATGATGCTAATAACTGCTGGTTGGCCCACAAAATGACATCATACCTGCGCCACTACGTTCTGGCTTTTTTAATTTTTATTTAACATAACATTTTCAGATTAATATATCACTATATGCTCTATTTTTATTTGTGACTTGATAAATAAATAGATAAATTAAAAAGCACGTTTTTTGCGTTTCATTGCTTTTTTCAGTGTAAACCTGCACTATGGATGTCTTTCAGCATCGTGCCAACCTTTTTTCAGCATTTTAAAGGTGCGATGATAAGTTAAAGGATAAGTTAAAAAACTTCTAAGCCTAAAAACCGTTGGACCACAAGGCACTGCGCGCGCGTGGTTGGGCCTTTCTTTTACTGTCTATGGGTTGGGCGGCTGAGCGCTGTTGGCGGTAGCTAGAGCTTGTAAACAACGCCAGATAATGTTTTCCCCTCTATCAAGAGCGTAGTTGTTGAAGTAAATCCGCGTTTGTTTAGTTACACTTGTTGTAGCTGCAGTTGTCAAAAACACATATGTCTGTTCTTCCATTAAAACAGAAAGACGTCGTCAAAGTGCTGAGGTCAGTAATTTTGTTGTCAAATAGCATTTTAGTTTACCATTGTTTGTTTGTTTGTACACCTTTGCTTAACTTCCCTGAGTTGGTAGTTATATAAAAGTTCTGCATTAAAAAAAAAGCATTTAAACAGTTTGTTTACTGAAAAAGCTTCAATTTCTTCTTCTGTACAGGATTATATAACAAACTGATAAAAAAATATTTATAAATGGATTGTTATTTATAAATAAAATATAAATATTTAAAAAAAAACATGAAGCACAATAAAATATAAGACACTTGGTACATCAGGCACTGTTAGTATGCAAGAAAAATCTAAATATATATTTTATATATTTACTTCCCTTTCAGAGACTCAATACATACAGGGCCATGCTGAGGAAAAGTTCCAAGCTGGGATGTTAACATTGATGCTTCAAGATCTGATGAAACAAGGACAGCAAGGATAACGTTACTCAATGTATGTATGCACAACATACGTTTGCATTTTGTTGGTTGGTGTGCATTTGGCACCTTTGAACTCAGAGTTGGTGAAAAAGACATAGCTTCAGAAGCTGTATAAGTTGTTTGATTCATAAGATAATTTTTATCAAAAGTCATCATCATTACTTGTTGGTTATGCCTAGACACTGAAACAACGCTACTTGGCTTGGCTTTGAAGTTTGAGCTGCTAGTATGAGAGGTCAGTGCATCCTGTGTGTGCATGTTAGAGAGTCATTCTCAGTCATGTGCTTTGCTTTGCCATTCCACTGCTGTTGTAAGCAGCTTTTAGTTATAATATCAGCCAGCTTAAGACTTTTTCAGCATCATGGTTATCAAGCATTAGTCACATAAGTCATTTCTTACAGAATTTTCTTTGAATATATGTCTTGAACATTTGTTCATGATAAATTTCAGAGTCCAGGAATGATCTGGAGGTAGATTATTTTTTAATATTGAATTCTGTTGTTTAAAGTGCCTGGCTTGCTTTGAACACAGTGCTTGTTTGTATAAAACTGCTTTGTCATTTTTCCTTTCTGCATTGCATGTAGTATTGTGTTTTGTACAGTGACACTTTTTTTCATAATAACCAAGGTTAAAAATTTTACACTGAAGTTAGTTTCCATATCTGAAAACAACAACAATTCCTTAACTACCTTGAAAAATGTTTCTCATCCATTTATTTAAATATCACAAAGACAAAGACATGGTAAAAATGTAAAGCAAAGTTGTGCAAAAAAACTTTCTGTTTCAAGGGTGCCCTCTGCTGTCACAAGCTTTACTTAACATCCAATAGCAGCACAATGGACAGTTTGTTAGTTTGTTTTCTACTAGTTAATATCAGTCTGTAATGAATTATTCAGATTCTGAATTTGAAATGACGTAGCAAAAATGTAGAATTCGTATTTTAATTTGAATTGAAGGAAGTCTATTTAAAATGAACTGGAATTAAAAAATACATTTAAGTGTAATTTTAATCTAAAGCAAAGGATCTCAAACTCGTTTATCAAAATGAACAAATCTTTTTTCTTGTCATTTGGTTCATTCAACGAACGAAATGAATGAATTGACTCTGTTTTGATGAACAAATACGAACAGGAGAGTCACGAACGTGCATCACAAACAGAGCAAGGCGACCATTTGAGCTTATAAAACTTAAACTTTTTTTTTAAATGAGTGATCGTTTCGCTTGATCGTTTCGCCCTTATTCATCGTCTGGAATCGTTTAAAGCCCTTTGAACAGTTTGCAGTCATTTGGACCTTGAACTGTTTGGTTACCAGTAAAGTGGATTATATGGAGAAAAAAATCCTAGAATGTTTTCATAAAAAACCTTAATTTCTTTCGAGAAATACATGGACATCTTGGATGACATGGGGGTGAGTAAATTCTCAGCAAAAGTTTTTTTTTAAAGTGAACTACTCGTTTAAGACAAAATTTGAATATGATGTCTTGACAAGGTTAAAATGACACCTATAGAAATGTATAGATGTATGAACACGTATGCACACTTTGGAAAGAAAGAAACATCTTTCGGCAGATGTAGTCAGTCATCTGGGTACTTTTTGCCTACTATATTGTAGGGAAGTATGCAATATTGGATGCACCCATTTATTGACTTGCTTTGCTTTTTAAATTGCAACAACAGCGCCCCCTGCTGGTACAGGTACAGACTTCACTCCTGAGACAGAATTCATTAGAGTCAGAAAAGCAACAAAACAACAGAGTTAGCTTTTTTCCTCTCTCTCTTTCTTTTAAATATCATTTTTTTTAAACCCATAGTGTTTTTTTTCAATACACACAAAACCATCAACAACATGATTTGCATTTCCTTTCTACAGCAATTGTTTTGTTTGCCTTTGAATTGATTTAAATTTCAAATCATTGTGTAGTCTATAATTCAGAAGCCAAGACATGTAAGACATGGGTATGCAAGCTTTTTTTTCTGTTAAAGGGTTAGTTCACCCAAAAATGGAAATTCTGTCAGTATTTACTCACCCTCATGTTGTTCAAAACCTCTATGTGTTTATTTATTCTGCTATAAACAAAGGAAGATATTTGGAAGAATGTTTTAATCAAACAGATCTCATTCCCCATTGACTACCATAGTAGGAAAATATACATACTATGGTAGTCAATGGGGAATGAGATCTGTTTGATTAAAACATTTTAATAAAATATCAAATATCTTCCTTTGTGTTCAGCAGAACAAATAAACACATAGAGGTTTGGAACAACATGAGGGTGAGTAAATACTGACAGAATTTTCATTTTTGGGTGAACTAACCCTTTAATTTTGATTTACTGCTTTAAAATAAAATGGTAAATGTAAATTAATGATAATATTTAGACAGATTATTGTAACAATATACCTTACACTATCAATAAGCAATAATTTTAAAAATAATCTTTATTTATTTTTTTATTATTGATACTAATTTATTAAAAGAAAGTCACATCAAAATGTCTTATTTGTTTATGCATTGATATTTGCTTAAATTAAAAAAAAAAAAATAATATAGGCGTACAGTAAGCGCATTCCATTTTTATTTGTTACTGCCAACCTTGTTTGTTACCGCTAACCTATTTGGCGTGTATTATTACATTCATCTTAGATTAAAATGATTTGTGTGATTGCCAAAATGCCTTGTTCACAGTTTCGATTGGGCATGACTGAAAGTGGTCTCATCTGAATGTGTAAGTTGTTTTCTTTGTAATTTGTCTAATGATTCCCACCAATTTGACCAATTCAGGCTGATTTGCGGACCTTTTGTGAGCATGAATGATGGTCATCATTGCATTGACACGCAACTTAACCAAATCTAAAACTTTACACCAGCCGTTGCTTTTGGACCATGTTAATTTAAACGATAAAAATAATGTGCTTTACACATTATTTGGTTTTCTCTTCCAAAATGTTTAATTACTGCCTCCCTCAAAAAAAGCTCTTGAAATAAAGTGTAATATACTGTATATATATATATACAGGGGTTGGACAAAAAAACTGAAACACCTGGTTTTACTACACAATAATTTGTTAGAATGGTGAGGGCCTCATTTTGCATCCAAATACAGCACCAATTGACAGATAGAAGTCCTTCACAGTGACCAGAGGGATTATGAGCCGTTTCTCTTCCAGAACAGTGTCCAGGTCACTATATGATGCTGGTGGAATCGCTCCTCCAAAACACCTCAATAATATTCAGATCTGGTGACTGTCAGACCATGGGAGATGTTCAACGTCACTTTCAAACCCTTCTGTCACAAGTCTTGCTGTGTGTGTTGGTGCATGATCATGCTGATACACGGTTTGAGCATCAGGTGCTCATGATCCTCCAGAAGGGTTTGGTAGTCCTCGGCAGTGTCGTGTCCATCAAATACAATCAGGATTGTCATGATATTGGAGCTCAAACCATCACTGATCCACCCGTGCTTCACTCTGAAGATTGGCCGCCAGGCATATAGATGTGAAACCTCCAACATTGGCCAGTGTTTCAGTTTCATTGTCCAACCCCTGTATATGGTACTCTACGTCTTCCACTGGATGGCAGTAAGTAAAATCAGTGCATGTGTTTGAGACACCACAGACCTTATCCTGTAGGCCGCTGTGACCTTTAGTTTTTGGAACTGAAGTTGTGGAACGTCTAATGACTGCAATCAAAACTACTCAAACCTGAAGTATGAACAACAACACGAGCTGCCTGAGAAACAGCCGGCATTGCCAGCGGTGTTATAGGCTGTGCTCCTTGACTGCGCAATAAATATGAAAACTCTGACCTGTGCTTTTGTGCGGCAGTGGCAAATTTAGCTACATTGGGCTTCTCTTAAATCGAGCGGGGAAAAATAACTGGAACACAATGAGGGAAAAGAAGTTTGTCAGACTTCATTAAGTATCAAGGGAACATCGCTGAAACTGGCAACGCAAAGCGCACCGGGCCCGTGTGCCATTAATCACGTCTGACAAGGAACCGGAGCAGGGGGCGTAGGGAGGGAGCGCAGCACGCGGGTGCCGCTGCCAGCAGCTCTGTTTATGATTACTGCGAGGGGTCCTGACTAAGCTAGCTGCCTGAAGAGGAGTGGAGCAGAAACCCAAGATCAGGAAAAAGTCAAAGTCAAGGAGCTCTCATCCAGCATTACTCCTCCTCCCTTTCAAAATGACATAGCCACCAATATGATTAGACCACAGCGCCGACTAGCCTCCAAACAATTACTAAGCATCGGAGCGGAGTCGAAAAATTGAATGGCGTAGAAAAACGGTGAGATATTGCCTTTCAAAGCTAAGTCATCAGTATATAAAGGTTTGCTCTACTTTAATTTGCCATTGTGCAGGCTTGGATAAGGGGGAGGGGTGGGGACGGGGGAAAAAGCCTGCTGACTGCAGCTTCATCTGTGTTCTCCCTCCGTTTTGTAAGCTCTCGCAGCAAGACCGTGTCTTTCCTCCTTTCCTTGGTCTGCCACCCCAGATGCAGAAAATAAATGGGAGTGAAAGAGGAGGAGAAAAGAGGGCCTGTGACTGGTGGAGATGGAGGCCTGTGTTAAGTGCTGTGCTTGAAAGCACGTCTGGCCTCATTAGATGTCAGTTGTAACAATACTGAACTGGCAGCAAGGACTGCTGTGAGTCTCACAACCATAAATCACACTCTGACAGCTCACTGACAGGGCTGGGAACCGGCACACATGCAAACACTGACTTCTCTCTCTCTCTCTCTCCCAGCCGCACATTCTCCTTTTTCTCTGACGCACAACGTCTTTCTCTCGTGTTCTTTTCTTTCTTTCTTGCACTTAATCTGTGCACAAAATAAGCACTGCAGTTGTTTTGTTTTTCCTTAAATAAAAACATTGTGTTTTTGACACGCATGCATGTTCTTAATGTGCGTGTGAGTCTGAAGCAATGGGCAGCTCCCGCCACTGTCTGCCCGTGTCCATTAGGTTGACATGTGATGGTGTGTGTGACATTGCTGCTGAGGAAGGAAGCAAGAGAAACAAGGCCTGTGGGTCATTAATCACTACTCCCTCTGACACACACAAACAGAGCTTGCTTCTAGGACCTACACACACACACACAGCTGTCCTACTCTCAGCACTTCAGAAACATTGACTTCTCCACCCAGCCTTCCCACCCGTGCCCTCCATTAACTCCCTCCCATCACACTTGTTTTCTCTCTCTGAGCTTTTTTCCTTGTCATTCTCTCTCTCTGACATGATTTATCTTCTCGCACGCAAACATATTGAGGGATATGTTCATTCTAGATATCACTTGGATAGTTTGGGACTGCTGGTTAATATTTCATGTCATCATTTATACTGATTGTTGGTAATTTAGCATGCTTAGGTTCTTCTTGGCATCATATACTTATAGGTCTGACTGATAGAAGCTGTTTAGTGTGTGTATTACTAGCCAGATTAATGAATGTTGTGTAGTATGTGTGTTTTACTGGCCTGACTGATATGGCTTATACTCTTTCTTCTGCATTAGTATGTTTAGTGTCTTCCATAGGGTTTTACAACTCTTTTTAGTGTGAAGATACAAAGGTAGATTGTTTCAGTTTGTGGCATGTGTGGTTCCAGGGAGAGGAACAGAGAACAGAACATGATTGTGATGGTGATGAAGGGGACGAGAGATGCACAGCCTCACATTCTTCCATGTTAAGAGAGGTTCACAGCTGTTAGCCATTTTAGTGTAGGGAGTGAATAAGAGAAAAGAGAGGTCATAAGAAGACCATGCAGCTTAAAAAACTGAAAATAAAAACAACAGTCATTAGCCTTGTTGTTAAAATTGAAATTTCCTGCTGCTCAAGGTCTGTTATTCTCTATCATGTTCATGGATATTGTGTATGTGTATGTGTGTGTATACTGTGTCTATATATATGTATATACACTTTGTATAACATTATTCAATGCTCATTCCCTCTATTTTTACATTTAGATTATAACTTTACTGTCATCTACGCTCACTTAAATGTAAAATGTAACAAATCTTAAAATATAAATTTATCCAAATATCCATTTTTCATAATCTATATTTTAATGTTTATGCCTAATATCACTTGTAGCATTTAATTATTCAATTTAATTATTTTTTTTAATAGAAACATTTGCATAGACTTCTCATATCAGCCATTTGTCGGTTAAAGGCCCTAACATTCATAATGATTAGGTTATTTGTGCCACAATTTTGAACATTTAAAATTTTCAGTGCATCTCTATTCTGTTGAGATCTTTACATGTAATTTTCAGACTATTCTAAAAAAATATTGAGTAAGGATGCAGTGGACAGTTGGGTGTGGGACAAAAGAAGATGGTTCAACACTGGTAGGTTAGTGGCAAGCTAATTTTCCTCTCACATGTGTTTTGAAAAAAACTGTAACCATTGAGTCTAAAGAAGACCTCCTATCACAGACCAATAGCTCTATAGTCCATACAGGAATTGTTAGCCTGTCTGCTTTCCTGATGAATAGCTTGCAGACCAATTGGTTTCCAATACTGTCAATGGGACAATGGCTAATGAATGTGTGCTCTGTGCCATTATGCCATAGAAACCTTAACCAGTAGCAGCGTGAGTATGAGTGTGCATGTTGTAACTGCCACTCTTTAAGGTCAGCAAAGTGAAATAGTCAGGAATCAGCACTTTAGCTCCTGCCTGGAGAAAAAATCATTCACTTCTAAGGTCAGCTGTCTGACACACACACACACACACACTTACTTGTTGGGTTTTCATGTTTTATGTGGACTTTCCATCGACACAATCATTTTTATATCACATTGTATACCCCCTACCCCTAAACACAACCCTCACATAAAACTTTCTGCATTTTTACATTTCCAAAAAACTTAATTCTGTAGCATTTATAATGCTTCTAATTCCAATCAAAAAAATGTCCCCACAATGTAGGATTTATCAGGACCACACACACACACACACACACACACACAGTCTCCCACAAACACTGTTAAAAATGGTCCGATGCTTGACGTGTTATTCCAAGTGGTCTGTGGTGGTGTACGGTAGGGTTTGTTAGAAAAATAAATAAAATTTGTATGTATTAATCCTAAATTTATGGAGCCCCCAAGTCCCACTTTGTCAAAAAAATGTATTATAACTATCTTATGGCCTCAAGATAGTAACTTGTGGCCTCAAGATAGTATCTGGTGGGCTCAAGATAGTAACTCATGGCCTCAAGATAGTATCTCGTCTTTGCTTAATAAATAAGAAGCAAATATAGTAGACAATATAATCTGGACAAGGAGGCGGCGGCGCGTGAACTGGAGCGCGTCTTTGCATATACAAGTTACTATCTTGAGGCCACGAGATAGTATCTTGAGGCCACGAGATAGTTATAATTTTTTTTTGACAAAGTGGGACTAGGGGGGCTCCGTACAAATTGGATGAAATAATGTAAAATCCTGACCTGATCCAGGCCGTTGGTTTTGTGTGCGCGGCTATGCGACGTGTGCGTTCGTGAGACACTATTTGCGCCGCAGTTCACTCTGACTCGCCCAGAAAAAGCACAGAAGTTGTAAGAAATCAAGACTAAGAAAAAACAACATGAAATACAATATCTGTTTGTTCTCTGAGGTCCAGAAGCGATCCAGAATCATTTCTTGAGTTCCGGTCTGGAGATATTCAACTCGGGGAAGAAAAGATACTTTTTTTGCGATTTCTAAGCATTGTATTTTATGTTGTTTATTCATTCATCTTGATTTCTCACAACTTGCGTGCTTTTTCTGGGCAAGTCGGAGTGAAATGCGGCGCTAATAGAGTCTCTTGCACAGAAGTCCAATGGCTAAAGTTAAGGAATACATTCAAGTTAAAAAATTCAGTTGGTTTTTCATCTAACCCTATCGTATACCCCCAGAACACGTGGGATATACGACACGTGTTGCATGGGATCTTTTTTTAAAGCTTGAAGCTAAAAGAAAAGAATGTCATAATTTTCATTTTAGGGTGAACTATATCGCTTTAAGGTGTTCCATATGATTTGACTACATCAAAACAACACAGAGATCCCTTTAGCGCTGACAGGATCTGGTTTTCTTCTCACACTAATGACTGTTACTTCACTGCAAGTCTGTTGTGTGCTATAATTATTACCACGGTTATATATGTCATAAATCATGCGTGGTATTTGTTCAACCGCCGCAAGTTTGGCCAAAAACATCTAATGAGCATATTTGTGAGGTGAAGCCATGCAGCCTTGTTGTTTAAACTCATTAAACTCTCTTAAAAGTGCCGAAGATAAAACTGCTGTTGTGTTGACTCGTGTGCTTTCCCTTGTCTCTCTCCGTAACATCCTGTGAAGTTTCTATCGCTCTGCCTCACTACACGTCCTTCCACTACCTAACACCTACCCCCACCCACCCACTCATCTCACCTCACGGTGGCCTCACGCACCAGCACTGCCATTAATCAGTGGCCAGGATCATGTCTGCCAGTTAGACTAAACAAGAGCATTTGTGAGGATTTGCTCTCCCTCATTAATCATCTTGACAGTTTGAAAAACACATTTCCCCTTTAATGACTGTATTTGGATAATCAGGTCTGTTCCCCTCCCTGCCAGCTTCTCTCTCTCTCTCTCTCTCTCTCTCTCAGTCCCTCTCCTGCCTTCGGTTTTTCCTCTCCCCAAAATGGCATTGAGAACAGCTGGGTTAGCTTACCGCCAAGACAGAGAGGGCAAGGAGACCGAGTGGTTACCATCACCGCTGCTAAAAGGGAGGGGGGCGTTGAGTCAGTAAAAATAATCACATTGCTCTGGAAAACTTTTGCTCTTACTTAAGAAACCCCTGCCGCTTCTCATAACATTAACTTGGCTGTTCTGTGGTGTATGCTTGCTACCACACACACACACACATTGACGGTCCATAAAATACCCTGACAGAGGCGGAAGGAAAATCTGGTGACTAGAGGCCTTGGGTAAAAGTTTCAGAGCCGTGTGGTATGTACAGGGTTGTCACATTATGAAGAAAAATGGAAGGGTGTTGACAAGAGTTCTTTTATCTCTGTATATTTAATTAAACAAGACCTGACAGATGTCTATACCTTTACGTGCCCTTCAGTTTTGAATACAAGTAGGACATGTATTTAACTTTTATTACTAGTACTATTTTTGTATGTGCAGAGTAGAAAAAGACTCTATTGTATAACTTTGTTTTACCATCGCTAGTTCTTTTTGCCCAGAGTGTGTCTGGTGGCAGATTAATACATGGTGTTTAATGGATTAGTTGACCTTTGGGTTTAACACATCATTGTGTCATGGTCGCACCTAACATTGCCCATTGGAAGTTTATAAATGATGTCATACAGTCCACTTAAACCTGGACTGCACATGACAGCAGTGTTTAAACATTGTGACAATGTTATGCCAAGCTTGAGGCTGAGGGCAGCTGGTAAAATAAACAGTTACAAAGCTCTCCATATTCTACATGTCCTCATTGTGATGTTGATGCAAATGACAATATACTAGTCATTTTATTAAGCACATTATATTGGATTAATGTGGCCAGTTTGAATTATTTGCTGATTATATATACTATTATATATACTGACACTTTAGTGCACACAAAGCACAGTATGAACATAATGTCTAATTATTATATCCAATGAATCAAAGTAAGTACATAATAGAAACGGAAAACATTCCCCAGCAGATGTCACTACATCTGCAGAATATATTATAGAGGTTTTTTGAAATTATGATCATTTTAATTCTTAATATAGGATGAATTCCTAGTTATAAATGCCAATTCATACTGCACAGACAAACGCCAAGTCGCCAACAGAGACATTTGTTGGGTTTTGTCAGATCAGTGTGTCGGCGTTGGTTGGGGTTTGTTTTCACTCGACTGAACATGTTCAATCAGCGTTTGTCAGTGTCTGTTGGGGAAGTGTGAACATGACTCTTATTTTTTCATAAAACTGTAAATCCAACGGCCAACTTTCGTCTGTGTGGGGTGAATTGGTCTGTTTAGATGCATAAAAGATCCCTTGAAATGGCTTGAATAGTGCAACTTCTTTTTTGATGTATTTTCTATTAAATTTAGGAAGTTGGGCCACCGGGACATATTAAATGGACTATTTTTTTTTTGGTTTTTTTGTTGTTGATTTGTTCAAATGTTGATTTGCTTCTTGTTATTTTCATTCTAGATATTGTTTTATTCGGGAAAAATAGATTTATCATCAATGTCTTTTATTTCTCAGATGCAAAAAAAAAAAAAAAACTTAAATCTGCTAGAAGTATTTTTTTAGGAATACACTAGCATACAGTATACTAATGTTCAAACGTTTGGTAGTACGCTTGGTTAGTAAAACATTTTCAAAAGAAATGAATACTTTTAATCAGCAAGTATGCATCAAAAACTAAGTGTAAAGATTTTCAAAGAAATTCCCTTTCAAATAAATGCTTCTTTTGAACTTTCTATTAATCAAAGAATCCTGAAAGGAAAGTATGACATTGTCCTCAAAAATAAAATGTTTTCTACATTGTAATGTTTCTTGAGCACCAGATCAGCATATTACAGTGATTCAATTTTCTAAATGATTTCTGATCATAGACAGTCACTGAACACTAGAGTAATGACTAAACAGAATATATATATATATATATATATATATATATATATATATATATATATGTGAATGTTGTAATAGCATAAATTTTAATAGCATTTCACAATATTACTCTTTTTACTGTATGAATGCAGCATCAGATGAGCATAAGAGACTTCTTTCAAAAACAAACAAAAAAAATCTTAATGACTTATATGAATGCATATAGAGGAAATATTGTAGAGGAAGCATGAGGTAACTGAAACATTTTCCTAAGCAGAACAGGAAAAGGTGCTGTCACTCTGGGCATGACTCGGAATCAATCTTAACCCCACCATTCCAGTGCCAAGGCACGATTTTTCATGCGCACAATGTTCGTGACATTCAGTGCCGTGCTCCCCCAGCGCGTTTACAAATGGAATCCAGCTGTAGCGGTGGAATGCGTTATTAGTGGTTAGCCATAATTGCAACACACTCATTTGCCTGCGTTGTCAGGCTGTCGTCACACAAGCACACGGTTTCGCTAGACAAATGGGGATGGCAAAGAGATCACTGGGTAGAGGTGCGCACCGCCACAATTTTTGTTGTTGCTGGCGTATGGAGTGGTATTTTGTGATGTGGTTGATGTGATTAAGTGTCCTGTGGAAAGTCCTCAATGGATTTTTTTAGTCATGAAGTTGAAGCAGTTGTTTGATTGATTGCTTTATGAGCTTTAGGAGTGCGAGTGTGTGTGAGAAAGAGAGCGGTCTGCTCTATATCACCGTGACAAACAGTCATCAGAGTACTCATGCGGTAATTAACAGAGTGTAATGTATATGAAAGTTTGCAAAGGGAGAGAGAGAGTCTGCATTAAGCTAACATAATCAAAGAGACAACAAGAAACTAACAGAAGAGAAGCCAGGGGAGAAAGAGGGTGTAGGTGAAGAGAGACAAGAGACAAGATCTAAACAGAGAGAGACAGCCCAAGAAAAAGAGTCGGTGAGGGAGGGGGTGATCTAACCCTCTCCCTCGCTCATTCTTTTTCAGGTTGGGGCTGTCAGGCTCGTGAGTTGCTGTAGACTTGGCGGCTAATTGAGGAGCAGCTCCACACCCTGTCGTCATTAATCACTAGGGCTGCCGGGCTGCCTGCCCGGGACACTGCTGTGATGGGCTGCAGCTCTCTCTCTCCCTCTCTCACTCACACTCTTTCTCTCCTCAGTAGTTGACTGGACACATTGGGAAAGAAGGAGGGGAGGGGGATCTTGCCCCCAAGTACCCCCCCACCACCCTTCTAAGCCCAGTGGGACAGCAGAGAAAGGGAGAAAGAGATCAATCAAACAGGTGTAGCCCTGCTGAGAAGACACTGGTCAGAGACTAAATTAACTCCACACCCCCACCCACACATCCATCCAGCTCCCCTCCCCTCCACAAGCAGGCGACAGAAACAGAGTGACTGCATATTGACTCAGCTGGAGCCCGGGAGACGAGGGAGAGAAAGATAAATGGCAGGGAGAGATTGATGAGGAGAAAGACAGAGAGAAGGATAGAGCAGGAATGTGATGAACGAGTGGGAAAGGGATGACGGCAGGATTAATCCCTCACCTTCTTATAAAACGTAAAAAGTCCTCCCCTGCATTTAACCTAGCTCTATTGGCTTTAACTAACATTCGATCTCTTTTTTCCCCGTTCATCATCAAAATATTGTTTATTTAAACGCTTTAATACACATTTTGTGTATTCTCATTTGTGCAAAAAACAAATTGCTGACTAAATTCAATGATTTATTTTTGTTCATTGCTGTTGCATTTCTTTACCACTTGGGGCAACGTAATCCATGTTATGTAGTTTTAATTCTCTTGGGCTATGCCCAAATACTTCGTAACTCCATTAAATAACTTCCTCTCTGAGTCTCACAGGAAGTCATTCAAGACCATTTCTAAAATAGGCTCTTGGCACTGAACCTTACTTTTAGATCTGAACTTCTCTTTATGTTTAAATGCAATTCTACAATTTAGATGCTCTCTACTCTCTGTACTGTTTATACATAATTTTACCCTGTGAATACATCATTTTGGTAGACTGTTTACTGTTAGCAGGCCTATGTTGCGTCTTACTAAAATGTAGAGTTGGGTATTGGGAACTGGGAAAACGTTTACCCGCAAGTGTTTATTCTCAACTTTCCTCTAGTTTTGACCTCTTGGTTTCCCATAAGAGGAACCTTATGCTGTGTCCTTGCAGGATAGCCAGAGTTAACAGAGGCGGTGGAGTGATCTATTCATTTAATGGCCCTGTCAAGTGACACCTGTGCTGCGTCCTCTCCTGTCTGAAGTGCTAATGAACTGAGAGTCTGTCTGTACGTGTGAATGTGTGTGTGCGTTTGGCTCATCCTAGTGCTTAACAGCATCTCCACTGGTTTTGAAAATGAGATATACACTCTGGTCGCTTATGCATGAGACATCAATCCTAACTTGGCCACGCAAACACATCAACAATATTGAATCTTGACCCTCTTTGTAGTACAGCATTTGGCAAGACTTTCTAAACCATAGGAGACAACACACTCAGGTCAAACAATGGGGACTGCACTCCTGGGGGTCATGTCAAGCATTTGATAAATATTTCTCTATTAACAGCCTCCCATTGTCATCTTTTGCCCTTTGTGTAGAAAGGCAATCTATCAGAGTGCACTGGGAGTGAGTGCACGGCTCCCATGGGTTATTACCAGGCTATCATTGAGCTGTATTTAAGACCCAATACTCCCTTGTGCTGAGGCAGCTCTTTACACAATGCTGCAGAGGCACAAACAAGCAGCAGTGACTAACACTGCACTTTCACATTACGAGCAGAACAGTAAACAGACAGAGGACCTTATTTTGTGTTAATAGCTTGAACTAATAGGGAACAAAACTGTCAGTAGTGTAGAAAGCTAAGTCAAAGATTAGTTGCTCAAGTGAAGGCACAATGTTTTTTTTTAATGCCAGTCTACTAAATAAAGAATGTTCAAATATGCATTTATGAAAGGTCCAATTATATATAAACCCAGAGAAAATAGATACGCTTTTTTGTTTGTGTTTTTGTTATGAAAATGGTCAGTGTGTGACGTAATACTATTTCAAAGTGTGACTTATCTCATTTTTGCTCAATTTCATGTTACTAACAGTGTGAGAAACGTATATGAAAGAGAAGCGAGGGACATCAACACATCTATAAATGTAATCAAGTATCATTTATTACACAAAATAAGACTTTGTTAAATGGATAGCGCTGCCATCACAACATAGTACTCTTATTTGAATTATTTTTTCCTCTCCACTTCCATCCCCAACTTGCAGAGTCAGCTACAATAGAAAATATATCACATCTTTCCGTTTTATTCTTTGAACTGTACAAGTACAAAATAATCGCCAAATCATAAGGAGCAAAGTAGCTGTTGACCAAGTCATGCAAATCCGTTCTCCAATAAAGAGACAGAGTTGCACAGATCTAATGCACAAAAGAAAGTGACGTTAAAAGAAGGATTTTGTGTCTGAGAGACAATATGTACGTCTGTTGTTGTTGCAAACATTGCATTATTACAAAGTGTATGATAGGAGCAACCATATTCGTACTTTGAAAATTTTGCTCCTTTGTGAAAAGAATGACTGAATTTTGGCGATAAATGTTGCTTCAAAACAAAAAGTCAAGCGCTCAAGTGAAAAATAAATACAGGCTTTTGGTAAATTGAAAAAAAGAAGAAAAAGAAAAATGTATCAGATAAAATAAACTGAGTTCCACATTCTCATTAGCTCTCCACCTAAAGTTCATAAGGGTTTCCAAATATCCTAATGGATATTTAGAGTGACCATTAATTAAACAGTCATTCAAACCATTTTATTCCTCATTGCGAATATAACTATCCGGCGTTTTTTTTTTGTTTTTTTTTTTGCTTCATTCTTTTTAGGGGAATCCTGCATGTCCCTGTGCTTTCCAGCGAGCTCATGCCAATATCTTTACACTGTCCTTAGACTTTTAATCACTGGTACCCAAGAGCAGAAGCTGAGCCCAGTCTCTGGCCATATAGAGCATAGGGAGAATAGTAGGGCGCTGTGGCTGGGAGTGAGTGCATGGGAAGGGAATGAGCTCCTGGCAAGTGTGCCTTTCCGTAGGGGTGATACCGTGCCAAACCTAGTCCTGGTGATCCACGCAGGGAGAGGGAACTGGGAAGGGCTCCTGGGCTGCTAGGAGGAGGCAGGTGGAGGTGGCAGGATGCAGCAGAGGAGACAGATGAAGGGTAGCCAGAGAGCAGCTTTCCATCCACACCTGACAGAGCTGTGTGTGTACGCAAATGGGCCAAGAGTTCCTCTGAGGTGGAGAAGCGTTTGTCACACGGGCCACCCACCGAGACCCAGTTACAGGCGTGAGGGAGTGTTTCACTGGGCAGCATGAAACCGTAAGTATACAGAGGATGGGACAGAGACGTGGTGCCGCTAGAGGACAGAGAACTGGGGTGGAGGGAGTGGAGGTGATGGGTGGGATACATAAGAGGGAAGCCTGACTTGAGGGCAGATGACGGATCGTGAACGCAGGAAGAACAGTTGCTGCCCCCAAGATGGGGTGCATTGGGATAGGTGAGGCAGTATGGGTCCCTGCACAAACCCTGCATGAAAGAGGGAGGCGAGGCCCCTGTGAGAGGACTGGAGCTGGGGTGCTTTCCTGGAACACCCATCCCAGAGCCAACTAAACTAGATTTAGAGTGATCCATCCCAGGCACAAACTGAGAAGGATAACCGGCATAGGCCCCGACAATGGAGCCGTGGTAGCCCATGGTAGAGGACGGGAGGGGGAAAACAGAGTGGCCCGGTTTGAAGGGAGACACAGGGGCGATGTGGCCCGCACCCAGACTGGGCTGAGGGGGTTGGGGGTCAGCCTTGTGGTCAGGCTGAGGACTGCTAGAGGAACTGGCATTGCTGGAGTTCGCACTAGCACGTGCGTGACTCGAGTTGGCGATCTGTGCAATGTCCAGACTTGATTTACTGTGGTCCGAATCTTTTTTCCCATTGCGATCGCCGCCGTTACTGCTGCTGTCGTTCCCTGGGTCTGAACCTGCAGCTTTGGAGTCCATGTGGGTGGTTTGTAGATGTGCTGTTTTCTGCGACAGCGGAGACTGAGACTGCCGGTGTGTGTGTGACTGTCCTGATGTCTGCTGAGAAGGAGAGCTCGCCTGTGGAGAGGGGGCATGCGGAGGTAAAGAGGGGCATGTCACAGCTGCAGAACCGCTATTTGGCACTCTGAACCCTGTTTTATCTGCTGAGCTGTTCATCCCAGTTCCATCCTTCCGGCATTCTGATCCAGTTTTAGAGTAAGGCTTAAAGCTGGACTTGTCATCTACGTTCTGATGCTCCCCAGGCTTCAGGCTGGAGCTGGTAGAGCGTCCGTCCTTGTCTCCATGGCTGCTGGAGGATAGTGATCCCAGTTTAGCGGGAGGAGGATCTGGTTTGCCAATCTGTGAGCAGGTCTGGGCCAGCAATGCTAGGGGACTCTTTTTAGCATCCAGCTATGAGGACAAAAAAGGACATTTTAAGTTAATTTTATTTTTCTTCTCATGAACTGACAGAAATGAGCAATTCTATGGGAAACCAATTATAGGGAATGACTCCAATGATTGCAACATTGGCAAAAATCTCAAAATATTACAATCATTTTGTTTATATTTAGGGTTCGTAAGGTCTGACATCATCATTATGAAAGCTTTGAAATAAATAAATGAAATAAATTGCTTTAGGTGGAATAAATCAACATTGTTGTCACCCCATATAAGTACATTGTGCAGTGTTTAAGTCTATTAAAAAATGAATTTCGTGTTTTTGAATTTCGACTCCTTAAGCTGGTAGATAAACGGTGGAATTTTAAGTACGGTAAAAACGCAAGTCAGTACAGATGAGGAAATGTGAAACCATAAAATGTTGCTTCACACTGGAAAACTGCCTCATCCAGATCCGGACTATCCTTTCAATTTGTCTATGATTACCATTCA
The DNA here is from genome assembly GCF_988280905.1 of Pimephales promelas. Lineage (NCBI taxonomy): Eukaryota > Metazoa > Chordata > Actinopteri > Cypriniformes > Leuciscidae > Pimephales > Pimephales promelas. Next base: position 37,125,975 of record NC_142772.1, on the reverse strand, counting down.
GATATTTTTGGCGAATTTCGAATTAAATCGTTAAAACGAGGCGCGCCTGATATAACAATGCTGAGAAACGACAAATCAAGTAACAATGCGCACGAGACATGTTGATGAAATGAAACTAAAATTTCGCTAAATAGAAACCCACAAACTCGGACAACCACAAATATAATTTAATACAAGTAAAATGATATATATAACAAACAAGTTATTGACGTATACTTTAGAAAGGAGTTACTCGTACCTCGATGCTCACTGGCGCGGAGCTGAGCGGCTGGAGATACTCTGGGTGAAGTATATGACTTGTGTGAGCGGTCAACATTTTGAGAATCCGTATGGCAACCTTTTTTCCTGACGCACGGGATCACTGTACGGCAGTGAGAAGATCGAGACGCTCTGAGGTCTTGAACAGGTGGGCAAACTATCGTTATTAATGTAACGACTTTTAAGGGTCTGCTGGTTCCGTGAAACGACTGCAAATCCAGGAGGCAGTTCGCTCATCTGGATCGGGGCGGATCAGAGACCTGTCGAGGGAAGCGACGGGGCGGGTGTCCTTCAGTTTTCATTTAGAGATATCCAGTGTCTTCAATAAAGAGCCAAACAACATTATATCCTATTCTGCAGACAGTTAAATATCCAGGTGACGCATCAATTCTGTCCGTAGTCCAGAGAAGGAGAGCTGTTATAGTCTCTATGAAGAACGTACACTCCGTCTCCGCATCGTTCCGTTACCGAATCAGTGCTGCTTTAAACCCCCAAATGATCGCGAGTCCTTCACGCGCAAACGACGACTTGGGAAATAAGATAAGTTTTGTATATTTGTCGTAAAATTAAAAGAAAGAAACTACACAGCAGAACTACTGCTAAATCTTGTCAAATAATGGCATTCCGTTGGTCGGTGTGTGCACTACACCCTCCGTTCGCATATACACTCCGCTCGTACTGAAGATCTGAGGGAGAACTTCAAAGCGCTCAGCCGCCGTCCAATCGCCTGCGTCTGCATTAATAATAAGTGGGTAGGCACAACAGAGGCGGAGACTGTCCTCTCTCCTCTGACTCGCTCCGGTCCGAACCCGCTGGCCAAGCGCTTGATCGCTGTATGTTAAAACCAACATGCAAAGACTGTGGCATGACGTTTTATTTATTTTTTTTTTAAATCTAATTTTGCTAAAACTAGCCAAGTTATTTTTTTTGTAGTTATTCTAATCACTATAGCTAATGACTAGTATCTTTAGCCCAGTTTTAACTTTTTATTGCAGTTGCAGTAGGAACCTTTCATTAGATTTGACTTTACACGAGTGCTTATGTTTTTTGCTACTAGTCATCACTCTTAAGTATATACCCCATATTGTTTATATTATGTTCTATTTTAAAAAGCTGCTCATTTTGGCATTTTATTCAGTCTGTGCTAATATATTGATTCATAAATGGGATCTAATAATAAGTTCTAGTAAAGGAATGTATTCTAGAAAGTCTTGTTGGATCACTTGCTTTAATTGTGACAAAGTTAGTGTTAAAGAATAAATGTTAAAATGGTTTAGATAGATTATAAAGTTGACCCAAACATCTATACTATAGTTATTAATAAGTAGACTCATTCAGACATATTTTGGGCAAGTCAAAACAACATTCATAGTAGCCTACTTTTAATTTGTCTCTGTACAAGGTCCAGAAATATAGGATGTATAGTCTAAAATGTGTTTCATACTTAATTTCATAATTCAAATTTAGAATCAATGCTGATGTTAGGTTTACCTTACAACCTTAAAAGTAATATCCTATGGTTGCATTAAAAGGAAAAGCTGAGAATATGGCAGTTTCTTTTTTTAGGTCAAACAAGTCAAATGATCCTGAGTAATACATTCATACATAATAACAGCAGCACATGCCTAATGTGTGCCCCTCCAGTTCTGGAATGTTAATAACTTTATTGCATTATCCCATGTTACTTTGCCATTGAAGTAATTTAGCTAACTTAATTATGCAATGAATTGGCTTAATCATTGAAAAATGAAGCCTGACAGAGGCTATTACAGGGAGACTGTGCTAATTCGTGTCTAAGTAACTTTGAAGTACAGTTATATTTAATAGCTTTGATTGTTCGTAAGTGCTTATGCCCAACATTATTAAATCCCAGATATTGGAGCGGGTTTTATTACATTATTTTGGCAAGCCAAGCGTATTTCTGAAGCCTTGCATGATCCATATACTAGATTGTTTTGTTTGCAACGAAATATAATCAATTGCATCCACTCATGTATTGATAATGCATTGTAGCTAGGATAAGCCATATTTCAATTTGACAGCTTAAAAGTTGCTCCATTTTGCATAGTATAAACGTGGACGAGAATATGTATGTTACTCTGAGTGGCAATACCTGTCAAGTGAGTCAGAGAGATGAGAAAGGCCTGATCTCTGGAACCGTTCTCGGGGTTAAAAACAAAGAGCACCTGGGAAGCTTCTTGAAAGGTGTTGTTGCCTGCCTTAGTGTAATAAAAATGACAAAAAGACAGAATGCATGAACTGTTGACCTAGGGAGAGGAGGAGCCACAGGCAAACATGTGTTGCAGGGCTTTGTCTCGCGTATCTGGGTGGCAGAGGTGAATATTCACCTAATAATGGTGTGCAGGGAGAAACGAAAGCCTCAGGACACAGCATTTCAGAGGCAGAAAGAGTTTTAAGCTTGTCAGCAACCTGTCATTTTAGATCCCACATACAGCACACATACAAACAGCCTCCCACACATTCATAAGTACCTACAGACGATCAAAGTTGATCGGAGTGCCAAAGTATTAAACCACACTCAATCATACATAACAGTTATTTCTGTCATGCTAATCTAAGCTGTTAAGTTAATTTAACTGTCACTCTGTCTCACAACACAGAGATCCATCTCATCATGCAGTGTTTGTTGGGTTTTGAACACACGTTGTCTTGTTTATTCAGGAACTACACATAGTCGACTCCACGTACAAGCGCATCTGCCGCGGTTTAACAAGGATCTCTTCACCTGTGGTGTCTAAAGCCATTTAACGTACCGCACATGTGTGCGTGCACATGTGTGTGTGTTGAGAGATAGCAGCAGTGGTTGTATGAAGTCACCTCTCCTTCTGTCAACAGCCCTGCTGTTTGCTTTGTCATTATAAGTGTCATCCATCACTTGCCACCTATACGGAGTCTGTAATGGCTGTGCAAATCTATAAAACTACAGGAACTAATGCAAATTCAGAAGTGCTCAGGGTTAAGTGAGATGATGCGATCGCTTCTTTTGAACACATCAGTTGTCTTTGCCTCACACAAACAGATACTTCAGGTTATGACAGGTGTGGTCTAACCTGTCGACAAGCGTATTAATGTGGGTAGACACTCTGTGTTTTTTTTCTGCTTTTACAGTTGATCCATTTCTGTTGCCACTGCAAAGTTTTCTCGAGATGTCTGGAATGTTTCCGTTTGTCTACAAATTATGTTACTAGTCAGAAACCCAGAATCACAGGGTGTAACCATTGTTGTATTCTTAGGACTGCGAAGAAAATGAAGAATCACTGCTTTCCTTAAAAAGCTAAAAACATGAAATGCAAACCTAAAACCTCAAATCTTGGAATTCCAATGGTTTGGAATTAAGATGGATTGCCTTACAAAAACATTTTCAGGATAAGTGAGTTTGGCAGGGGGCAAAGGTGTGGGTGGAATGGAGGAAGTTTAAAGGCACCCTAGAGGAGGAGGAAGGGAAAATTAAAAAAAAAAAGAGAGAGAAAGAGAGTGAGAGAAAGAACTGAGGGCGGGCTGGAACAACGGGGAACAGCTCCTTTCAAGTCTGGCCTTGAAGTGGGCTGCTAACAGCTGTTTTGACGTTTAAATGACGGATGGTCATTTCCTGTTGTGGATTTTAAGGGGCAGGCCTCCCCTTTAAGAGGCCTGTTTGACCAATCCCTGTTAAGCCTGAAGGCGTTCGCCTATGCATGACTGTATCAAAGCATGGGGCTTTACCATAACTTTGACTAAACAAAGGGCTAAAAGCAGAGGCTAGACATCCTGCTTGACTGTAGCCCACTCAAATCCCCTCACTGCTTTTTGTGAGAGGTCACTCAGAACAGATTACCGAAGTGCTGAAAACCTACCGGAATTTTATAGCAGGCCATCATTCATGTTAATGCGAAACAGTGATGGATACGAATCTTGGAGACGGGTATGGAAAAAAAAGTACAAAAAATTTGTTTCAAACTTAAATAGCTTTGTGTTTGCAGATCTCAATTTACAATTTAATTTTTTAATACATTATACTTGACTAGCACAGTTTGTCTGTCTTTGGTACAGACTGAGAGACGGCAAAACCAAACAAACAAAAAGGATGCAAATCACTTGCATTTAATTACCTGTGACTGATTTATGAGGTGAGTGGTATGAAAAGGGAGCCCAGAGGCAGGGAGTCAGCTGCTTATGCCTGGTCTGTTCTCCAGAAATAATAATCCTGTGAAAAAAGAGGGACAGGACAGCTTTATGGAGTGTAGCTGACATGTGAGACCAACCCTGGAGAACTGTAAAACGTAGCACTCTCTTTCCTTTCACAATCCTCACAATCTTTCAGAGTGATTGTGAGATTTTTAGAAATCAAATAAAAAAAAAAAATTCCACTATTCCACTCTGCAACTTGGTGGAGTATTATAATGTTGGTGTGTGTGATAGAGAGAGTCTTTCAAACGCCATCAAGGAATGTATCACGAAACAGAGCCAAACAAAGCCGAGAATTTATTTAGCTTGGTGTGAATAACGCATACAGCATACACTCAAGGGTAACAAATGACAGAAAAGGCTCTTCCCAGAATTCTCTGAGAATGGAGCTTCTCAGGTTGATTTAATGACTCATCTCTGTGTTTTGGTATAATCAGACTTGAACATCTTGAGACTCTCTGATCCAAAGAAGTGAGTGATGGTGTGATGACAGGATAAATATTTGTATGAAACCACATGCACATGTGACGGAATGGAATATCATACCATAAGATGGATGAACTAGACTTGAGTAATAGTTATCCCCAGTAAAAGCTCATTTCCATGTTTTTTTTTTTGTTTTTTTTTTTGATAATATGATATGAGTGATGATATGAGTGACGTTGAGCGCTCTCACTGGTTTAATGGCTTGTTTCTCTCATCTATTTTATCTTGTGATTCTCTGATCAAGGTCCCAGCAGATCTACTCATCTTCCTGTCTCGCTGATTATCTCTGAGTGATTATGTACATGCCCTACAGTTAATGACAGATCTTTATTTAGCTTTCAAACATGTCATGTGCACCAAAACACACACGGGCACACACACACAGACACACAATGAACTTAAATGCACCCCTCTCGCTCAAACAAAAGGTCCCATTGTCCTCCACATGGTGAAGTTATCAGGAGGGGTGGGAGAACTACTCGGCTACACACAGCGGAGCCACAAATCAGATTGCTCTATATTGTTGTGTGAAAGCTAAGTAGACATCAAAAGGTGTTTTTTTTAATCTGTTGCTGGCCCAGAAAATGCTTGCATGGAGCAATACTACACCCACAAGACTCATGACACGTTCCATTTGAGTAATGCATGGGACAAATTAAATCTCACCATTTCTCAGTCTATTCTGATTCACTTTTTCACAAGTGTTCACAAGTTCCACATTTATCCCTTCATTTAGTTTCTGAGTCACACTCACTCACTGGTGCACACGGAAACAATTCATTTTTTGTCAAGAAAAACACACTGCAAATTAAAAGATGATTCTGACCTATCCTGTATTAGACTCGTCAATCAGCTCAAAGTTGACTGACAAGGCTCAAATGGCAGTAGATCTCTAAACAGGTTATGTCATTGTGTTGCACATAATGAAAAGATGTAAACTTGCTGCATGAACAATAACAACTCAACAGCCTAGTTTGTGGCGGCTTGTAAAAACACAGATGTTTTCCTTCATCACCTCCTTTGAGTCCTCCATCAATTCTGAAAATAAGACTACATCATACATTCATACTGACAAATGCAGATCTTATAATGCTGGATTTGTGGCTGTAATGGCACATCCCCTTCATATACATATGGTAATTATGCCTAGGGGTGGTGATGGCACAGTGGACAAGACACATGCCTTTGGTGTGAGAGACCCGGGTTTAAATCCACTGTGAGACACCAATCCCTGAGCAAGACACTTAACCCCTAGTTGCTCCAGAGGTGTGCGACCTCTGACACATATAGCAATTGTAAGTCGCTTTGGTTAAAAGCGTCAGCTAAATTATATTGTATTGGAACCAGGCTTTGTGACATTGTCAAGAGTATTTAGCGTGATCTGTGATCAGAACCATGAGTTGTTATTAGCCTACTATAAAAATCTCTCAGTATTTCTTAGTATATTCACTTAATATAGAATATATTAAGTATTTATATAATTTTTGACTCATATGTCATTTGTTCTCATGTCTAGAATGTTCTTATTTGTATTGTCGGGTTATTCGAAAACATCTGTCGTGTATTGTTGTATTAGCACAGGATTTGAAGTGAGATCTTAAGGCACGACGAGGGAAAACTCTGGCCGAGTGTCAGCTGTCAGTCATCACAGCCCACAGTGTGGAGGAGCGCCCTGTCGGTCACAGTGACTTTGATGTGATGAGAGATGGAGGCGCTCAATTAAAAGCCTATCAGTGTGTAAGTAAATCAACACCTATCAGCCTTGTCACTTCAAACAAACGTTTATTATACTGCTCCGCCCACCTCATTAATCTCGCACTGTTCGGCTGTCAGCACGAGGTCACAACCGAGAAACTCATAAGACAGACTGGATAAGGAAACGGATTGAAAAACATTTGGTCTAAGTTGAAATATTTAAATGGCGATCAGATTCAGGAGATGTGTTTTTTGGATGTCTTCTAACTGTTGTCATAATTACATTTATTCTTCTAGTTTTAACACACTGCTGTATAATGGTTTTTAATAAAAAAGAAAATCGAACTCTTTCGCTAAATAAAATATTCTAATTAAAGAAGTGAAACGCCTCGCTGTACAAGATCTTGATAAAGTCATATGCAAGGCATTTGTTCTCAGGGGATGTGCATACTCATTTCAGAAGCAAGTTAAGGGCAAGCTGACAGCAGTGAAATATTTCTTTAGCTTAGTCTTGCAGTATCGTTACCATTAAAACTCTTTCCTCCTCTTTCACTGCCTTTTTTATCTGACTCTAAATCACACATAGTAGAGAGCCTAAGACTAAATCAGCTGATGCTGTGCTAAAATCGTCACCGCTGTCCTCGCTGATTGCCTTTGCCATTTAGTTTAGATACGATTCCCCTGGTTTTCCGTGATTCATTTGATTGTGTTTTTCTGTAGAGAGCAAACTCAGGTTCAATCGCATTTTACTTTTCTGGTCCTGTCTGGATTTGTCTCCCGTGCCCAATGACCTGGCCAAGTTTGAGCCTTATAAAAGGTTATTAGTTGCCAAGAGAGAGAGAGAGCACAAGCTTCTTCCACAAAGCCTGCCAGAAGGTTACACTGCCTGCGTGCTATAAATTACCCTCGACAGGCCGCTAGAACTGGGGAGCTGAAGGAGAGGAAGGGGGGAGGGAAGAGGGTGAAGAAGTGGGTGCAGTTTTCTTTTTGGTCCCCACTTGATGAATGAGCCTCAGAACAAGGCAGAGAATACATCATATCACCTTTAATAGGTACACATTTCCACCACCATAACTCAGCGTTTAAAAATAGAGAAAAGCGATGAAATACGGTGCAGTATATTCCGGCCGTGACACTTTTACGAGTCCTCCCTGCAGTATAAAGGCATTGATTGCTATTTCAAAGTGCCGTGTCAGGCCCAATACTGAGTACAACCAGCTGCTCCACAGAGAGAGCGAGAGGTGGGGAAAGAGAGAAAGAGAATGAGTTATGACTGCTGAGATTTGGGTGATCTTTTCAGAGTCATCCGTAGCTGTAAATTTACAGTGTTTGTGCTTGCTGTTATTGAAACCAAACCCAGAGCTGCCTGTCAGTCATCCATTCTCAGAGCTGCTGGAGAGCATTCCTCTCCTGACAGAAACAGTCCCTCAGCGAAAGGTGAAAGAGAGCACAAATTACACATGAAACGACAAAAGGCTGGCACTCGTGCTCTCTCTGTCTTCGTTTATGTCTCTCCCCCGCCTCCTCTCTCTTTTTCTGTCTCTCTTCACACTTGCCTGTTTGAGGACTTGGAGCGCATGTGTCAAAATTAAATGCGTGTGACTTTACCCTTTGCCTTCAGTCTAATTTTTAAGGCCTTAAAGGGATAGTTATTCTTAAATACTGTCATCATTCTCTCATGTTGTTCCAAACCTTTATTACTTGTGGTATATATTTTTTTAATGTCAATGGGGTCTGTTGGTTTTTTTATTTTGTGTTCCAAAGAAGAACAAGTCATACAGGTTTGGAATAACATGATAATGTGTCAATAATGACAGAATTCTTTGGATGAACTGTGCCTTTAATGTTCCTTTTTAAGGCCTTTTGGAACTTTTAATACAGAGATTTTTACAGTAAATAGGGATAATGAAATGTGCAAATAGTAACAGGAGGTCGTGACAAAATGTAAACTATGAGCTGACTGGGTCTTTACAAGTTTAAAGTTGTTCCTTGTGGTTTAATTGTGTTTCTTTAACAACACCAGACTAAATAATATTTGTGGTTGTTAGTATAGGTCAAAGGACAATATGTACTAGATTGTAATGCATTTTATTAATGCACCAAGGGTAAAAAAAAAAAGTTTAAAATTAAGTACATGCTCTGAAAGTGTATTTAGCATTTTGTTCAATATATTGATTCTATAAATACATTGCCTATAGGAATCAAACCCGTGAACTCTGTGTTGCAAGCGCTCTACTGTCAGTTACAGGAATGCTGGTTGAAATGTTTTAACCAGATGCTGGTAGCCATTTTGTTCCATTCACCTCAATAGCTTCCCTTGCTCTCTGTATTTTAAAACTTGTGAAAGGGATTTGACCTTTGGAAGCTTAAAAAAACTTGAGGTTTACAATATATGACCCCTTTTCCTTCCACAAGCATCACTAAAGCTATCATTTGTGTCCATTAACATTTGTTAAACATGGGGAACACAAGGGCCTTAACTGGCTCATATTAAAGCAGTGATGAGAAAGACAGGATGCCTGTAATGTTATTCAGCAGTCTCCCTGCCCTTGCTTTTTATCACCGATGATATTTATACACTGTTTTAACCTCTGACTCTTTCCAGTGTGCGCCGTAGTCTGTTCGAGCCTGTCAGATACATGTAGGGTGAATGTCTTCTGTTTCCAGCCCCTCTCCCTACAGTCTATTAAAATCTGCTCTGGACTTCTGCCATAGGCACATCATTTATCTCAGTGCTGGCCAAGAAGAATTATTGTTGTGTAAATCTTAAAGCCTTTTAGGAGATCAAAGTTCCAAAATATAAATCACATTTCTCTGTACATCTAAAACGCACTCGCGCACATGCAGCGGGGCGAAAACGCACATATGCTTTTCCCTGTGTGTGAATACGAGGGAGGTTCTCCACCCAAATCTCTTCCCACAGGGTAGAGCGAAGATGGCCCATCCTCCTCCTTATCTCCCCTTCTTCCCTCTGTTCCACTCCTCCACCAATTCCCTCTTTTCTTTTCTCCACAGAGGATGTACTTAATCCATTTCTCTTTGTTAACTTCAGCTTTTTTCATTCTTTTTTTGAAACCTATATCCATATTTTCACCTACACCTACACCCCCATCCTTCTTCAATTCACAAGAAAAATATTTTAACCTGATTTAAATCACTCTGGAATATGATTGATTTCAGTTTCATACATGTTTTTGTAGACTTGTGCCCTTTCCTTGTGGAAGCAGTTCTTCTTTTTTTTTTACTTAAAGTTTTTCATCTAATATTTATATTTAATTCCAGCTTTATTTCAATGAATGAAAACCATTTTTAATAGTTTTAAAAATTGTTGTAGAGTTAACGAGCAACATTGACTTGTCCATACAAGTCCAAAACAACACTTAAATTTCATTGCGTGGGGGGAAAATCATTTTTGTCTTCCTTTTGTGTTTAACAGAAGATAGGAAATCATACTGGTTTGGAATTACACGATGATGAGTGAATGATTGCAGTTTTTGTTTTTGTTTGAACCATTCCTTTGTTCGAGTTCTGTAATATGAACTACAACAGGAATGTTGTCTGTTAGATCTTTTCGCATTGTGTCACTAATCAGTTGGTGTTTCGTCCAGGTGTAATGCCATCATAAATCTTTTCTGATCCATCTAAGATAAATGACTGCTATCTAAAAACCAAATATGTTACTCATATAAAAAAAAATTTCATCCCCAACACATTGCTCATCTTCTGTGGTAGGATGTTTTTAGTATTTTTTATATTTATATAATTGTTGGGTGGCATTTAAAAATTCTACTGTCAATGTAAACTCATTGACAGGGCCTATATGGGGGCATTATTTTGACATCTCTCACCACAGCGATGAGTGTGTATGTGTGTTTACATGTGGCTGCTCTCTGATATGTGTTGATTTCAGTCTGCAGGCAGATTCTATCTACAAACACAGCTCGCATGTGGGAAGACCAAATGAAAAAAAGGGGGTTTGCCATTAAACTGCCAGGGATTATATACTGTGTGCTCTGTGATGTGCCAGCAAAACAGATTTGGTGGCATTGATTTGACAGAGAAAGGAGTGACAGAGAGAAGAGAGGGATTGGGGTGAGTGAGGGGTGGAGGGTTGATGGAAGGAGCACTTTTTGTCCTCTTTTTAAGTTTCCCTTTTTTATATCCTCTCAGACACTTTGTCATTGTGTACTCTGTGCTTAGAAGTAAGAAAGTAAATATCCTGGATTGACTGCAGCTGTCAGGACGGGTAATTTAATGCATGTGTGGATTTAGTGAGATTTAAGTTACGTCTCTGTCTGGAGAAGTTCTCTCAGTCTTTGAGTGAATTGTTTAGATCAGAATGGATGATAGGAGGAGCCTGTGGAAGACAAGATAATGTCTGCGAGGAAGGACAGATCATATCCATGCGCAGAAACTGGCAGCTGGCACCAGTGGAAACTTTTCCAATGAATAAAACCTCACCATGTGTTTCTTGTCCAAGCTGTTCTGAGTGCAACTTGGAATCTTCTCTGCTCTCGATAATGTGGATTGGATTATGTGCGTTCACTGGAAATATGCCATTCATATGGGGTTCATGATATTTTGACGGCATAGAGCATTTTACAGAAAAAGCGGGAGATGAATGACGCTCTGTATTCGTACAACAAAAGAAACCTTTTCGTAAGCGCTGTCCCAGAGCCAAATATGATGACTGCAGCTTACTAGGTGGAATAGAATTTTACAGAGCCATAACAGCTTCATATCCGTTTCCTGGTGGGATGTTATGTGTGAAGCAACCTTGAGTAACACCATCCTCCCCTTTAATGTTCTCTTGAAGCCAACTGTAGCATTGTGACAAAGTTTACACCTCATTGACAGGCTAATATCCTCATCCTGACACAGTGGGCGGCCGTCTATGGGAGTTTTAAAGAGAGCTGCTAAATGGGACGCCTTTGCTCATCAAAGTCAGCACACACATTTATAAAAGCTGTGAATCCCAGCACTCGAGACCTTTGAAGAGAAGGTGTGGGTTTTAAAGGGGACAGCTGTTTCTCTAAAGAGAAAGAGTTGGCACTGCAGGGAGGTGAGGTATGCTGTGCTCTCGAGGTCACGTGTTCACCGCGAGCAGTTCGGCTTTGTGTGCGTGACGGACGGAGGGATGACGTTGACATGTTAGACTAATGTGTGAACTCAAGGGGTAGAGGGGTATGGCAGCTGATGCTGTGGATGGCATGAGTCAGTTTGCGTTTTTCTCTAGTGTATGCGAATAGGGTCAGGAGAATGAAAGGTACAAAATGGAATACATATTTCAAAGGGCTTTGGATATAAATCACAACCTGCAAAAGTTCATGTATGTAGTGACTGATCTTCTGGAGTCCAGATGAACTGAAGTACGGAGGATCGACATTATCTGGGGAAAAAAGGAAACTTGTTGAATGTTGCAGGAACTGTGGTTCACCTAGGCTTTACATTTGAGGGAAAGCACATTGTCTTATATCATATGTAGTGCTGTACCAAACATTTTTATTAATCAGTTTTATATCTTGTTTTTCAGTTGAAAAATATCTAAACATTGTTGAAACACGTTTTGATGTAATTAAAATATTTAAAGGGTTAGTTCACCCAAAAATGAAAATTAAGTCATGAATTACTCACCCCCATGCTGTTCCAACCCCGTAAGACCTTCGTTCATCTTCGGAACACAAATAAAGATATTTTTGATTGAATCTGAGAGCTGGATCAGTCCTAGATAGACTGCCTAAGGGACTGGCTCTTGACGGCCCATAAAGTAATTAAAGAAAAGGTTTAAATATTTCCATGTGCCTACAGCGGCTCAATTATAAGTTTATCAAGCGACGAGACTACTTTTTGTGCCAAAAAAACATAAATAACGACTTTATTCCACTATTCCATTACTTCCTTATGGGCGCATGCGCGAGAACTGAGACGAGGAGGTTCTCATTCGTCTACTTCTTGTTACCTGCTGCTCACCGCTTAGGAGTTTTACCGCCACCTACTGTATAAGATGATGTGCTGATATAGCTGGAAGCGCAAAACTTTCTGTTTACAAGCAGAGGAAGACGCGCGCTGTACATACGCTTTTCAATTTGCGTATTTTCCGCACTATAAGGTGCACTTAAAAGCCTTTAATCTTCTCAAAAAACAACAGTGTTCCTTATAATCCGGAGCGCCTTATATATGGATCATCATTTTATACGGTAGGTGGCGGTAAAACTCCTAAGCGGTGAGCAGCCGGTAACAAGAAGTAGACGAATGAGAACGTCCTCGTCTCAGTTCTCGCGCATGCGCCCATAAGTAAGTAATGGAATAGTGGAATAAAGTCGTTATTTATGTTTTTTTGGCACAAAAAGTAGTCTCGTCGCTTGATAAACTTATAATTGAGCCGCTGTAGGCACATGGAATATTTAAACCTTTTCTTTAATGACTTTATGGGCCGTCAAGAGCCAGTCCCTTAGGCAGTCTATCTAGGACTGATCCAGCCCTCAGATTCAATCAAAAATATCTTTATTTGTGTTCCGAAGATGAACGAAGGTCTTACGGGGTTGGTACAGCATGGGGGTGAGTAATTCATGACTTAATTTTCATTTTTGGGTGAACTAACCCTTTAACATTTAATTACATTTATTTAAACATTTTGTTTTAACTTTGTTTATTGGATTTTTTTTTTGCAAACATTTTTTGTAAACATGTCTTCATACCTAATGTAGAATGTTTAGATATTTTTACTGGAAAAAGGTTAAAAAAGTGACTAAGTGACTAAGCAAGTTTAGTTTGCAGAGCTCTTAGAAAAAAACATAGGATTTTTAGATTTTTAGGTTTTGCTTTTTACAAACAAGTAAAAAATGGACAATGACATAATGGAATCAAACCATGTCTCACATGAGCAACACATGTGCAGCGAACCACTAGGCCGGGATTGTTGTTGACCTTTGAAAAATAAGGTTTTGTTGGTAAATCATTCTTTACTTTTCCTTACAGGTCAGCATGTGATGCTATAAGAGTGAAAGAGTAAATATTATATTTGTCCCACTTAAAGCTGCAGTCAGGCGTTTTTCCTCTTTGTTGACATCTCTGTTCCAAATGTGTAATTGCAGTCATTCGCGGAATTATCAACTTTACGCGAGTCGAGTTGTACTTCAACACCCTCGACAGGGCACAGGATGAACACAATGTTTGAGGAGAGTGTGAGGCTGTCAGTCACCTCGCCGGTGTGGATACTGGCATTCAGAATCACAGATTACTATTTTTGGAAGTATGACCAACAAGAATTTTCACCGGAAAATGTCATCTGAACTAGTAAGAAACATCCACTTTTGTTCTAGTTCTGACATTGCAGTAAATCGCGCTGATTAAATCTAACAATCGCTTACAACTTATCATATCACACAAAACCGTGCAAATTATACTTTGTTCTCAAATTGTTAATGTTAACAATGGTAGCAAGCATTGCGTGACTACATGTAATGTCCTTCCGATATGTATACTTGTTTATCGCATGGGGCGGTTTTCTGTAGCCACTTCGAAGTCCGAACAAAGTCTTTTGCATTTTACAGCGGGTGAATCTGTTGTCACTGGTGATTGTTGTTTGAACCTTTCTGGATCCGTCATCAAATTGATAAGTTTAATTATATCAAGTGCTGTGAGAAAAGGCTATAAATCTCCACTTCCAGCATCCTCAAACGCAATTGCTTATTCTAGTCGAGACTCCACCTTTATGTGTACAGATGTGACGTAATGACGTAAAGACGTGCTCGAATCTCCAGCAGAAATCCAACAGTACCCCTGGAGTTAAAAACATTATTACAAGCTTACCGCTTTGAATCGAGGTAAGGCAATCAGATAAGGCAATCAGATAGTTAAGGCAATCAGATAGTTTTAAGCACTGGCTGTTTATGTATTTTGGATCATTTTTAACCCCCAAAAAGCTATGGACTGCAGCTTTAACATACTATATATGAGTTTCAATTCCCTCTCACTCTCTTTTTCTCTCATTCTCTTTTTCTTAACGAGGTGTCAAGCATCAAATGTGAGAAAGAGAGAACAAAAGAGATGGTGGATAAAGCAAAGAAAGTTAATGTTCCCCCTGTCCAATTCTTTTACCATTAAGGCACGAGTCTCCTCTATTCTCTGTCTTTTATTTATCGTTCCCTCTTTTCTTACTGAAATGATACACTCTCCTTTTTCTTTCCTCTCTTTTCTGTCCAGTCTAAAAATTCATCTGTTTGAGGTCCTGCAATAGGTCTCGTGTTGTGTATGTGTCTTTGTCGATGCGGTGGACAGAGGTCCTCAAGTTTCACGGGGGCCCTCCGGTCCCCCTCAGGCGACAGCATGATGTCAGCAGACATGTCTTGAGCACTTGTGTCAGTGACTGTCTATCACCCTGAACCCATCAATGTGCCGTGGCAGCCATTCGTCACTTTGAGTTACCGCGGTTACTGTCGCTGCAGAGTGCACAAACACTGACGCTCAGGTTTCGTTCCTGACTATCTCCATGGTGATCTTGAAAAACACAATACACGTTATGCAACAGCAAAGAGAGATCAGATACGCAGCTTAGGTCTATTTGTTGATCGCCAAAGCCTCCATTGCAGTACACCAGATTTGCTTAGCATATGTGTGTGTGAAACTATATATGTGTGTATGGTGTTTGTGATTGACAGTCCTACTGAGGCAAGGCCAGGTGGCGTCCTGTTGTAAATTTGCTTCTACCTTTCTTTGCGCACTCGTCCCTCCCAGCTACAACCTGTCATGCTTGACAGCACACACAAAGGAGGAGAAGAGAGAGAGAGGCAGGGGAATGAGGATTAAAAAGAAAGAGAGATAAAAAAAAACTTTAAAAGATGAAATTAAAGAAAAGAAGATGAGCTGACAGCTTGTGAGAAGGTATTGTCTGATGGGGAAATGTATCTGTGAAAGGGAGGCTTTGATCACTGGAGGACATGAGAAGGGGGGCGAGCTTGTAAACCGGCAGTCTTCAGATGGCTGAGAGACTGCAGGAAAATAACTAGACCTGCAATTACAGGAGGGGAAACAACACTAGCGCTAATGACACTACAAAATGAATACTGGGAGGGTCAGTGACAGGAGGATCTCTTGTTTGGGTTTCTGATACTCTTTGTACTAGCACTTTATTGTAGACAGCCTCATAAAAGTTGTGTACAGGAACCAGACGAGATATAATGTTTACACTTCCGTTCAAATGTTTGAGGTCAGTTATTATTATTTTTTTTTCATCAACGAAGCATTAAATTGATTAAAAGTGGCATTTGCAATATTAACACATATTTAGATTTCAAATAAATGCTGTTCTTTTTAAACACTCCTATAATGTAAATTTAACATTTACAATTATCCGTTAAATGTTTAAACTGTTTAAACTGTTTAATTAAATGTTTCTTGGTCACCAAATCCGCATATTAAAATGATTTGTAAAGGATCATGTGACACTGAAGACCGAAGAAATGGCTGCTGAAAAATTCAGCTCTGCCATCACAGGAATAAATGCATTTTAAAATATAATAAAGTTATTTTTAACTGTAACTGTTACTTTTAACTTAACAGGATAGCAAATAAGAATTAGAATGGCTTTGTAGAACAATTCCCATATTACCTGTTGAATTGTTTTGAAATGCTATTCAGTAAATTCAACTTCCTGGCCTTGCCATTCAAATTCCAATTTATCTTCCTGTGGTATGTGGTCAATTCAAATTCCAAGTCATGAATGTAAAGGTAGTCAGTACTTAAATTCTGCATTTGGCCTAACCCTGGCTTGAATCTGACTTGCGTTGTTTCTGGTTCAATCCTCCATTATTTCCTGTAATCTGTTGAATATCCCTGTCTATATAAGTGGCAAAAGCTACAATAATAAAGTGAGAACAGAAAACTCCGACAGATTTGTGTGGGTGTGTCTAAGGGAGCTGGGGGGGGGGAAAGATGGTACAAAAAAACCGCTGATGGGTGAGGTCAGAGATAATCAGCCTTATTTAAGGATTTGAGGTGTGTGTGTGTGTTGAGCGTTGCTTCAGTGCCCTTCTATAGCTCTGTGGCACTTTGATAAGCAGAGCAGCTCGCTGCTGGTGGGGGAACTCATGAGGGGGCCTGTCTGATGAGGACCTGCCGCTGTCTGCGTGGGGTCTCTGACTGGAACATGGCCTTTGATGTCTCTCTCTTTTCTTCCCCCCCTCTCTGTGTCTCTCATTCTTTCTTTTTCTTTAACCCCCTCTAGCTTAACACAAGAGCATTCAAGTGGCCAATGTTCCACTTGAGTGTACTTCTGTATTGACAAGTATCTGCTGAAGTGTGACCTGCCTTTCTGTTGTGTTAATTCAGGCTGAATTGCTCATGAGTTTGCCCTCTTTTTTTTAATGCCCTTTTCCATTTTGTTGAACTCCTGTGGTTTTAATCTTTTCACGGATGGTTTAAACAATTTGCGTTTGTGTCTAAAATGTAGGTGTATGTTTATGTTAGAGCTTGGGTGTCATAAATGTACATGTGTGAGAATGTGGTTCGGAGTACAAGGGAGGGTAGAGGAAATGGAAAAAGAGTTAAGTTGAGTTGTGTGTGTGTGTGTGTGTGTGTGTGTGTGTGCTCTGATGGAGGTCAAACAGCACCTGTCAACAACCTTGCTGCTTTAATGTGACATATTAATGTGACCTGCCAATGCCAATAAGTCACTACACATTGCACATGTGAGCATATTTATAAGCCTCCATAAATTCAAGTGGCTTGTGAATAATTTAATCTCCTCTCATGCCCAGAACTGCTGAGTTGCTTCATAAAGCTTTGAGCAAACATTTTTTTTCTACCTGTTGTAAAAATTGTTTTGAATTTTTTTTTTCTTACACCTCACTTATGATTAATAATATATACTGCACAGCCTGTTCAGAGAATGTCAGAAGTAATGTCTTTATAGCACCATCAGATACATCAAACAGCCCGATTAATTAAAATTAAGACCTTGATTAATTTACCCATGTCGTTTTCTACTTAATTACTCTCTTATCACTGTATTAATTATCAGATCATCTTAGTTTTGTGCACACAATTGTCATCAAATATATCTTACTAGAATTTCTAGTGTGAGACCACAAATGAAAATGTCTTCTGCATTTTCCAATGTATTACAGTTTCCATTGTAAATTATATTATCAGTATGACAATTTGGGTGAAAAGTTTAAATGTCTTCAGTTACCAGTAAAACTTGCATGATCATGTTGTCCAGCATGATTTGAGTATGATTCAAGGATATCTGACTGTCTGTACAAAGATTACATGATCAGTGACACAAATTTACCTTTTCGATTAGTGACCTAGGAATGGTGCAGATTCAGAATCTTAAATATTTCTTATTGACTTTACGTCATGGTGAAGTTTCTTCTAATTTTCAGGTTTAAATGACATTTTCCCTGATTTTCAATATGATCTTAGACTTTTTGATCCCATTATATATTACACACACTGTAGTTTTTACCTGGAAAACCTCTGCTGTTTGATAATGCAGAACATATTCAATGCATTTTATACCCATACATTTCTAATCAACTGAAGAGGTAAAATAGGAAAAGGCAGGTACGTCATATAAATTTGCAAGCTCTAGTTTGAAAAGAATACAGTTAGTCTGCTCTCTCTTAGTCTTTGTCTTTGTAATTTTCTCTGCTCTCCTCAATCCTCTCCCCCTGAAGTGAACGAAGTGAATGCATTCTGACAGATCGACAGGGTTCAACCTCCTGACAGAGTTTCAGTCTGGAAAGCTCAATGACTTCAGACATGCCCTCGAGTAGAGAGAGGTTACACAAACTGGCCCCTAACCACGAACACTAATCACAAACTTACAGTCCTCTGCCATAATCTATGTCACACATGTGCTTTACCACTGTTATCTGCCCTAGATCAAAACAGAAATATAAATATAAGAAATGCCCTAACCCCATGAGGGAGAGGTTCAAATGATCTCTGACAGCTCGACACACAATATGGCATTCGTAATGTGATTACGGCCGTATGGCTCTTGCTGCCTACACTCACAGCTCTCTGAGGGAAAGTCTGGACCGGCAAATGCAAACGTGTTACCACAAGAAAGGGGTAAGAAGGCTTTTTAGTCACTAGAGTTTACGTTTGGATGTTTCATGCTTAAGGATGCCTGGGGATGAAGCTAAGGTTGAATCAAAACTCTAACTGTGTGATCACTAACACATGTGCAGAGACCGGGAGAGGATGCCGGGATATGAGAGAGTAGGTATATTGTAAATCGTTAAAAGTTAAAATGCATTGGTTTTGTTGCTTAAGATTATTTCATATTCGCTGTTGAAATTGCCCTGTATTAGTGAGGTTGGAGAGCCAAATGCTAAATCAAAAAATTAAGGGCAAAATAAAGACAATAAAACAGCCAATGAACTATGGCTGTCACACCTGTGAAAATGGAGAGAAACAGGGAGAGACAGAGACAGAGAGCAAGACAGAAAAATGGCTCTTGCTGTTAAGTCCAGCAGGACTTCCAATAAAAATTCTTCAAAAGTCCACAGCTGACATTGAAAAATAGCAAAAGTATAAAGTGGGGCAGTGTAAATAAAGAGAGGGGTTATTATATTTGACAGGGTAGGACTGCATTATGAAATGTGCCAAGGGAGAGAAAGAAAGTAAAGTACTTAGGTGGTATTATAGGACAGAGATAATATCTGATAGCAATTCCATGGTGCTTTTTATTTTTACATAGTAGTTGAATGATTAACAAATTCAGCTATTTGGAAGGATGATAAATGAGTACTATATAAGTTAAATAGCAGTTAAGTTATTTTTTCCCCAGTTATCTTTGATTGTTTTATACAGGCTTATTTCCCTTATTTTTACATTCTCTTACCTTTGCTGTCTTCTTGCGCTCAGTTAATCTTGATTATCTCCATTTATCAGTTATTGACTATAAGTTAAAAGTAATTATTGGCCATAATTTTAATATTGTTGGATGTACCCCCCTGGATGTAAGATGTAACATTTTTTGTGCTACTTTTCTATTCCTTGTTCATGCTGAAAAAGCTACTTTAAAGAAAATAAATAAATAAACTGCTGAGCTATTGTCATTTATCTGAAAAATGTAGCTGAACAGTTTTTCACCAACACTGCCGAGGAATGGTTATCTTCTCTCCTCATACCAAAAGTATTTGTGTGTGATTTTGAGTCATAGGCTGAATGAACAGTGATAGCATTGGTTTTAAGATGAAAGAAGTGAACAATGTTTGCGTGGCAGCCTTTGAACTGGGATTGTGTTTTACTGCCCAAAAGGAAGGTTTTGTTCTGCCAATCTCTTAGTCTTCTGAAATTACAGCTATTCTTCAGCACTGTTTTAAAATGTGTCAACAGCTATGGAGATGGGCTATATTTGCCAGTGGTCCAGCTTTACTCAGTTCTCCTCCTCCATTTTTCACCCAATAACATGTTGCTCTACCAGCATGACCTGCTTCTCTCTCTCCCTCTCTGAACAGCCAAAGCTCACAAACCCAAAGTCCCTAATAAAAGAAAATGAATGTTATCAATCATTTTCCCTTTTCACATCCAACACTATTAAGTGTGCTCACACACACAATCTCTGGACCAGATGTTGGTTGTGGCAGAGGTGAGTGACAGGCTGAAATGGTGGCTTTATGACTTAAGAAATGTTGTGAATTCTTAAGGGGCGTCCACACAGGCAGTGATCTGTAGCAGTAAGGCAATGAAAAGTCAGTCATTTTTCAGGTGATGCGATCTGGGTGCGTCTAGTGCAGTGATGGGTAACTTCGATCCTGGAGGGCCACTGTCTTACAAAGATTAGCTTCAACCCTAATCAAACACATCTGAACAAGCTAATCAAGGTCTTTTAGGATTACTAGAAAGTTACAGGCAGGTGATTTTTTTTTTCTCCAAAGATTTTAGTGGAATGACATATTATATTTACTGGCATCTCATTTGTGATCAGATTTTTAACAGCTATGGTCAGTTCCACAACCCACAAACAACAGTAGAAAAGCTTTCTAGCAATCAACAATACAACGACCTAGAGTTCTTCGGGACCGTGATGGGCTCTTCACCTATGCAATTGTTCACCCAGTATCATTCTTAATGATGCATATTGTACACCTGGGTTATTTTGTGCAATTATTCACATTTACATTACCTTTTACATTTATTATTTTACTGTGGAGAATCAGAAACAATTTTTCCTATTTTGTTTCACACTTCTCATACTTAACCCTGGGTTGATTGATTTCTTTATTTCACACTGTTTATTTGAAAACCTGGGTTTAATGTTATTTGCATATTTATGAGGTTAATTAATTACATTGATTGTCTTTTTGTAAAAATCTTGCTATAAATCTGCTAAGTATTATGCTTGTGTCACTATTCAGCATTTCCCTCTGAATCTTAAACTAAATGTTTTCATGACTGTACTAAATACATGTAACAGGCCAGTAGTCACTGCTGTGCATGTAAACCTCACTCCCCTGGCCTCAAGAGGTGCTCTAGCGACTGACGCAGAGGCTGCAGCCTTGTTTGCGTGACTGCTTACTATGCCAGTTCGAATTTGGTGCCATGACCCGGATGGGAATGTGGCTTAGGGGGGTGAGTGTACGTAGTCCAGTAAGAGCTGTACATGTAAACCTCACTCCCTCGCTCCTCAAAAGGAACACTAGCAACTGACATTAGATGCTGCGGTCTTTGTTTGCGCATCTGTTTCAGACTCTAAAACCACTACTGTTCAAAAGATTGGGGTCAGAAAGATTACAAAATACCATTACAAAGTACCATTACAAAATATCTTTTATTGTCACTTTTGATTAATTTAATGTGTCCTGAATAAAATTATTCATGCTACCAAATAATACTAATAAAAACTGACCCCTAACTTTTGAACAGTAGTGTTTTTGGTACAGTAAATTTATGGAGGTAAAATAACCATAGATGAACCGGCTTGCAAAATTTCGAGCGTAAAATATTTCTTTACCCAGGGTTAAAAGTAGCTTTAACCTAGGGTTAAGTGCAGTGTGAAATACTAAAACAGACACAGGCACATTAACATCATCTGCTGGGACGATTCTGAAATACTGGAATGTGTTGTGGTCAGACATGAGGTGGGTTGCCCTTGCCCCTGTTTATAGCAGAGTCCCTCTGTTAGCCTGCAGGCCGGGGACATGAGGATTGAACGGTATGGGCAGTTCCGCCTTTAGCCATCTTAGTCATAAAGTACAGGGTGCTTTTCTAATGCCATTAATTTTTCTTTGCCATGCATGCTCAGCATGTCACAGTGTCATATTTCCATGCGCTTACAAACAACACAACATGTCATACATGACAAAACATCTTTGTGTGTCACTGCCTGCTACATGTTTTATTCATAAAGCCGAACAGTGAGGAGTGTTCTTGTTTGTTAACTTGAGTCTTTCAGTTGAGTTATACTATACAATCTTTTGAAGAACAATAGAGGAGTGTTTTGGGGACAGGAAGGTTTCATAGCAGCAAACTAAAGGTGAAGTGAAGCATACTGTTTATGGCGTACGTGTGTGTGAGAGAGTGTGTGTGTGGGCTTACTGCCTTGGCTGCAGGCCACCTCGTCAAAGTCACTTACTCAAACTCTTAGTGACGCGTGTAGCTCAGAGCACCTTGGCTTAAGTTACAGTTCCAGTAATAGAGAAGAAAGACCTCATACTTGCTGTTTGGCGTCGATAATAATATCTTAGTTGCATTTCATCTCTCCCTCACTCTATATTTTCCCTTTCGTTCTCCCACTTTATTTCTGCTTTTGCACTCCCCTTTTCTCATTCCTTGCTACAAACACATTCACCCCGAGCTTGACTGTTAAACTAAAGAGACAGTTTGCTGACAGGCCTTCTACCGGTGAACTACAAGCCAACAAGGAAGATTTATGAAAATATGCTGTCTGTCATCTCTTATGTACTTTAAAACTCCTCTTTATGTGAAAGGAAGGATGATTTCAAAGCAAATGTGAGAGATCCGCTCCGTAACATGTTTTGATCTCGAGGGTTTCACACTTTGAATGACTTATTCATCGAAACTTAGCTCGATCGTCCCAGGTAGCATCTTTGATCAGGTTCGTGCGCTAATGCGTGGTAGGCCTGGAATAAATGGATCTTTCACTTCACTTTTTGAACCTCCACTTTTAATAGGCTTCTTTCAGTTTTATTGCGCTGTTGAAATGAGAGCTGGTGACAGGGATGTCAACAGCAGTTTGTTTTGGGCTACACGGGAGAACAGAACCTTCTCTGTTTCACCCCAGACCTCTCTGCCAAGCACTAGAACTGTCTTCCCCACACGTACGCCGCCGCCTGACTGTATTACTGTCAATCTCCGAAGCATTGTATTGACGTGAGGAATCACCCCAGAGACACCTCCGCATTCTCCGAACTTACCTTCACCCCGCTGTCAAAATGAATAGGACGTTAATGTGCCATGACCATGCCAAACCACCGCGAGAGATGGGCTGGGGTGGAGGGGGTTGTGAAGGCGCTCTGCCACACAAGTTGCCGGTATTGATAAGCTTTCATTCCGACGTATTCTCCGGAGCACAGCTGGGATCAGCTCCACTATGCTGCAGTTTCTGTACGTTTTGATTTACACAGCAAAAATAAATCTTCGGGTTAACGCATGGAATATTTTTTCTCCTACAGCAATCGGTCTTGACTTTAAATCCTCATTGGAGGTTAATCTATAGCTCTATCCCTCCCGTCACTTCCAAGTCACTTATGGTAAATGATGGCATTGTGCATGAAAAATCCCCACCGTATAGACCAGACCATGATAAATTTTCAAGAACATCCCCCTTCGTGTGGAAAAAAAAAATGACCACCTTGTCTCAAAGTCCCTCCTGGAAGAAGAAAGACAACCTTCTGTAATAAATGTAAACGATGAAAGGAGGGGGAAAAGTTTGCATGTGGCAGAGGGATTGATTTTTGTGATGAATTAGTTAGTGCGCTTTCAACTGTCAGACTGTTAATTTATGAGTGTGCAAACTTCCAAGTGTTTGTCTTGGCCGTTTAGCTCTGCCTCCCCTCAGCTCTCTGAGGTGACTGTAAAATGAAATATGGAGGCAGCGTGTTACTGTTTTATTTATTTCACTGCCTGGAGCTCTCACGCAGCTATTTGTTCAAATACTCCAGAGTGCCGTGGAGAGCTTGATTCCTGCTCACATTAATAAAGATAATATTTTGCAGACTGAGTATAATGGTCGAAATGTCACCTCTAACAACGCTCTCTCTCTTTGACCATAACTTACCAGGCGTCCTTTTTATTTGCTAGGGTTTTCTACCTGGTTTTAAGACTTTTTTATTTCTCTGTTTGCACATGTAAGGTTGTCCAAATGTCACAGAGTAATTTGGATCTTTTAGTTTTCAGGGTGCTTTATGGCTCTAGGTGCTGTTTCTCCTCAGTTCACCCAAAAATGAACAAATGAAAATGATTTTTCTTTTCTTTTTTGTGGAACACAAAATAAGATGTTTTATATAATGTTTAAAATAAATAACATTGGACTCCATTGACTCCATTTTTAACTAAAGTTAAAAAATATTTATAAAAATAGTTAATTGAAATAAAACTAAACTAAAATATAAATATTAGATGAAAACAATTAAATTAAAATGAAAACTGAAAATGTAAAAATAAAAGCAAATCCAAAATATTAATAATGGCATTTAAACAACACTAAAGTTACACTGGTATGGACATATTATTCATATTATATATATATATATTTAAAAAAAATAGGGTTTGTGTTTCACAAAAAGAAGAACGAATAGTTGAAATGACATGAGTGTGAATAAGGGATGATAACACTTTTATTTTTGGGTAAGCTATCTGTGTGTTCTCTTTAACTCTTGGTTTATCTTAAATGCCTGCCAGTGAGCAGATGCACACACACCGTCCTTGCCCTCCCAAGAGTTCCTGTTCTACTAGAATAATAAAAGAGGGGTCATGCTCAGTGCCAACCTTTGGAGTAACAGAAGATGAGAGAAGAAAAGGGAGTGAGAGGAGGGTCAAAGCCAGGGGTTGTTAAAATACAGTCGCAGACTTTGTCCCTGCAGAATTTGTCCGAGACCAGCACAGAAGTCAGAACACGCAGCAGCACTTAGCCCGAATTTAAGGCTGGGATGAGATCATCATGAGAGCAGAAGACCGGTGGGGAGGAGGAAGAAGAGGAAGAGGAGGCGGAGGAGTGCATGGGGAGATCTAAGGGATGCAGAAGTTGTATTTCACCCACAACTGTCCCATGACCCAATGACCCTCACAGACCACAAGCTTCTGTGTATCATTCTGACGGACGAATGGAGCGCTTGTCAGCAGGGGAGAGAGGCTCTCTCTCTCTCTCTGCGCTCAGGAGAGTCTGTGGCTGTGTGTGCATCTGCATCTGTGTGTGTATTTGGGCCTGTGTGTGTTCCTGAATTCCTGCAGAGTTCACGGTGAGGCCAGCCCCGTGGTGGAGTGTGCTGTGGGCTCATTAATTAAAGGCTGTGACAGTGGGACGGCAGGCTGTAATGGATGCCTCCTATGCAGCAGGGGGGCCGCTCAGACACACTGAAAGGGTCACTGTTTAGACAGGCAAAACACGCAGTCAGGCGCACAACCGTATGAAAATACATACACACAGATTCTCATACATACTAAACTTATACAGAGAGCAGTCCAGGATACACACCCATGCAGTATGTTAGCTAAACTCTGTGTACTTTGAATCGGCACACACTTTGGGTTTGGTGTTTTGAAAGATTGTGTGTGTGTGTGCTCCCGTGACTCCTATTTCTTGTCGGTAAGGAATGAGAGATGACCTGTCAATAGTGAGGACAGACTACCTCTTGTCAGGGTCCTCAGAGTTCCTGCTGGGCGTCCTTTGATCTGCCTGATGAATAATGAATAACAACTGACAGGCCGGGTCAGACACACAACCCTCTGAGAGCTCTTTGAGTGTGTGTGAACTTCTCAGTGGGAGGGGGGTTCACTTTCTCCCTTAGTATGATTGGCCCCTCTCGTGCTTTTCCAGTGTCTATGTGTGTGTGTGTGTGTGTGTGTGTGTCACCCTGTTGCATTACCAAGCAGTGTTGGAGGTGTGTGAGGAGACGGGTATGATTGAGTAGGCATGATAGAAGGGTCATTCAGAGGTCATCTCCACGGTTCTGTTGTCGCTCTGTACACACACCCATACACGGCTTATGTTCATAATGTCAGCGGCACTTTCAAACATTAGCTTGGATTTTGTTATTGTGTTGAATGTACTACTCTACAGCATTGAAATTTATACGCATACTTAAAAAAATCCTGCGTTTACTTTTCATTTTTGTACAAAAGTTTATTCAAGTGTGTTTTTAGTATACTTGTTTTAAACTAAAAATAAGAAAATATATGTTCAGTCTATACTTTTTACTTCTCATAATAAGTATACTTAAAATGACTCTTAAATATACTTGACTTGTACTAACAGAAAAGTTGAAGTATATTTGGCCTATACCTATCTTTGAGATTGATTGAGATTATCCTTATAATAATTAAGAATTCGAAGTATAATTGGCTTGTAGTTGTGTTTACTGTTTTGATTGAGTGGCCTATTAAATAATTTTTTCACAGTTTTACATATCATGTTAAAAAGTTACATTGTTTGAAAATATTATTCAAAATATCTTCTTGTGTGTTCAGCAGAAGAAAGAAATTCATACAGGTTTGAAACAACTTGAGGGTGAGTAAATGACAGAATTTTCATTTTGAAGTGAACTCTCTATTTAACTCTTTCTCCCAGAATTTTCCGGCAATCCATATTTTTAAGTTTATATTGTAGGGGGCGCTGTTACGCATCTTTTGAAAGAGTAGGCCTACATAATCTCCAGATCGAAACACAGGCAACAAAGAATCAGAAACAAGTGAAAGAAACACTCATCAAATATTAAACGTTATATAAATCAAGACTGCCTAACATTATCTAATGATGAGTCGACCCAGACAAAAGTTATAGGACTGTGAACCTTTGGGAGTGTTGATGGACTCGATCTACTCCTCCTGTGTTTTGTAGTCTTTGACAAAACTTTGTCAGCAGTTTTTTTTTCAGTTTTCTCAGCTTTTTGTTCAAAATGCTGTTTTATTTATGAAAGTTTCTCACATAAAAACAGTTGATAAAAAAAGAATGCATTAAGCTAGAATAAAATGTTCTTTTCTTATGACATATTGGATGTTCAGATATTCATATATTCATAACAAAATATTCTGGAGTCCATGAAGGTTTTGTGAAAATTATCAAAAATGCTAAAAAAAAAAAAAAAAAAAAAAAAACGCTGGCAGGAAAAGAGTTGAATAAAGTTAAAGGTATATTTAAAGTATGAAAATGTGTATAGGAACATTGTAGTATACTTAAAGTGCAAAAATAATATATAAATTGTAAACAAGTATGGTGTTAAGTCCATTTAAAGAAATGTAGCATACAAAAAATTACTAAACTAGTATTTTTATGTGTACTTCAAAGAGTACTTTCAACAAAAAATGTGCCTTAAGTATTTAACCAATAAACTCAAAGGTCCGTATGCCTACATAAGTTTGAGTGTATAGTTGCAGTACAAATGAACAGCTGTAAACTTGCTGTTTACTCTAAAGTAGGCCTATACTTTAATTTATACATTAAATTCAACTTTTTTTTTGCAATGATTTTAGTTGTTTATATTTGTCATTTAATGAATAGTTCAACCAAAAATGAAAATGCTGTCATCGTTTACTCACCCCCTCATGCAATTCCATGACTTTTTCACAAGTTCAATTCAAATTCACACTCATGAAGTAAAACTTTCAAATTTTGATCAATCCTGCTATCTCTAATATTTTTCTAATAAACCTCTCACACACACTCTCTCACTTTCTGTCTGACTCAGTGAGGCAGAAAGTGTCTTTTCAGAGGAATTAAAAGTGAAAGGTGAGAATGACGGGCAGGTGTGGATGTCTGGGTCAGGCTCTGGTCGTGACCACTCTGCTGCAGGACTTTAGAGGTCAACACCAGGGCTAGAGAGAGAGAGAGAGAGAGAGAGAGAGAGAGAGAGGGTGAAAGCCCTGGATCCTGGTTCCTGTTTGTTAGTTTAGATACTTCTCTCTCTCACACACACACACACACACACACACACACGTATGCCCTTGGGTCAAACTCCCCAGTTCATGTAGGAGTCAAGAGGCTGAGGAACAGGAGAATGTGGTTTCAGCTGCTTAAAGCCATCAGTGAAGTTTCAGTTTATTAGGCTCGGAAATCACATTTGCAACAAGTCTGGTTGTAGTTAGCCAGGGCCCCATTTCAGAGTCATGCGCATGTGTTTGCGCACGCCGGTTGTTAATTTATCTTCAAAGATCTTGCGTACTTACCAAGACCTACACTGAGATCACTTGAACGCTGGGATTTGCTGCGCGGCGTGTTTGGTCCTCACCCCAAGCCCTGTTAAAGCTCTGAGATCACACACTCTGTCGAACACTCACACTGTCAGACACACCCTGCATGACATTTTGACAGATTGAGACATGAAGCGACTTTTTTTTAATACTACCTGTTGATGGTGGGGTGAGGTCAATAAATGAATGACTGGGATCAGCCTTTAATCTAGTAGTTACTCATTTCCTTTATCTGATGACATTATCATTGAATGGGGTGTGGAAGATCATTTTGATGAATTCTTTTCATAACACTTGACTTGATGTTATGAAACTCCCTTTTTAATAGTGCTTTAGAACACGTTTTTATGGCATGTTAACTAGACTTACTGTCAATGTCAAACTTTACGGAACAGCTTTGTGAAAGCATCATAAATATGCCGGCAGAAAGTTGGCACGAGATGTGACTTTTAAACAGATGAATTCAGATTTCCTTTGAAGGTTTGAAAAATAGCAATGGGTTCAGGATTTTTCACCACCTCTCAAAATGTAAATTTTTCGAAAGCATTTTCTTTCTTTTTTTGACATATTTCTATGTGGTAGTTAAGGTTTTCAAGGTGGTTGCCAGGGCCTAACAATGAAGTTTTTGTTTCTGCTGGCAAGCTGGGCCAGAACAATTTTTACCTGCCCCACTATAAAAGAATGATGCTTATTTTACATTTTTTTTTTTTACAATATATTTTTACATTTGCTAGAATTTTTTTTATATTTTTCATTAAAGTGATCATTCACTCAAAAATGAAAATGCTGTCATGTCATTCCAAACCTGTATTTCTTTCTTTTCTTGAACATAAAAGATGTAGAAATGGTTGGTTATCAAACAGCGCTGGTTGCCACTGATGTCCATTGTAAGTAGTACCAAAAAAATCACTTGCAAAATTTCATAATATATATTCATAACAACCAAAGAAAGAAAGTCATTCCGGTTTGTAATGAAATGAGGGTGTGTAAATTATGCTAATAATTTAAAAGAGCCATAATGTTACTCCATAAAATAAATTCATAAACACTTTTGTGCCCAACGATGGCATATGACACAAAACAATATGTATTTTTCATCATATTTTTTTGTTTTTGTTTTCTTTGCACTTTTATTTTATCTATGGTAGCCAGGTAGATATCATGATCTTGGTGGCAAATTAAGTATGAATTTTGTTGAATTAAATTTAAGTTTGCAAAGCATACAAAGTATCTACAAGATCAATGAATGAAAAATTTCAGTGGCAATGCAGAAATGGGCCATAATTCAAGTCCTTAGCAAAAAGTCTCAGATTTACATGCCAAAGTATTTCGAACAAGTCTCTGAGAGAGAAAGTGTGCATCATCGCATTGATCTTACTGAGTCAAGATCAGTCCTATATGAGTGTGACTGCAGGAAGGAAAGTGTAGCTGACATTTAAGTAGACAAACCAGGCAGCAATCTGTGCTCACACACACACACACACACACACACACTACTGAACTCTTCACTCCAAAGTGTAAATACAAGCGCCCTCATATCCCCCTCTATAGAGTTTACGGGAAAGACAGCACCAGTAGAGAAGTGTCCAAACAACATGAGTTATCACCCCGCGGACGCTCAGAGCACTCGGAGAGGAGACGCTAAGCAAACATGGCCAAAAATAAAAGACAAACAGGAATAAATCTAACACTGTGAACCTTCAAGGAAGGAGAAAGGAGAAGGAACGAGTGATTTATTAGCGTATTGGTGTAGAATTTACAGTGAGAGCAAAAAGAGATCGTTCAGCATGCTTCCCCTCTTTTAACCCCAACTGCTGACAGCGATCCTCCATGTCCTGTACACCTACAAACAAAAGAGATCAGGACTCGCTCTCACGCCACCATGCCAGACACAGATAACACCGACGTCACCCCAAGAGTGTGTGTGTGTGTGTTTGTGCTTTAAGTGCAGTAATGGAGGCTGAGGAGGGGCGGTGTTATGTGGTGCAGTTTGGCAGGCCTGAGGTTGTAGGGTGTCAAAGTGATGTAATAATAGTTACCAAGCGATGAAAGAAGTCTGCGTCTCAGGTTCTACATCAAGCTGGGGGAAGAAGAGAGAGATGGTGAGTTCACTGTGGCGATAGAGAGTTGGGGGGGATGTGAGCGATATATGAGTGTTGAGAGAGCAAGAGGAAAGAGAGAGGGAGAAAAAGAGAGTAAGTGAGCCAAAAGCTCAAGATTTGACGTGGGCGTTTTTCTGACAGCTATAATTCTCCAGCCTACAGAATTTCATCAACACGAGTTGTGTTAAAGCTCAGCCCGAGGGCCTCAGCCCTTTCAAGTCCCCCGCACTGACAGGTAGATTTATTAGTCCTGAAATTTGTACGGATCACACGTCACTCATGGCAAACTGTCAGAGTGTCAGAGCAACGCGTCCCTCCGGGGCCCGGCGCCATCACACTCTGCTTTAGCAGTGACACACACACACACGCACATACGCTCCACAGGCCAAAGCACGGCCCTAAAAGACTCTTTTCAACTTGGCACTTCATGTTCACATCTAAATACGCAGTTTATTTAATTGAGACGTACTATATATATACATGTATGTGATTTTCTTACAATGTTTTCAGGGTAACAGCAGTCATTGCTGATTGCTTCCATTCTGTGTTTGCTCAGAGTAAATGTTTTGATCCTAATGGTAAATTAGACATAATTATAAATGCTCTTGTGAAATTTGTGGTCTGCAAGAAATGATGAGCGATGGAGCAAAAGAGGTGATGGAAACGAGAGGAAAGTGCCTGTGAACTGCAGGATGTGCAGTGTTGCCAGGAAATTTACTCTGGACCTCAATATGACAGGTCACACATTAGAGTCGAAAGAGCCTGACTTAACATAAAATGAGTAAGGGGGAGAGAACGAGAGAGAGAGAGATTGGCATGTTCTCTTGGCTGCTGCGTAGAAACTTCCTTCACCCGAACATCTGGTTCCTATATTTCAGAGTTAATTAGTCATATTGGGGTTGTCTGAAGATAAATTTATCATCGAGAAAAAACACAAACAATTTGATAAATGAAAGGAAGTGCGGTGACACACGGCTGACGTTAAAATAAATCATTTCAGTGTGATTAAAAACTTACAGAGCTGATGATAGAGTGAGTGTGAGTGAGCGAGACATGATGGGATTTATGGTCTCTCCATCTCAAGTAAAGCCCCATCTGTATTTCTTAATTATTGGTTCTGCTTTCTCTCTTCTTTTGGCTCCTTCTCTCTCCTCTCTTTTCTTGCCTTCTCTTGCGTATCTGCTTGCTTTGATTTACAGTGCCATCTTTTGCATGTTGACACGGCTCATTCGTGTATACGAGTAGCTTTCATTGACTATATTGCTTATTATTGATCTAACAGCTGATTGGGAACAACAGTCTATCATTATAGTGGCATTATAAAACATCAGTTTGTTTCTTCAGTTCTTTTTTTACTCTGTTTGTCATTCAGAGGCTGATAACAAACCAAATTCGATGTTAATTTGTGTCTTAAGGGGCTTGTGAGATGGACAGAGTGAGGAAAGTCAGAAGAAGGGAGGAGAGAATATGTCTGTCAGACTGTCTGTTAAGGGAAGAGACATAATTACACTCTCAGCAGTGAGGCAAACACACACACACACACACACTCGCACACTCGCACACTCTCTGACAGTTTCATTAAAATCTGTCTTCAACCCTCTTCTCCAGGAAACTGAGGACTGAGATCCAGAGAGAGAGAGAGTAAAAATGAAAGAGAAAGTACGTTTTTTAATTGTTCTTTCTTTTCATACATAAAGCTACTTTAAAAGGTTTTTCATTATTTACACAGATCATCAGCACTAAATATCTGAAAATTTGGAGGGATAGCCCACCCCAAAAAAATCTGTCCATACAATGGAACTCAATTGGGAACCGAAATTGTTTGGTCACTAACATTCTTCAAATTAACTTTTTTTTTTTTGTGTGTACCACAGAAGGAAGAAAGTCAGACTAGTTTTGAATGACATGAGGGTGAGTGAATGGACAGTATATTTAATGTAATGTAAAGATTTACATGGAGAGTAATTAAGTAACCTTTGCCTACAACATTTTCTTATTTGAACAAACATTTTGTGACATCATGCCACAATAATATTGTAAAAAATTATATTATATTACATTATATAATATTATTCTAATCATTTATTCTATACTTAATTATTTATATACTATATATAGTATATACACAGTGTCAGTCTCAAACAATGTCATATTATTTATATTTAATTTGGGCATGGGAATAAGAATTGGTATGGGAATGTTTCTGTGTCAAATTAAAACATTTGACTTTTTGATATAGCCCTACTTTGTGACACTTTACATGAAGGGGTGTGCATAAGACAGACATAGCAGATCTTTTTCAATTATCAATTTTCAATTATTATAATTATCAATCTTAAGAAACCACTTAAGCCAAGTTCACACTACAGGATTTTAAGCCCGATTTGCAAATCGTTGAGCTCGCCGACAGGTCAGGGTGTTATCGCGTGCCAATCGCGGGGGATTAGCGGGCGACGAACGCTTGGCAATCTGTTAGTATGAAAGAGCCAACAACGCATCAAAGACGCTCCCAGGCACGTCTCAGAGCCCAGAAAAATATCTAGCATGCTAGATATCCAGAGCGCGACTCAACCAGCCAATCAGAGCAAGGCATGGGTTGAGGTCAACGGGTAAATCTTATTTTTTCTTTTTTGCATTTTTTTCTCAGAGCAAATCGTCGCGCAAACAGTTTGAACTAGTTTCTGTGTGACATCCATATTCGTGTGTTGTGTTCTTCTCTTCTTCGCTGGGTATTGGCGCTTGTGCTGTTTTGCGTCATATCCGGTTCATCTTATCGCGTGATTTTTCGTGACAAAACGTGGTTTGTAGACAAGATAGAATCGTTGGGTGACAGTTGTTGTACAAGTCATGTAGTGTGAACGCACAGTTCAGCCCGACGTTTTAAAATCATGTAGTGTGAACAAGGCATTAGCTTCATGGGTTAAAATACATGAAACTGTCATGTGGTCTGTCATGAGGCCATTATAACTGTGTCATGAATATTTTTCTTGACCTCAACTGCAGTGGTGCAAATTTAATTTATCATTAAAATGTTATAATGGCCTCATGCCAGCCGATGTCAAAACCAACCACCTGACAGTTTAATGTAATGTTAACCCATAAAGCTAAGTGGTTTCTTAAGTTTGATAATTCATCTGCTATGACATGTTTATGACAGGTTGTGTTATCATGATAAAGACACTGACAGGTTATGATGTATTGGTTTATGTCAAGCTGTCATGACAAAGACGCACACAGGTTATGATCAAGCGTGCCGCACAAGCCCTCAAAAGTGAAGCCGAAACATCTCGATCGCCCCCCAGTGACTGGTCCTAGTATAGGTCATAAACCCCACCTCCCCATGTTATTCAACGGGACGTGAGACCAACTAAACAATTCAATTACACTTCACATATCCTTTTTCCAAAGATAGTTTCTGTCATTTACTGTAATTTCTATCACGTTGATGTAATTTCAAGTGTTTGTTGTTTTTAGTTAGTTATGTGATGCTGTAAAAACGGTGCTCTGACATCATGATTGACAGTTGTGATTGACAGGTTCTCTGTGCGAGGTAGTCACTGAAGTACCAGCGGACTTTTTTTTAATAATGTTGATTATGTGCTGAGTAGTTGTATTTACCTTATTTTAACGAGGTTCTGCAACCAGCAGACATCATTGGAGAGGAACGAAGCAGACATATTGTTTTACAGTCTATGGTTATGATGTATTGGTTTATGTCAAGTTGTCAAAACAAAGACATCTCAAACAATGTCATATTTGCATTAAAAATGTCATAATTGAGGGAATGACACTTAATGATAGTTGTCATAAACATGCATAAAACCATATTCATGACATGACATGTGTCATTATGAAGGTGTCATGTCAGTCTTATGCACACCCCTTCAAGTAAAATGCTACCTTTGTGACAACATGCCCCAGTCTCTTATCTGTGAAATAAGCTGTAAATTAAAAGGTAATAACTTTTTTTTTATTTTTAGCTGTGACATACAGTGTAAATAGTTGATATTCGGTGGGTTTGATTTGATTAAAACAAACTCTCAGTAGTTCTTATCTGCATTAATAACTTCTAATGGAAAATATTATGTGCCAAAATCTGGTTATGGTGGCTAAGGCCATCATGTCAAAGGAATTCTTGTTTTTTGTTTCCATCAATTTTACCATAAACTTGCAGTAATATTTTTGATAAGCAAGTGTTTTGAGTTTCTGTGGTTGAGTTGTCAAGCTGCCACGATGAAATGCCCCATGGGTAAAGAGTTTCATATGATCGTGTTTGACATCGCAGTGTGACACTCTGCACATTAGTTTGACAAAGCCAGACACTTTAGCTATTCTGTGACACTTGAGTCTGTATGTCTACTGTCTATTTTTTAGGAGACTGTTTGAGAGTTCAGAATGAATGTAAGTGTTTTTATGAAGCAGACCATTAATAATAGGATAATACGAAGAGATAAGAGAAAATTGTTTCGTAAACAGAACTGTTGTCTCGACTGGCGTCAGAGCAATTATATTAGATTGATGCTGCAGGGATTGTGGCTAATTTATAGTGTAACAGAGAGAGTTGGTGTGCGTGACAGAACTAGCTATTCTTCACAGAGTAACTCTTTTTGAGGCATTTGAGCGCATACGCAAACACACATACTCCACAAAGTTTGGTCAGGTTTCATATTTCTGAAGAATTTCGTTTTAGAAAAACTGTCCATACAACAGCTAAACCTACCCACACACAGATTTGGGTTGTGTGTTTATATCATATAGCATATTAACGCTTATTCAACTAATATAAACACAGCGGTACATAGAGGTTAGCCAATCAAAACAGAGGTAATTTACACGGGCGTTTTAAAGGTACAGTATAGCAAAAACAGACTGTGTAACTGTAAGAGTCAGAGAGAAGATGGAAATTGGTTGTATAAAACTGAAATATGACACTTTTTAAAATTTTATTAATTTATACACTTTTTATACATGGCAATGTACAAATAAGAAACAATACAAGCAGTTTATCATATCTAAGCAAACAGCATTAGCAGCACAATGCAAGAGTAAACCAGAAGAATTTTTGCCACCTCAGGAAAATAGATGACTTCAGGTAAATGATGTAAATAAATATCCTTCAAAAATGTAGAATTTTGTAGGCCTTATGGGCAGAACAGCTAATGCTAATGTCATCTATCCAGGATCAAATTGAACTCTTAGCCTCATGGAAAATTAGCTGATATATACAAACACAGTTACAGATTACCTTGTTGGTTGCCTGATTGATTTTCTTTTAAATCATCAGAATCCAATAACTCTTATTGTTAGACAACCTTTAGAGTAGACAAACTTAGGACTCCATTCTTCTCTTGGAGGGAATCCAGCTTGAAACATTAGACTTTCGCTCCTGTATTTTCTCTGTTCTTTTTGTCTTCTCTTCTCTCCTTCCGTCTCTGCTGAGGGATAATTTACTACACCTTCAGCTGTTGGAATGTATTTGTAGTTGTGTATAATGGAGGTCATCTATCCTGCCTGTCAGCAGCAGGAAACACTTTTCTGACCACAGCAGGGAGAGCTATGTGACGCTCAGATCGGGGGAACTGTTTCTGTTGCCCAAAAAAGTTTGTGTGCGTTTGTGTTTTGCAGACGGGTGAGACTTTGTGGGTGTCAGAGTTTGAGAGACTGATTTTGCGAGCTAGTCTGTTTTCTGAATGAGTGCGCCACTAACTCTACATGACCTTAGCACTGCAAATATATAGTGTTACTTCTTAGGAATTGAAGGGTGAGTTCACTCAAAAATGAAAATTCTGTCATTAATTACTTACCCTCATGTCTTTCCAAACCTGGGAAGACTTTTGTTCATCTTCGGAATACAAAGGTAGATTTTTAAGACTACTGTTAAAAAGGTTGGGGTTGGTAAGATTTTTTTATGTGTATGTAATATTGTAAATAATAGGGGTGGTGATGGCACAGTGGATAAGACACATGCCTTTGGTGTGAGAGACCCGAGTTTGAATCCACTCTGAGACACCAATGTGTCACTGAGGAAGACGCTTAACCCCTAGCTGCTCCAGAGGCGTGCGACTTTTGACATATATAGCAATTGTAAGTCACTTTGGATAAAAGCGTCAGCTAAATGAATAAATGTAAATGTAAAATATTATTATAACTGTTTTCTATTTGACTGTATTTTAATATGTAATTATTCTGGCAAAGCTGAATTTTAAGCAGTAATTATTCAAGCCCTCACTAGCCAGGTTTCCATCCAATTTATGCGCTGTTTTGTTATTGACTAAGTGAATGTGTATAAAAGGTTCATTTACAAAGTCTGGTTACATCCAATTGGCCTTTTACCAATAAAATGATGTGAGTAACCATTGCTGCAAGTACAATGTAAAACGGTATTGAAATGGTTGAATTACGGTAAATTGCTGAACCCACAACTCCCAGTACTCTACTTTGAAATTACAGTAAAGATGTAAAATGAACAAAAATATTGTTGAATTATGGTAAATGCCTGGAACCAGCTGCCAGTATTTTACTGTAAAATTACAGCACAGCTGTAAAATGGAAAAACGGTGATGAAACTGTAAAAATTTTGATTTTGAAACACTAATACAATGCATTGTTGAAAAATAAATCTTCCTTACTCCAAATTTTTGAATGATAGTGTACCTTAAATTAAGTATTTACCACTTGTTCACGTTTAACACAAAATGAGTTGCATACAATACAGTGCCATACAAAAGGCAAAACGCAACCACACCAACACTCAATCTAAAATGGCATCATTTATATATTTATTATAATTGAATTTTGATTGATTTTTCTCGGAATTGGACAACAGTCACCGTTTAGATCAGAAACCCATCTGTTTTGACTAAATATGTAGTCAGTGCAATTTGACTTGAACTAACTAGAATTTGCCTGTCAGTGCACTGGCACCCCAACACATTTTAAATCCAA
The DNA here is from genome assembly GCF_988280905.1 of Pimephales promelas. Taxonomy (NCBI): domain Eukaryota; kingdom Metazoa; phylum Chordata; class Actinopteri; order Cypriniformes; family Leuciscidae; genus Pimephales; species Pimephales promelas. The sequence goes on along the minus strand of NC_142772.1, from coordinate 37,088,920 downwards.
CATGGCCGCTCACACTGTCTGTCTAGTCTGTTACTCATTAGAAATGTCAGCTCAACATTTGTCTGTATTGCTTACAATTTAATTGGATTCATTTGCATACATTTAAATAATTAAATCTTTCTGTTGTTTGTAGTATCACTCTGTCTCTTCTTAATACAGCCTATAGGGGAAATTAAGTACATGAAACAGATTATGTTTTGTTTTGTAGTGTGTCCAGTGAATAATTTGAGCAACTACAAATTAATTACTGGCAAAAGTATAACAACCAGTAGCTCCCACTAAAGCAGTTCATTGAACATTCCTATATAGGAATCTAGATCTCTTCCTGTAGATCTAAATGATTTTTTCTAAATACTTGAAATGCATTTTTAGACAAACCTAAGTTTATCTAGTTATCACATCTATGCTGATCAACACTAACTACACCATCTGAATACAAAAATCCTCCTTTTCCGAAAAATTTGATTTTATTCTACTAGACTAACGGCTTTGAGAGATTCCAGTGCTGTGAAAAGTCAGCCCAGAGAAAGTGTGTCATTTATCATCAGGGAGAGTAAGAGAGAGAGAGAGAGAGAGAGAGAGAGAGAGAGGGAGAGGGAGAGAGAGAGAGAGAGAGAGAGAGAGAGAGAGAGAGAGAGAGAGAGAGAGAGAGAGACAGAGAGGATAAACACAACATTCACTGTAGACGACTCTTCCCATACATGGCCAGACTCTTCGAAACACCTGTTAGAAAAACATTAGTTCATCCAGCACCTGCATCCGCTCAGTCACTCCCTGTGGAGGAGGAGACGACCTGATGTACACACTGACAAAACACCACACAACACCTTTTAAGGACATGTTCTTTGCTTATCTGTGTTGTTTCTAAAGCTCGTAATTAGCAAGACAATTTGCAGTGAGTTGCATTGGAGTTTAAACAGTTTGTCCTGATTACAGTCAGTGTGAATTTCTATTTTAATTCTGTAATGTGACTCATTTTGAGGACATTTCACAAGAAAAAAAAAAGTAGGCAAGGATTTTATTCCATTGGGAATGGATTGGCTTACCCTAGAATATCATGCAGTTAGGTTTATTTATATAATGCACATCTGATTGACATATAAACCATGCACTCTTATTTTAGTGTTTCTGTTAATGTGTGTACGTATATACACTCAAAGGCCACTTTATTAGGTAAATTATTGGTAAATGATTCGATATTTGCTACCTAACGCAAGCATCTAATCAGCCAATGACATGGCTGCAGCTCAAAGCATTTAGGCATGTAGACATGGTCAAGACGGCTGGTTTTCACTCACAACCATAGTGTTTACAGAGAATAGTCAGAAAAAGTACAAATATTCAGTGAGCGACAGTTCTGTGTGCGCAAATACCTTGTTGATACCAGAGATCAGATGAGAATGACCTGACTGGTTTGAGCTAATAGAAAGGCAACAGTAACTCAAATAACCACTTGTTACAACCATGCAGAAGAGAATCTCTGTATGGACAACACGTTGAACCTTGAAGCAGATGGGCTACAGCAGCAGAAGACCACGAGGGAGCCTGTTAGAGCCTGAGGGATTACGGACCACGGTGGAGCCAATGGGTCAGAGGGCAGGGGCTTGGAGACCAGAGGTGGAGCTAAGGGATTCACACACCAATGTGGAGCTGACTGGTTAGCCCAAAGCGGATCCAAACAGCATGGGTGAACCGCTGGAAGACCTTAGGGGCTAAAGTGAGACAGCGAAGAAGAGGCCAAGGTACTCTCTGTCTTTGGCAGTGGAGGAATTGAGAGGGAGACCATCTGTAATGAAGCGATGAAGGCTGGGCAACAAAGATTTGGAGCTGGGTTTGAGCAATGATGACTTGGAACTGGGCAGAGCCAATGTTGACGAACTGAACAGGACCAACGGTGGCGTCAAGTCTTGAATTTTGGAGGGTATCAAGGAGTTCACATGAGGAGGTCCAGACTTCTGGGTCATCAGGATGAGTGGAACTTCACTCCACAATGTCAAACTCCACCAGCACTCCCTAGGGGATGTTCATGCTAAGTTTTGAACATGGGGAGAGTTTTGAACATGTGGAGAGTGCGGCTAAGTGGCAATGTCCTCATCTTCTATATCTCCAACAGTGAATGGTGAGCCACTCAGCAAGAGTGCATAATCCATGTGTGTCCAGTCCAGTTATTGAAATAGGTGGTCATCCAGCCCAATCCTAAAACAGGTCTTTAGAGTACCTGGTGGTAGGTCTTGAGGAACTCCTCCCGGAGTCTTCCAGGGGAATGCCATCTTGTGAAAGGGAGAGGAGAATGTGTTCAGGGGAGTGAATGGAAAATCCTGCTGTATGTCACATTCAGACTTGGACGCAATGACCAGAAGTGAGGTAAAAGTCAAACAGGGAGGTTTATTTGCAGATATGGCAGTAACACAGCGCGTAAACAGGTAAATGATCGTAACTTGAGATTGTTAGCAGATGAGATACACTTGTATTGTTAGCGGAGTCTTACAGACTTGCTGGAGCACACACACACACAAGGGAACCATGCTGAAACAAGGGATAGCTGGAAGACGACTTAGATGACGTGATGACTTGAAGTTGATTTGGTCAATATCAAAAGTAGCAGTCAGTCTCTGGTGTGGCTAACAGCTTCTTTAAAGTTTTACAGTGCATCTCATGCTTACAGACTGCAGGATTTACCAGTTATTGCTGTGATATGTTACTTCACTCTTCGACCAAGGTATCTGCAAGTTCTCAAACACGTCTTGGGTGAAAGATGGTTACACTTGGTCTGGCACTGCAAGGATGATCAGCTGTCTTTCCTGTCTCCTTATAGCACTTTCTTAGGCGGCAGACATTGCAGTTGATTGCTCTGGCCACATCTGCAGTCCTCATGTCCCCTGGACAGGTCTATCGCATGTTCACGCAGGTGATCCAGGACTTTTTTTCTGTTTGTTTTTTTTGTATCTTTTTGTATTCTGGTATCTTTTGGAGTCTCTTTTGTTGCCTAAGTCATTGGAATATAGTGGCTAAGATTTCATTATATTTCTTTTTTATAACTCGTTTAGCCATTCTGCTTTTTTTTTTCCATAGATAAAATTTGGATCATACACAGTCCCGCTGCCCCCTCTCTGAAAGTCTGGTGTAGGGGGTAAGATTAACGAGTGATTAATTGATGTCATGGCTGTAGATAGACAGTAAAAAGCACTGGGGTCCTGGAGGCTGTGACAGTGTGACTCATTAATGGCCTTGCTGGCCTGGCCTGAGCTCTGTATTACATTAGAGCTGGTGAGTGAGTGAGGGAGAACGAATGACAAAACTAATTACAGTGATGTAGTGGCTTTGTTGCACTCTGCTGCACATAGCAGCTGAGTGTTGCAACCGCTCATACTTGTGCGTGCACAGACATACATCAACAAAAAAATGTGAGTGTATTTTATTCACATAAACCATACTTTTAAAAACAGCTCACTTCAGCTCCCTCACACATGTGCAGTGTGTAATGCAGATGGATTGGTTATACAATCACAGGCTGTGATGAGACTGATGTTGTATCTTTCTTTTGGGTCCAGATGTTCGATCCGTCTTAGAGTAGAGCAGGATCTTTGCACTCAGACATGGCCTGTTCATTAGAAAACAATCAGAGGACACAAAATGATGTAGAAAGTGGGAGATCTAGGAAGTAGGAGAGAAAGAAAAAGACAAAATGAATCAGAAATCGGTATGAACTTATCCACAGTGAGCTCAAGATTCTGACTGGTTACTACATTAGTAAACAATTTGCATTGACTTATCGAGGACCAGAAGTGTAATGGAACTATAAACGAACGATATTGTTTTTGTTACCCACACGTTTATATTTTGATCTGAACAGATCTGAATGTAAGCTTGCAGAGTTTAATCCTCTGGGGTCAGCAGTCAAAATAATTGGAGTAGTTCGGCAGAGAGAGTAATGATATTGTGACTTGAAAATTGCAAGGTCAAAATTTTAAAAATGAAACATGCACAGACTAAAGGTAGGGTAGGTACTTTTTAGAGAGGCTAGCAATAGCGAGCTAGCTTTGAAAGCATAATCCCCACCCTCCCTTCTGAACGATCTACAAAAGCCACGCCTCCTCCAAAACTGACAGGCAGGTAGGACAATATATCCTACGTATGATAAACATTTTATGGTCCTACGCCTTGCACAGATGAGATGTATACTTATAAATACATTTAGACCACTTAGCTTAGTGATTGCTATCAGGATGTGAAGAGACTTTCAACCAGCATAACAAAAATGCTTCTGGAACAAATTGCCTACCCGGCCTTTAAATGTTCACAATAACTTGCATTTAGAAAATAGATTGGGGGAATATCCATTTTATGAAGACTTATTTGTTCTAAACTACTACTAACCTAAGCATTCGGTATGACATTGGCATGTAGTCAAAATATTATAGAAATGACTGAGTTTGAGACTGCTAAACAACCACCAGCAACACCCTAGCAGTTGCCTAGTAATGCCCTCTCATTTAAAAAAATGTTTCAAAACTGAAACTGATTTTTCATGTCAAAAATGTGGACTTGGTGTAAATAGACATGGTTTGAAACTAGATCACGCTCTTAATGAATGAAGGACAAAAACAGATATCCTATGCTGAGGGGAGGTTAGCTCTGTTTCTGACCCACAGTAAAACTCTAGTGAATATGGGGAGATATTCTGTCTCTGTTTTTAATCCATAGTGACGTTGATTACAGGCCCCAGATGCGGCCTACTATGACTACAGCTACAGCCTGCAGAGAGACACTGAGAAAGAGTGGTACAATATAGAGGTCAGCATGTAGAGAGGGGCAAAAGGCAGACCAGGAGCAGTAGGCTAATTACAATGCTCATAGCAAAAGGCCAGTGTCACCCGTTGCATTTAGCCTTCATGTCTCTGTTAACATTACACCTCTGTGGTTGCTCATCAACACAGTGACACCTCTGACATTGAGGATCTTTTCCCAGCTTATCTTCCTGGTGTTTCCGAGGATGGAACAGCTGTGGACTTTAAGTCAAGCATTGTTCTTCTTTATGTTAATAATACTGTTTCGAGGACTGGGTGATCAACAACAATCACTAATGATGCCAGGCATTCCTCAGCAATTCTCTAATTAAAATACTGTATGTAGAAATGATAACTGCCATGTAATCAGTTTATGTTTTATTATTGTATTTAATTAAGAAATTAGTGATCATTTCAGTAGTAGTATTAATAATAAATATTATTAAACATTATTAATAATGTTTGATAATAATTGTTTTACTTTATCCAATCAGAATTTAGAGTCAGCCCAGTACTATTTTACGATGTTATATTAGAATTATATAAGTGTTACATGTATCGAGTTTTCATAATATAGCCAACCATTATAATAATTTTTTATCAATACGCATTATTATAAGCTATTGGTATTAAAAGTAATATAAAGGGGAAGCAGCACTAAATCTTTGTGCTATTATCTGTTCCGGACTATTCCATGTTTCAGAGCCCTGCGTACATTTCATCCCTTTTTAAAGGCCTTTAGTGAGCATCTGAGCACATTAATACAATTAATCCCAGTGTAAGGGGACATGTGGGCACTCATGATCATTGAGCTTTGCTACATTAATAGTAAAACTAATTATTTCATGACGGTAGATGGCTAACGACCTGCAGCGCACCCAGAGGACGGGCTCATGATAAATGGTCTCATTTACCCTTATAAGGACGCAATCATTTAACACAAGGCAAGAATCTCTGCAAGCATTTAATCCTGTTTAATGGTTACGCTGAGAGAGAAAGTGAGAAGACGACGAGAAGAGAAAATAGATCTACATAAGAAATTGGGATTGTGTCTGTGTGTTTGTGACAGACAAAGAAAGAGGATAGTAGGAGGGAGTAAAATCACAAATGAACTTAACAGTTAATCAGAGAGGAGAAATGGTTGCTGGGTTTATGTCCTCCTAATTAGAAATAGCTCAGATCTATCCTCTTGCCGCAAGTGCCTTGTTAACGACTGTTTCACTAACGAGCTTAGCTCAGTGGCAGTTACGCAGATAAAACCCCTTCCTGATTGATCTGAGCAGCCTTCTGAAATTTGTTTCACTCCAGCGTATTGATTTAATTCTGTTGCTTGAAAAGCTCTAATTAATAATGATAATAAAAGTGTCCCAGCTCGTTAACATCAGCTGGTGTTTTTTTTTTCCCTCCTGCAGCCATCCTTCCTTCTTTTATCTGCTCTCGCTCTCTCTCAGTCTTTAAGGTCTGCTGGTGAGATGTTTTTGTCTCTCTGGATTAGCTGTGTGGGTGACTCTGAGAGTTCTTTGAAATATATACATAAGTGATATTAGCTAATTTTGAAATGAAAGAATAATCAGTTTGTTCAGTTTCATCTGACAAGATCTAGTACCTGTTGAGGCAGCGTCCTCGGGACAACTGATGAAAAAGGGGTTTTGTCAGCAAAAAGATTCAGAAATGTTGAGGTTTTACCATCTTCTTTTCCAATCAAAGTAAGGCATGTAATTAGCTGTGAAAACAGGCTCTGTTTGATATAACGCTTGCTCTCCCAGGAAGAATGAAAAACTTTCTGTCTCTTTTTGCACTTCTCATTTCATAAACGTCTCTCTTCTTCCACACCTGTGCCCACCCTCTTTTCCTTCTTGGCCCAGCGGGGGGCTGGGGTTGCGTGGAGGTGTTGGGGGGCTACTCGTGATGAAGATGAAGCTGTCTGGCTGTGTCACAGGGGGCTGTTCCACCACATTCTAACTGAGGGAGGAGATGGAGAGCGAATGAAAGAGAGAAGAAGAGAGAGAGTGAGAAAGAGTGCCTAATCCATCACTGGAAGGGAGGACTGACACAACAAAAGACAGAGTGCGGAGCAAGGCTTTTTGGCGGTTAGGGCCGAGGCAACTTCGACAATATTTTTTGGCGCCTGTCAGGCTGTCTAATAAAGCAGAGCTGGAATATGAACTATCTCTCACTGCTGTAATACGCCTCATAAATCAGATTTAATTACGCGGTGTGGGGACAGGCAGTGGGAGCCCTGGCTGGATTTATGGGGCCTTGACTTGGCATCTTAACAACTTTGCGCTTTTAATATCATTACACTGTCATCTATTTTGCCTCCTGCCACAGAGCACGCCCAGACTCCCTGTGTAACGGCAATTTTTTTTCTTTTTTCTTCAATCGCTCTTTTTTTCACCCTGAGAAAAGTCTGTTGACACCATGTAGATGGAGCCATTACGCCAGGCACATATGCCTACAGGTCAGCGGCCCGGATTCGCCCGTCCATCCGCTCAAGATTTCACTCATCTTTTCCACCTTCCTTCCTTCCTCGTGCTTTTTGCGTCATTGTCCTCCTTTCGGCACCCCTCCTTTCCTTCGCTGACCCCCGTTTCCTCCCTTTGCTTAATCTCCTTCGAGCCTTTCTCACCGGGCCGTTTGTCTTGCCCATTCTTCCTCATCTGTGGCGCGGGGCTTTTGACAGAACAATAAGAGAAGCTGAAGACAAAGAGGAAAGAGAGGAAGCAAAAGAAGAAAGGGGGCATAAAAAATGAGCATGGAGTGAAAGCAGAACCCACTGCTATCCTCTTCCTTGTCTTACTAATGGCCCCTAGAGCGGCGTTCCACATAGCGCACAGACGCTTGTGACGTTAGCCATCTTGTTAATGCTAGCCTCTAAATGCCTGCGCGAGCTCGGTGACAGTGACATATTAGTTTTGCAGCCCTGCGTAATCTGATATTTCAAAGCATGCTGCTGCACTAAAGATTTGATTAATGCTGTTCCATTTGGGCCCAGTAATTGGCCGAGACTAGAGCTGAGAGAGAGGGCGAAAGAGAGTTATTTGGTGAGAGAGAGCCATATAGAGAGAGACTGTTAATGAGAGAGAGGGTTAATTAAGCTTCTGGCATCATGGGGACAGTTACTGATGACTCCCTATAACAAACTGCCATTGCTAATATGCACTCTCCCACGCATGCGTACGTGCGTAAAAGCTGTGGGTTTAAACTTATCCACCACGCTCACCTGTGAGTCGGGATATGGGTGGGGAACTGACTCCTGCAGGACAGCAGGCCTCTTTGTAATTACAGCAACAGCACATTTGCACCGTTTACACTGAATCCATGCTGCAGGATCCACTGTTTACGCTCGTACTTAAATGGAGTGCTATCGTGAAATAAGTCACTTTTAGACATTGAGGGCGCGTCTTGTGGGAAACGACTGAAATATCAGATTTATCTGTGGCTCATTAAACCTTGTTCAGTGCCCTATGAACGCCAGGGGCCTGGCTATTTTCAGCCTGTGCTTCACCAAGCCAAACCGCTCACTCAATCAGAGCAAACACGCTGACCAATCAGAGCCGTGGTCATTGTTTATGCATGTGTGGAAGTATTTACACAGGCCAATGGTGTAGTAAAGCTCAAACTGATGAGAAGACACTTAAAATGCCATTAGTCACCTTGTGTTGTTAACAAATCGTAGAAGAGAGCAAAACAGACTTAATACCATTTGCTTTATAACATCAGTAAGCAGCGCATACACAAATATAGCTGTTGTATGAAAGCCCTTAAGGTCTGTCTAAACACCGCTCATTGTGTCGGGGCTGTAGTTATATCTGGGTTATGTAAATCAGCTGTGTTGGGTTTACACAGAAGCAGACAGGACCTTTCAATATAAGCACCAATTGTTTCTTACATGGGAGAAGGGGAAATGTTGGTGACAGAAACTTATACAATGGAGGAGTCAAACTTTACAGGAAAGGTTATGTCAATATTAATTATCGTGATATAATGTATAACATGAACTAACAACACTTTTTCGGCATTTATTCATCTTTAATGTTATATTGCACATGTCAATATATGTTTAAAAAAAGTGAACTGATAGTTTAGTTTGGTGATATAGCTCAATGATGTTATGGCCAATATTATAATGTATACTAGTTTGTCTGTAAAACATTTAACACTATTTAAAAAAATAAGTTGCTAACCATCATATAGTGGATCTGATACTAATAAAGAATATTTAGAAATGAACAATAGCTTATATTAATACGTAATTGCTGTTTAAATTGTTCATTGTAAGTTCATGATACTAAATATACATCAAATGTTACTGTGTTATGGAGTAAACGGAAGGAGTAAACAAGTGTCATGTATTGAACTTTTAATGACTTTAAAATTTCAATATAAAAAAAAATTGGCACATCAGTAGCCGGGAGCGGTGTAGTATGATTACGATGTGTGTGTCTCTGCATGTAGGAAAGAGAGACATTATGAGAGGGAGTGTCTGTATTGGTATTTATGGTCACATTACTCTGTCATGATGTGTGTACACAAGCAGTGTTTATTGTTTGGTTGTATTGTGCGAGAAGGTAGAGAGAGCCGTATTTCTTCCTCTCAGTCCGACAAGCATCCTCTTTGTGTCCCCCTCCTGAAGACGAATTACAGAAAACAGAAGGGAACGGCATCTGTGGCTCTTCAGAGTTGTCTGAAGGAACAGGGGGAGGAGAGAGACAAGAGGAGAGATGGATGTGGCACGGAGGAGGCCGGGAGGGGAGGTGCAGTTGGTGCCATATTGAATGTGCCCCGACCTCACTATAACCTCACCACCTCTCTCTGACCCTTACACACATGACCTGCAGGAGAAAGGAGGGGAGGTCAAAAAGTTAGTCACTGACTTATGAAAGAAGGGGAGAAGAGAAGAAAAGAGATCCCCCTTTCAGAAACATCTGGTGCAGGGTCTTTCAGGCTGGCCGGGTGAATAGAAAAGGGCCGCCTTCTCCTCAGAGCCACTAGAGTAATTAGGCCTGGTGCAAAGGTTCTGAGCATGTTGTTCATCTAAAGAGCCTGCTCAAGCTAATTCAATTAAATCAATACGTATTTTTTTAATGCACATTTTTGGTCTCATTGTGAATGATTAATTGGTGGATGTTATTTAAAACGTTTTTTGTAATCTTCAACTGAAATGTGGTCATTTTAAAGTGCCTTTTATTTCTGCTGATGTCACTAAGGCCATGCGGCCTGTTGGACAATGTTAACTAACTACAGCTATTTAGGTGTTGTTTTAGCAGACCCATACTCAATCTGGCTCCATTCTAAGCATCATTTTGTGAAATATTTTTACTATTTAAAATGACTGTTTTCTATTTGAATATGTTTCATAATGTAATTTATCTTGTTATGACAAAGCTGAATTTTCTGCATCATTACTCTAGTCTTCAAAGTCACTTGATCCTTCAGAAATCATTCTAATGAGGATTTTGTGGCCAAATCAGTATATTTGAATGATTTCTGAAGGATCACGAGCAGACATTGCAGACTGACAATGATGCAAAAAATTTGGCTTTGTCATCACAGAAATAATTTTTTATTTTTTTTTACATATACTGAAACTGAAAACAGTTATCTTAAATTTGACTGTAAATGTACAAATAAATGTAGCATTGGTGACCATAAGATACCTATTTCAAGAAAAAAAAAATACAGGAAAACTTTTTTGACCTATAGCATATCTTTCCGTTTTCACAGTCAAATAGATTCCTGAACAAATTAAGTCTCACTCCATTTTTTTCCTCATTGAATGTTTTGAAACTTTTTTCAAATGGCAATTCACTCTAGAACTGAGTGAACTTTAAACTGACCCAAACAAAGTGTTCTGCCTGTTATAACTTCTGTTTTTTGCTTTCATTTCTTCTCTTGTTGATTTAATTTTCATTGATTCCAGGGCTGGGCTTTGTGGGGTGAATGGATAGATAAATAGATGGATGGAAGGATGGTGATTGGAAAGATAGAGATAATGTGAGAGAGAGAGTGTATAGATGAATTGTGTGTTATGAGCAGTTAGGGGGTGTGTGAGGGAACTTTCTACAATCTTCTCTGTAAATGACACATAAATCATGCCCCTCCTCATCATGCAAAGATCGTAATCCCCTCCTCAATTTCCTGTCTCTGTGGACACTCACTTGATTTAATGGCCTTTGATGATTGCTCCATAAAACAGTACATGAGGTATTCCTTTGAGATCCTAGAGGGATGTGTGTGTGCGCCTCAGTCAGCATTATTCAATGAACAGTTGTGCTGAGCTGACATTTGTTAATGTGTTGCAAAGGTAGAAAATAAAATGACCATTGACATCATTAAATGGAATTGCAAATTGATTGATTTTTTTTTTTTTTTTTTGCACAGGTTTTTTAAACACTCCCCTGATCTACCATTGGCTAGACCAACAGATAGCCCCACCCCTACCTTACAGCATTGGTTAGCCATGTGTTGCATCTTGGTGTTTAGACTTTTCATGCAAAACAACATGCATTTTTTCAGACTCTCGCAGTGCATGAAAAAAGCCTATTCTCAAGCCTAGTCTTTCAGAAACCACATTATCTGCAGAAGTCAATCAATTAAATCTCCACATCTTAATGTAGCTGTTATGATTGATCATGTTTATTGGATTGACTCAAGAGCTCTTGGGTTCCTCATCAGTTATTTGCCATGAGAGCGGCAGAAGGAGAACAGAAAAACACTCACCTTGGTTGCTGTGCTAATTGTTGTGCCTCCTTCTGTTAGCATCCCCTTCCTTTTGTTTCTCTGCTGTCAACTCTAATCAACCATTAGATCTTCAGCAGATGGAAGAGACGAAGTGGGAGCGACAGAGAGAGACCGTGGGAATAGCTGCTCAGTTTTAGCAACCCTGCCCTCTATCTGACAAGGAGAATGAGTTGGTCATTTTTTTTATAGTGGTGCAAAACCTGATAGAATTAGAGAGAAGTATATGTAGTTGATTGTTGTCATAATTATTGTTTTCGCATCTCTCCCTGTTAGCTTGTGGCATAGACTACGGTCGAACAGAAAGGTAATTATTTATTCCCATGGTGCACGGTTATTTCCATAAACACAAGCAAGCAAGCATATTGGGTTCCTGCAGATCGTATTTTACACTATTAATACGCCATCTGCTTCTGTGAACACACACACACACACACACATGCTTGCAGTCAGCAGAAGAGCTGAGAATGCACACTGAAATGCAAGTGATCACAGGTAAACCAAAATATGCACATACATACATTAACACCAGAACATGCATTTTCACACAAGTCAGTCCAACAAATACACACAGACAAATGGAAATTCCATCTATTTTCTAAATGCATATTTTTTAGTATAATTATTGTGAATGATTCATCTATGCATATGCTTCATTTGTAATATTATGACTATATAATTTTAAATCAAAATCTCATAACTGGATCTTCTAGGGGGAAGACTATTAATTTGCAATGTGTTTTTTCTTCCATATTGTGACGTATTACTAGCTGAAACAGGATATTCAATGAGAGAAATGGGAATTGATTGGATAGTGAAAAAGTTTAGCCAGGAGACGTTGTTCTGCAGACTGATCTCATGAAATGGCATATGTATGACACGCCAATTCGTATTTCCATTTTTGGCGTGCTATCAACACGCATAATCGCTTTTCAGCGTGTTTATGAACGCCGTTGACTTAACGTTACCATACTGTATATATAAATATATGACCTACCCCAACCCCATCCCTAAACCTACCCGTCACTGGGGTTAATGGCATTTATGAGTCTTCCCCTACCATCCTAGGAAAAAAAAATTGCTCCCCAGATGTAGATCTACATTTTCCTTCATTTCGCTCTGACATTTAACGGCGTAGACACGCGGATACACGCGGATAGCTCAAAATGCGTATAGATAACACGCCACTTAACTTGAAAGTAGCGTGTATGTTTAGGCAAAAGTCATGATGTCATGTTGCAGAGCATAAGTTTGAAAAAAATGTGCTTAAATACTGTAGCTATTCAGCTATTGGTTAACGTCATCTAATAACATGATGTTAACATCATCCACCTGTGCCGCATCAGTGATGTCAGCAGAAATGTAAAGACGTTTAAAAGGAAGAACGAGTTATTAAATCTTGATTAAGAAGACAAACATTGTTTTTGTTTGGAATTATAGACATCAGTAAATCATTCCAACAATTGGACCTGGAATGTGCATTAGGAAAATAAATAGTGGATTTTGGTTTCATGTTGACTTTAAAGTCTCTGAAAGGTTTTAGGGGGTTATCGGTCCATCTTTCATTTTCTGCTGGGGAAAAAATTAGAAGCAGGACATGAAGTGCACAGAACAATTTAACTGAGGTCTTGCTATTTATTCTCAGGTCAGGAAAGAGTCTCTGTTGGATTAGAGTGGAGGTCAATGACAGGTCGAGAGATAACTGCAGGCTCACCGAGGAAACTGCTTTAATGAGAACAGCTGATCAGCTGCCATGGATTAGCATTCCTCAAATACTACAGGGGGGCTCTGATGATGGAGGGGATTACACTAATGACTAACGCATTGAATATGTCTATCAGTTTGTCAGCAGTAACATCAGGCATTACATGATAGGGGTCGACCTGTTTTAGTTTAGCAGATTTTTCAGGTGACTGGCGGTTTTGCGTGCGCATGAGAATTAGAGAGAAGGAAACGGAGTGGATCACCAATCTCTACAAGAGACTAGAGGAGAAAACCAGGCACAGAGAAAGAGACAGAACGAGAGGGAAGCAGTGACAGAGAGAGAGAGAGAGAGAGAGAGAGAGAAGGAGGAGGGGTGTTCTGGCTGGGTTGACAGCAGCCCATTCATCCTCCATGCTAGAGGAGACAAAGTGCTGGCTGGCTCAGGACAGGCCCCATAAATCACCTTCCATAAGACACACTACCTACTGCTTATTACATTCAGCATGACAAAGCCCCTCTCCCTTCCCCTTTTTCTGTTCTCTCCTCTCCACTCCTCCTCTCTATTCATTCTGCCTTACCTTTCCCTTTCTCTGTGTTTCCTTTTTCCGTCGTCTTGTCTTTTCTCGTCTCATTTTCCGTAGAAGGGAACTATTTCTTTTTGTACACAACAAAATAAACAGTTCTTTTTTTTAATAAAAAACAAAAAAATCATATATAATCACATGAAATGAAGACTCGTATCATTAGCCTAATAAACGCTGATTTATTTTACATGGACCAGGTCACCTCATGGGGGCAACATTTTGAGATTGCATGATTATTCGCTTTATATCAGTAACCTTTGTGTTATGCGACAGTTTCACTGGTGCCTCTTTTCCATATAATAAATCAGGATCTGAACTGTCAAGCTCTAAAATGACAGAAACGCACAATAAAGGAGCCATAAAATATATCGTCTGCTATGTTCCATGTCTTCTGGAGCCATAAAAAGCTTTATGTGAGAAACAAATCTAAAGTATTCACCCAAAAATGATACCATCTGCAGTCCACATCAATTAAAAAAATGTGCCTAGATGGAAAATGTCAGGTGTTGTGTCAAGTGATGCAGAAAATCTAAATATGCAGAAGTGTAGTGAGACATTAATATCTACACTCACAGTGGAGCTATGTGAATAATGGCTGCATTTTGGTCTCCCAAGTTATCTTATGGCTTGAGAAGACTATGCATAAGTTATATTTATGATAAATTCGTATTTTTTAAAAGGATATAAGCTTCTGTCTCAATTCATTGTGATTGAATGGAAAAGAGAGACCAAGAGAACTTCTCCTTTTATGTTCTATAGTAAAAACGTCTTTCAGGTTTGTCATACATTAGGGTGAGTAAACAATTTTTATTTTGGGCTAAACTTTTTCTTCAGTCATTTGAGGACTGACAGAATGCAAGCTTAAATACGTGCTGATAAATTTCCTCCATATTTATTTTTACTGGTTGCATTCACCGTTGTTGTTGAGCTATATTTTTAATTCCTCGTAGCGAGACTGGGTTGGTGGCTGCTTGCCGGCTGTCTTTGTTGGACATGTGGCTAATGCTATGAGTCACACAGATAAATAGAGGGCAATAGTGACAAAATTAAGATGGAATTGCAAAATATGTCCTCAGGCACTGTGCACAGGACAGAATATCCCAGTGCTATGCTATTTTAAAGCATCGTGGCCTTTACCTGACGTAACCTTGATTTCCTAAGATATTGGGAAAAGACTTCGGTCTCCATTTTTGTCTATGGTTCACCAGAAGCCCAAACCCCTCATCAATCTCTGCCTCTACGTTATAGAAACACAATATTTTCATTTCCCTCTGCTTTCTATTCCGTGTGTGCATATGTGTTTGTGTGTGCTGCTTTAATGGAGGATGCGTTACAGCAGGGTAATGATCTGTGCGTGTGTGTGTATTGATCAGAGTGTGATTTATTTCAGCCGTCTCGTGATTATCGGGTCGTTCATCATGCCTGAATTACCCTATCAATACTGCTGCCTACACGGACCACGAGAGACTGCAGAGAGAGAGAGAGAGAGAGAGAGAGAGAGAGAGAGAGAGAGATTTGTTACGAGGGCAGGAGTGGAGGGGATGCATAAGGAAAGAGGAGAGGAGAAGAAAAACATTTAAATACTTCCTCCCATCTTATCCTACACGTTGTAAACAACTGCCTTCTCAGCAGTTCTTTAATACATTGAAACCCCACTATGTTATTAGAGTGGAAACCCAATCTGTTGAGCTCGCTCTCTGATTATAAACCTTGTGAATAAACTCAGCTAACAAGGTTTTCCTGTATTGGTTCAGCTGAATATGTACAGCCTACTTAAGTAAAGATTTCATTTACAAACTTAAGTTAAATTGAATGACAGACAACTGAGACTGTGCAAATCAGCAGTATTTGCACTCTGATTGACCAAGCGAGCTAGAGTGACGTTTAAGGAGTCCCATAATTAGTTTAGCTTGCTTTTTTAGCACATCATTTTGCACTTGGATACGTTATTCATTTGACTCAAATCTGTCGGGGAACAGGGTAAGAGGAAGGTTGGAATATAATTACCCATCACTATGGAAGCCAAAGTCTTTTTTGGAACTTTATCTTTAGTAAAAAAAATGGTACTGTAATTTGCATCCCCTGGGCTTGTGGTGAACGAAACAGACCATGACGAGGGTCTGGAGAGGTTTTTGGACACTTAAACACACATGTAATGGCTAAAGTTTATGTTTGTGTTCGCAGCAAAATCATGATCACAAGGCCATTCATTTCTTGTGACCATGATGGTTTAACCACTTTAAAAACACTCAATTTACAACGCTTTTGGCAGCTTGATTATATTCTTTGTGATCTCTGCTATAATTGCTGGCACAGATTGCCCCCTTGAGTCTTCTACTGTCACCTCCTTGTCTGCGTCGAGAGGTGTCTGCTTTTGCTGTCTTCTTACGTACCCAACATCACCATTTTAAAAGCTCAAAGTGCTGTTCTAAAAGCCAGCTCTAACTATGGCCTAAAGCATGGGAAGCCTGTGTTACTGTAGCATCTGAGAACAGCTAAACTCAGCCATTAGCTGTGGTGGTTAGCATGGGTGTGCCCATATAGCTCATTTGTGGCTCATGCTAGAGCTCTGGGGTTGACATAATTAAAATGAGTCTGGATGATGATGACACAGTCTGTGATATGTAATGATATATAATATACAGTATATACTGTAAATTTTTTCCCATATATGACCAGTTATAGAGTCATTATTTGAGTTATTTAATCCTATTGATGTTTATTTTATTATTATTATTATTATTATCATTATTTTATATTACGATTATCATCATATTTATAAATGTAAGTGCTATAATAAACAATTGTACTGAATTTTAAAGGGATACTTCACCTCTGGAAAGATGAATGTGTGTTTAAAATGGCTCATTTTTGTAGAAGAAATGTGAAATTATTTTGGAGTTTGGCGCTTTCTAGACTGAGAAAAGCCAGAAAATGTATTTTTGGCTTATGTGGATGAAAGACAACAACTCCCAGAATGTACTTGGTTCGCTGCCCTGGGAGGCCACACCTACCGGTAACAGAGCACAGTAGTTAAACAACAAGTCTTGGCTACTAGTGAGTCTCCGTGATGAGTCTGCACGAAAATGTGTGTCAAAATCGCCCAAAATGTCCGAGATTCGACTTTTGTGTTCTGCAGTCGCCATTCATAATGTTTACTGTGGCGAGCAGGACGAGATAAAGGGCCGCGGAAGAACTGTGTGAGGCTGGAGGCGTGATTACCGATGAGCGAACAAGGGGTTAATCCATCAGCCGGAAGTTGAAGCCTCGCGGGAGCCGTCATTGTAGCAGAGATTCATAGCATCCATTGACTTCCATTCATTTTGGCGTCACTTGGACAGCGAATAAATTTACATCTGAGGGGTCCAAAGACTTCATTTTTGAAGTGGCCTATGTTATTTAGCTATGCGTGTAATGCACGAATCGGTGGGCGGGACTAAACCGGCCATGTTGAAGTAGGCATTGATCTTCTTCTGCGGGGGTGGTGTTTTATCCTTTTTGACGTCATAGTTCCCCATTTTGAAAAACGAGTCGTTTGCTGAGCCTGGTGTCAATAAAAGCTTTTACTGGACTAACAAGGACGTTTTCAGTTCTGAAACTTACAGGATATTCTTATAATATGATGACCTCTTCGATGTCAAAAGCTTGAGGAAAATTTGATTTCTCAGTTCATCACCCCTTTAAATCACCTTTCTTTCCCATTCTGACATTCAGTTTGGAGTTCAGGAGATCATTTCGACCAGGACCGCTCCCCTAAATGCATTGAAGCAACTGCCATTTGATTGGTTGATTAGATAATTGCATTAATGAGAAATTGAACAGGTGTTCCTTTTGTGTGTGTGTGTGTGTGCATATATATTTATATATATATATAATCAAACAAGTAATTACAAGTGAAGACAAAGCATTAAAGCCAAAGTCATCCCTGCCAAATCTCCCAGGACCCAATGATGCCAGAATCCAAAGATATCAACTCTATGAACTCAATTTTGAGAGAGACACTCACTTTCCAATACCTTTTCATATAGTCATGCCCAATTCATTCATTCAGCCAGCTTGGAATTTTTCAAGATTGAAACAGGTCTTAAACTAATATGGGTGCTTTACATTCGGGCCTCCGAGTCTCTCTCTCACTTTCTCTCATGCTGTTGGGAGAGATTATGCTTCTGAAAGATGAGAAACATTGTAGACAGTGTGGATGGGATAATCAATCAGACGGTGCAGGAGAATGTGAAAGCACAGAAGCTGAGGCAAGGAGAGGGCAGCAAAATAAAATACATATACACGGTTATGAGTGCAGACTGCATCTGCACCAGGGAATTGGAGCCATAAATCAAAAAGGCTGTCAGAGGACAGAGAGTGAGAGAGAAAGAGAGAGAGGTAGAGAGACAGCAAGGCAAAGGTAGTGTGTGTGTGTGTGTGTGCGCGTGCGTGCGTGCGTGTGTGACACTGTCACTGACTCCTCTACTCCCTCCTTCACTGGAATGCAATTTCCTGGAATGTCAGGCGGAGAGATGGGGAGCAGATAACGTGCCATGAGCGTGAGTGTGTCTGTCCTCCACCCCGTCCACAGCGGCAACGCAGCTCAACCCAAATCTCATTACAGAGACATGATAGAATTTGCTCAGTGTGTAACCTCATTATTCTCACTCACAGATAAGGCCTGTAATTGCGCAGATCTACAGAATGGAGGAGAAAGAGGGACTGGCAAGGCAGGTGTGTGTGTGTGTGTGTAACTGCCCAGGACTACACCGTGAGAGACAGGAAGTGACTGACTTTGCAAGACGCGTGTATGTAAGACTGAGCAATAGAATGTGAGCAAAGAGGAGCTGTGGGTGCAGGAGATCATTGCTGTGGAAGTGGGGTTCATTGCATCATGTGGATTTAAAGAGTGGTCAGACTTGTATAGAGTTAGAGAGTGTGGGTGAGAGCCCTCCGGGCAAACACTGTTACGGTTTTGTTTTTATCCGCTCTCAGTTCCTCTATTCTTGCCAAAAAATTACTGTTGATTTGATGAATTCATGTAAAAATTTCCTAAAATTGCAGTATGTTTACTTTCAAGGGGATTTGTGGAGGGATGTTGGGTGGAAATTGGTTAAAATTTGGGCAATTGCACTCCTATATTAAAGCTGCAGTCCAGCGTTTTTCCTCTTTGTATTTGACAATGCAAGAGTCAAGCACTCTGTAAAGTCTACTCCAGCTCATCCCAAAGACTTTCCATGAATTTAAGGTCTGGACTCAGAGGTGCCAATTCATGTGTGAAAATGATTCTTCATGCTCCCTTCCAACCATTCTTTCCCAATTTGAGCCTGACATTGTCATCCTGAAATATGGCCATGGTCGCTACATGGTTGTTCTCTTTTGTGTCTTGTTGCACTTGAATGGTTTAAATGGATCATATGTAACTAAGTTACTTTTTCAAAGTAACTGTGGCAACACTGTTATATATCAATTATATCCAGATGAGCAAACAACAAATGAATCATAAACAGCAGCATGAATTTATTATGAATGCATCACAACAGACATAATATGAGGTGAAACAACCCATTCAGATGAATCATTTGTCCATTTATAACAAATGCTTGCATTTATAACTGGACACACGTCAACACAGCATAGATATATAGCCAATATATAGGCTATATATAGGCTATGTATGTATGTACTGTATGTGTGTATATATATATATATATATATATATATATATATATATATATATATATATGGAATATGGCTTTATTTGGACAGAAAAAAATATTCTACTGAAATTTACTGACATTTTCCATAGCAGTTTACTTATCTGTGCTCTGTAGTTATTCATAGTTCAAAGGGAATAGCTTGGGCTGCATACTTGCTCAAAACCACAAAAGACAGATCTGAAAACCATAAAACCTCTGATTCCCATGTTTCTCCATCAGTGCAATTTGTCAAACGGTACATTGAGCTAGAAATCACCCAAATGAGAGAATAATAACTGTAATGTGGTGGAGACCGCCGTAACTAAATATTGTGTGTGCCTGTGTGTATGTTATCTGTCCCAAGGACCACCCATCAATCCATCCACCCCATAGCCACACACACGCAAGCCTTGAGGTCACTGCAGCTTTCACTCTCGCACACAGTAAACGTACCCTCAGACGTACCGGTCCAAACCTAACATGGAAAATCACACTGTGGCTACACTGATCCAGAATGGACGAGTGTGCTTATTCTGCAGGCCTGTTTCATGTCCAATCAAGCCCACCACATAGAGTGTGACCCAAACATAAACATTTATTCTGTATTTAGCTCTCGATCTGGGTTATTATTTCTCATTAAGAATCACTGTATCAGACCACTACTCAAACCAAAATAAATAGGCTTTATAAATATGTCTCTTTTGGGTTTTGACTCTATTTTTTTTTTTAAAGGCTCCAAATAGAAGCAAAAAAGGGTTATTTTAATAAGTTTAAATTTATAAAACCTTAGATGTACTCTTTAAAATTAAAGGGACGTTAATCTAGAAATGAAAATTCATTTTTTCATGGTACCTCATGTTGTTCCAAACTTAAAGACTTTCTTTCTTCGGATAGACTACTGTTTAAAAGTTTGCAGTCAGTGAGATTTTATTTAAAGAAATTATTTTATTCATCAAGAACGTATTAATTTGACAGTAAAAACATTTTAATGTTGTAATATATTTCTATTTCAAGTAAATATTGTTTGAAAAAATTATTTTCACCAAAGAATCCTGAAAAAAGTGATCACAGTTTATGCAAGAATATTAAGCAGCACAGCTGCATTCAACATTGATAAAAATGAAAAATGTTTCATGGGCACCAAATCAGCACATCGTAATAATTTCTAATAATTTCGTAATAAAGTAATGATGCTGAAAATTCTGCTTTGCCAACACAGGAATAAATAACATTTACTATATTCAAATAATGATAAATAAAGTGTTTTAAATTGTAATAATATTTCATATTTTGTTTAAATAAATGTAATTTCTTAACACAAAGACATTATAAAGTCATACTGACCTCAAAATTTTGTACGGTTGTATATAAGTAAACTCATCACCAGCGCGCTTTGTTTCTGACGCACTTCACATTTGGTTTTACTTGCTGCTTCAGCCATTGCAACATACAGAGGTAAAAAAACAAAAAAACACTCGTTGGGCTCTCGCGTCGGAATTTGAAGAAGTGGGGGAAGTGATGTATGCCGTAAGCAGTCGAATTTTGTAGTTTTGTACCCGCTCCCTGAAGTTACATAGTGCCAGTAAAAGCGATACAGACCACGTCAGGCTAAGGCAGACCTGTCATTTAACCTATTGTAAGTCGATGTACCATCTCCAGGGTTTTGGAAAAATGGTTGAAAAAACTACATAGTGCTGCTTTAAGGCCCTCCGTCTATTTCATGCACATGTGAGAACAGCTGACCCCAATCTGGATTCAGATCCCCACTATTACACGAAAAAACCCAAAGCCTGATCTCAGATCAGTGGCAGTGTTTGCTCTCTGAGCCACGATCAGTGCCGGAGTCTGGAGTGTGACATATTCATCTGCTGACAGCGGGGTGGAGGTGGGACGGTCTGACTACACTGGGACCTGCCAGGGCTGTCATTACATACTGAATGGCTTCTCCAACACACACACATGCACACACACATAGGCAGCTGGTTGTCTGTCCTCCGAGGAGGCAGACATAATAACAGAGAGAGAGAATTCAGATCAAAACAGGAAAACAAAGTGAGAGGAAGACAGAAATTGTGGATTTGCGAGTAAAAGAGAGAGACAGTGGGCGTATCGTTATCCACCTTCTTTTCCCCTCAGTGAAGACATGTTGACATGTCGTGAATTCAGTTCCTGCTGCGAGACGGCTCTGTGTGTGTGAAGTCAAACAGCTAGAGCTGCCCATTAGTGTCTCTCACACACACACCTAGAAAAACACACGGCTATCATATAAGGGGGATTATGAGTGTGAAAAGGGCGAGCAGGCCCACTCAGAGAACAGGAAGGCGTTCCAACCAGACTGTGTGTGTGTGTGTGTGTGTGTGTGTGTGTGGTATTTCCTCCCTCCCTTTCAAGTGTGACAGTGATTAATGATTCTCAGCTGTCAGGTACATTACTCACATGACCTCTCCTTTTCACTGATACATTTTCTTTCTGTCTCTCTATACCAGAGACACCACAGACAAAAACAGAAAGACTGGCGAATGAAAAAAGGTGGAGGAAACAACATGTGTCTCCCTCTGGACAGTGAGTAGGAGTGAGTAGAGAGACAAAACCACTAATAAGGGGACAAATATTTTCACATGCATCAGTGTGTGTCCTCTCATGCCTTTGTCAGTTTGAAGAAACCAAGGCATTACTCGGTCTCCCTCCCTCCCTCTCTCCCTGGATGATGGATGGAGAGGAATGAAAAGTTTCCTCTCCTGGATCGAGTTGTCGTCAGCAAGCAGGCATCTGCTTTCCATCTCCGCCTTCCACCCGGCCGCAGATCCCGGAGCAGCAAACTTCTCAAACCCCGACATAGACTTTTACACAAGGAACTGATCATAGATCAGCTCCGTCAGGCGTCCACGATTCCAGTCAGCCTCTCGAGGGTCAGAGGAGGCGTCGTGGTGAGGAGAACGGGCTGACAGAAGAGGAAAGCCTGACAAGGCATTGTGTGTGTCTCGTCCAAAAAGAACTGAAAGTTCTTTAGCGAAATGACTTTGCTTTAAAGCAACACAAGTCAGCCAAGTCTTTGATTTATTCGACTCGCTTTTTCTTCGGATAACAAAAAAGCTAACCTCGGAGCGGGTTTCCCTTCTGAGGCCTAGATGGATCGTAAACCTTTCAGAAGTGTGCTATCACAGATATCCTCCTTTAGCTCTCCTCCCTCTAAAGTAGAATAGAAAAGAGACAATTCTCTGTGGGGGGAAAAATGAAAACATGGGAATTGGAATAAAGAGCTCCAAACTTCAGAGTAATTACCCATGAGGCTCCTCCCAGCTCTTTCTCTCTCTCTCTCTCTCTCTCTCTCTCTCTCTCTCTCTCTCTCTCTCTCTCTCTCTCTCTCTCTCTCTCTCTCTCTCTGTAAGGGCTGTCACAGAGTTATGGCAGGAGTGGAAAGTATGTGAATTTAAACAAACGATTTTAATCGCACCGGCGCAAGCCTTTCTGTCACATTTGATTTATTACCAACAACGGATTAATGCAAGAGAGGTGAGGAGGTCAGCGGCTACAGAAAAGAGAGGAAAGAGAGAGAGATTTTTCAGGCCACACAACAAAACTGTCATGAATGTGTAAACACGCTTGTCCTTTGTTTTTCATTCTTTCTCTTATGGCTGCTTCCACTTCATAGTATTAGTTGTAAGGAAGAGGAAAAACTGTATTAACTGATGAAGGAAAGCATGCTTGGCTGCCCTTGATGGAGAATTTGAACATGAGCCTTGATTCAAGATATTAATACCCACTTGCACCTTTTAATTAATGAAAATTATATAATATATAATACATTATAGACATGAATAGAAATAGAGAGAGTGGGAACAGCAAACGACTGTTATGCACTTGATTTGTGATTGACAGAACGAGAATATCATTATATTATCTTACCAAAATTAATTTAGAATGAATTAATTCAGAATGGCTGCCTTAATTCACATACCATCTGTCCTTCCTTATCACTGCACATTTTGGATGTCTCCTTTATTTAACACACCTACTTTATTCAAAGTCCCAAGTGAGCTTCCCGATCCCGACTGAGAACCAATGCTATTTCAAATCAGAATAAGTACATTTAAACAGTTTGTTACAGTTTTCCATCAATGTTTTTAGCTTTTCAGTTCTGAAGCTGAAACAGCTGTTTTTTAAATATATTCACATCAAAGTAAAGTCATGGATTTTTTAAGATGAATAAATGTAGCTAGATGGGAATGGTTGCATTATACTGTATGTTAAACAGATTTTGAGTTTTGGGATTTGGCATATATGGAACATTATCTTAAAACACATGTGGCCGTTGATCTGCTGTATATTAATATTGCCTGGTTCACGTGCTGTAACATATAAGCTTCCGACCTTGGGCTTATTGCGTGTGTTTGAGAGCATGTGCATGCATGAATCTGGTCCATGGTATTTTTCACCAGGACGGTTCAGTTTGTGGCAGCTTTACACAGACGCACAGATCACCTGACAGCAGGAAATGATTTTTCTGCACTCACATGCACTGTAATGCACAATATCACACACATTCACTTTATCCCAGACTCTCTCTGTCATCTCATCCACAGATATAAAACAGACTTCCTCCTCCTCCATAACACACTCTCTGGAAAATGTGTGGCGTATTATGGTTGCGTTTGCAGACAGACAGGCAGAGATGACAGGTGACAGGAGACAGGTGAGACGAGGACGACAGCTATGGCATGTGTCACGGCAGGTGAGTTACAGGTGGGCGTGACCTGCCAGTCAACATCAGTTAGACTAGCGCCGTCAAGCCAAGCGTAAACATCCACACACACCGCACACGTACCTGCAGAAACAGCTCTGTTTTGATGGAGTGTTGTCTCAGCATCTGCGCTAATACCAACTTTCGGGGATTTCAAAGTAGGGTATGTAAATAAACCGTGAGAGACATAATTTAAGTTAATAAAACATTATAATTGCCGTATAAACACAGAGCACTTGTGTTGATCTGATATCAGCATGTTTACATTAAGAGTCCAGCTGAGCTAGAATAGGAGTGTTAATATGCGTGTGTGTGTTTCGCCATAACCTGACAAATGCTGACATATTGTAGCCATCAGAAGTGGAGTTGGAGGTCGGTGGTCCAGGGGGAGATCATCCATCATTTCCATCCTCATGGCTGTCTAACAGCATCTGACAGCCCGCTATGTCTCTATTATCCCTCCTCTCATCCCCCTCCGCTTTATTCCTCCACAATTCCTTTTGTCTTGATCTCGCTCTCATTCTGGCCCAAACATGCTGAAGTTCAGCACACTATGGCATTCAGAGAACACCTGCTATTTCAATTGAATACAAAGTTACTTGATGTAACAGTTTGGTAAATCATGTATTGGTTATAATTTATTAATGTCTCAGTTCGTTCTCCTAGATAGTAGTCAGATAAAAAAAAATGGAGAGAAAATGGAAACTATGGGTGTCACTCTGCCTGTGTAGATAATTCCAAGATGATGCGTGACGCAGAATTAATGTTAGTTTTTATTAAACACAAAGAACAATAGCATACACCATATAACATTAATGAAAGACCATGAACTGAAGAAGACTGAGGCCTTAAACACACGAGGAACGTAATAAAAGGAACAGGTTTGACACTAATCAGTTACTGGCAACAATTATTAAAAACAAATGAGTTATTTACTTTATAAGATGTACTTATTTAGGTGTGGACTTTATAGTCGGATAAAGAAGGAATCTTTCCACCTCTGAATATACATGTACCGTCCCTTACAAAAATGAAGTATAATTTAAGTTAAAAGTATTTTTCAAGTATACTTTAGTAAGTGTACTAATATCTGTGTACTAGAAGTATACTTGTAGCCTAAAGGTGATAACAGTGCAACTTTTAGGGCAACCAGATGAGACATAGGGCCCACGACCGATTTAAATGATCCAGATAGAAATTTATTGCCCATTTTCAATGGGAAAGTGCTCAAGCAACAATCGCTCGGTACGATTACCCAGCAACATTGCTCAAAAAGTTGCCCTGTGTATCATTACCCTTAAGTGTACTGTTTCAGTACTACTTGGGACTAAATTGGTCCACTTTAAGTGTATATTCTGTCAGTATTTACTCTCCCTCATGTTGTTCCAACCCCATAAGAAGTTGAAATAAAGTCGTTATTTTTGTTGTTTTTGCGCACAAAAAGTATTCTCGTCATTTGATAAAGTTAAGATTGAGCCCCTGTAGTCACTTGGACTATTTTAACAATGTCTTTAATGACTTTTCGATGCCAGCAAGAGTCATTCCCTCAAGAAGGCTATGGACTAGTATGCAGGAGCGATCTTAATATCTTAAATATCTTAATTTGTGTTCCGAAGATGAACGAAGGTCTTACGGGGTTGGAACAAACATGAGGGTGAGTAAATACTGACAGAATTTTCATTTTTGGATGAACTAACCCTTTAAGGCCCAGTTTTGATTAAATTAGGATTAGGCCTTAGTTCAATTAGGCCATTTCAGCAGCTTTACCTTCACACTATCAAAATAGTAAACAACTACAAGCAAATTATATTTAGAATACTTATACTTTTAAATAGGTCTCAGTCAGAAGATTGAGTACAAGCTCAATATACTTAGTAAGTATACTTGTTTTATATACTTTGTATATAAAATATATATATGAGAAGTACATAATGTAGACTGCAAGTAATTTCTTATTTTTAGTTTAATAGAATGTATTCTAATAGCACACTTGAATAACTGTCTTTTTTGTAAGGGGTATCAATAACAGTTTGACAAGCACCTCTTTCTCTCTTAGTGTTTCACCATTTAGCCGTGTATCCATCACTCTCAATCAATAATCTTGTGGTTCAGTGAGCTGGTAAGGCAGTCACCTGACTGACAGAATCAATCGTTGCCTCTTCACAACAATGAGCTCAACCCAGTCAGTGAGAGGAGAGCTGAAATTCTTCTCTCTGTGGGACACATGACTCAGAGAAAAGTGAACTGGAAGACTGGAAGGAAGGCGGGTGAGATGCTTTGTTCAAGATTTTGTCATATTGTATGTCCTTGCGACGGATCCCTTGGACCTGTCCTACGTCGACATGTAGAAAGCAAACGAAATAACTCGCCCGCTTAAAATTCTTTCCCACACTCTCTTGGTGAAATGTCAGGACCGTTTTGTCTTTATGAAGTTTTACACAGGCAGCGCAAGTGGCACCTAATGGGCGAGTTTGATTGACAGGCCATTGTCATTTCTGGACAGGAATCCCCATTATCCCTCAGGCCTTCTAACACCGCTATAGGGATTAGTGTGCATTCATTACTGATCAGGGTTTGATGAATTACTTTCAGATCCTCTGCACCTTACAACAAAAGCTGTCAGACAACTATTCAGCTCTCTAGACAAGCGGATCAAAATCTACTGATACTTTTTCATTATCTCGTTCTCCTCCAAAGCCGAAGCGACACATACTAAGAGGGCAGTGAGTCAATATTCCAGCCTCTGTGTCTTGTTAAGAGTGACAGTTTATGAATATGTATAAACATGTACAAAGGATAAAGATCTCTCTCCCTTTCTCGTTCTCTGTCGCTCTTTCTTTCTCAGCTGTTCAAATATTGGTGTGCTATTTATACTAGGGTAGTTGAAATATTTACCTTGGGCTGCTGGAGTAAAACGATATGAATGGGCATCATTTCAGCTTGTCAAATTAGGTTGTGTTACCTTCCCGTTTGTGTGTTTGTATAGGCCTTTTGTAATTGGAGAGCAGGCCTGCCTGCCTGTCTGTCTACCGCTGGGCTGTCATGTGTGTCATCTCTTTGCAGAGATGTCACCAAAGCTAAATTTAATGCAAGGCGTTTATATCAGGGTCCTGTTAGGCATGTTTTTTTTTTTTTTTTTTTTTTTTTGTGATCAGTAATGAAAATGTCAAGTGAGAAAACATTAAAGAAACTCTATTTATCTTCGTAATAAATGTGTTTGATCGTTTTTTTAAAGATAGAACTTTCTCTGCCTCTGAAATGACTTCCTGACATTTTTTTTTGACACATATACAATATGTATGTGTTCTAAAGAGTGAGTCATGGGGTCAACCAATTGTTCATTGTTCAAACGGATGATTAATTTAAGAATGAAGCAAGTGATTATTTTTATGAATGGGTCATTGAATCATTGACTCACCTGATTCATTCAAAGACGCTGTTGTTCATTCAGTAACGAAACACCGCTATGTTGGCCTGTGGCTTTGTTTGGAACTATTTTCACTGGCAAAATACAGCAAAATCAGTCAATAGTGTGTCTAAAATGTAAGTCACTTAATATGTGTTGTATAAAATCAATGACACATTTGCAAGCGTGCTCATAAGTGCTCATCGGTAGAGACTGATTAAACGTCATACGCAATTTAAAATTTAATTAAGAGATTTCTATGGTGCAAAAACAGTTGTTCTTAATGATAATGGCAGCCTAAAATCAATAGTTTCTCTTTTTACCAGTAGAGTCCCCCCGGGTGAAGAGGTAGACAAAGAGTGAGTGAGAAAAGAGAGACAGAGAAGGAAAGCAAGCAAGCATGTATTGATCTTCTGCTAGGAGAGATTGATAGAGCAATAAGGAGCTGGGGCGAGGAAGGAGGGACTGAGAGGGAGAGAGATGGAATAAGGATAGAGGAGAAGGACAGAGACAGAGTATATGTGTGAGGGGAGACAGGGTAAATGAAAGTGTGTAGAAACCATCTCAGGCCAATCAACTCATATGGGCTGTATTATAACTGGGGATAAAATGACGGATGGGGTGACAATGAAAGAGTGGGCCAGAGAAGACGAGAAAAAACGATGAAAGAACAGGCGATTCGTCCTCATCAATAAACAAGGAATGAGGGGCCTATGGAAAAGAAAGGCTGATAATCTCCTCATAACAGATAGATAGATAGATAGATAGATAGATAGATAGATAGATAGATAGATAGATAGATAGATAGATAGATAGATAGATAGATAGATAGATAGATAGATAGATAGATTTTATTCATAAATATGTCCTCAATGGTGTACAAATACCTCTGCCAATTATCTGACTTATCCTTGTAAACGAAGAATTTAGTATCTTTATATTCATGGGACGGGTAAGTCCACGGAGGCTTCCATGTCATTCCGCCATCTTGTTACAGTTAATGTTAGAGTCTGAATTACAAGCTTTTTTTCATTGTTTGGTTGTGTTCTTTATTATATAGACAGTTGAACATTTATAGTTAAAAGTTGATGATATCTAATGCACGTAGGCTACTTCATCAAATATAACGAATAAAGAAGGCTTAACTACTTATTATGTTTTTCAGTCAGTAATTCATACTGAAATATTAGTTCATTCGTTGTGTCAGGTTGCTGTTTGCTTGAAATAACAAACCTGTTCACCCGAAGGAACACTCGATGAAGTGCTAATTCTGTCATAGCTTTTTGGTTCATAATAGTTACCGTAGATGCAACGTGCATTTCAAAAAGCAAGGTGCTGGAGAGCACAATCCGTCTGAATGCAAGATACATTTTCACCGCTAGATGGCAGCAATTCCTACACATAGTCCCTTTAAAATACTGCTAATAAAGAGCGTCCCATCTTAGTCACCTATGAGGTTCCATTTATGATGATGTCCTGGTAGGGAGTAAAGGCAGCTCACTAGGATTTGGTAATGTAGTACCGCATCTGCACTCATTCAGTTCTGTTTGCCGAGGCGTATGCTTGGTCTTAAATTCTTTCATAAAATGATTTTTCCAGAAAGGCCCGGTCCCCCTTAGATATATGGCGCTTTTCCACTGCATAGTACAGTAAGGTTCGGTTCGGTACGGCTCACTTGTGGTGCTTTTCCACTGCATGGTACGGTACAGTACGGTTCGCTTCAGGTCGCTTTAAATGGTACCTGGTCTGTTGAGGTTCCAAGCGTACCGTACCGGTACTAAAATGTGACGTGAAACACTGCAGATCACTGATTGGTCAGACAGAATCGTCACTACTAGCGTCATTGGATTTGCGACACGAGACACGAGACACTTTTTTAGCAGTATTTTTGTTTTGCTGCCATCAGCCTCATTTTAAACACATTTTTCCGTCTAGCAGTTAAAAACAACCACATACCGAGAATCAGGAACACCATCCCCTCGATAGTCTCCATTGTTCCTGTGTTGTGGGTTTGAAAATGTGGCGCTTTTAAGATGATGTCATGGCAGTAGAGGCGCGCGCAAATAACGATCAGTCCCACACACTTTGAAGGGGTACTACTGCAGTGGAAACGCAAAGCGAGCCGAACTGTTCCGCGCCGAGTCGAAGCGTACTGGGCCGAACCGTACCGTACTATGCAGTGGAAAAGCACCTATAATGGTTGCTATGGTCCTGACTAATTCACAGATAACATCATAAACATTTCAGCGCCACAATAAGGGATGTACAACCCTCAAAGGGTACATAGATTACCTATGCGTATGACTGATTGCATGCTTTCACATGCATGCATGTCTGATAACCCACGTCTCATGTTCAGTTTAATAAAGACATCTTCGCCTTTCACAATGTCTCACTCTCTTGTCTTCTCGCTGTCCTCCTGCTTGTCCCCTTGGGTCAGGTGTAATTTACATTGAGCGATGTGTGTGTGTGGATGGACAGGGTCATTAAATAGAGGGCTCTAGAATGACACATGATGCATAGCAGTGGTGGAACCGTTATGTTGTGAGGTGTCTGAAACGCTGTGTGTGTGCGCGCGTGTGAGTGTATGTGTGTCCCATCACTCAAGTGCAACCCTAATGGAAGGCCTGTCTCTGACAGGCGCTGACAGATCACCCATCCCATAATGCCGAGCTGCAACAGTCATTAGATAGCCCTGCTAATGTCTGACCTCTTTCACTGTTCTTCTCATCGCTCATCTGTAGAAAGAAGGAGAGACAGAGAGAAGGTGAGAGAGTGGAGAAGGATATGATGATGAAAGGAGGGAAACAAGTTGCTTAAATTTCTTTCCCTGTCTAGATTAGACGACAGTCCAGATGACGTAAGTGTGCACAGTCTTAGTGGGATATAGAAGACATAATTATGCTGCACAAAAAGGAACACTGGATACTCCAAATGCTAAGAAAGTGACATCATCATGTTCTCATTACTTAAAAGAAAACACACACACACCTGCAAAACAGAAACTGAACCCACATGTGTTTCAAGTCATTGTTGCAGAGGAACATGGCTGCCATCACTTCCCATTAGGCTGTAGGCAGATGAAATGCTGAGAGACATTAAGGTAATGTTACAGCCCAATAAAGTATTTAAAGACCCCCAGGGGCTCTCTCTCTCTCTCTCTTGGGGAACGAGGAACGAGTGAAAAGAGAGGGAAAGAGTGAAAGAGAAGGATAGTCGTGCTACAGTACCCTTTTCGTCTTTTCATGGTTGTGTGTTTATTCTCAGT
The DNA here is from genome assembly GCF_988280905.1 of Pimephales promelas. Lineage (NCBI taxonomy): Eukaryota > Metazoa > Chordata > Actinopteri > Cypriniformes > Leuciscidae > Pimephales > Pimephales promelas. The sequence goes on along the minus strand of NC_142772.1, from coordinate 37,058,008 downwards.
GTAAAATAATAGTAGCTAAAAAAGAACGAATTATGTTGTATGATGTTTAAAATCTCATCTTAAAGTGACAGTTCACTTATGTCATTCCAAAAAAAAAAAAATATTCCATTGAAAACTAACGGAGATGCTTTTTTATATATATATAATTTTTTTAATAGTTTTTTCATAGATTAAAACTTTTTTTTTTTACTTCCAAGCTTTAAAAATGACAAAAAGCACAACAAAACTTATATTTAACACTATATTAAGTCTTCTGAAGTCATATATTTCAGTCTGTTCCTCACACAAAGCTAAGTTGTCATTTATTGGTGACTATTTTCTTTCATACAGCACTCAAATCTTGTTTGTGGCCACATTTATTTACTTACTAATTGGTTTCAGCCATTCCAAGGAAACTTATATACACGCTTAACACTAAAGGTTCTATATTGGCATCCACTGTCTGGCCAAACCGTTTTCATTTCCTAACCACTCCATTCCGAGTTGATCCAGTCCAGTCTGACATCAAATATGTCAGTTGTTGCTTTGGTAAAGCAAGAGTTTACAGATGACAGATTTAAATAGAGACCGTGTAATGGAGAACAATGAGATATTTCTTTTTAATGTTATCATTGATTTGTGTTTGCTTTGCTCAAATAGTCCGCTTCGCCAGCTAGAGAGAAACTGGTAGCCAGGCAACAGACAAGTGACCAATCCTGAGTGGCGAAATCAATAAACGCATTCTGCCACCACGGTTCAGCATGGTTAGCCAACTGTGCTAAGAATCCCAGGTCAAGAACGGTTTGTAATTCTGCCGTGCCGAACCAAGCTCAAGTGGAAATATAACACTACCTGTTCCTTACCATTCATAGAAACGTTCGGCCCAATGGTGGAAAAGCTGCTTATTGTTCTTTGGAGAACCTTTATCCATATAACCTTTTAATTGCAAAAAAAAATTCTTTATATTGAAAAAAGTTTCTTTAGATTATTAAGAAATTTGTATTTGATTTTTAGAACTGTTCACTGAAAGATTCTTCAGAGAACCCAAAATAGTAGGTCATCTGGGTACTTTCATACTGTTTTTATGAATGCTGTGAATTCGAACTACATTTTTAATGAAACCAATTTGCTGAAAAATGCTGATTCATTCACAAATGAGACTGCACTCAGACATGTGCAGCAGTTATTGTGGCTTCGTTTGAAATTCTATTCATTGGTAGAGCAAAAACAATACAAGTAACAGGCAATCGTAGTGTGCAAAATGTAAGTTGCTAAAAAATGAACTACACCGCGGTCCCACATCCCTACAAGCTTTAGACAACGCGTTCAATTTTTATCTAAAAACATTTTCTCAGAACTTTGAGTTAGAATAGTTTATAAGAGCACAGTTATAAGCATAATGAGGCTGTAAAAAGCAGACTGATCCTGTCTGCTGTAATCTAGACTGAAGATTACAGCCCAGAAAATACTGCGAAATTAAGATGAATTTACAATGTAACTTTTGGTAATTATATTGTACCTAGAAAGTACTTACATGTAAGTATACAGGAAGAATATGTAGAACAATATGTTTATTAAGGGAAAACAAGCTGGAGAATTAAAAATATATATATCTAAAGCCCAATTTATACTTCTGCGTAGGGTGCGCGCAGTAGGTACAGCAAAGCATACGCACAGACGCCTACCATACCGTGTACCCTTCGCCGTAGCCTGTCACGCATCTCCTCAAAAATGTAACTACACGTCACAACGACGTGGACCGCAAGATCTGTGATTGGTTGGCGTGGTAGCATCGCATTTCCGCACGTACCATCTCCCCCAACGTCTTCTCTCATTTCTGCCTTTTAATTTGAGTAATTTCACAAAAATTAACTGTTTTTCCACCTCAATAAGCTCCAACTGCGACATGATCCGCTCTCTTTCAGTCGCCATTGCTTGTAGTAACCTAGCCGCGAGGAATCGAAACACAGTGGAACATTAAAACCCTCCGCCGCCAACTAGCGTTTCGGAGCAGTACTGCAGAGCAACCAAGACCTAAAGGCAGAAGTATAAATGCACACTACACTACGCCTACGTGCGTAGCCTACGCCCACTTGTTTCATGTAGTTACAGGGTAAGTATGACATTACAGGCCGTAAATTAAAGTGGTGATTGTTACCCTCTTCCATGTAGTTACAAGATAAGTTCAATAAAAAATACATACACACAGTCTAATATCGCTGACTCGGAAAACCTTTATTTGAAAAACAACTTATTACAGTTGGTCCGAAGCGATAGTCTACAGTTTAAAAAATTTTAATTATTGTAATTTTTCTTACAAACACTTATCGTTTCACTTCAAAAGATTCATCCATCAATTGGGGTCGTATGGATTACAGTTATTGCAGTATATGCTGTATGATGCTCCAATTTTTTGAAACACATGAACTTGCATTGTATTAGATGTATTTTTGTAATGTAACCTTTATTTGTGTTAATCTGAAGAAGGAAAGTCGTATACATCTTGGATGAGGCATGGAGTAGATTTTATGTCGTAGAGTAAAATGTGAAAGTGCCTTGAGCTTGTGTTCACCGCAGACCTTATTTCAGTCGTTTAACCAAAACCATTAAAAAAAAAAAAACATTGACTTCTAGGGCGGTGGAAGTGCTAAAATGTTAACTTGCTTGCGTGTTTTGGCCAACAAAAGTGATGTCATACCTTCACCACTCTATATTAGCTTCTTGTTTATTGAACTGTTGTATAAAAGCAATATCACACTCGCAGTCATGCTGTTTTTCAGAATATCGACAGTTGCTATTACCTGTGGTGAATCATAGCCATTTGTTTTACGCGGAAGGGTCTGGAGCTACGTGATGGCGAGTAAATAACGACAGCATTGTTGATTAAACTATTCATTTAAGTCCTAACTAACTTGTAAATGAATGCTAATTTATCTGAGGCTTCTTGAAGCAAATCCCTGCTATTGATAAACTTGGACATCCAAGACATCGATTCAAACCTTAAACTTGAAAAATCCAAGACACGGCCACATTTAAATGACGTGCGCACAATGATAATGATCGCAGATCCATTAAGAACATGGCCGAAAGACTGGCCAGGAAATAGTCTGGCTGTATTGATTTTCCACAAGCCTTTTATTGCATTGCAGCAAATAGCTAATAGTCCTCATTCCTTCTGTATGGTGAATTATTAAACAGAGTGTTTTGTTATGTGTCAGTAACAAAGTCATTGTAGATTTATTACAGCTGATATCCGATGCTCCCGAGGAGTCGCACACCCTAGCAGTTCTCTGATCTGCTGTCAGCGGCAATCAGGCAGAACGGAAACCAATGGCCTATAGAATTTACAGGCTAACATAAAGCTAATGCGATGTGGCGAAATCTATGACATTTACTGGTGTACTAGGCTAAAGATGGAGGAACCGTTTCAGTCACAGGTGGAACAGAATAATCTCACACATAATTTCCTGTGGTGAGACATTCAACTAAAACAGAGAGAGAGAGAGAGAGAGAGAGCGAGAGAGAGAGGATATTAAAACTAGAGAGATTACTGTAGAAACAATGACTTAGAAAGTGATAAAGCACTTGGCAATGACCTAATGTGAACAGAAGAGATGGAGAGAGAGGAAGGGATGATAAAAGCAGAGAGAGAGAGAGAGAGAGGGAGAGAAGTAGAGGAGTTAGTTAAGATTCAGGAGGGCTGCAGTAGGCCTATCATTACCATACATCAAGACAATAAATGAGGCTTTCAGCGGGCCGTAATAAGAGTTTGATAAATCATCAGGCGAGAATTAACTAGACGTCAAAACAATGTGCAGGGCCTGATGGATGGGAAGGGTGGGGGCCAGGACACACATTAGTCAGGCTGGCCACTGACGACACACACTCACACACACACACTGAGGGTGGGGGCCTGCACGCACATTACTCAGGCTAGTCACTGCCGCACACACACACTCACGCGGCAAAGGGGAGTAGAGGGAGAGAGCCAACAAGGTCACAGGAAAGTGTGTGTGTAGAAGAAGGTCAGGGGGGAGATTCGGATCAAAGAAAGAGGTGTGTGCATGTATGTGTTTGGTTACAGGACATTAGGATGGAATGGAAGAGTTGTATGATGCTTACATGACACAAGGTTAAACGAATAGCTCATATTCTGTCACTGTTTACTCCCCCTCATGTCATTTCAAAACATTTTTTTATTTTTTATTGTGGTACACAAAAGGAAAACTTTTTGAAGCATTTTACACACTGACAATGCCAGTCAAGCTCAAAAATCCCAAGGACAAAAAACAAACAAAACAGAAGTGGTCCATTAGACTTGAGTTGAAGGAAATGTAAAATCTTTTTCTCTGAAATCTAATCCATATCAAAAATGGTTTGACAATTTTGTTGCACCAGGTTTGATTTGATTGAAACCAAAACAGTACCATATTTTCCACATTTCCATCATATAGCTTTGAATCAATGTACTTTTAGTACTATTTATATACTATTAGAATATGTATTAATATTTAATGTTTTATATTTACATATTTTAATTTTATTATTTTAGTTTTCATTTTAATTTTTGCAATTTTGTTATGTGCCTTTGCCAAGTTTTTATATAGCATTTTTTATATAGTCATTTTTGAACTTCAACTTAAGCATATTATTTCAATTACTAAAAAACATTCTTAATAGTTTTAGTTAACCATAGCAAAACTACTCTGAATATAGCCCACAAGTGCTTTTATGGTGTGTTGGTACTTTCTGGCACTTAACATCACTACGAACTGTTGAATGATACAAAATATGAGGAATACATATACATATTGGAACAAAATGGACATAAAATAGAGTAAATAATGACAGAATTGTTATTTTTGGGTGAACTATCCCTTTAACAAAAAGAAGCCCTGAAGACAAATGAAGGACCAAAGGAAAGAGGGTGAGAGAAAAGAGAAAAGTCAGAGAGAGAGAGAGACCCAGAACAGAACTCTTGGCTAAAAGAGATCCAAACAAAACAAAGAAACGCAAACCGTTTGAATAAATGAACACTCTTGTCTAATCTTGCAGTAATCTAGAATACATTCCATTTTCAACTTGGAAAAAGCCAAACAAACACATCCATTTCTTCTAAAAGCGGTTCACAATGAAAGAGAAAAAGTAAAGAAATAGAGTGAAAAGAGGAGGTTGAAGATAAAAGAAGGGACAAAGAGATAAGAAGAAGGAGGTAAAGAGATACCCCTGTGTGTGTGTTCTTAAGATGAGCAGCATAAGTAGGCTACAGTTTGAGGCATTAGGGGCCTGGTGTCACAGTCAGCGGTCTTATCCTCCTCTCTCTCCAGCCCACCGCAGGGAGATTTAATTGCGTGGCGTTGACCTTTCCGTGGTCGCCTTGACAACCCTGTGGGCAGTGGGGAGAGGTGACGGCTGCCCGATTACTTCTGACAAGGCGAGCAGGCACTAACGATGACGAGGAAGATGAGGACGAAGAGTGGATAATTAGAGCTCATAGTCAGCATTGGCTAGTCGCTACTGCCAAGCTCCAAGGACTCCTATGTCAAGTCTACTCAGCCTTCGGGAACTTGAGCGAATGTGTGTGTGTATGAACCTGTCAGGCCAGGGAGCAGAGGGCTAAGCTAAAGCGACAGTTCGATTGAACAGCACGAGGCACAATTACTACGTAACACTCAGAGGATAATAATGTTCAGCAGTAACACACACACACACACACACGCTGGTTCCCAGTTAACCTGATGTAATATCTCTCTTGGGGCCGCTGAACGTGATTTGTCCTACAGAGTCACTGTTCGAGGCTGAGAGTTCAGGCCTGTAGGCCTTAGCAGTGCTGTCACTGCTGGCCGGCCACAACTTATCTTACATTAGCATAAATGCTAACATTTGCTAGCATGGTAATCATGAGCCAAAATTCCAGTTATTACAAGAAAATTGTTAAATTAATATAATCTACCACTGTCATGCAAAAATTTGATGATCCTGAAAGTTTCTAACACTTCCCAAAAAGACCCATGGTTGTAGAAATTTTAGATAAGAGTCTATGCTTGTATTCTTAGGACTTATACTATACTACTGGCTACTTCTATGGTATTGGTTAATACAATGGTTAGCATTCAGTACTTCGGTATCATGTATCAAAGTGTCATGGAATTTTTGGATGACTGTACCATGGTACTCCAACAGTCCGTTTTTTAAGTGTTTTTTTTTTTTTTGGCCTGTTTACCAAGGTAAATTTACAATCGGCTATTGCTAGCAATGAAACCAAACACCAACCTACATGACAGCGCAAGTTACACCATCAAGGATTTAGTTAACGAACACAGTACAAGTGCAAACACCAAAATAAACAATGAACATTAAGTGTAGAGTATTCCTTTCTTCAATCTTCACGAGACCTTCAGGCTCATTGAGGACGACATTTCAAAATGGCCGCAGTGTGTGATTACATGGGAATGAGTGATGGCAAGAGAACTAATAGAAGCCATCTGTCCCAGTAATGAACACACTCATCTTAACGAGCTGTTTTTAATTAAGGCCCACTGCATTAGCCGTGATATGTTGCTTATCAGCAGTCTCCGTCATTATGCAAATATAATAAAGATCATCAAGCAGCATAGAAATTAATAACTGAAGTGGCTGCCAAGTTTTGTTTAATGGATCTAGCAGAGCTTTTGTATCGCCTCAACACGCTTGTGACAATGATGTGGTTTATGTTTAAAGGTGGTTTCGAGGGTATAGGTTTGTTTTTTTTTTAACCAAGATCCAGGGATGAACAAACCTGTCACTTTGTTAAGTCTTAGACACTAGATGCTAGCATGCTAGTGGCCACCAGGACAACTGTAGTGGCGATGCTAGTTCACAAGCTGCACCAGAACAGCATAAACCAGCAGTTTTTTGTCAGCAGGGTTCATTTTCTAAGACATTTTTTGGCAGATGCTGTTTATCCAAACTGACTCAGTGAATTCAATACATTATATTAGTCTGGCAATTAAACTCATCCAAGTTGCTTACATCATAATCACACTTCTAACTTGACACTCCAGTACTTCATTAAAAAACCCCACAGTCATAAAAAAGCAAATTTTCTGTCCATATAGCCAGTCAATTGAGTGTAGAATGAATATTAATCAACTTCAAATAATTTCTGTGTGGCTCAAGGTCTATAATGTCCAGAGCAAGCTGAGGAAAGAGACAGAGGGAATGAACTGAAAGTCGGAGAAAGTCCAGAGCTGGAAAGAAAACCTCTCCACAAACTCAAAAGCTGACTTAACACTGCTGAAAGACCTGACAGCGCTGCGTAACTCAATATGCTACCATGAGTACATTTAAAGGACATGGAAATGCAGGAGAATAACCACGTACTTCCCAGGGAAAATGACTATTAATCCAGATCTTTCTCTTTTCTCCTTCACACTCTGAGTCTGTACTTTTTTATACTGTATAAGTTATTGGTTTTCTGTGTGTGTGAAGCACACACTACTTTGCTTCAAAGACAGTGTGTGTGTGTGTGGGAGGTGGGGGCGGGGGGCAGTGGGCGCCCCTCGCTGACCCCATGGTCATTAATCTCTCTCCTTGTCAGGGTAATGGATGATGATGGACAAGCCAGTGTTTGCTACGTATCACTGCACACATACTCTAAGAAACCCTCATGGTGCCCTACTGACAGTTCCACACGCACACATACACACACACACCCTCAGTCATTCAGTTGTTGACAGTGTCTAAAGCAATCAGTCAGTGGGTTGATGGTAAATCTGCGCTCTGTGTGTGTGTATACTGTTGAAGTGTGTGTGTTTGTGGAAGTGTGGTGTAGAGGTGAAGTGTTAGCAGTAAGCCCCTTCTGTGATACAGCACGGTCATTGTATGTAGCTCACTAACTCACTGTGGCACATTGGCAAACACTAATGCCTTGGCCTCAGCCGCCCCCTCTGGTGGAGGAGAGGGGAATTTCGGCCAATCATTTCTACTCGCTCTCAGTAAAAAAAAAAAATCTTCCATGGTGTATTATTGGAGAACTTACGTCAAAATTCGCTTCGTTGGTAAGGTTGTTAAACTACACTTTCTAACAAAAAGTAGCCGACGACTTAAGAGGTCTATATCTTTTTTAAGCTACACTATGTAACTTTTATGGAAAATAAATAAGAAAGTGAAACTTCCAATCTATGCCTCTAACCAAAAACATTTGTAACAGGTTCTAGAAAAAAGAAGATCCAGACACTGTGGTGCTTTTTTGGTGTGGGAATAGCCTGAACCTGAAAGTTTTTTTTCGCAACGAATGAGAAAAATCAACCATGGATCATTCCAATTGGTAAACCTCTGGGGAATAACTGGTTGTAAAAACAAACAAACAAACCATTATGTATTTGTCTATCCACTTTGATAAGATGTCCTGTAACTGTGTACACTGGTGCCTCAGACCGCTTTATTTTCATGCAGAGAACCAAAACAACACTCTATCACAAGATGCATGCAGTTTTATTTTAACCTAGAGGGCTAAATGTGGGAACTTTGTAATAAATAAAACTATAAAAGTACCTAGAATACACATTAACCCAGTAATAAATGATTAAATGTTTAAATTTAAATATAAATTTAAATAAATAAATTATAAAACAAATAAACTAAATATATTATTATTGCTGTTGTTGTTTCAATAAATAAATAAAACCTTAATTGACATGAATCATGCAAACGGACTTATTCACTTGATTAAATGAGACACTTTCCAAGAGCTTGAAAGAGTAGACAGTTTAGAAGAGCATGCTTGATTATTACTATATCATTCATCAGCAGTAAGGCTGCATGCACATCATGCAACTTGTTGGGGAAAAGAGGAGCCTATGCCCAAAAAACTTCTGTAATGTATATCTGAGGTGTCACCGGGAGGTCAGAATCACAACACACTCACTCAAAGACTGCTTCCTTCTATTTTTCACTCCCTCCCTCCTTCCTCTCCTCTCTCTCTCTCTCTCTCTCTCTCTCTCTCTCTCTCTTTCTGTCCAGCCAGCACTGTTCCAGCACATTTCAAAGCAATTACTCTATGTTGATTTAGCTGTCATTGGGGGCATGTGTTTCAACATGATTTATAGACTCGCTCTCCGTGCCAGTCGACTTGCCATAAATTGCACAATATTCAGAAAGGGCTCATTTGCTTAGCATTACATTAGTGGGGCCGATGATTGCTGCACAAAGTCATGTAAATGAGTTCTGAGAGGCCCCATCACTCATGATGTCATGTAGCCAATCCTATTATTATTTATTAGCATAATTGCCCTGTGTTTCCCCAGGCCATGTAGCACTGCTGATATATGCCATGACAGCTCCACTCAGTGTGACAAGTAGAGATAGATAGAAAAAGAGAGCGAGTCAAATCTACACCCCTGAACATTATCACGTGCCTGAATGCGTTTGATACAACAGAGTTCAGAATAGCATACTACCATAGTATGCTTTCTATTTGTGCAGAATATAGAATGGAGTGGAATGCATCGAATGTAGATTATCTGTGTGTACTAGATCTGCCAATAAGTGTAGTACACAACAGAGTAATTTCTCACATGCGCTTTAATTGTTAGCAAAGGAATGGATGAATTGGAAGGATTGGCTGTGATTCTCTTCCTGACCCATTATTTGATCAGACTGACACATAATCGGATACCATTATGTGATATGCATGTGTGACAATCGGTGAGCTCACTTAAAAAAATGTAGTACACGATTTTTTTTGCATGCTTCATTTTCATTTCATTTGCCTTCTTTCAAATTCATTTATCATTTAAGTACTGTTTCACCAACTATTTAAAAAGTGGTTGGCAGTATGCAGCACGTGCTCAGTAAATTGTAAGCTAGTATGCTATTCTAAACGTGCTCAATTATTATTTCTTTTTTTCATTGATGAAAGAAAACAGAGGGGAATGAGATCAGAATGTGACACAGACTAAACCCTTTAAACCCTTGTTTCTCACATAAACACCACAGCTCAGTGTGTACTAATCTCTAGGCTACATATCAAAACTTGTGTTTTTCTTTTCTTTTTTTTTTTGTCTTGGACTTTTATATTACACCAAAGCATTCTCACACCAAACACTGATCTGTTGTTTCCAGCATAGATAGACATGTCTCTCAGCAAATGAAGAGATATATCTGTGCGATGTACATCTGTTAGATGAACTCCGACCGGATAATCTTGTGCAACACACCTCACACTTCACTTGTGCACACTCGCACAATAAAAACACACATCGCCTATCACTCACATGCACACAGTTTGGTATGGAGGCCGTGTTTATCTGTGAGAGGAAGGAGCCGGAGTCTGGCTGTTATCAGCTGGCGTACAGCAGGAGTACAACTGATACCATCTCTGCTTTCTCAGACAGACAGAATACACATTTACTGTCATTGTCTTGTGTTGTGTGTTTACTTTATAGACACTCAGACTCATACTCAAATCAATGATGGAGGATTCATCCCTGCGACTCAGAGTAAAACCTTGCTAGTTTAAAATCGCAGGTTGTAAATATGAACGCGCACAAAAAAATGCTAATTTACACTACTGTTCAAAGTTTGGGCTCAGTAAGATTTTTTTTTAAGAAATAAATATTCAGCAAAGAGCACTAAATTTATCAAAAATTACAGCAAAGACATTCACAATGTTGAAAAAAAAATCGAATTTTTGCTTTTTAAAAAAAAAAAACAACCAAAAAAAAAATGTCTCCACAAAAAGTACGGTTTCTATGGAAGCTTGTTTCCGCCACTGAATAAAAGTAAATAATAAATAAATAATTGCGACTTTTTATCTCACAATTGTGAGATACAAAGTCAGAGTTGTGAGAAATAAAGTCACAATTTCGAGCTATAAAGTCACAAAAAAAGAGTTAATATCTCGACATTCTGACATCTTTTCTCAGAATTGTGAAATATAAACTCGCAATGGTGAGTTATCAGGCCAATTCAATGGGGAAAAAAGACTAACTTTTAGTTTATATCTCACAATTCTGACTTTACAACATGCAATTTCAACTTAATAGCATGCATTTCTGACTTTATAATACGCAATTGCGACTTTATATCACACAATTCTGACTTTATATCACACAATTCTGACTTTATATCTCACAATTCTGACTTTATATCTTGCAATTCTGACTTTATATCTCGCAATTCTGACTTTATGACACACAATTCTGACTTTATATCTCGCAATTCTGACTTTATATCTTGCAATTCTGACTTTATATCTCGCAATTCTGACTTTATGACACACAATTGCGACTTTATATCACGCAATTCTGACTTTATATCACGCAATTCTGACTTTATATCACACAATTCTGACTTTATATCACACAATTCTGACTTTATATCTCGCAATTCTGACTTTATATCTTGCAATTCTGACTTTATATCTCGCAATTCTGACTTTATGACACAATTGCGACTTTATATCACGCAATTCTGACTTTATATCTCGCAATTCTGACTTTATATCACGCAATTCTGACTTTATATCACGCAATTCTGACTTTATATCACACAATTCTGACTTTATATCACACAATTCTGACTTTATATCACACAATTCTGACTTTATACCTCGCAATTCTGACTTTATATCTCGCAATTCTGACTTTATGACACACAATTGCGACTTTATATCACGCAATTCTGACTTTATATCTCGCAATTCTGACTTTATATCACGCAATTCTGACTTTATAACACACAATTCTGACTTTATATCACGCAATTCTGACTTTATATCATGCAATTCTGACTTTATAACACACAATTGCGACTTTATGTCATGCATTTCTGACTTTAAAATACGCAATTGCGACTTTATATCACGCAATTCTGACTTTATATCTCACAATTCTGACTTTATAACACACAATTGCGACTTTATATCACGCAATTCTGGCTTTATAACATGCAATTGCGACTTTATATCACGCAATTCTGAGAAATAAATATCAGAATTGCGAGAACTGTGTGAAATCTAAACTGTGTAAACTTTGAGTGACTTAGTTACTGATTCATGTATATTCTGTTTATTAAAAGTGCTCTAAGTGATGCTGGGTGACGTCACTTTTTGTTGACGTTCGAAGTATTGTCAAACAAAACGGAGGCTAGCTAGACCCTCCCTCCTCATCTGCGCACTAACCCCCTAAACCCCACCACAAATCCTTCTTGTCGGTTATTGGCTGGAACACTGTTATGTTTCGCGGTGCGGATTGGCCCAGTTGGTTTTTGTTACTGTTTGTGGAGCCTGGGTTGTCTACAGAGACCGCATTTTTACAGTGTGTTCAGGGGACAGGCTGCTAGCGGATAGTGAGGAGATGTTTGCTGTATGTGACAAAAATGTTTTGGCCCAAAAAACATGTGACATCACTTACAGCACCTTCAATTTTAAGAATGTTGCTTTTGTCCACTATTTAGCCTTAACTTTGAATGAGAAGTCATTCAAAGTTAAACATCCAAGTTATGCATGACTCTCTCAGGAATCTTGCAGTATCTGATATAAAATTATTTTTACTCTTGATTTAAAAATGTAAGACATGATTTCGATTCACCTTTGAAAGATCTACACATGACTGAATACAGTGAATAAACCAGCTTTTTTGAAAAGCAATCCTCTCAGCGAAGCACTGTCATTTCTGAACACATTGCAAAACAAGTTCCATATTGTAGACAGAGCTGGACATGTCATAATGTTGCTACAAGCCAGTGCAGTTGTCAAACACGTGACACTAAGCCATATGAGCCGTAACAAAACTCCATGAGGTCTTTTATGTCTAACCTGTCCATGTTTACTTTCCTCGCTGGATTGAATGATTGGCACCAGGCCCTTTTCCTTTCTGCCATCAACTCATGACCTCATTTGATCGCTCAGGTTTTCCCTTAGAGCACTTTTGGGGAAAGGTTATTAGCACAGGGCAGTGGAGGCAAGAATGTTGGTGAGAAATTGGGAGAGATAAACATGGAGAGCTGGGAGGACAAGGTTAGTTACATTTCACTGCAAACTGCTGTTACACATACCCGAAAACAAAAGGTTCCCTTAAAGGGACAGTTCACACAAAATGATCATTTACTCACACTCGTGTTGCTCCAAACCTGCAGGAATTTCGTTCTTTCTTCTGTGGAACACAAAAGGAAAAGTTTAGCTGGAAATGTTCACTACTGTTATCCTTTCCATAATATGAATGATGACTGGTGCTCCAAAAATTACAAAAAGGAACTATAAAGTTTTCTTTATGACAATGTGCTAGTCTTCTTAGGATTTGTTTACATTGAAATGATCCGAAGAGAAAACGTAAAAGTAAGTGCGTTATCACTTTTTATTCTGCGGTTAGACGAACACTATGTGTGGGAAATCTGCGTGCATGTGGTGACGCAAAAGTGTGAGTGTGTGAAATTTGATGTAGTATGCACTCCAGGCAGCTAGGTGGCAATGTGAAGCACTGCCATACAAAAACAACAAGTACTCGCACCGGCATACAACCTTCCTTCTACTTCTCTCCTTAGTAGCTCAAAGTCAAAAGACACGGCAAAGCAAATCGCAAAAGCTGAGAATTTTGTCTGGACCATACGGTAAAAGAAATGGACACAGCGACCCCATAGACTTCAACAGGGAAAAGTGAAGTCAATTAGAAGCACTAACTTCCTGATGGCTGAGCGTACAGCAGTCTTCAGATGAGTCAATAGCAAATACAAATACAATAGCATTGTGTGAAAAACAGACAGAACCAACGTTTAAAAGTTTGATGTCAGTTAGATTTTTTAAATGTTTGTTAAATTTGTTTGAAATACAGTGAAACATAAAATAACATTGTGAAATACTACTACAATAAAATAACTGTTTTCTATTTTAATATATTTAAAATGTAAATTATTACTGTGGTGGCAAAGCAGAATTTTCAGCAGCCATTAAGTCACATGATTTTTCAGAAATCGTTATAATACGCCAACTTAGTGCAAACAAAATTGAAGACATTTGTGCTGCTATATTTTTTTTTAGGAAAACCATGATACATTTTTTCAATATTCTTTGCTTAATAGAATGATATATATATATATATATATATATATATATATATATATATATATATATATATATATATATAAATTAACAATGTGAAAGTCTTTACTGTCACTTTTGATCGATTTAAAGGTGCAGTGTGTAAATTTTAGCGGCATCTAGTGGTGAGGTTGCAAATTGCAACCAACAGAAGTTACGGTGACCGGCAGGAAAAGATGTTGTCTGAGACAGCTGATAGTAGCCAGTCAAGCAATGAGGTTTCTTAACAAAGATAAATTAAGAAATTATGTTTACTTAATTATTCAGTAAAACGATACGTTATTATATCATATATATTAGGGCTGCAACAACTAATCGATAAAATCGATTATAATCGATTATGAAAATCGTTGTCAACGAATGTCATTATCGATTAGTTGGTCTGATTACGTCACAGGGATTGTTTACATGCTACATGCGCTTCTTACATACGCTTCATGAGGCACACACGCAGTCTCTCTCCCTCGCCGGTCTGTGCGCAACACGGACGGTTTGGAGCACATTATCTTCTGTCTCGCATGCGCGCTCTTGATTCCGTGAGTTTGAACTAATTTGCGGGCATCAGGAAACCGCTATCAATATGCAGCATACACGAAAATCATTCACCTTTCGGCAAATTCGCCGTTTTGAAACCAAAATAGGTGACCTGCGTTAATCGTGTATACTTTATGAAGCCATACTGTAGTATAATGTGAGAAAGAAATGTATATTTAAGTAATTAAATTCAAGTTAACGTAAGCTTTTCCCTCCACTGCGGCTGTCAGTCATTCTCTATTCGGTGTTCAAACAGCGCGTCGAGTTACAACAGTTAACAATAACATGATGAAACTCTTTCCAAGATGATTCAATGTTATTATTATAATTGATCCGTAGATAAAGGTCTATGGTTTCGTAATATAATGACTATCTTGCTAGACTTTTATTGCTGTAACTTAATCACTTTCTACTGAGTGTCTGTTAGATCACAACACTAGAGTAGAGTCGGCGCACTATAATTGTTCTTCACGTGCACAGTAGCCTAACTGAAATTTAAAACTGTTAAAAGAAAAGGCTTAATAAACTATTGCAAAGATACTGTATAATACACAGTCAATATTGCTTCCTCACTAAACAGCTGTGCATCTGATTTTTACGATGTTTTTCATGAATGTACAACAATACAAAGAGATAGTTTTACCAAAGATAGTGCTACACTTATTGTCTCTAATTTTTTCCCCACTAAGGAATGTTTTTTTCACTAAATGTTCAGATTTTATAAAATTATTGTGCACTTGTGATTTTTCTATCTAGGCTAAGTTTTTCTGAGTTATCCACTAATCTAGTTTACAATAGCATTTTTGTCATAGGTTATGGTCATATATTTTTTTTATTTGTTGTTTTTCTATATAATGAAGTTGTCTGTATTAAGAAGATTGTTTAACACACAAAAGAGTGTGGTTTTTAGGGTTTTATTTAGTTATAATAAACAAAAAAATGAAATAAATTTTTTATCCGATTAATCGATTAATCGAAAAAATAATCGTCCGATTAATCGATTATCAAAATAATCGTTAGTTGCAGCCCTAATATATATTACTGTTACTTGTTCATCATTGTGTCAGTGTTTTATTCGCTGACTTCTTTGCTTGAAGAACAACATAGTGACGAAACTTAGTCTACGAAAGTAGTTTGTCCGTTTAGGGCTACTTTAGAAACATGTCGTCGCAAAGTGGCTATTTCAATGTAAGGGGACACGCAGTAGATGGATAGAATGGCTCATTCTAAGGTAATAAAAACATAACGGTTCATTATGATTATGATTATGATCAAATCATTATGATTGATTTGATTGATGATTATACACCACTGAAAACATAGTATTTCTTTCAAAAGAAAAATAAACTTACTGAAACCTTTGAAAGGTAGTGCACTTTTTTTCTTTAAAATTCTTATTCTTGCTAATGAATATTCATTCAAATGAGATTTGAAAAGATTTTCAGTCTTTTTCTCACACAAAGCTACTTCAGAAGTCTTGAAATAATAGAGCACAAGTTTTTGTACTACATTTAATGGTGCTTTTCTTGTTATAAACTATGGTCCCTATTAACTTGCATTGGGGAAAAAACACATTCTGCGTAACATTTTATTTTGTGTTCCACAGCAGATTCAGAATGAAAATCATTCAGGTTTGAAACAGAATTTTCATTTTTGGATGAACTGTCCCTTAAACGAACAGAGACATCAAATAACAAACTGCAAGAGAGCACAAACTTGCCACTTTGAGAACATCGAGTTGCATACTTATTGGAACATGCTATTCTATAGGAAACAGAGCATGAAAAGTCACGTCTGAATCACACTGTAAGCATATCAAATTTAAGGCTCCGCTATCACCTCAGTGACATAACATCACGCCTCATTGTGGTCTAGTTCATCACATAAAAGAACAAGGACACATTCCTTTTGCCTCCCTCGTTTTATTCCACCCATATCTCTTGCTCTGCGGCTGTTTTTTTGTGTGTGTGTGCCTGTTTTCTGCTCAGCCCCCTCTTCCCAGCATCGCTCCCAGTGGAGGTTTTGTTTTTTAAGGGATGAATTATTGAGTTAAACAGGGACGATTAATCAGGGTGTAATGGGGCTACAGGGAGGAGCGGGCGGACCATGCATCACTGCAAGAGATGAGCCCTGTCACAGCACACATCCAGCACTCCTCAATCACCCCCACATTAACACCAGAGAGAGAGAGAGAGAAGAAGAAGGATGGGATGCAGAGAGATTAAGAGCGAGAGAGGAGAAAGAGAGAGATTAAGGGAGGGAGTCAGTGGGGAGACAGTGGGGAAAGATAAATTGTGATGTAGGATGAAGGAGGGGGGTTATGAAGGATCGAGACAGAGAAACAGGGATGAGAGACTGAGGAAAGGGAAGAAAGATTGATAGTAAAGAAAAGAATAAGGAGAGAAAGACAGATATGGGTGGAGACATGGGCTCATGGTAAGTGAACCAGAGACGGTTAATTCAGAAAGTATGGAAGAGAGAGAGAGCGAGAGAGTGAGATAAAAGGCAGACTCTGGCAGCTGCTGAGCAGTGTGTTTGATCTCTTTTGGTGGTAGATGCACACAAGCTGCCCACTATCGCACACACACTGAAACTCAGACACTGAAGACCTATTATGTCTCGCACATTAGATCACACACATTCACTCATCACATCACAACATAGCCTATGTCTGAAAAGCTGTGTGTTATACCCATATTATGTTTCAGATGACCAAAAGACCATATTTTTTTTTTTTTGGAGATTTAGTTTTAGCTTTACATGTAATAAAACATCATATCTGGTCTGCAGCGGCACTTTAATGTAAGTGACGCTGGAGCAGCAGAATAACCAGCGCTGTGCTTACACTACATTATTAGGAGGTAAGATTTTTTTTTAAATGTAATCGGAACATTCCCGGTCGAAATGTGACGAGTTTACAGTTCAGTCCAATGTTCCAGCCCATTCTCACTTTGAAGCATTTTGACCATGCTTCAATATTTGACGCTTTAGGCACCCTTTAGCGTCAGTTAGATAACGCCCTAGGATCGCACGTACCCTACCCCCACCCCAGACCTAAACCTAACCGCGTCCTCTAACTGACGCTTTCCTTTAGCGCCAGTTAGATGACGCCGTAGTATCGCGTCATGTAAGTGACGTTAAAGGGCGCCTAAAACGTCAAATATTGAAGCATGGTCAAAGGTGACGCCTTGGGGTGAGAATGCGTTGAATGTTCGACTTTGGTGATGTCATTTATAGAACTGCCTCAAACTTTCTGCTGAAAAAACTGGACGTGATTTACCAAAGCGTCAAACTGTACGTTTTGTTACTAATGCCCCTTGCAACACCCACCACTGCAAGCTCTATGTATTAGTCAGTTGGCCGTCATTAACTACTCTGCATTTAACTCATTGGTACCAACTTATTTATAAGTCTCTGCTTGGCAGAGTCCCCCTGTACTTAAGCTGTCTAGTTACCATCGCTCTACCTACTCGCAGTTTACAATCTAGTAGGGGTGGCAGTGGCTCAGTGGTTCATGTGGGTTGTCTACGAACCGAAAGGTTGGTGGTTCAATCCTCGGTTCCACCTGACCAAGCGTCGAGGTGTCCATGAGCAAGACACCTAACCCCAGCTGCTTCCGACGAGCTGGCTGGCGCCTTGCATGGCTGACACCGCCGTCGGTGTATGAATGAGTATGAATGGATGAATGTGAGGCAAATGTAAAGCGCTTTGGTGGCCATTAGGTCTATGAAGGTGCTATATAAATGCAGTCCATTTACCATTTAGTAGGTATATCCCCTTTGTCACTCCGAAAGCCATTCGGCCACCAATCCTTCCAGTTTGCAGCCGCCAATGACAATGACTGGAATGAACTACAAAAAACACTCATATCACCAGTTCCCTTTAAACTACTCCTAACTGAACAACTGTCCGATCTACCTGCTAACTGTCTTCAACTTCTCTCCCTTATGCTATGCCCGCATTGCAGTTGACCTCTTTCACCTGCACTACTGTCATACCTGCTGACTTTCTTTTATTACTCTTGTTGCTCAGATATTTCTCTAATGCTCTTTCCCATAATCAGAGTCATATAATCCATGCACTCAAATGATCTACCTGCTAGACACACTTTATTCCTTGTATGTAAAATGTTTTGTACTTTATATATTTTAAATATTTTAAAATATATACGCAAGTGCCTTAGCTATGCTGCTTAACAGAATCCACATACACCTAATCCTGTTCTCTTGAACCTGTATTGTGTTTTACTGTAATTTGTAATTTGCACTCCTGTGTTCTGTCTACTTATTATGTAACTCTATGTTGTCTTGGACATTTGTTCGTCTTATCTTGGCCAGGTTGCCGTTGTAAATGAGAATTTGTTCTCAATCGGCCTACCTGGTAAAATTGCTTGGCATTAATGTGGGTTATTCGGTGATTGCAAACTGCTCTGAAAGAATGTGCTACAGTGTTTTTACTTGTACTTATATCATTTCTTTCAAGAGTATCTTTGACAGAAAAGGCAGATTCGAGATCGGCCTGTAATTGACTAATTTTGTGTGATCAAGTTATGTTTTTTTAACAAGTGGTTTGATCATAGACAGCTTAAAGGTTTTTGGTACATATCCTAGAGACAAAGACAAATTAATGATAGTAAGAAGAGGATCTATGACATCTGGAAGCATCTCTTGTAGCTTAGTCGAAATAGGATCTACTGTAACATACAAGTTGTTGATTTAGGTGAATTAACGAGTTTGCAAAATTCTTCGCCTCCTACAGTAGCAAATGAACCATTTTTTTCCTCAGGCAGACTACCCTGATGCGGAAGTTATAGGTCTAACATATTTATAACATGGAGTCGGATTTGCTGCTTTGGCTAAGTGAAGTTTGCATGAGAATAGATAATGATCTGAGATGTCATCGCTCTGCTGCAGAATTTCAACGTCTATTTCATGTGATACTGTAGTATTTGTCACGAAACTGCTCAGCGACACGGCGGTTAAGATCCAAATGCAGCTTTATTAGGGACAATCCAGACACGTAATCCAATAAACAGGCAAAGGTCAAGTACACAGGTAAGCAGTCTATGAACAAACACACAAACAAAACAGGCAGAGGTCAGAGGCAGAAGAATAATTCAAGGAACAGGCAAGAAATCCAAAAACCAGGAGACAGGAAACCAGAGCGAAACGCTCGGGAATGCAGTGTAACAACATACAAAACTTCGCAGTGAGTGAATGTGAAAACCAGGCTTATAAGGGGTGAGCTAAACAGGGTAATGAGATACAGGTGAATGCAATCAGTGATGAGTCTGGGCAGTGAGTTATGGGAAATGTAGTTTGTGAGGGAGTGATAATAGTCTGATTTGAAATCATCAAAGAAATCTGACAACAACTGTTTCATAAATGCTATTATCTAAAAGCTCAAATGTAAAAAAACTCAGGCTGGACCAACCAATGCGCATGTGTTTCTATTGAAACTGAAGCGTCTAATGGCAGCTGCAGTGGCACGGTGACTTTAACAATTGGCAATTGGCTCTTTTCTTCTAGAAGGAGGGACTTATTCCGCCACATTGCGTGTTGCACGTTCTCCCATTCTTAATAATAAGAGTGCACCATCTTTCTGTATATAAAGTCTTTGGATATATATCTGTAACTGCAGAACCATAGAACCACACGTCACACAGTTTGAGAACAACAGTGCCAGGCCAACAGCATCAGACCTGAAGTTAGGGTGGTGCTGATTGATTGTGTTACACTAACCCCACCCAACCACTAAACCTGCCCTTAATGATACTATAAGCTCCACCCCTAAAACCGGTGTGAGACTGCTGGCCTGGTGCTTTTGTCCTCAGACTGCTGTGATCTATGGCTCTGCGGTTCTGCAGTTGGTTATTATTGGGGCACACGGAAGCCTGTGTATGAAATGGGCCCCTGCTGGTTTGACAGTTTTTAGAAAGCAATTGTGCAATTTATTTGAATTTAAAACTTAACATTCTGTTGACCGTCTCTTTCTCTAAAGTTACTTATGGACTCCCCGGACCCCAGTTTGAGACATGACTGAGAGAATTGTGGACACATATACTGAAAGAAAAACAAAATAGAGTGAAGGATTTACGGTGAATCATTTCCTCAAAAATTACAAAGAATCGGCGAGTAAGACATTGAATTTGAAGTGAATTTTTGAAGTTAATAAATTATTTAAATTATTTTATTATGAAGTAGAACGAATGGTATTGTATTGTAGAACATACTCCAATAACCTTTGATTTATTTACAATTTCGAAAATATTTTTACAGTGTAGTAAGTGTATAGAGCTATACATGTAATTTGGATATACATTTTGTTCATTGGAGAATTTTGATGAGAAATACCTGAGTTCACATTGAAATCTTCCTTTGATAGACTTTCATATTTTGGCAGATGTGAGGCACATGTGAGGTCATTGGACCAGACAACACAGAAAACTCCACTTAAACTAATTGAAGGCTAGAAGAAACTATTGCAATACTAAAGAGATCCCATTTGTGATTTATCAGTCCTCTGGATGGGTATGCTGAATAGAAACACCCTATAATTCCTTTCATGAAACAACAGAGAGCCCACAGTACAGTGCTGAATGACACCATTGTAAAGCAGAGCGCCCAGTCTGATCTGAGGTCGGCTGGACGGAAGCGTCGGTACGCATGAGCGATGCCCAGATTGTGCCGTCTGAGTCCGCCTTCACTCAGAGACAGCTGTCAATCACTATGATCAGCCCATAGCACATCCTCGGCTGTGCGCTGGAGTCATAATCCCTAACCAGACTACGCCTGTCACTGAGGTAAAGATAAGTGTGATAGGCTGCCAGTAAGAGATAGTCTTCCTCTCCTTCTCTACCTCTTTCAAGGCCTTCAAACCAAAACTGTCAATCAGAAAGTGTCTTCAGCAAGGGGGGGGGGGGGGGGGGGGGGGGGTAAAACCCTCTCCCCAAACAGAAGTTCAAAGAAGGAAATCATACAGGCTTTACTGAGACTTTAATAGCTGAGACACTGATGCTCTCTCCGAAGACATTCAGGCACGGTTTAAAAGCCGTGCCAACAGATGACGGACTCATCTTAGAGTGTCAGACAGACAATCATACGGTCTGCGGATCTTCATTAGTTAAAGAGAATACTCTTGCGTCTCAGGCGGCACTGTTATGGCCACGGGCTACAGCCTAATCTCAGCCCTCCGCCAACAAAAAGAGACACATTTTTCACGGTACGCAATGGAGTGATCCCTGGTGATGACTCTTTCACTCACTCTCTCCCTCTGTCTATCACTTCTTTCTCATCTTCGCCTCCCTCCCTTTGTGTCTGTCAGGCTGCTGTGGGTGAAGGAGTGTTTGTGATGGGTGATGTCTGTGTTCACTGTGCTCTCTCTCTCTGCAGTCAGATTTGTCTGCTTTCAGCATACCTCTTTATTCTGATATCATCTCGTACTCACTCTGCGGTTGCGGGGGTTGGGGAATATGTGTGTTTGGATAAGATACAAACACACAGCGATCTTTCAAGAGTTCTCTCTTTATCCTCTCTCTCTTTCATTCATCACTCACACACATTAGTGTTAGTGAGGACGCAATGGTTTTTATATGAAGACATTGTTTACTGTACCTCACCCCTAAACATAACCTTTTCAGAAACCTGTTGACAGCATTTGATTTAATGCAAAACCTTGATTTGATTTAGGCAAGGCTTGATTTATGAATCTTTCAAATAGTGAAAACCACTTCAAAAGTAAGTTTTCAACATCTCTTACTAGAGCATATGCAAAAATTTGGCACTCACAAACAGCCAAACCTGTACAAACACAAGCGACCCCTACTCACACCTGCACATTGCCTGCTTGGAGTGATCCCTCTTTCTTTCATTTTGTCTTCCGTCCAGTTTCTCTCTAAATATATCAGTCGGGTGGACAGAGCTGTTGATTGAATGACCTCCCCACAAACCACAAGCCGAGACACAAACACACACAGCAGGTTCTCACTGACACTAACACTTTAACCAATCATAGACCTGCCTGCCCTCCCTAACCCAGGCCATACACACCTAAATAAACACATTGACATATAAGTCTTACCATGTCAGTCATACTTACAACGTTACAGAGAGGACGATGTTATTTCTCAGAGCCCAGACATTGACAAGGTGCATCATTTTCATTGAGATGAAGATTTCATTGTTTAAAGTATGTTGGATCAACATTGACATTTTGATGAAAGCCACCAGCACACAATGGGTGGAGACAGTGATATTGAACTAGCATTGATTTGTTGTTGTTGACCACAAGATCATGAAAGTATCTCTCTGTGGAATGCTAGCAGGTGTTTCTTAATCTGTGGGGCCATGGTGGGTATCAACCGCTTTACACGATTTGTTCTAATCCACTGGCAGGCAGCGTTTGCACAAGACTTCTTTTCTGAGGCAGTTTAATGGTTTAATAATCTATACAGAACAATAGAGCGCACTTTACTGATAACTAAGCGGATATTTAATTACTATAGCAGTTTTTCACAAGAAATGATTTCAGAAGTGGAAAACATTGGTCAAAAACTTACATTTACACACAAACTGGCCAGCAACCGCAACTTTCAAACGCCATCTTTCTTTTTGTAGCTCAACTGTCACAGAATGGAAAGCACAGGATTGTGGGATATCAAAGGTAGCAAAGGATCCATCTATGGGCTCTATGCACGGCGGTATTTCCGGTGAAGGATTAGGGATGCTCGATAACTTCCACCGATCGTAGAGTCCAATGCAATACCAAAATCAATTTATATTGAATTTTATACTCCATGGTTATAATAAAGAAACGTTAGTCACAAAAACAGATAAAACAGACACCCCTCGTTGTGTTTATGCTTCTTTTTAAAATTATATTAAATAAACATAACTATATATAAAATTACATCTAAACGTATGTACGTTTCGTTTCAAAGACGGGAGGACAGTCAATTTTGAAGACTCTGCCATAATCCCGTTTTCCTCTGTTCTCCTATGGTTCTCCTCCGTTTAAATCTCCACAACCGGAAATGGACGAGCATCCTTGCGTCAAATGCGGAACTTATGCGTGCATATAGCCCATACTGCCTTCAAAAATCGATCAGATGAAGGTATCTCAGGAGACAGGATGTGAAGCTAACTATGGATTTTTCGGTCATGGTTTGATGCCTTCCAACCATGGAATTCAGCCACCGAAGGAATTTTAAATGGACACAGCCCATGTTGTGACTGACTATAATGAGATACATGTCGTACATTAGATACCTGTCATTAATTTGAAAATTTCAAGTGTTTGAATAAACAATACGTTTATTTACAAAGGCAGGGCCTCTTGCTTTAGTAATGTTTATTAGGAATTTCCTGATTAAATTTTCAGCATCATTAATCCAGTCAATAAAACATTTATTATTATTACAGTTAAAAACAGTTGTGCTGCTTCTTTTTACTTAAAACCTATGTTTATTTCAGGATTTTTTCATAAATTTCCTGTAATATTAGAAATATATTTACCTCCACTTTTGTTCCGTTTAATACCCCCACACCCCCGCCCATAATGATTTTGGCTTATTTGGTCTTGACCTGGATGAATTGGATAAGAAATCTTTGTGTCACATTTTTGATTCCAGAATTCGGTTTCTGAGCAGACTGAACACAGTTTGAGACACTGTTGAGATCTCTTCTGAAACTTTTTTTTCACAAGACAAATCTGAGAGGCAAGAGTCTTTAGTCTTCTTTCGATCTCCATGTAATTTCATTGCCGTCTAAGAGCAACAACGAGTTATCTCATTGGTGATTTTCTCTCCTATGTGTATTAATCTCATCTTCCCCTTGTCTCGCTTTTCTCACCCACGCGTACGCAGACTCTCAACACAAATTAACTTGCTTGCCTACATCTTTTAAACACACTTTCACACCTATTTCCATCTGCCATCATACCACCCACTGGCACATGCATGCATACACACAACAACACGACTGATCGCTCTGATAACAGTTTGATTGACCGCACGGTGCTGTGGCATCCAGTTGGTCATGTGATCCGCATTGGGCACCTGCCCACACACTAATTCAGCATACGCTACCCTCCTTTCCACCCGAAACCATGTCTTATTAATTTCAGTGGTCTGTCGACTAAAATAGCGAATGTGATTTTGGTCAGATCACAAGGGTAAAGACGTTTTCACAGAAAGCACAAGCTGCGTGAGACAGTGAGAACAGTGTGTATGTGTCTATATGTGGGCTCCCAGCAGGATGTGGGCACCCCTCCCAATCCTCCTGGCAGTCAGTGTGTGTATGCGTGTGTTTGTGTGTGTGTGTGTGTAATGTCAAGTGACATGTGTAAGCGGGTGCTGTCAGACCCTGGAACATCAGTCTGAGTGGCAGTCTCTCTGAGGAACGAGGACAGCCGCGCTCGGCCACGGAAAGAAACACTCCCACACAAACACTTACTTCCAGGAGACGTCATTGGATGATTACGAACTTGTGTTGAATGTAAAAGGGAGGTTGTACACTCAGTAAAGTTGGACTGGGTGAGACATTGAGACACATAGGCCATGTGCAAAATCTGAAAAATGCTTTGGGGCAGAAAGCCACTGAAGAAATGTCCAATTAAAAATTATAGAATTTATTTAAAAACACACATATATTATCCACCAGCTTCACTCAATCCTCCCACTCGATCACAGTCCTCAGATCAGATCAGATCAGAGTTTTAATCACCATCACCTCATCAGTACAACTCTTCTTTACACACTCATTGGTCTTGTGTCTATCACACTACTTACCTGCAACCTACCTCTAGTTCCATCCATTGATCACCTGCTAACCTTCACATGGAAGTTCAGTCTCCGGTCATCAGCCTGTTCGCAGTGACTCTCCATCCCCATCTGTAAACAAACACTCTGGTTATCCTTCAGCTGAGTTTCATCCTGAACATCATCTACTTGCATACTCACTATATATCTGTCTGGATCTGCAACCCGTAAATAGGTTGTCTGACTGACCTGTCTGACTCCTGTTCGGTTTGTGACACATCGTCAGAGCCATGCAGACAGTAACAGAGTACATTTACTTGAGTACAGTAGCCTACTTAAAGAATTACTTTACTTTAAAAAAAAAAACTTTTTCTGATAATTTACTCACCCCCATGTCATCCAAGATGTCCATGTCTTTCTTTAGTCAAAAAGAAATGACTTTGACTTGATTTCGTTTTTTTGATGAAAACAATACAGGATTTTTCTCCATTCAACGGACCCCAACCGTTTCAAGGTCCAAAAAATGACAATTTCATTGCAGTTTCAAACGACACCAGACGATGAATAAGGGTCTTATCTAGCGAAACGATCATTCATTTAAAAAATAAATAAAAAAGTTTAAGTTTTATAAGCTCAAATGCTCGCCTTGCTCTGTTTTGTGATGCACGTTCGTGACTCTCCTGTTTGAACTCGTTCATCTGAATGAACAAATCTTTTTTCGAGTCATTTGGTTCATTCAACGAATACTCAAGAAGTATTCAGCAAGTATTCTGAGCAAGGGGTATCTGTACTTTTACTCTAGTAATAAAGCTGTGTACTTACTCTCTCCGCCTCTGCGTATATAGTGTGTGTGTGTGTGTATATATATATATATACTGTGTGTATATATATATATATACTGTATATATATATATATATATACTGTATATATATATGTATATAATGTATGTGTATTCTATGTTCTATATTCTATTTTTATATTATATATTTCAATTATATTATAATTTTATTATTTTGTAAAAGAAAAAATACTTCATAAAAAACATGTTTCCACTTCAGCGAAGAAATATGCATTGTATTCATATGCTTTGTATTAATATGTATGTGTTTGGTTAAAAACGGCATCTGTTAAGTCAATGACTGACTGATATCAAGGCTGCAAGGCAGCTGTCTTTGGTTTCGGATGGAGCCATAAGCTTCATCCAGCATTTTGGCATAACTTTTTGCTTCCACTCGCCCTCTATCATTCCCTTTCTGGTTCTATACAGCCATAAAACTGTCAGCAGTCCCACTCTTGTGGTGTCGGAGGGGAGAGCTCAAGCACAAAGGCCTGCCAAAGAAGATGCATTTATTTGGCTCCATTTGCACATCTCATTTTCCACTGTAAAAAAAAAGTGCATAAACACAGAGCAGAGCCTGTCTGGTGTAGACATCCAGACTCTCTAATTTTGTCTTGCTTTTTCTGACAAGGTGAGGATGACAGGATGCAAATTTTGATCGGTGTGTTACGGGGGGAAAAAGAAATAGAACAAGATGAAGAAAGATTTAGAAGGACACAATATTCTCTGTCCTCATCTATGGGAATTCTGGGATAGCCTCAGGCAGCCTTTGACCTACATAGGTGGACTCTGACAGAGAGTGTGTGTCTTTGGTGGTGTATGAGGACAGGTGTGTGCGTGTGGTAAATGGGTCAGGCTCAAAGGCAGACAGCCTCTGTCCCCTCTCTCGCTTTCATTTCTCTGTAGTGCTGACAGGTGACTGACTGCTTGCACACCTGTCAGAGCTTAGTCTCCCTCGTGCTGACAGATACAGACATCTCTCTCTCTCCCTCACTTCTGCTGTCTTCCCTTCCTGATCCCTGTCTCCTGCTCTTGAGCAAAGGGACTAAGTGAACTTCCATGTATTAAAAGGTAAAGAAAACCAGAAGCTAAACTAGATCCCTCTCTGTGGTATTTAAGTGGAAACTCAATCCCTCTTATTGGGATTGTTTCGTGGAAAATCTTCACTCATGTTTTAGGGAGGTGGACATAAATGAAGAAAAGATGCTTTCGGTTGCCCTTTTGTCTTGCCAATTTTTCTATTTTAAGCCCAACAATACATCAATCAATGAGTTCAGAGGGCATTCTTGAAAAAATAGCTTCAAGTTTGTAAAGTATCTTGTTCATCTTATCCTGTCATAATGCAATAGTATAAAAACAGCTGACAAAACCACCCTCCATCTTGTACAAACGTGTTTACCTTCATTATGCAAGAATCGTGTGAACAGGTAAACTCCTGAAACAGGTGATAAAAAAAAAATGAGTTCAGTTGTTGGGACACATTTTTTTTTAATCTCGAATGTGAATTTCTTCATGCCATGTTGTTAAATAAATAAATAATAAATAAAACAAAAAATATTAAAAAAACATTTTTTGTTAATGAAATTAAGCTGACATAATGTTAATGTTTTATTTTTTGAAATGGAAAATACAGATCCCCGTAGTAACTATATTAAAAGTAAAACGACAATAAATAAAAAATAAATAAACAAAAAAATAACTGTAAATTAATTGTATATAATATATTGGTAATATGCCTTGGCTACTATCTGTGCTAAAATTACGATTTAGAATTAATTAACAAAACAAAATATAATAAAAATGGCAAAATAACCAAATAATTAAAGTAAAAACGCTTAAAGCTTATTATAAGTAAAAACTATATATAAAAATAACACTTTATGGGAATGCATTGCTTTGATTCAAAATCGTGATATTCTTCATAAATATTTGCAGTAAATGTTCACGCCAAGCCTAATTCTGACTTACATGACACATTCCGTATTTATATCCTTAAAAAAAAAACAGTGCTGGACCATTAGTAAAGGCTTGTGTTTGCCTGACTCTGAGCATGTGTGTGTGTGTGTGTGTGTTTTACAGGCATCCTACAGATGGAATGTGTGTGTTCCAGACAGGGCCATATGGTCTGATAAAACTGTCTTCTCTGAAGACTACAAATGAATCCTTATGCTCAACAAAAAATATTACATAAATCAGATATGATGAACAGTGTGATTGGCCTTTGCAGAGTCAAAAACTCACCAGTGAATGTGAGAGAGGTGGGAATTATATAATAAGTTCTGTTAAAGGACAATGATGGGTAGCAAATGTTGGAAAAAGTGCTGTTGGATTGCTTTGAGTCACAGGCTTTTAAAAAGTCACTCTCGAAAATGTCTTCAATGGTGCACTAGGATAAATGTGTCATGCCACAAAACAGGCAGTCCAGTGTAATTCCTTGTTTCACCAGCAGAGGGACCAACAAAATTCAAATACCAGATACAAAACTGAGTAGTAGAGCAAAGAAACAAACATTGCAAAATAACACTAAAATTGTTTAAAAAAAAAACACTATGTAACGACATATTCTCTACACTCAGTGGGCCGTTTATTTTTGTTGGAATACACAACCAATTAATGGTAATCAATGGAGAAAGATACTTTTGGAAACCAGATGTGTATAGTAATGTCATCTATCAGCAGCCAAACATTCACCACACAGTCACAGTCACAAATGAACTTGAAATTGCAAGTTTGGTGTTGTAAAAATTCTATCTGCTATCTGTCGAGAAATTGACAAACAACGGCTATATGAGTTACGGGTGTTTAATCCGCTCCTGTCAACTGTGGTAGTCTACAATCTGAGGGTCATGTGTGTTAGTAAATACAGCCATCCAAATGTATGACCATAGTCTATGAATGAAAGAGTTTACACTCACTCTTTCTCTCTCTCTCTCTCTCTCTCTCTCTCTCTCTCTCTCTCTCTCTCTCTCGCTCTCTCTCTCTTAAAGTTGATTTATTGTTGGCCAGGCAAAAATGGCAATACATATTTCAAGGAAAAATATGATTCAAAATATGCTTTGCCAGGATAGTGTACTGTTGTTTAAGGCATTTATTAGATCTAGGATCTCAGTTGAGTTTAAGTATTATAAGGAGGTGCAAGATTTGGCAACCTTTATATTGCAGTGGTGTTTCAATGAGGTTTGTTGTGCTGTGTTTGAGGGGGATTTAACTTTGAGCGGTTTGCTGTTATGATTGTTTTTGAGATAATGCAATGATGGGTTTTTGTCACTGACCTAATAAAAGTGGGCCAAAAATCAAATCTCTCTCTCTCTCTCTCTCTCTCTCTCTCTCTCTCGCACTCTCTGTTTCTGGTTAGACAGTGCCTTAATTATAAATTAATTGTATCATTAGTAGTAAGTTGCTGCTGGCGGCCGCATTGAGCCTGTCAAGGTTAATTACTGTAACGTGTTTATTTTGTGTCAGCCTCTGCTGTGAGCTGTCACACACTTGCGGATTCAGTCTTCAAACACACAGCTACATGGAGAGGAACCTGGACAGCAGTAACAAATACATCTCTCGTTCTCGCTTTAATCTGTGCTCTCATATTCTCATACATCTGGAGTGTTGGAGGAATGGTTTTTACTCACGACTACCCGTCATTTATAAGAACAAGACACATAAGAAACGATGGTTGACATTGTCAGAATTTTATTTGTGGATTTTTAATAAACAAGGCCTATCTTTTATCAAGATCAAAACAGTACTTAACATTCAGTTTATATATGTTTAAGATGCATTCTTGCCTAAATAATATGTGTGTGTGTGTGTATACTCAGTTGTAGTGAGCTAAATTAGATAAAACCTCTAAATAGAGACAAGCAAAAAAATCCAGTGCTGGTTCATGCTCTGTAATATCAACATTTGCTTAATTCTGAAATATTATGACTACCAACTAGTCCTCTCCTCACTAGTTAAAAAGGCTAAATAAATCAGCCAAACATGTTTTTATTTAAATGTGACCACAAAACCAGTCACATCGGTCAATTTTCTTAAATTGAGATTTTTTCTTCTTTATAAATAAGCTTTCAATGGATGTATGGATAGGACAATATTTGGTCGAGATACAACTATTTGAAAATCTGGAATCTGTGGGTGCAAAAAAAAATCGAAATATTGAGAAAATCGCCTTTAAAGTTGTCCATTTATGTTCGGAATTGTACTGCATCCACTCACAAAAATAAATGTCTTATATATTAAAGTAGGAAAGTTACAAAATATCTTCATGGAACATGATCTTTACCTAATATCCTCATGATTTTTGGCATAAAAGAAAAATCGATAATTTTGACCCATACAATGTTGGCTATTGCCACAAATATACCTGTGCTACTTGTGAACGGTTTTGTGATCCAGGGTCACAAATGTAGTGTTTTGCAGATTTGTGATGGGCAAATATCAATATCAAATAGCAAATATGATACTTAAAATATCACTAACCTGATAGTGATATACAATTCTTACTGAGTGTGTGTGTTGTAAACACAGAGTGCTCATAATTAAAATGGCTTAAAAAAGCTTACTAAACAATGTTTTATTAAAAATGTAAAAATGCAGAAAGTTTTTCTGTGATAGGTTTAGGAGTAGGGTTAATGTAGGGAGATATAATATAAAGGCTACAGTATAAAAGCCATTACGCCTATGCATGTAGGCTACTCATAATGATAGATGCACCAACGTGTGTGTGTGTGTGTGTGTGTGTTTCCATACACAGAATTCAGCTCATTTACCTGGATAGTACAAGAGATCAGTCAAGATCTCTCATACAAATTTTCTCAATTTTGACTGTTATGATGTATTGAGAGTTTTAGAGCTGACGTTAGACAGAGGGAGAGAAGATGAAGCAAGTCATGGACAGATTTGATTTATGTCAGTTCTGATCTGCTCAGTAACTCATCTGCTGACATTTCTCTCTCTCTCTCTCTCTCTCTCTCTCTCTCTCACTGTCTGTTTTTAGCTGTGCTGTTGAGAGAGGAGCTGCCCTCATTTATCAGACTGTCAATCCATTCTTCTGTTCCACGCTACTGCTCTGACACACTGACTAATGATGGCTTGCACTAAAGACACCTTGTTCTCAGCAACACACACACACACACACTCACACACACACTATCTCTCTCTACTTTTCTTCTGAATCACACTGACAGACTGACTAATGATGTTTCAGACCAAAGACACCTTGCTGTCTCGCTTTCTCTCTCATTCATTTACTGCCCCATCTCACTATCTACCTTATCAAACATATAAATGATATTCAAATGGTATTGCATCCTTTCGGATCTCAAAGAATATGTCAACTATTCAAGAATATGTGTGTTATTTCCATCTAGTGGTCAACTTTGGTGTAACACCTTGTGCGTAAAAAAATGAGGTAAAAATGGTGGTCACAGCATTCCATGCACGGTGTGAATTATTTTACGGAAACTGTACTCTGTCTCTGTCAACTGAAAAAAAAAATATTTATGCTAATTAAATTTACTTCAAATTTTCGACAAAAAGTTTATACCATGGCCAAATAACCGTAACTGAGAATATTCCAGCTCCAGATTTTGAGAAAGATCAAAGGCTGATTAAGTCTCCTTTTTTTTTTTTTTTTGTTTAAGTTTAAGAGCGGCGCCCCTGACAAATCTCACGTTTAGTTTTGGTTTTTTTTTGTTATGTTCAGCTGAACTCAGGTGTTGTGATGTGTATTTATCACGTGACGTTAGTCCCCGTGTCTGGTTCGAATTTCTTATGGCGTGCGTACTGTGCTTATACAAACTTCGATTGTAACTTCACTTCAAATTGTGTTGATTATAAGTCAATTAAATCTTGACGCTGTTTATGTTGATTCCCGCAATTATCGTGAGGACATAATCAATATCTCACATAAATATTAGGACATATAAGCCTAGAGGTTGTAAATAGTGTAATTGAGCACAATTTGCTAACTATTATGATACATTTTAATAATCATGTCTAATGAAATCATAACGGCCAATGTTATGAAATAATGTGACATACATTTAACTTTATTGATGTCATCTGACATTTTGTACTGTTTACATTACAATCAAAAACACAGATGAAATAATACAGTAGTCCTATAGGCTATTTATTGTGATTTAGCAGAAATCATGTAAAAATCATATACCGACCAATCTGCTGGCCGTTGCCGTATGACTGACCCCACTGTCCGTAAGGTTGGGCTTGGGCAGCATAGGTTCAATTTAAAGGGTTAGTTCACCCAAAAATGAAAATTCTGTCAGTATTTACTCACCCTCATATGTTGTTCCAACCCTCAATGTGTTTATTTGTTCTGCTGAACACAAAGGAAGATATTTGGAAGAATGTTTTAATAAAACAGATCTCATTCCCCATTGAATGGAGTCAATGGAGATTGAGATCTGTTAGATGAAAACATTCTTCCAAATATCTTCCTTTGAGTTCAGCAGAACAAATAAACACATAGAGGGTTGGAACAACATGAAGGCGAGTAAATACTGACAGAATTTTCATTTTTGGGTGAACTAACCCTTTAATAAAAAAATAAAATTCCTGTTTTAAAAATATAACCTGAACACTTTTTCTTATAATTTAATGTATTTTGCTTGATGCATTTTCTCTCACCGTGTAAAAGCATCATAGCAGAAAAGGCCACATCTTACCCCACTCTCCCACAATTGATCTGTATTGGTCATCTTTCACCAAAAAGCATCATGAATTATCACATAAACGTAAAGCAATACTGGTAGATATTCATTCATTGAACACTCGAGACAACTGAAAGTAGTTTTGAATGGTTATTATTAAGTGTTTTTACACATGAAATAGAGTAAATAGAACAACATTAGATGGAAGCATATAATCGGGGTGTTTTAAAAATAACAGTAAATCTCTCTAGCTTTTTACAAATTAAAAAAAACCCAGTTAGAGAGAAAAAAAGTGACATTAAATAACTATGTTGATAAATTTACATGACACAGAAGAAAAATTAAAGAAAAAAAAAAGACAGTTGCTCATTTTCAATTTGTTTCAATCCGTTTTTAGCATGACTCAGTTTTAGGGCCCAGTAAGAAAAAAAAGAAAGTGAATTATGGTAGGAGGAAAAACATCAGTGTCCGGTATATAATTAGGCTTTGTGAGCAACTCGAGCGTGTGGCTGAAACCTAGGAGCATCTCGCATTTCTTCACCTTTCCATATTACACCTCTCGAAAACACTGACATTACAATCCTCGTTTCAATACAGCAAAGTGGAAGCATGCAAGATCTCGCATCATTGTAGTCAATGTCTTTGGCTTGTGAATTCAACAGTGACTCTTGAGGGTGAAGGACAGGGAGGGAGCATTGAAAAAAAAAAAAAAATCATCATCTCAGCAACTCTAATGAACACCTTTTTATGGATTTCACAAGAGATTGTAACAAGAACAGAGCTCAGAATGTCCATGCAACATTATTACATTACAGATGTTCAACAAACCCTGAATTTACAAGATTTAAAGAAATAATTCACAACCTCATTTTACACAGAATTACAAAAATCTTTACAAAGATGCTACAGCACTGCCGTTCCCGCCGATTAGCCGCTGTGCCGTCATACCCTCAACTGATCCGAGCAAACATGATTTTGTAAAAACATGAAACAAAACGTTTTAAAAATTGAGCTAACAATTCCATGTTACAAAATGAATAAGTCTAACGCTTAAACTGAACAAAAAGGAAGCATGTTTTCTGCACCTCTGTGTTAATACAACTTGTTAAAAGCTTTAGTAATTGTGTCCAAAACTTTATCAAGAACTTCCTGAAACCTCAAATTATTCAAGGCCACGGAACAATGTCCTCTATATATGCAGAATACTTTTATCATTAGGCGTCACAAGATAAAATATTTTATATTTGATTAACAGGATCACACAACTCAATTCTTGAAACCTTTCTTGTAAAAATATAAACGCATAGCTGTACTGACAGAAAAAAAAGAAAAAAGTATTTGTGAACAACTCAGGTTTAGAGACAAGAACTCCATAGAAAGAATGCAGTATATTAGACCTCAAACTTTCTACACCGTTTGAGGAGTGAGCTAAATTGAGCCTGCAGATTCAACACATTGAAAAGACATTCCATCTGTTGCAAAACTAGACAATTAAAGTCCCCGAAATGCAGTACTTTTAAGAAAAGAAAATCTGACAAAAAAAAAAAAAAAAAAAAAAATCCTGGGGCCTAAAAACAAAAGACAGGATTCCTTCCAAGTTAATGGGCTGAATATAATGTACAGTGGGCTGAATGCAGCCCTTTCAATAACCCCTGAACCGGTGTAATGGTGAGTCCCATTGGGCAGATGCCACACTGAAGTGGGGTTTAATGATTGGACTGAGGGATTAGTCAGCCACATTTGTACTTATTTATATCCCTGCTGATTCCAGGCCTGCCCGTAGACGCCGTAAGTGGGCATCTGCCAGCCGTTGGGCATATACTGACCCATCTGCTGACCGTTGCCGTATGACTGACCCCACTGTCCGTAAGGTTGGGCAGCATAGGTGGGTTTATTTTGCTGTGGACATGAAGAAACCGTAAGACTTGAGTGTGCAATAGGGCAGAGGAAAAAACATGTTTCTGAGAGGTCAAGATCAGGGTAAAGGGGTACCTGGGGCATCTGCATCTGTTGCATGGATCTCATATCAGCCGTTTCTTTTCCCCAGTAGCACTTCACAGTGTGGCCCTCAATGCAGGTCCCATTTACAGACACTATGGCATGGGCGGCACCCTCATGAGAATCGAACCTGAAAAACCAACATGTTAAATTTTCATATATTTCAATTCTTATAGCCAGTCCCTCCAGAAAAACGCGATTATGCGATCGCATGATTTAGTGCATAATCAGCCAAAGTCCGCAATTTTTCAAATACGCCGGACTTTTGCCAATTTCCGTGCAAAATATGCAGGGCTTGCATGATTTCATAATCCTCGTATTTTTGTTGCAAAAGAGTTTGCTTCACAAGAGCAGCCATTTCCCCGTTGCCATGAGAACGTTATGAAGTGACGTAATTACGTGACGTGAACGTCATCGAAAAGCTGTAAAACAGGAGCACACTATTTTTATTTTATTTATTCATTTTTACAGAAGTTGTATCATATTACTTTTGTAAAGCTACAGAACTTGTTTGACTTTTTATTAAGGTCAGAAATAAAACAAGATGAGAAATATTCCCAGCACTTTCTCTGATGTAGTATGCTCATCATAGGAAGTAATAAGAAATGACTCTTTACATTAAGGTAGTAGCCTAGTGAGAAAAAGAGTCTAGTTTTTTCTCTTTTTCAAACCGCAGTTTCCGCAAGTTTTATTGCATAAAATTGCACAAATCTGCTGGATATTCCATCGTATTTAAGAAAATGGGCAACAATCACAAAAAAACTGGAAGGACAGTATAGTAGTGACGCATACCTCACGAATGAGTAGCCTTTCTCTGGGAAAACTCTGATCTCCATTATCTGGCCGAACGGAGAGAAAGTCTGTCTCATCAGCTGATCTACAGTGGATGAGGGAAAAAAAACGATCAAAAAACAAAACAAAACACTGACTGCATATAAGAGCTGCATTATATTGAAAGATTCATCTTTTAAGACCTTTTAATTAAATGCCACTTATTCATTCAATGAAACTGTGGCTTAAAGGATCACATAAAAAAAAAAATAGCAATAATAATAATTTTCACAACACATGCTAATTTACAACATTTAGACATCTATACAAACCTGAAAGGCCAGTAGCAATGCCACCACAATACACGGTGCAGTTGCTAGGACTCGACTGGTTCAGAACCTCCTCATAGGACAAGTGTTTGCTGCTAGATGCTTTATAAAGTAAAGACAGAGAACATTTTAGAGTAGTAGAACAAAAATATGATCAAAAAAAAAAAAAAGACTTGCCATAAAACTTCAAATAATAGCCGAGTCCCAAATAGACGCCTGTCTCTTTTACACGCCTGGTGTGGCTACAAGTTTGGGTAAATCTCAAATAGAGGCCAGGTCTGTTTTTTAGTTTTGGGTTGCATTAATCTTCTAAAACCCGCCAAATTTAGAGATTAGATACTCAAGTATAGGCCTACAAGTACTCTCAATGAACAACACTAAAATATAAAGGCCTGTCTCATATAGACGTCTGTCACAAATACAAGCCGATGCAGTTCAACGATTGGAAATATAAAAGCCTGGGCTATTATTTGAAGTTTTACGGTAGTTCCATAATAGGTGGTAAAGAAATAAGAAATTAAAACTGTCAAATGATAGCTTAAACTGATTTACCTTCATTGTTTGGTTTGGGAGCGGATGGTTTCCGTGTGGCCCAGTTTGTTCTGATCTGTCTTCCTCCCAGCCATTGGCCATTCATTTGCTGAATGGCACTTTCTGCATCCTATCAGTTGCAACAAAACCGATCAAACTTATCAATAACAAAAAAAACAAGACACAAATGTTACATTAATATTAACCTGTTGGAACAGAGAATGATTTTGGCACTTAACCTCTTGAACTGCACCCCACTCCCCCTTTTGAGCCACCCCACACAATGAAAACAACATACTTAAACTCAAATGGTTGTATTTCCTGAACCCTTTGGAGTCTGTGCATAGTTGTGGTATCTATTTTTTTCCAAGTTATTACAAGTTAAAAAAAGTTAGAGAATCTGAAGAAGATTGGTATGGAGATGTCTTAATAATAATAATAAACATGGCTGCAGCACCTAGAAACAATGGGCTAAAAGCCACAAGTCTAAAGTTATGTTTCAAATTTAAGCATGATAACAAAATAAGGTGGTGCTTTAAAATTAGCTGACATATTATTAGCCAACTATACAAAGTATTTGTATGAAAAATTGCCACAATCCACATTTAAGCAGTATAGACATGATGCGTTTTGCCAAGTTTCATGAAACATTAGTAAACCACAGTAGATCAATACCTGCTCTAAATAGTGTCTTGAACGAGCCCAAACAAACATAAGACAATTGGTAGATCATGGTGTGACATGCCATACTGCTTGGCTTAAATTATAGGACTTCCGGGATCTGATTGCGTTGCGATCATGACAGTGTTTTCCAACGTCATTTGTAAGTTCAACCAATGGAAACTGGATCCTGGGTAAGGTGGGTGGGTATTGTTGGTAAGGATGATGTGTATAGAGTAATCGGTCCCTGTTTTACAGCTGGAGTGCACTTGGATTGGTTTGATTTTTTGAATTTTTCTTCGTGTCTGTGCTGCACGTTTTGTGCATGAGCTGGACGCGCCTTAACTACTTAAACGATGACCTTGCATAATTGACCATTGATTAGAATTTAATTTATAAATCTTATCGATCGTTGATCAATTGTTAGAATCCCTGCTCCATTATATAAACATGCTACATAAACAGATGCTAAATGGCGACCGATTCAGACAGCAATCGACCTCCAAAAACAATCTATTGTCTCCATTCATACACAAATTGCATGCCATTGATGGCATGTCATTCAGGCAGCAGAAAGAATTCAGTCTCCAAAAAGTATTTCGTCTCAATAGACATTCAACGGGTGTTTGTGTTCGCCCACATAGAAAACCACCATTGATATGATTTCACCAACTTTCTCATGAGGCGAAAAAACTGAGTGACATGGATCCAAAACAGCAATGATAGCCTGACCTGAATGCGGCAGAAAAACAATGAATCACAGGTGCGCGTCATTCGATAGCTCGCAGATGAATATGGTCAAGACAGCCGTCCATAATTATCAAACTTCCATCTTCACACACGGAAGATATACATGTTGAAATAGTCTTCGCATTTGATAAATGTCCATCAAGATTTTTACCACAAAGACAGTGGATGGCTGATTTGAGTAAATGACTGGCTATTCCTCTAAAAGATGTCACAAAATCTAATGGCCTTGGATTGATATTGAGTAAAACTACCAAAAATAAAATTAAATTAAAAATAAATTAAAAAAAGGCAGGATCACTTGTTTGTAGTGTCATGTATACTATAATAGTAGTACTTTCATAAAGTTTTACAACAAAAGCTGTATGTAAATAATGTTATGTAATTTTTTTACAGATTGGATGGCTGTTGGATGTTTTCCATTGGACTCTAGTCATGGACAGTTAACCCAAATGCGACAAACACGATTTATCTCACAGCAGCGATTTCATCACAGGTATGAAATCGTGTTTTGATTTTCTATGTTGTCATTTGTACTCCCAACACAAATGACTATATTACTGTCGCTGGAGCATCTATATCATAAAACAGACACTGTGTATTGACACTAAACCCCCAGACCTTCCAAATGATGTATAATTTTTAGTCTATATAGTAAATGTAAAGAAAAGTAAACAAAGAGACGTCAAGCCCGCAGTCAGGCTTGGTGTACTTAAACAGGTTAATGGATAATGTGAAAACGTACCCATTTATTAATGAAGGAGATGAAACCATATCCTTTAGATTTGCCTGTGGCCAGGTCCTTCACCACACGGGCATCACTGCACCAAAAATAAAGAATCCAAAAGTTAAGACAATCCAGCTCCAATGAGTTTTAAATAACACCTGATATACACAATACAATATTCTCCTTACGATATCTTTCCAAATGGTGCAAAGGCTGCTCTGACATCATCTGTTGAGATTTCTGGGCTCAGGTCACCGACAAAGACATGGAAATGATCTACAATAATGGTTCGAGGGGAAACAGTTAGACAAAGATAAATAATTCATGCTTTACCGTTTGACCACACATGGATCCATTAATAATATTCAAAAGTCAAATTAAAACCCATCTCATAAGGAGGACACTTACTGCTTGTGTCTTTCTTCTGGCTGCTTGGCATTGAGGCCCAGTTAACTTTCATATCCTATGAAAGAAAGCAGAATAGAGACCGAGAAGAGTGAGACAAACATTAGCATAACATCACCTTCATCTTACTTAGCCACATAATATGGTGTGCCTCCAAATGCAGAAGAAAACAATCTGACAAAAAATAAAAACCCTGGTGATCACTTAAGCTCAAATAAAAAGGAAACATTTTTAAAACGCTTGAATTATTAGACGCTTGTCTAAATAACAAAAGACTTACAGAGTGAGATCAACTTGAATTACTCCTCAAAATGTCATCCATGATCAAATATTTGCACTGAATATATTTTCGCCAATAATTTGCTAAATTTGAAGGCCTGGTACAGGTGTAGATGATTATAAAGCAAGGCTAGACTGTGTTAACAGACATGGAACAAAAATTAAAATGGGTCAACCTGCATGCATCCAAAGGATGACTCAAAGAATCAGAGGATGTGCCATGTCCTTCTCGCATGCTTTATGAAGTTTGGAACATGACAGAGTAATGACAGTAAACTCTACATTGGAAAAATTAAGGGTTTTGGTTTGTTGCAAGGACTTTCTGGGAAAACATTTGACACCACATTTAAGAGGTGAAGCTTCATTTCAAACCACATCTAGCTTACTTTTGTTGGTGTATAAGAGATATATTCTTACCTTGCCTAAGATCTTCCTGCCGTTCATGGCAGCCAGAGCTGCTGCAGCGTGTCTGTTCTCATAGAACTCCACAAAGCAGTATGGGTCATTGCCGGCCGTCTAAAAAGAAAGACCAATTGAACCAAGTCAAACACTGATTTTAGGGAGTTACAGGTTTCTAAAGTAACCCCTCTTTTTGATCAGTGAATTTACATGACCAAGCCAGCTACCGCATTTTTTTGAAAATCATTCTGATACAGATCAATCCACTGTTCATCCATCAAATCGTATTGACCATTTTGTGAACTGATTCATCAATTCAAAAAGAACAACTAAAGAGTAACAGCTAGACCTGAAAATAGAAAAGTGTATCACTAGAAATGCCCATAGAGTCTACTAACTTGAATCACTTAAACAGGCCTGAAAAGCACAATTTAAAAAAATGTATTTCCCAGTTTCCCATGACAGTGGGATCCCTGGATTTCAGATGTTCTTTTAACTCACATCAATGATCATTTTACAGCTTTTGCAGGGTCCGATCTGGGAGAACACTTGCAGGATGAGGGCCTCCGTCACGTCCCTGGAGAGGTTCCCGACATACCTAAAAACACAGGAGAGCAAAGCCAACTGAGAAACACGGTCACTGCGTTGCGTTTTTCCTCCATCTCTCACGCCAACAGCGCATTCCGCGGGGTTTCATTTCTGCCACGTTTTCAGCGCACGAGAGCAAACAGCTAATATGATCCTAAAGCTCTATATGTGCTAGAAACGACGCCTAACAAACATGCTGTCTTTCTGATGCCATATTTTACATCAAAGAAAAGCACGATAAAGGCCCTGTTGGGGGGTATAATTACATTTAGGCGCTTTTTTAGTAGTTAGCTCTTTGGGTAACGGAAACCTAGCGCTACCTACGGAACTTGTATGCTAGCAAAACCCTCTTCTGCACTATAATTACTCATAATGCGGACAGATTAGTTCAGCCATTTGGTTATAACTGGACAAATTAAAACAGCGTTAAGACGAACAGTATAATGTCCGAGACCTCTGCTGCTAGGCTCGGTTCCGCTGCCCCAGTTTTGTGTTTGTCTAGCCGGCTTCTGCTGCAGGCGCTGAAAGCATGGACGCCCATATAACAATTAATATATAATATAACACTGAGTAATCAACGGACTCATGCTCTTGAGCTCATAATGTGAAGTTTGGCTCGCTGTGCTTACGACCTGTGAGCCGCTTTAATAAACGTGTTTAAACACGAGTTTGGCTTCGCAAAGCGGCCGACTAAACTACAGCAGCACTCACAATGTCCTGGGCTGATCCTCGTCCATCATCATCATCGTGCTGGTGGGAAAAGGTTGACTCTTTGATTAAAAACTGCTCTGTTTTTTAACGTTGGAGTGGATAAAGCCTCTAAGGTTTTAACTTGTTAGTTAACGCGAATTTACTGGAATAACTTCCTCTGACGTTACTCATAAAACGTCATCACATGACGTTGCAAGCGTTCCTCTTCAGCGTCTGCTGTTTTTGGAGAAATAGACCGATTACTGCCCCCTATCAGATCATGCTCTGACCCTGGTGCCTCAATTCCGCGAATCGACTCTTTTGATTCAGTGAATCGTTTGCATCACATCGAGGCATTGCATGGTCAAACGTTCCAGTAAAGGCAAAGCATTATAAAGCGTTATAAAGTAAATCTATTAATTTGTATTTATAAAGGCATTTATTGTGATTTCATCTGTCCCAATTTAATTTGTTCCAGGGGGGAATCTGTTTACAAAAAATTTGGTAATTTAGAAAATCTGCTTAATTTTCATACTTTATTTGCATTTACATTAACTCATACTATAACTCATATATCTCTGAAATAGTGCACTATTTATGTGTTGTTAGCTCCAAAGCAATGCTTTCTAGAATATAAAAATTTAAAAGAGTGTATAGGCATCACCAGAATGAATGTGGGTAACAATAAACCATTTTGTGTGAAATAGCAGAGGTAATTACAGATTTTCGTAAGTCGGATTTGGTGACCCGCCTCTGTATCGCTTACTTTTCACATAAAAGTGATGCTTTCTAAAATATAAGATAGAGGGTGAGCCCATAAAAATAGGGGTAAGACCTAAGGGTAAGACCAAAGACATTCAAGGAGAAGCTAGGTTGAACAGCGACTGTCTCCAAGTCAACCGATTCATTGAAAAGATCCGACTCAAAAGCACGATTTGAATCACGAATCGTACGTACATAGCTGACACATATCCAGCCCTTTTTGTTTTTAATTTCATGCCTTTTGCATTTAGCTAGAAAAAAACTTGTAATAGCCATATCCACTGAGTACTTTTATAACATAACTGTACACCACTAAACACTCATGCAAACTAACGTTATATGCCTGAAGTTTCTCTCACTGTTCATTAAATACACAAAACTCTGTAAATGTGTTATGTGGCTGCGGTGTAGTCTTTAATTTCACCAAGCCAAGAAACAAATAATTGTATCAAATCTTCCTAAAGTGCAATTTAGGAGCATGTGAAGCAGATTTGACCAAAACTGACCACGTTGGTCCAATCAAACGGACGTTGGCTGGCACCGGCTGAGAGAGGCGTGTTCAGAATCAGATCTCCTGTCTTGATGCCGCCCTGCAGTGAAGATGGCGGAGAGAAGAGAC
This sequence comes from Pimephales promelas, assembly GCF_988280905.1. Classification (NCBI taxonomy): domain Eukaryota; kingdom Metazoa; phylum Chordata; class Actinopteri; order Cypriniformes; family Leuciscidae; genus Pimephales; species Pimephales promelas. The sequence goes on along the minus strand of NC_142772.1, from coordinate 37,015,650 downwards.
GGCTGTCTGAAGCCTACTAACAGAGAAAGCCTTTGAGTGCATGCGGTCTTCTGTAGAGCATTTGTGTAGTTAGGTGAGTAAAAGAGAAGAGTGTGTCGAAAACTCTCTGATATTTATTCCTGTCGACATTTAGCAGAATCACGCTAAGGTTTGAGTGCCGCACACGGCTCTTTTCAATGGCTAACACACGGATCAACTAATCGAAGCATAGATCGGTTTCTGCAGAGCAAAACAAAAAGCGCCCTTGTAACGTTAATTGTTTTATGACGAGAAGATTCGACACTAAAATGCTGGGTTTTTTGGTATCTGCTGTGTAAAATGTAACCATATCGCTTTTACTTACTCATAGCCGACCAATTAGCAAAGGCCTTTAGGCTTGTGGTTCATTATAACAGCTTTCAAATACAGTGTTTACTTGCCGAGCCTTTTGTTTAGCAACAACACTCCATTATTTTCATCGCGACATACAAATGCACATTTAGTCGGTTGTGTTAATACGGTCTGTGGCATACGACATCATAAGCGTATGGGTAACGTTAATTAAATATGCATATGAGAAGTTTAGCCATCTAGACGTTTTTATGGTGCTCTTTGAATTTCTCCTGATGTTTCGTTTTTTTCCCTTTCTTTCAGCACTGACAGAAGATCTGGCTTTCCATGATGGACAGAGTTTAGATGTGGTGATCTTTTAAGCTGAATGCATTGTGATTTCCAATAATTGAGACAGTGATTTCTAAAAAGCTGTCTACATTAATGAAAAGAACAATGTAGTCAGCTTAGCATGTTCAACCATTCACATGACTATTATTAAATAGGTGTCTTGAGTTGTGTAATGTGTTCATGCATGTGTTAAGGCTTTTTAGCTGAATTAGACAGTTCCCTTCCCAATTGCTTTCTCGTATAATTTTTAACATAGCTTGTTTTAAAGAAATTTAACATGGATCTGAATGAGATTTTACCTCCCCTCCCATTGGAGCCACCAGACGCAGTATTTGCGGGGAATGATTACTGTATAGCACCTCCACCACCTCCCCTGCAAACGTCCAGTGACGCAGAGGAAATGGACGTTAGCTCTGGTGGTGATGGACACCAACACACCCCAGCAGTGGACAGGGATGAACAGCTTCTCCTCAACAAGCGCACATTGTCCGTTAGTAGCTGCCTGTCAGATAATTCTGAGCCCATGGCTAAGTGCCCTCGAACCGCTCGCCACGCTCCCCCAGTTACCAAGTTCTTACCTGATCTAAAACTCCTCAAAGATGTCAAGATTAGTGTCAATTTCTCTGACAGCAGCAAGATCAAAGACAGGAAGGTGTTGTATACTGGTTTAGGGCAGGTTAGGAATGAAGATCAGGGCCTAAATGGCGAATTGCATGATTCTTTAAAGCAGAGAAGTGTTCCGGGCAGCTCGAACATGAGCTTGGGTTTAGCTAGAAACTGCAAAGAGCTGGAGATAGAGCAGGAGAACAAGGTTGAGTTTGCCGTGCTGGACGACCTGGAAGATTTCAGCGAGAACTTTGTGGAAGCAGAAGATGGAGAGCAGAGTGGTTTCAGGTCTCAGATGATAGCTCAGCAGGAGCACGCGCAAGAAGAGGACCTGAATTACTGCTATGAGGTAAAATGCATGGTCTTCACTTTCTGTTCAAATTAAAAAATTACATTATAATGTAGGTTAATTATTGTCATCTAAACCTCTGAATGCCCATCATTCAAAACATCTACTGAAATGTGTATTTACCACAAATAGAGCACGTGTCTTTCATTCATCAAGATGGATACTGGAGTGTAACAAGGTGGTCCATCTGAAGAACATTTGAATTACAGCTCCCAAAGTGGGCTTGATTCAAATCTGCTTCTCAGCGTATGTTTACATGATGACATGTCATTGGCTGCCAGTGTCTTACCCACCTACTCTTCCAGGAGGACTTTGACAATGATGTAGATGCCCTGCTGGAGGAAGGCATGCCCATGCCCAAGAAGAGGCGTCTGGCTGAAGACAAGTTCGCTGGAGACAGTGATCACCATTCGGATGGGGAGTCCGGAGTTCAGCCCATGATGACCAAAATTAAGACCGTTCTTAAGAGTGAGCCCTCTAGTCATAAATGCAGTTGCTACTTTAAAATGTTAGACTGCATTACTTTAAAATGTCTTAAGGGATAGTTCATCCAAAAATGAAAACTCTTGTTTAATTTTCATTTTTGGGTGAACCTCTATCTTTATATTAATACCCAAAGGTGATGGCTCTTTTCAAACTCATGTATATTATAGTTTTCTGTACTTTTATTCTCTTTGAGAATTAAATTAAGCTCATTGTGTGTTTTTATTTATATTAGGTCTGTCAGTTAAACGCGTATTTAACACCGTCAATTTTTTTTAATCACACGATTAAAAGTCTTTTTGGCCTTGCACACTTTGTGTTTTTTCACATGGTTTTGCAACAGGATGTGGCGCATACAGGATTTTGTGTTGCTTCGTCTGCCAAAGCGCAAGTGTGGATCTAGCTAGACCGAGGTGTTGTGCCTAATTTCGCCCGCCTGCCAAATTATTACCCCCTCGTTGAAGTCAGTTTCTGATTGCCTAATCCTAACCCCAGCCCTAATCCTAACCACAGCTAATCCTAAACCTACCAATACTAGGGGGGTAATAATTTGGCAGGGGGTCGAAATTCAGCACAAAACAGGCACACTTGTTTGGGCTTGCGAGCCCGCCAAATAGTAGGTTAATGTTAAGTTTGGAGTGGATGGATAGTGCGAGATGCCGAAATGGATATTAGTAAATTCTGAATGGAAAGTGTATTTTTAAAAAGTTAATATCGTCAATATCAGGACCTCGTCAGTATTTCTTTCACCCTTTTATTGATGGACAGTGATTGTGTGAGAGATTATTTGTTCCAAGTGAGAATCTTAGTGTGAAATTGAACACAGTAAATGCCAATGTTGTTTTCAATAAAAAACATTTGCACAAAGCAAGCCGATCCATTTTTCCATGTTGATGAGCATTGAAATTTGAAAAAATAATGGGACAAAAAGAAATTTAGAATAGATAAAAATGTGTTAATCGCGAGTTAGCTATGACAGTGCGATTAATCGTGATTTGAATATTTTAATCGTTGACAGCGCATACATTAATAAATTTTCTCATTATCATTCAGTTAGCTGCATACTGTTAAAGTTTTGGGTCGGTAAAAATTCTTTCATGCTCACCAAAATAGCATTTATTTGAATACAGTAAAACTGTAATTTAAAAAGAAAATATTACAATTTAAAATAACCATTCTCTTTTCATATATTTTGAAATGTAATTTATTCCTGTGGCAGCAAAAGCTGAAATTTCTTTTCAAAGCTTAAAAACAGGTTAATATTTTGTGGAAACTGATAAATATTTTTCACTTCAGGATTCTTTGGCTCAAAATATCAGCATTTATTTAAAATGGAAATCATTTGTAACAATGTAAAAGTATTTTCGGTTACTTTTAAACAATTTAATGCATTATTGCTGAGTAAGGATATTAATTTAATTAAAAAAAAATTGTAGTGTATATTCTGTACCAGACTAAAAGTAAATTGTCATGTTTTTTTAAATTCAATTTTGGCATTGTGAAAATAAATGAGTTTTTCAATTATACTGTTTAATGTTGTTTTAGTTAACAAATGCTTATTTTAGTTTTTGTGAGTGACTTAATGATAATTCAGAACAGATACTTGCATAGGACTCTGTGACTCTAGTTTGTCATCATTGATTGACATTTAATATTATTATTTTTATTATTTATTTTTATTGCTTTTTTTTTAAGGTCGTGGGCGTCCGCCAACTGAGCCGTTACCCGATGGGTGGATCATGACATTCCATAACTCTGGCATTCCAGTCTACCTCCACCGGGAAACCAGAGTTGTGACCTGGTCCAGACCATACTTCCTTGGAACAGGAAGCATTAGAGTAAATGTTTTAAGTCATCTAAGATAAGACTTTCATGATAGTATGTCTTGGTGCATCATTTCTGCTTACAATTGAATTGATCTTTATGTTCTAATGCACCTCATTTCTGTATTCTACTCATTTCCCCCCTAGAAACATGACCCACCAACCAGTAGCATTCCCTGCTTGCACTACAAGAAAATGAAGGAACATGAAGATAGGGAACAGAATGGAGAGGTGACTCCGACAGCAGAGGTGTCTCCTGCCAAATCTGGAGAGGAGGGCGTCTCATCAGAGAGAGCTGATGAGCCTGACTCCACTGCCACAGAAGAGCTGACTGACAGACCAACATTAGAAGATCCAGATCCTGACATCATGGAACCAGGAGGATCCTCCGAGGGGAAGGAGAGCCAAGCCTGTGATACTGCACAGGGAGCGCTGGGCCAGGTCAGAGCCAAGGTGGAGGTTTGCAAAGATGAGTCTATTGGTAAGAGAATTAGGTTTTATTCTCTCTTGTGCATCATTATTCAATATACACATGGTTTGTGAATAATAATCTTCTTGTGACTTGCATTCCAGAAATTGAAGAGTTTAGAAGCTACCTAGAGAAGTGCTTTGATTTTGAGCAAGTGACAGTGAAGAAGTTTCGCACATGGGCTGAGCGCAGACAGTTCAACAGGGACATGAAGAGGAAGCAGGCTGAGTCTGAGAGGCCCATCCTGCCGGCCAATCAGAAACTCATCACACTGTCGGTACAAGACGCACCCACAAAGAAAGGTACCTGTCTGAGAGTCTGTACATATATGAAATGTATAGCACAGAACGTGGCGTTTTGACAAGACTGACCATGTTTATATTTCAGAGTTTGTAATCAACCCCAATGGGAAGTCAGAAGTGTGCATTTTACATGAGTATATGCAAAGAGTACTCAAAGTTCGACCAGTTTACAACTTTTTTGAATGTGGTAAGTAGAATAATGCATAAGACTAAAAGAAAGCCAGTAATGAGCTGTTAGTGTGTCACATCTGCAGTATAATTTGCATTTTGCAGTTATGCTAATGAACTGTCACTTGGCAGAAAGGGTTGTGGTTTTATTGCAATTGATTATTTCAATGCTGTTGTAAAAGCAATAAGCCCCTTAAGGCCATGCCGAACAGTTGAAAAGATTTTGGGCTTGATGTTGTGCCAATTTCCTCTAATCATGGTGAGATTGCTGTAATATATGGTCTATTGAGGTATTATCTTTTTTTAAATGAAATATAAAGGCCTTAATGTAACATTTTGTTTGCACAGAAAACCCAAGTGAACCCTTCGGAGCCTCAGTCATTATAGATGGTGTTACTTATGGCACAGGAACAGCAAGTAGTAAAAAACTTGCCAAGAATAAAGCTGGTACCTTCTCCCCTCTCTTCATTTAAATCTTTTGCAAAAATATATATTTGTATGAATAGATTACTATAAACATTTATTTGACGAGAACAGTAATTATTCATACTGTTGTTCTCTTTTGGACAGCTCGAGCAACACTGGAGATTCTCATTCCTGATTTTGTGAAGCAGACGTCAGAGGAGAAGCCCGCGGAGGGAGATGAACTGGAGGTATTGCTCTTCTTTCTGAATGAAGACATTTGATCTTTGGTCTTTTCTTTGTGGTACTTAAGGTTGTTTATTTCCTTCTCCCATCTCACAGTATTTTAATCATATTAGTATTGAAGATTCAAGAGTGTACGAGCTGACAAACAAAGCAGGTTTACTCTCACCATATCAGATCCTTCATGAGTGCCTTAAGAGGTATGTTATGATGTAGTTTATACAACCAGACAGTCTGTGGGTGCTTATTATTATCATCATGTCTGTTTGAAAAGCATCTGAAGATCTGTTGCTTTCTGTTCCGTAGAAACCATGGCATGGGTGACACCAGCATCAAGTTTGAGGTGATTCCAGGAAAGAACCAGAAGAGTGAATACGTCATGACATGTGGGAAGCACACTGTGCGCGGCTGGTGTGAGTATCCATGCTTAAAAAAAAAAACTTTTATTTTAACAACTCTGTACAATTGTGAGTAAATCACTCGCATATGCGCCCAAAACCTCACGCTAGGTGACTCATTTGAAATATTCTTTGTCTATTTTAGTTTACAAATTAACTTCGCCAATGGCTAGTAAATTGCATGATTGCAGTCGCCTGTGATTTGAGTTAAGTTTAACACTAGGGATGCTCATTTCGGCTAATTTTCCCGACCGACAGCCGTCACTCGTTATCTGACTAACACCAAACTGTTAACCGATAAGATTATAATAGCCTATTGAATTAAATAAAAATAAAATTGACGAGTGTCTGACCCATTAAAAATAGAAAACATTTTTTTCTCGGGTTTATTTTAACGTGCAAAGAGCAGAACAGATGAACAACAGAACCCAGATTCACATCAAATTTTCATGCAATTGACAGTGGCAACAGAAAAACAGAATAAAATAATATAAAAAATATATATATACAATAGGTATACACTTTTTTTTATTACTTAAATTAACAAATTAAATTGACAAAATAAATCACTGAATCTGTGAAAAAAAAATGTGATCAACACATTGTTGAGTTTTTATTTAAAAAAAAGTAACATCATGTCTGTGGGGTTAGTATGGAGTGCACAGCCTGTTGAGTTTGACCCGTGACAGAAAACACATGATTTGAGATAACGCCTCGCCAGAGTACTTCTTCGGGAAGCGACTTTCATTTGCCATCATTTGGAGGTTTGCTTCGCTAATGATATTGCATTGTACTTGTTACTGCTGCTGTATTTTAATACCATGTAGCATATTTTTCATACTAACTTCCTTGGCCCTTGCTGTCGGAATGGTCCCGCATAGTACTTTTCGCTCGCTTTTTTTTGTCCTTTCTTATTACAGACTGTTTACCTGTCTTTAATAGTGTTTGCAATTTATATTTTATTAATGTTGAATCTTTGCATTGTTCTTGCATTCCATGTAAAAAATTTTACTAGGCAATGGCGACTCAAGCTTCAGTGTGTCCGTATAGGTTTGTTTAAAGCACGGAAGTAAAAACCTATGTTTCACACTGCTAGACTTTTGCAATAAGTGTTGTTCCAACCCTGCAGGTTATTCACAAGCCACATAGCTAATACTGTTAACTCTTGTTGACCGCAGGTAAAAATAAGAGGGTTGGAAAACAGCTGGCGTCACAGAAGATTCTCCAGATGCTTCATCCTCATGTCAAGAACTGGGGCTCACTGCTGCGCATGTATGGCAGAGAAAGCAACAAGATGGTAAAAAAGGTCAGCGCTGTCTTTATCAAATCATACTCTGCATATGTGTTTAGAAGGGGAAATCTTTTGTTTTTATGTGGTTGTAATGTTGAATTCTCGTCGTCTTCAGGAGAACTCAGATAAGAGTGTGATTGAGCTTCAGCAGTATGCCAAAAAGAACAAGCCAAACCTCCACATCCTCAACAAACTACGAGAGGAGATGATGAAACTGGCTCAAGAAAGGGTATAGCCAGCCACTCCCAGCCAAATATTGGACACTTTGGATAAATGAACTCCTCTTTGGACGAGTTGATCCATTGCAGTCGATCAAAAATAAATTCTGTAAAGTGACAGCTAAACAGCTTTTCTAGTGCGTACTAATTTGTCTTTTTCTATTCGTTTCAGGAGGTGGCAAGAAAGAAGCCGAAGATGACTATAATGGAGTCTGCTCAACCTGGCAGTGAACCTTTGTGTACTGTTGACGTCTAGCAAACCCTCATCCAGCAACTTGTGATAGCAGATAGCACTGACCAATGGTAATAGTTCTATAACAAAAGGTCATCGCAGCGTTACTGACTTATGCATTACTTTGCTGTGCAAAATGGCAATACTAGTTACATTTCTATCAGATTTTTGAGCTCTATTCCCAGTCCAATTATTGCCCATAACGAATGGGTTCATTTAGAGTTGTATACATGCACAGGGAAGGTAGAGTGAGCATTAAATACCTCCAGATGCACTTCTGCACCTGAAAAGTGCACAAATAATGATGGCCGTTGACAATGCCTATATGAAAATCATACAAAATGTGTATTAAGTATTACAGATGCTTTTAAGTTTGTGGCTTTTAGATGTGAATAAAAATGTTGCTTTTCCCTTCTTAAACGGCAAATTCATTTCATATTTACTGTGCAACTACGGATCTCGGTACTCTTTACTGATGTGTTTTTCAGACATTTTACAAGGATTGGTTCCTTTGTCAGCTGTGGCATGCAGAGTTGTTCATTCAGTGCACGTGATCTTTTATCTGGAAAATAGTTTATAATGACTTAAAGTGTGTGGGTTTTCTTTAGTGGCCATGTCTAGTTCTTATTGGCATGTGACGCATTTAAATGTTGTATTTCTAAAGCATTTCATATGCACACTTACCTTCCAACTGCTGTTAAGAAATGCACTAATGTTGGAACTATTTCCTTGTGTGTGTGTGTGTGTGTGTGTGTGTGTGTGTGTGTGTGTGTGTGTGTGTGTGTGTGTGTGTGTGTGTGTGTGAAATGAACAAGCCGTTTGTTTTAATTTCAATTAAGGGGTGATGCACACCAATGGTCAACTTGACCAGTTGCTCTACTTGTTCAGAAAGCACAAGTGTTTGAGGTACTCTAGTTCGATGAGGAAGACATCAGGGATATAGAATGCTTGTGTATGCTCCTTTTTTGCATTAGATACTGGTTGGTAATCTTCATTAGGGTAGGGAAAAATGGTAAATGTTGCCTTAGTGTGTTCCCCTTTCCCTGATGGTACCTTGTGTTTCAAAAGGGAAACACCTCTCTTAAATCTGCATTTGTGATGCTATATGTTAGATATTTGAGGAGTGACGCTTGCTTTATGCTGTGATATTTTAGAGAAAATGCCTTCTATGCATGTGCTTTTTTGAGTTTGTCTTAAATTCTGTATGGTTTTGTGGACATTTTGCTGAGGTGATTGTGCTTGTTTGGTTCAGATATTATCATGGTGTATTAGTTTGAACCATATTAATTATTTCAGAAGGCAGTTTACCTAAAAACAGGTGGTGACTCCATACCTCGAAGAAAATCAGACCGTGTCGTTGTATTCAATAGCTTGAAGAGCAGTGTGAACCAAAGCTTTAAGTCTTATGCATTTTTATAGAATATTGCTGCATAGCTATTCATAATATATCTAAACATACATGGAATTGTTAAATAATAAAAAAGATGCAATAACTGCTGGAATAAAATGATGGTCCCTGTTTGAAGAAAACCACCACTTCCCTAAAACTATTACCGCTGGGTATCGATTCAGATGTTCCAATTTGTTTTTTTTTTTTGCTAGCTCGAATTCGATTCGACTCAATGAATATAGACTTAATACAAATCTTATATTTATAAAAAAAAAAGAACAGTGAACATAAGTTCACAAGTAGTTAATTAATACAAATAAATTAAGTATATTAAACATTTTATTTTAGGTACACTTGGGTACAATAAAACAGAACCCAACTCTTTATTTCAAATGCATAAAATGAATAGACAGGATTTTGATGCAAGATGAAAAATGTATGCTGAAAGTCAAAACGGTTGCATGCATTGACCAAACAGGATCAGGTTATTTTATGTGTAAGATAAAACAAACAATCTCACAGCATTATCTGTAACGTGGAGTCTGCAGGCCTATGAACAATGTAGAATAACTAATACTGGCCTTTGGGTAATAGATAAATATGGAAAAAAAAATAATTTGTGGCCTTTGATATAATCGATTTTGAATCGACCAAATAAAAAATTGAAAATTTCATATTTTTTTGCCCAGCCCTAGAAACTATTAAAGGAGAAAAAAAAAATCAGAATCAGGTTTTCTTGGGACAGCGACTAAATGCAGTGCACTGTCAGTGAATTTAGTGTTTTAGTTTGTGTGCTTCTGAATGTTATCTGTTTGTGAAGACACTTTTCCTGTTTTCAATGAGCACAAGGCTGCTGCCATACTAAGAGTGCTTAGAATATGCTTTTCCAATAAATGTCTGGGGTGTACGACTTGTCCTGTCAGTCTTGCCAAGTGAGTATTAGTTATGAAGAAATGCGTGCTTTTTAATGCACTATCGTTGAAGGGATAACGTTGAATGATTTAGCTGCAAGTAACGCTGCCTAAATCCATTTCTTTTAATGTGACATGATTGCTGATACAGTGATTTTGTTTATGCAAATAAATTGATGACCAGAAACTGATGTCTTGTGCTGTTTTTGGGTTGTTTTAATGCAAACAAAAGAGAAAAAGGACACATTTACAAAAATATGGTAATGTTTGAGCACTTTGATCAAGTCAGGTAAAATCTGGAAACAACAAAAGCATTTGAAATACATTGTTTTTTCTCTCGAAGGTAAGGACAGCAGGGCTTCAGGTCTCTGTGGGCTGACTGTCAGTATTGGAGCTGTAGTCTACTCTTTCAAACAGTAGGATGGTTTCACAGTGCATGGTCTGAGGGAAGAGGTCAACAGCCATGGCTCTCATCGGACGGAAAGCGGCTCCTTTAACACGGTTCGAAGGAGCTCTACAGAGACTTTTAGACAAACAATTTATTTCTTTATTTATATTTTATTATTCACCTTTTCCACTCAAACCACCTACATATGTAATACTGATATTTAACAATTCAATCAATTTGTGATAGATTTGATGTCCCTGCCCTAAAAATGTACTTGTTATATCCTGTTTGACATTATGGAAGTAAAATTAGTTTAAAAATGCATTTTGTGTTGACTATAAATGGAAATTAAACTTACTCAATGAAATTGTTCATTGCTGCTTTGGCATTGCAGGCGACATAGACGAGTCTCTTCAGATGCTCGGCTCTTCTGATTGCTAGAATAACTTTGGAATCTGGTAAGAGTGATAAAATTGATCAAAACTTAAAAACACCACGTCTACAAGTTAAAAGCAGTAATATCAAGATACTACAAGAGTACTTTACGTACGTAGCCCTGCTCTCGGAGGATCTACGATTGCCGTGACGTTGGGGGACACCACAGCATTAAGAACAGTGGGTAACACATCTTCAGCCTTTCCACAGTGGAATTCCACATTGGTCAAGCCTGAAAATGTACATTTGAAGTCTGAGTAGATCATGGGAGATGAGATAGAGAGAAAAAATAGCACTCTGGCTTACCATTAGCTTCAGCATTAGCCTTAGCATCTTGCACAGCCTCCTGACACAATTCAATGCCAATCACCTTCTTCACCCTCTGTTAATCACAACACAGAATTTTGTATTTTTCTAAGAAGGCTAACTGATGTTCTGAGAACAGTTTTCTGTTTTTTTGTGTGTGTATTTTTAGAAGCAAACGCCACACCTTTGCCAGTGAGATGCCGATGGTTCCTGTTCCACAGCACACATCCAGCACAGTACTGTCCTGGTCCAGTTGAGCCCATTCACCCACAGCAGAGTACAGAACCTCAGCAGCAGGTGTGTTCGTCTGGCAGTATCAAAATAAAAATCATAATATTGTAAACTTTTCATTAGCAATAATGCAGGACATTTAATCATATCCTCTACTTAACAGGGGTGTAACGATACCCTCATGTCATGGATCGATACATATCACGATACGATATTATTGTAATGCACCAAGACATATGGTAAAAAGGTTAACAAAAAATGTACTAAATTTGGTATTATATTGGGGTGGAAATAAACATGCTTGGACTTAAAATACAGAATTATTTTAGACGAATATGCTTGCTACTATGCTCCTACTACTAATTATTCTGAATCACATACATGATGGCATAAGGAAATTAGTTTCCTTTTTAACTATTGTAGCCGGGTTCAAGTTTTATTCTCAAGTTCAAAAGCTTGGAGTGAGATCGCATGTGGTTAGAGGAGGAGCCCTAATGGACCCCCAATATATGAATATAACATATACATTTCATTTATAACATATAATTGTTAAATCTGATAAATTACAGAGCAATACATCACATCAAATATACTCCTTAATGTTATATTTCAAATTTACAAATATACAAAAATATAACAAATTGCTCCAAACAGTTTGGAAAAAAAAAATATTTTTGCATTTTGAATGCATCTAGTCGAAATGGGATAATGATTTATTGAACAAATGGACATATTAGAATACATGGTGTGAACTGGTTGTGTGTGTCTCACTGCCAATGCGTGAGACTTGAGAACCCTGATTTTAGTGTAGTGTTAATCCTCAAGAAATTACCTGGAAGAATGAGTGAGGAGAAATGCGAAATTTCAGTCCGAGAAGTTCTTCGAGAATACATTCTTCTCCGGTCACATGTTCACATGGCAGGTCCTCTGTACCCGCAGAAGTCCTGGGTAGATAAGTTAATAAATGAATGTAAAGTGCCCCAAAATCTAAATTAATCTCATTTTAAATTTTGGGGGGGGGCTCACCTTTGTCCCATTCTCACAAAGTACAAAGATGTGAGGCCACTTTCTTTTCCTTCTCCTTCGGTAAAATACTGACGCAGGTTTAGTTTCAGTTCCTCAAGTTCTTCTTCTTGGAGTTTCTAGTTTTTTTAAAAGAATTTTTTTTTGAGTTTGATCGATTAGTCAAATGAATGTCTTAAGTGGACACAAAAATAACCACTGAATAAATCTGTTTTTTTTTTTTTACCTGTGGATTGAAGAAAACAATGGCCATGGTTTGTTTTATCCTGCTTGTTCGTACCGTCAGTTGCCGCCAATGACCTTCATAAGTCTCTGGACTGTATACTGCATATGGAGTGGTCCTGTTCAGGATAACACAAAAATTGAAATACATACACATTGGCTGATGTGTAATGCAGACAAGGATTTCAACCTGAAACACCCTTTCAAAACAAATTTCACTGATAGGCCCATAACTATAATTAGATTTACACACATTAAGCAGTCAACAGTAAATTCATTCACCTGATGAACTGCTGGAACTCCTGCACAACCCTCTTGGCCTCAGAAGACACATGGGTGGTTTCTGATGGACTCACGACTGCACAGGATCCTCCTTTATACTTACCCAATCGAAAGCCCACAGTCTTATCCTCTCCATCTGCTCCCACTCCAATCACAAACTCACACTTATTCCTGTACTCCGTCTGCAAGTATAGGGTCTTTATTAGACAGTGACAATCGAACTCAGTCATGTAGTGTAGTGATAAAGTGATAATAGTCATACTATTAACTTTAAAAGTTACATTAAATCAGTCAGAATGTACTAAATAAGCACCCGCGATCTGTAACCAACCATAGCAACAATACTTGGAATAAGCTGCTTGAGCGTGGTCCGTTAGATCCCTATTGGTCTCCCAAAGGCAAACCATAAGTAGCCTATTATCATTATTCATCACTTTATAGTAGATTTATACTAATTGTATTAAGTGTCTTTAATAAAGTTGGTGGTAAGTTAAATGTGCAAGGGGTGTGACAGAAATGTTAAATATTCAACCTTTCTGAATACCATTGAATAATTCTTACGCTAAATACAGTGGTAATGCCATGAAAGTTTCTGATATTTATTTAGTTAAATATGTTATGTGTTAGATTATAATAATACATGCGAGTATGCGGATGATTTACCTGCACAGGTGATGGTCTTATGGCCTCGAGTGGGCAGCACATTTTGTTGTACTTCTCTTTTTGAACGAACAGCCAGGGAAGCATGGCTTTGTTGTTGTTGCCAATTTCTCTGAGAACAAGCATCAAGGAAGATAGTTGTATTGAAGGAACTTTTACTGACCAACCTAATTTTCTATACCAACAGAGGCACATATTTTCTATTTTAAAAGAAATATCTGGCAGCCATTCATGCATATGCATGTCACCAACCCATCAGAAAATCAGAAATACCTGGTCAGTTTCAGGAGAACACCTTCAACTTCTTTTTCTTTCCTTTTCAGCTGTTCTTCATAAGGCACGTTCCACAAGGGCGTCACAGCATTGGCAATTTGGATATCGAGAGGCTCTTCCTCATCCTCCTCTACCTCCTGGCCACCCGCAGCACGTTTTGCACCCGGCAGGCCACCTTCCGTTTCCTCCTCTTGCTTCCTCTTCTTGAGGATGGGATCAGCTTTGGGCTTTGCCAGCCGTACACTCAGCACTTTACTCTTCCATTGCATGCCGTGCACTGCCTTCATGGCCTTGTCCCTTTCCTCCTGGTTCTTAAAAGTGACAAAGGCAAACATCTGTCTGCTAAACAGCTTGATTTTGTGAGGATTAATCCCATGCTTGTTGAGGAACTTTTTCAGGTCATTAAAACCAATGTACTTGGGCAAGTTTTGAATCTCAACTTTAAAGATCTCTGAGGTAAAGAGATCTCCTCTGATGTAACGGTACACATCACTGGCTGCACCCTCTCCTTCTGCTGCTGTCGCCTCTGTCTGATTCTCTTCGTTTTTCTCCTCCATCAGGTCATCTGGTTCCTTTTCTGTGCTTGCTAATGAATCAGCTGGAACATTCTTGTCAATGGCAACATCTGTCATTTTGATCTGCATGAAATCCCAAAAAAATCTGCTTATTAGACCTTCAAATTCAAGAATCTGTTTTAGCAACGTTATGCAATGTGTTATGCTATAATTCACTTGAAACTAACCAAAATTTCTAGCTTCACCTACAATTATTATACATAGATTTAAGACATCATTAATTGAGAGACTACAATTGGATATTTGTGCTTTAAAAATTATTTTCTCACACAGCAGGACCATTGAAACCAAAAATTAGAGCACAATTATATACAGGATATACACAAGATTCCCTTACACATATGCATGTACATTTTAACATTCTAAAAATACAATGGTATGTTATACGTCAACTAATGGACGGGACAAGACTAAAAAACAAAGCAAGTTGTATGTTTAGGACAATTACATGCAAAGCAAATGGGAAGCAGTTATTTCTGATATTTCTACACATCGCCTGAACAAACCTGCGCTGTCAAATCACCCTGGTATTCTGTGTTCTTCACTCTAAATCCTGAAGGAGCAATAAACACCACTGTGCACTTTACGCATAAGTTACATGCAAGCTGCCATCTTTGAGACAGAAACACGTGTCAAAAGCATAGAAAAGCAGCGCATTGTGGGAAAACCGGTCATATGTTGTTCTTAGATTAATTGTTTTAAATATACGAATTACATTTAAATATCACAGGTAATTTAATTGCATTGTATTTAGACATTTAAATTCGTTTAATTCCAGCGAAGCGTTTAATTTGATCTAACACAATAAAAGCCGAGACTTTTATTTTGAAGTGTAACACAACTGTGGAAAGTAAAGTGCCGAGTCTACTATGACGGACCAAGAAGTTTGGCTGCATTAGAGGTTCGTGTTCGGAAGAGGCTGGCGGAAACAACAAGCACGAATGACTATCAGCTGTTGTTAAACATTACATGATAGTCTGTAAAAGACAACAGGGGGAATAACTCACCGAGAACAGATTATTGAATGAGAGGCCAAACACCTTCGACAGTAACTTAGCTTCTAGCTCGGTGCTATCTGGAACCAAGACAGCGCAAATTACAACGGAAAGACACGTTTATTAAAATAATAGGTGCTGTGGGATTTCAGTCGAACTTCAACCTGGGATGGACGATCCAACAGTATTGAAGCCTTGAATCTGATTCATATAAGGACTGACAGCGGTTTTTCAGTGTTCAGATGTGGCTGTTGGGACTGGAGACGGGAGACGTGTCACTGATAAAGTTAGAGCCACAACGCTGACAGACATTTATTCATCAGCCCAGCCCAAGAGTCCAGTCAGTACATAACCCGGACCTGTAGGGTTTCATATTCACCTTTAATTTCACTGTCTGTTGAATAAGCCTCCCCTGGTGAGGATAGGACGTGTTTTGTCAACATGGGTTCGTTGTTTCGGAGTGAGGAGATGTGTCTGGCCCAGCTCTTTCTGCAGTCCGGATCCGCTTATGACTGCATCAGTGAACTCGGCGAACTGGGCCTGCTGGAGTTCAGAGACGTAAGTGTATAATCTCAATAATGTGTTGATTATGTGTATATTTCCTATTTGAAATATTGACTTGTCTCTTGTTTAGCTGACTGGCTCACAACTCGATGGCTTTTTGTGTGACGTGATATGAATTATGATATTTAATGCTATTTAAATTTTAAAAGCAGAAACAAGTGATCAAGTTTTTAAAAATCGTGTTTATTTCAAACAACCTTTTTAAAGAATAAGGCACAGAGTCAATCACAAAAAACAGAACACTAAAATCAAGCACCAGATCTAAAAGATAAAATGTTTAATAACTTTAGTTATAAAGTTATAAAATATATATACAGTTATGCAATTTATACTAATAACTTTTGCACAATTTTATGATCTCTTATTTAGTTATTAACAAATAATATTTATACAGTGTTTAACTCTGTGTAATTTCAGATAGTTAGAATAGAAATGTCATGAAAGGTTCATTTCCATATTTTAACTTATAATTTGAATGTACATGATTTTCTAATGTGATGTTTATATTTGTTTCAGCTCAACCCAAGTGTGAACTCTTTTCAGCGCAAGTTTGTCAATGAAATCAAGAAATGTGAAGAGATGGAGAGGATTCTAGGTGAAAGCTTTGCTTTTCAATTCTTACTCTAATAAGGCCAAGGGCATAATTACAAAATCATGTTACAGTATTTCAGTAAAATGATAGATCTGTTAAAGGGTCTCAATACTTTCTGAACACATGATCATTGAACCTAAGGTTATTCACATTGAGTTTATTCAGTAAGGTGTATCATTTTTATATGTTGTGATGGCATTTGATCAAAGCTCAGAAACATGATAATGAACTCAAAGTGGGACTTGTGTAACAGGATATCTTCTGAGGGAAATTAAAAAAGAAGACATCCCACTGCCAGAAGGGGAGGTGAACCCAGCTGCACCATTACCCAAACATGTGATTGTCATAATGGTGAGATCTGTTCAACACAGTTCATTTGTTTAGCTCTTGTGTTATTAGTTGACCTTTCAAATTTATTTATTCCGGTCTCAATTCTCACTGGCAGTTGCTTAGTTAAACTAGAGTCCTGCTATAAATATAATTTAAATAATTCTTATTCTGTCTTTTCATAGCTGAGCTATTTACTTTTACTTCTTAAAATCCCTTTTCTTTACACTGATAGAATATTTGGCATTGGCCTTTTCTTAGATCTAAATGCCTATCCATCGTCTTGTTCTTATTTAATTAATTTATTGCCTGTATTTGACATTAATGTCAATCAATCAATTGAAGTCTTTTTGCAGTTCCCTACTAGAAACTCTTTCCTCAATGCCTGTGTATTGATATGAATGCTGATATTTAGTTATGACTGAGGCCTTTGTGCTTTGTTTTAGGAGCAACTTCAGAGACTGGAACTAGAGTTGAGTGAGGTCACCAGGAACAAGGAGAAACTTCAGAAGAACCTTCTAGAACTGACTGAGTACACACATATGCTGCGCATCACACGCAACTTTGTGCACCACAGTGTAGAGGTAGGACATGTGATTCCCTGTCACAAGTTTGTAGCTTTTGTTTGAGCTTAAAGAAAAAAGAAGTTTGACTGGTGGAAGGATTTACCATGCTTTTGTCATTCATTATCTTAGTGTTATTGTTAAACAAACAGCTCCATATGAATCAAAGGCTTAAAAAAATCTTAGTTCAGTCTTGTCTGTTTTTTGTTTCTCTGTCTGTGGATGTTTTTGATACATGACCATGTTTGACCTCTTTGGTGTAATTGAAAGGAATTTGGAGTCACCTGATTTTCACTGACTGACAGAACTTTTAATTCTTGATCTTGGAGGCTATAATGCGTCTAGGGCTGGCCAATATGGCAAAGGGAAAAAAAAAGACACACACACACAAGGAGTAAAAGTTATTTCACATTCTCCCCAATGTTGTCATGAACAATTGTTCATATTAAAGGCTATGAATGCAAATAAAGTGAATGTAACCATGTATGCTATTGCAATGCTTTATATTGTATGCAAAAAAAAGTTTGTCATGAACAAAAGTTCATATTAAAGGCTATGAATGCAAATAAAGTGAATGTAACCATGTATGCTATTGCAATGCTTTATATTGTATGCAAAAAAAAGTTTGCATACAATATAAAGTAAAAAAATCACATTGCAATGTAACATTACAATCTAAAAACAAAAATTATGTTTTTTAAAGCTGAAGATAATTTCACTAAACTAAAATGAAAATAAATTTGATTACTCCATTACGATAGTCACTTTATAGTTTTTGCTATCATAAAAATACAATTACTTTTTATAATTTATAGCAATAGCAGTCTATTAAAAATATATTTTAGTCAGAATTATTGCATCCTTTCCTGTTCCGCTCCGTCTGTTTGGCGCACATGCGCGTGACTGCACTCGTTCATTGTATGAAGTTTTAAGTGTGTGAAGTTTAGCGGAGACTCACTTGGGGAAGGCTTGTCCAATCCCAATAGCAAAATGGAAATATTTGCATTACTTTCTAACATTTACAGATTAAGAATATATCTGAAAAGATATGCACTAAGGACAACACCACATCTCAAAAGTATCTGTCATTTACTTGCTGATGGGGCAAACCGCTTCAAACTATAATTATCAATTATATCTTAAGAGTTATTTTAAAGCCCTTAATATAAAGCAAATCTCATGTTTAGGGCAAATTGTATAATGCACTTTCCTCGCAGCAGCTCACTCTGTCTCCTCCACTATTTTTCCGATGCGCTCATAATATCACACTACTGTACTGTATATATATTGATATAAACGGTATTGCCTCATTCTATATCGTTTACAAAAAAATATTGACATATATAAATATATATATAGGACATGACTCAATATACCACATATGTGTTTGTGAATCTAATATCTTGTTTCTGTGTTTCTGCTTGTGTATGATTAGAGGGAGTCGACACAGGCCCAGTATGAAGAGTTTCCGTTTCTAGAGAAAGAACCTGTGATGGACTACACCAGCATGCAGAGGCTTGGAGCCAAGCTTGGGTGAGCAGTGTTATAAAACATAAAGTTGAAAGGATACTTCACTTGTCTGCGTTCTGCTCTGGCTCACCAGCAGTTAATGTGATTTCATTTTCAGAACCACTGTTGCACTCCTTCTGTGTGCAGCTCAATTGTTTTGAGTCATTGTTGTATAGTTTAAAGGGCTTGCTCGCTCAACTGTATGTGAACATGCAGTGAAATGCAGGAGACAGTGTATACTCAGGCATTAAAGGGATATTTGACCCAAAAATAAAGAAAGAAATAAAGTTTTCAATTCATGCCACTGTTGTAAAGTTGAGCTTGTAATCCTCTGTCCCTGCTGCTCAGGTTCATTTCTGGGCTCATCCAGAGCGTAAAAATCGAGGCATTTGAGCGTATGCTCTGGAGAGTGTGTAAGGGCTACACCATCCTCAGCTACTCTGAGGTAGACGAGCTTCTGGGTGACCCTGATTCGGTGAGACCAATTGGCATTTGTTTATCTTTTTGCTAACACAAATGCATACTTGCTTCAGTTTCTAGCCATCAGGTTTTTTGTGATGGTCTATTCTGTCTGTTTTTTTCAGGGAGAGCCAACCAGGAATGTGGTCTTCCTCATCTCCTACTGGGGAGATCAGATTGGACAGAAAGTTAAGAAGATATGTGACTGGTAACTTAGTTTTTAAATTAAATTATTGTATTCTACTTTTACTTAGTGATTCTGTTAATCAGTCTGGTTTAAAGAACTTTACTTGTTGAGCTACCATATATCTGCTGCATTTAACTATAACGCACTAACGCCACTGAGACAGACGGGGAGGAGATGCTGCTGTTTATAAAGATTTCTAAATCTTGTTCCCTGTTACATTTAGGGGAAGGTTCATGACTTTCATTTCTTCATTTTATTTGAATTCTTTCTGAGTATTTCTAATTTTTAGAAAGTAGAAGTGCTGTAGCTTTAAAAAGATTGTTTTTTTTTTTGGTTTCCATAGCTACCACTGTCACTTGTACCCGTACCCCAACAGTAACGAGGAGAGAACAGATGTGGTGGAGGGGCTTCGCACACGTATTCAGGACTTGCACACGGTGAGTCAGGATGAACTTGTTTTCTCATTTGTTTAAGTTGTTTAAGCAATAAAAGAGACTTTTGGTTAGGCAAATCAGACTAATTCATTAATGTTTTTTTTAATACACATTTAAATTCAGGTTAGTTTCAAAGGCATTTGAGTTTGCTTGTGACCGCTCTGTAAGAGAGAGAAAGAAGATTGTGTTAGTGGCCCAGCTAAGCACATGATATTCATGAGCTCTAGGCTCTGGATAAGTCTCCACTAGCGAATCATGTGTATTTGATACTCTCAACACACACTGTTCCTTTCAGGTTCCTGTTCAAGTGTCATAAACAGGACCTACAAAAATGAAACGTCTATTTCTGTGCTTTAAATGTTTTATGTTCATCTCAGCACACTGTTCAGAAACCAGGGCAATGAATGCCATGTGTGGCTGCTCGTGTCATGTGTTATTGACCTTCTGGAAAATACACACATCCTATAGACCTAATTAATACTTCTAGAACAGCAGTTTTCTACCTGTATAGATCTTTTCTCTTATGATTATGACAAAGTTGCTGGTTTTCAACTTATTTTTAGCACATTAACACTCTTCTATTGCGTTGTTGAAATGCTTTTGGTGGTTTCTTCATAGGTTCTTTACCGCACTGAGGATTACCTGAGGCAGGTGTTGATCAAGGCCTCAGAGTCTGTGTACATTTGGGTAATCCAGGTTAAGAAAATGAAGGCCATATACCACATCCTCAACCTCTGCAGTTTTGATGTCACAAACAAATGCCACATAGCTGAGGGGTGGTGTCCTGTAAACGATCTGCCTGCTCTTCGGAGAGCGCTAGATGATGGATCGGTAAGCAACGTGACATTATTTCAATTCAAATACATCTGCACATATCCTGTGACATTTTTGTTGTTTTGTTTCATCAGAGGAAGAGTGGAGCTACAGTTCCATCATTTGTCAATCGTATCCCCAGCAGTGACACTCCACCGACCCTCATACGCACCAACAAGTTTACCTCAGGCTTTCAGAATATAGTGGACGCTTACGGCGTGGGCAGCTACAGAGAGGTCAACCCAGGTGAGAGGGCAGCTGTTCAAAAGACAACAAGGGGACATTTTTTTACATCCTCAATCATATATGCATGTCCTCAATGCTGTGTGTGATATGAAAGCTTTTTTTTATCACACCTCACAGCTCCATATACAATCATTACCTTTCCCTTCCTGTTTGCCGTGATGTTTGGAGACCTCGGGCACGGCATCATCATGGCACTGTTTGCTCTGTGGATGGTTCTCTATGAGAATGACCGCAAACTGAAGAGAACCAGGAATGAGGTGCATTCAGCTTGCTTTTTTGACATGGCTGTATTTGCCTACAACCAAGCATTAACTTTCTTCTCTCATTCTCTCATTTAAATGTGTTTTTTTAAATTCGAAGACATTATTAGTAATAGTTTACTGTTCATGTTTCTGTTAACTGCAGTTTGATTAACATTGTATTCATTTGTTTAGATCTTGAACATTTTTTTCGAGGGCCGTTACATCATCCTGTTGATGGGCTTATTTTCAGTCTACACCGGATTAATATACAACGACTGCTTCTCCAAATCACTCAACCTATTCGGCTCGGGATGGAATGTCAGTGCCATGTTCAAGAATGGAGACTGGGAGTGAGTGTTCACAGAATACAGTGTACTGCATCACAGGAATAAATTACATTTTCAAATGTAATAATATTTCACAATATAGTTTTACTGTATGTTTATCAAATAATGGCAGCCTTGGTGAGCAAAGGAGACCTCTTTCAAAAACATTCCAAAATGTTACTGTCCCCACATTTATGAATGGCAGTGTAATCCATGCAATCATATATCTAATGAAGTCAATAAATGGTAAATTTGAAATCCTCTTGAATTTTTTACAAGACATCCACAACGCTGACAGCAAAATTTGAAGCCTTGTGCTGGTGGAGATGATGCAATGCAGTTTTATTTGTAGGGAACATCAGATTTCTTGTGACTTTAATATGCTCTCTTTTTCTCCTCTTCCTAAGTTGGAGCACTGTCAGCTCAAACCGCTTGCTTGCACTGAATCCAAACATCACAGGAGTCTTTAAAGGGCCATATCCTGTGGGAATAGACCCGGTAGGTCTCTGACTTCATTTTATTACGATATAATCAAAACAAATGAATCAGTTTACCATCACCTATAAAAACAAGTGTAACAGAGAAAGTCTGTTTTGTATATAGCATAGATTATATGTTGTATATTGTGTATCCACTGGGGTGGAATATCAATGTACAATGTACTTACCAGTGAACGACACAGTATATATAAACAACACAATAATAAGAACTGAAATGCAGGAGTTCTGCAACTTAACGTAGGATATTGCCACAATGCACGATTAGGAATGTATGCATTTCACTGTACTTCTTAGGTGAATGAAAAGCTATGAGTCTTGATAAAATGTATTTTATAATAGTTGATTTGCTCTCTCTGTAGATCTGGAACCTGGCATCAAACCGTCTCACCTTCCTGAACTCCTATAAGATGAAGATGTCTGTGATTGTAGGAATAATCCACATGACTTTTGGAGTCGTCCTTGGCGTTTTCAATCACCTGTGGGATATTTGAAAAGCTATTTTCAATAGATCCGTGTTAAATGTTGTGACTTTGATCCTTCTAATGCTTCATTTGTTCTTCTGTTCAGGCACTTCAGACGGACATATAATCTGTACCTGATATTCATTCCCGAGCTTCTCTTCCTGCTGTGTCTCTTCGGCTATCTGGTCTTCATGATCATCTATAAGTGGCTGTTTTTCACAGTCCGAGACTCTCAGACAGCTCCCAGCATCCTCATCCACTTCATCAACATGTTCCTGATGCAGGGAGACACTAACCGACCTCTTTTCCCTGGACAGGTTAGACTCAAAGAACCAGATGTGCAGTCATTCTAATTTTACATGCTAAAAAGATTGGTTTATTTTTATTTACTTTCCCTCTTACACATAGGCCGGGCTTCAAGTGTTCCTGGTCATTGTGGCCGTGTTCTCTGTGCCTGTGTTAATATTGGGAAAACCTCTCTACCTCTACTGGCAACACAAGGGCAGAGACCGGCTGAACATGTACAGGGTGAGGGGATCCTCTTTTTGTGTGTGTTCTCCAGTTAGCTGAAGCCTGTTGGCTCATGTTCTCTCTCTCTGTAGGGGTATCAGCGTGTGCGACGGAACAGTGAGGAGGAGCTCTCTCTCATGCAAGTTCATGATATGGAGGAAGGCAGCAGTCTGGACAGCCACTCCTCCAGCTCTGACAGCCAATCAGAGGAGGTGAGACATTCGGAACCAACCAGTTTGGTGTGAATAAACAACTTTCCCTATGAGCCTAAGAATGTTTCCTTTCTTCTACAGCTTGATTTTGCAGATCTGTTCCTCAATCAGTCCATCCACACTATAGAGTACTGTCTGGGCTGCATCTCTAACACTGCATCATACCTCCGCCTGTGGGCTCTCAGCCTGGCACATGCCCGTGAGTAACACATCCATGAATGATCGTTACATTTTGTGCCAAAAAAAAAAAAAATAATACAAAAAGGAAACTGCAATGATATTTTGTACACTCACCGGCCACTTTATTAGGTACCCCATGCTAGTAACGGGTTGGACCCCCTTTTGCCTTCAGAACTGCCTCAATTCTTCGTGGCATAGATTCAACAAGGTGCTGGAAGCATTCCTCAGGGAGTTTGGTCCATATTGACATGATGGCATCACACAGTTGCCGCAGATTTGTCGGCTGCACATCCATGATGCGAATCTCCCGTTCCACCACATCCCAAAGATGCTCTATTGGATTGAGATCTGGTGACTGTGGAGGCCATTTGAGTACAGCGAACTCATTGTCATGTTCAAGAAACCAGTCTGAGATGATTCCAGCTTTATGACATGGTGCATTATCCTGCTGAAAGTAGCCATCAGAAGTTGGGTACATTGTGGTCATAAAGGGATGGACATGGTCCGCAACAATACTCAGGTAGGCTGTGGCGTTGCAACGATGCTCAATTGGTACCAAGGGGCCCAAAGAGTGCCAAGAAAATATTCCCCACACCATGACACCACCACCACCAGCCTGAACCGTTGATACAAGGCAGGATGGATCCATGCTTTCATGTTGTAGACGCCAAATTCTGACCCTACCATCCGAATGTCGCAGCAGAAATCGAGACTCATCAGACCAGGCAACGTTTTTCCAATCTTCTATTGTCCAATTTCGATGAGCTTGTGCAAATTGTAGCCTCAGTTTCCTCTTCTTAGCTGAAAGGAGTGGCACCCGGTGTGGTCTTCTGCTGCTGTAGCCCATCTGCCTCAAAGTTCGACGTACTGTGCGTTCAGAGATGCTCTTCTGCCCACCTTGGTTGTAACGGGTGGTTATTTGAGTCACTGTTGCCCTTCTATCAGCTCGAACCAGTCTGGCCATTCTCCTCTGACCTCTGGCATCAACAAGGCATTTCCGCCCACAGAACTGCCGCTCACTGGATGTTTTTTCTTTTTCGGACCATTCTCTGTAAACCCTAGAGATGGTTGTGCGTGAAAATCCCAGTAGATTAGCAGTTTCTGAAATACTCAGACCAGCCCTTCTGGCACCAACAATCATGCCACGTTCAAAGTCACTCAAATCACCTTTCTTCCCCATACTGATGCTCGGTTTGAACTGCAGGAGATTGTCTTGACCATGTCTACATGCCTAAATGCACTGAGTTGCCGCCATGTGATTGGCTGCTTAGAAATTAAGTGTTAACGAGCAGTTGGACAGGTGTACCTAATAAAGTGGCCGGTGAGTGTATACTCACCTGTTTTACCCCTAACCCGTTTTCATGCCTATATTTAAATTAAATGGGTAGCGAATCTCTGGTCTAGACTCAAAAATCCAAATTACTTACCATTTGTGACAGCCAGTCAAGTGCCAATCGGCCATAAAAATGGCTAGAATATGGTCCATTTAAAATAAAAGAATGCTAAACTTGTTTTGTTGTGATCCAGAGCTCTCTGAGGTATTGTGGGCGATGGTGATGCGGGATGGCCTACGTGTGGACACCAGTTGGGGTGTTGTGCTCCTGGTGCCTGCTTTTGGTCTGTTTGCTGTGCTCACTGTGTCCATCCTGCTGGTGATGGAGGGACTTTCAGCTTTTCTTCATGCTCTCAGACTCCACTGGTCAGTACAACACCACTATCACCAAATATTGTTTGTCCATCACGCTCAGGCGAGATTTAGACATCAGTTAGTTGCTGAACACAAATGATTAAAATGGAAATGAACTCTTTCTCCTCAGGGTGGAGTTTCAAAATAAGTTCTACAGCGGCGCTGGTGTCAAGTTTGTACCGTTTGCCTTCTCTCTCATGCACAGCAGCTTTGAAAACGAAGGGCTGTTATGAATTGCGGGACGCTGGGCGGATCTGTGAACTCAATTTGCAACAGATTTATATACAGTGATGTTGCACTTCATGCCAAACTGGCCCAACCAAATACTCTTTCCGTATTATATATGTTCCATATCAGCATCGACACACTGAGCCACATCAGATGCTCTGCTGCAACCATCAACTCTGAGGTAAAGCAAAGACTCGGGACTGTAAATAGGACTCTTGAGTGCTTTAGATCTCTTGAATGTATTTTCAGCTGACTCAGCTCTTCACAAAAGTGCAATTTTGGAATATCGTTGGAATATCTACCATGTTGCTGTGCAGAGATGCTCATTTCACTCCATAGCTGAGCACATTCCTTGAGTGACATTAGGATTTCATTTTCATCCTGCTGTTTTTAGCATCCAGTGTTGAAACATGATTCTGGCTCACGAAGGTCATTCAGAGTGTTGATCTAGTGCTGTAAAGATCAGAGAGCGTCATAAGGCTGTGTTCTATTCAAATGCTTCTACAGATGATCTTCTTGGTGGTTGAAAAATGTCCTGCAGAAGCCCTACTTGGCCCACAAGAGGTTCCTAAGTGCCAAACATGTTGAATCTATTCAAATGGGTGGTGGATTAAATTTTTCAGTTCAAGTCATTTAGAATTTATTAATTTAATGAAATTCATTGTATCATCTGTGTTGCTGTTCTGGGCAAAGCTTAAAGTCTGAGAGTTGTGATCCTGTCAGTCATTTAATTTTATCGTAAATGGAGATGTTTTAGTATTTTAACCATCATAGACCTGTTCAATTATTCTGTTCTGACTCATCAGAGTAGTGTTCTTTTTTTTTTTTTTTTTTTTTTTACTCAGTTTAATGTGACACTTTGGTGAGCTACTGAATTCATTCCATTTTTTTTTTAATGTACTAATCATACTGATTTTGATTTCTATCTTTCATTTGAATATTCTGTGCTTAGGTAACTTACATTCCAGGTTTTGCACAGGAGCTCAATATTTAACATTACACAATAAAAAAAGAAACCTGTGAAGATTGTTTGATTGATCCAATGTCTTTTGGTCTTTGTGCCATTTTTGAGCAAAAGCTTTTCACAGTGCCATCTGAAGAGTTTCTGTTGTTTGTAAGACTTAAATTTAACATTTCTTTATTTATTCCTAATTACTGAATTCATAAATGATTACTTGTAATTTAGCACTTTGCCATTCAGCACATGTTAATAGTAGGACTAGTCCTCCAATGTCCAGTTTAATCTTTTGATAGTTCTCCAGTTGATGATTCATCCAAAGCTGAAAGTACACTCTTTTTATTACCACATCTTGAACCGGTGAACCATGCGAAAATATTTAAGTTGATTTTACTTGGTGTTCAGAGGTCAGAAAATCTCTAGAACATCCTAGCTGGTGGTAAAAAATGTCTCTTGTGGCTCATTAGTTCCCAAAACACAGACTGAACCGGGATTAAATTAAGTCTAAAGTCATCATATCTCCTTCATTCATTCATTCTGCATAATACCAGTGGTGGAGGAAGTACTGAATCTCAGTACTTAAGTAAAAGTACAAATAACCAGAAAAATATTTACTTTAGTAAAAGTAGAAGTAACACAATGACAACCATACTTAAGTAAAAAGTACCTGATTTTAAATGTACTTTAAGTATTAAAAGTAAAAGTACTTGCATAATTTATTTTCTTAATGTCTATTTTCTAATGATTAATAAAACATTTAATTTAACTCATTCAACCTAATACTCCAATAATGATGTTCAATAATGATGGAAAAAAAATTGTCACCATTTCTGAAACAAGCTTGCAATTAGGCAACGTACACGTCATGCTTATCCTTACTATATGTTAATGACTATGGCAATAAACGCGATTAATTTATGGTGTAATTCTGAACCTCTTGGCTTGCCATAATCTAACCAAACGTATATTACACACGGTGCGTTTTCTATGCATTTAAAAACTAATTTTCCCGTATTCATTGCACTATGAATGCACTGCGTGCGAGACGCATTTAGTGTGACCGGGTTGATATATCTAGAGCCTCCATTTTTGTACTCAGGTCTAAGTCCCATGGTCCTCTATCAGAATCCAGAGTTTCAAGAAGATTGGAGAAACTTATTTTTTCGCACAAAAAAAAAAAACGACAGGGGTAACACTGTCGTTTTTTGGGGGGGGTCGAAATTTTGAGTTTCTCCAATCTTCTCAAAACTCTGGATTCTGATAGAGGGCCATGAGACTTAGACCTGAGTGCAAAAATGGAGGCTCTAGACCCTTCCAGAGCTGAGATATTGAGATCCCACGTAGCATTTATGCCATTATAAATATCTCAATATCTCAGCTCTGGAAGGGTCTAGAGCCTCCATTTTTGCACTCAGGTTTAAGTCTCATGGCCCTCTATCAGAATCCAGAGTTTTGAGAAGATTGGAGAAACTTAATTTTTCGCCCAAAAAAACAAAAGGGGTAACACTGTCGTTTTTTTTTGGGTCGAAAATTTGAGTTTCGATATCTCAGCTCTGGAAGGGTCTAGAGCCTCCATTTTTGCACTCAGGTTTAAATCTCATGGCCCTCTACCAGAATCCAGAGTTTTGAGAAGATTGGAGAAACTTCATTTTTCGCCTGAAAAAAAAAAAGAAAGGGGTACCACTGTCGTTTTTTTTTAATTTTGAATTTCGACATCTTAGCTCTGGAAGGGTCTAGAGCCTCCATTTTTGCACTCATGTTTAAGTCTCATGGCCCTCTATCAGAATTACAGAGCTTTGATAAGATTGGAGAAACTTAATTTTTCGCCCAAAAAGCAAAAACGAAAGGGGTACCACTGTCGGGTTTTTTTGGGTCGAAATTTTGAGTTTCGATATCTCAGCTCTGGAAGGGTCTAGAGCCTCCATTTTTGCACTCAGGTTTAAGTCTCATGGCCCTCTATCAGAATCCAGAGTTTTGAAAAGATTGGAGAAACTTAATTTTTCGCCTCGAAAAAAAACCGAAAGGGGTACCACTGTCGTTTTTTCTTTGGGTCGAATTTTTGAGTTTCGATATCTCAGCTCTGGAAAGGTCTAGAGCCTCCATTTTTGCACTCAGGTTTAAATCTCATGGCCCTCTATCAGAATCCAGAGTTTTGAGAAGATTGGAGAAACTTAATTTTTCGCCCGAAAAAAAAAACACGAAAGGGGTACCACTGTCGTTTTTTTTTTGGGGGTTGAATTTTTGAGTTTCGATATCTCAGCTCTGGAAGGGTCTAGAGCCTCCATTTTTGCACTCAGGTTTAAGTCTCATGGCCCTCTATCAGAATCCAGAGTTTTGAGAAGATTGGATAAACTTAATTTTTCGCCCGAAAAAAAAAAACGAAAGGGGTACCACTGTCGTTTTTTTTTTGGGTCGAATTTTTGAGTTTCGATATCTCAGCTCTGGAAAGATCTAGAGCCTCCATTTTTGCACTCAGGTTTAAATCTCATGGCCCTCTATCAGAATCCAGAGTTTTGAGAAGATTGGAGAAACTTATTTTTTCGCCCGAAAAAAAACCCGAAAGGGGTACCACTGTCGTTTTTTTTTTTTTGGGTCGAATTTTTGAGTTTCGTTATCTCAGCTCTGGAAAGGTCTAGAGCCTCCATTTTTGCACTCAGGTTTAAGTCTCATGGCCCTCTATCAGAATCCAGAGTTTTGAGAAGATTGGAGAAACTTAATTTTTCGCCCGAAAAAAAAAACGAAAGGGGTACCACTGTCGTTTTTTTTTGGGGTCGAATTTTTGAGTTTCGATATCTCAGCTCTGGAAAGTTCTAGAGCCTCCATTTTTGCACTCAGGTTTAAGTCTCATGGCCCTCTATCAGAATCCAGAGTTTTGAGAAGATTGGAGAAACTTAATTTTTCGCCCAAAAAACAAAAATACAAAAGGGGTACCACTGTCGTTTTTTTTTCGGGTCGAAATTTTGAGTTTCGATATCTCAGCTCTGGAAGGGTCTAGAGCCTCCATTTTTGCACTCAGGTTTAAGTCTCATGGCCCTCTATCAGAATCCAGAGTTTTGAGAAGATTGGAGAAACTTAATTTTTCGCCCGAAAAACAAAACAAAAGGGGTACCACTGTCGTTTTTTTTTTTGGGTCGAATTTTTGAGTTCCGATATCTCAGCTCTGGAAGGGTCTAGAGCCTCCATTTTTGCACTCAGGTTTAAGTCTCATGGCCCTCTATCAGAATCCAGAGTTTCGAGAAGATTGGAGAAACTTAATTTTTCGCCCGAAAAAAAAAACGAAAGGGGTACCACTGTCGTTTTTTTTTTTCGGGTCGAAATTTTGAGTTTCGATATCTCAGCTCTGGAAGGGTCTAGAGCCTCTATTTTTGCACTCAGGTTTAAGTCTCATGGCCCTCTTTTAGAATCCAGAGTTTTGAGAAGATTGGAGAAACTTAAGTTTTCGCCCGAAAAAAAACCGAAAGGGGTACCACTGTCGTTTTTTTTTTTTGGGTCGAATTTTTGAGTTTCGATATCTAAGCTCTGGAAGGGTCTAGAGCCTCCATTTTTGCACTCAGGTTTAAGTCTCATGGCCCTCTATCAGAATCCAGAGTTTTGAGAAGATTGGAGAAACTTAATTTTTCGCCCGAAAAAAAAAAACGAAAGGGGTACCACTGTCGTTTTTTTTTGGGTCGAATTTTTGAGTTTCGACATCTCAGCTCTGGAAGGGTCTAGAGCCTCCATTTTTGCACTCAGGTTTAAGTCTCATGGCCCTCTATCATTATCCAGAGTTTTGAGAAGATTGGAGAAACTTAATTTTTCGCCTCGAAAAAAAAACGAAAGGGGTACCACTGTCGGGTTTTTTTGGGTCGAATTTTTGAGTTTCGATATCTCAGCTCTGGAAAGGTCTAGAGCCTCAATTTTTGCACTCAGGTTTAAGTCGCATGGCCCTCTATCAGAATCCAGAGTTTTGAGAAGATTGGAGAAACTTAATTTTTCGCCCGAAAAAAAAACCGAAAGGGGTACCACTGTCGTTTTTTTTTTTGGGTCGAATTTTTGAGTTTTGACATCTCAGCTCTGGAAGGGTCTAGAGCCTCCATTTTTGCACTCAGGTTTAAGTCTCATGGCCCTCTATCATAATCCAGAGTTTTGAGAAGATTGGAGAAACTTAATTTTTCGCCTCGAAAAAAAAAACGAAAGGGCTACCACTGTCGTTTTTTTTTGGGTCGAATTTTTGAGTTTCGATATCTCAGCTCTGGAAAGGTCTAGAGCCTCCATTTTTGCACTCAGGTTTAAGTCTCATGGCCCTCTGAAAAACACACTGTCGTTTTTTTTGGGGGGTTGAATTTTTGAGTTTCGATATCTCAGCTCTGGAAGGGTCTAGAGCCTCCATTTTTGCACTCAGGTTTAAGTCTCATGGCCCTCTATCAGAATCCAGAGTTTTGAGAAGATTGGAGAAACTTAATTTTTCGCCCCAAAAAAAAAACGAAAGGGGTACCACTGTCGTTTTTTTTTTTTGGGTCGAATATTTGAGTTTCGATATCTCAGCTCTGGAAGGGTCTAGAGCCTCCATTTTTGCACTCAGGTTTAAGTCTCATGGCCCTCTATCAGAATCCAGAGTTTTGATAAGATTGGAGAAACTTAATTTTTCGCCCAAAAAACAAAAAAACAAAAGGGGTACCACTGTCGTTTTTTTTTCGGGTCGAAATTTTGAGTTTCGATATCTCAGCTCTGGAAGGGTCTAGAGCCTCCATTTTTGCACTCAGGTTTAAGTCTCATGGCCCTCTATCAGAATCCAGAGTTTTGAGAAGATTGGAGAAACTTAATTTTTCGCCTGAAAAACAAAAAAACAAAAGGGGTACCACTGTCGTTTTTTTTTCGGGTCGAAATTTTGAGTTTCGATATCTCAGCTCTGGAAGGGTCTAGAGCCTCCATTTTTGCACACAGGTTTAAGTCTCATGGCCCTCTATCAGAATCCAGAGTTTTGAGAAGATTGGAGAAACTTAATTTTTCGCCCCAAAAAAAAAAAACTAAAGGGGTACCACTGTCGTTTTTTTTTTCGGGTCGAAATTTTGAGTTTCGATATCTCAGCTCTGGAAGGGTCTAGAGCCTCCATCTTTGCACTCAGGTTTAAGTCTCATGGCCCTCTATCAGAATCCAGAGTTTTGAGAAGATTGGAGAAACTTAATTTTTCACCCGAAAAAAAAAAAACAAAAGGGGTACCACTGTCGTTTTTTTTACGGAGCGAATTTTTAAATTTTGATATCTCAGCTCTGGAAGGGTCTAGAGCCTCCATTTTTGCACTCAGGTCAAAGTCTCGTGGCCCTCTATCAGAATCCAGAGTTTTGAGAAGATTGGAGAAACTTAATTTTTCGGCCGAAAATGAAAAAAAACGAAAGGGGTAACACTGTCGTTTTTTTTTCGGGTTGAAATTTTGAATTTCGATATCTCAGCTCTGGAAGGGTCTAGAGCCTCCATTTTTGCACTCAGGTCAAAGTCTCACAGCCCTCTATCATAATCCAGAGTTTTGAGAAGATTGGATAAACTTAATTTTTCGCCCGAAAATGAAAAAAAACGAAAGGGGTAACACTGTCGTTTTTTTTTTCGGGTTGAAATTTTGAATTTCGATATCTCAGCTCTGGAAGGGTCTAGAGCCTCCATTTTTGCACTCAGGTCAAAGTCTCGTGGCCCTCTATCAGAATCCAGAGTTTTGAGAAGATTGGAGAAACTTAAATTTTTCGCCCGAAAACGGAAAAAAACGAAAGGGGTAACACTGTCGTTTTTTTTACGGAGCGAATTTTTGAATTTTGATATCTCAGCTCTGGAAGGGTCTAGAGCCTCCATTTTTGCACTCAGGTCAAAGTCTCACAGCCCTCTATCATAATCCAGAGTTTTGAGAAGATTGGAGAAACTTAATTTTTCGCCCGAAAAACAAAAAAACAAAAGGGGTACCACTGTCGTTTTTTTTTTCGGGTCGAAATTTTGAATTTTGATATCTCAGCTCTGGAAGGGTCTAGAGCCTCCATCTTTGC
Organism: Pimephales promelas; assembly: GCF_988280905.1. Lineage (NCBI taxonomy): Eukaryota > Metazoa > Chordata > Actinopteri > Cypriniformes > Leuciscidae > Pimephales > Pimephales promelas. Next base: position 36,983,309 of record NC_142772.1, on the reverse strand, counting down.
ACTCAGGTTTAAGTCTCATGGCCCTCTATCAGAATCCAGAGTTTTGAGAAGATTGGAGAAACTTAATTTTTCACCCGAAAAAAAAAAAACGAAAGAGGTACCACTGTCGTTTTTTTTTTGGGACGAATTTTTGAGTTTCGATATCTCAGCTCTGGAAGGGTCTAGAGCCTCCATTTTTGCACTCAGGTTTAAGTCTCATGGCCCTCTATCAGAATCCAGAGTTTTGAGAAGATTGGAGAAACTTAATTTTTCGCCCGAAAATGAAAAAAACGAAAGGGGTAACACTGTCGTTTTTTTTTTTCGGGTTGAAATTTTGAATTTCGATATCTCAGCTCTGGAAGGGTCTAGAGCCTCCATTTTTGCACTCAGGTCAAAGTCTCACAGCCCTCTATCATAATCCAGAGTTTTGAGAAGATTGGAGAAACGTAATTTTTCACCCGAAAATGAAAAAAAAACGAAAGGGGTAACACTGTCGTTTTTTTTTCGGGTCTAAATTTTGAATTTTGATATCTCAGCTCTGGAAGGGTCTAGAGCCTCCATTTTTGCACTCAGGTCAAAGTCTCACAGCCCTCTATCATAATCCAGAGTTTTGAGAAGATTGGAGAAACTTAATTTTTCGCCCGAAAAAAAAAACGAAAGGGGTACCACTGTCGTTTTTTTTTGGGGTCGAATTTTTGAGTTTCGATATCTCAGCTCTGGAAAGTTCTAGAGCCTCCATTTTTGCACTCAGGTTTAAGTCTCATGGCCCTCTATCAGAATCCAGAGTTTTGAGAAGATTGGAGAAACTTAATTTTTCGCCCAAAAAACAAAAATACAAAAGGGGTACCACTGTCGTTTTTTTTTCGGGTCGAAATTTTGAGTTTCGATATCTCAGCTCTGGAAGGGTCTAGAGCCTCCATTTTTGCACTCAGGTTTAAGTCTCATGGCCCTCTATCAGAATCCAGAGTTTTGAGAAGATTGGAGAAACTTAATTTTTCGCCCGAAAAACAAAACAAAAGGGGTACCACTGTCGTTTTTTTTTTTTGGGTCGAATTTTTGAGTTCCGATATCTCAGCTCTGGAAGGGTCTAGAGCCTCCATTTTTGCACTCAGGTTTAAGTCTCATGGCCCTCTATCAGAATCCAGAGTTTCGAGAAGATTGGAGAAACTTAATTTTTCGCCCGAAAAAAAAAAACGAAAGGGGTACCACTGTCGTTTTTTTTTTTTCGGGTCGAAATTTTGAGTTTCGATATCTCAGCTCTGGAAGGGTCTAGAGCCTCTATTTTTGCACTCAGGTTTAAGTCTCATGGCCCTCTTTTAGAATCCAGAGTTTTGAGAAGATTGGAGAAACTTAAGTTTTCGCCCGAAAAAAAACCGAAAGGGGTACCACTGTCGTTTTTTTTTTTTGGGTCGAATTTTTGAGTTTCGATATCTAAGCTCTGGAAGGGTCTAGAGCCTCCATTTTTGCACTCAGGTTTAAGTCTCATGGCCCTCTATCAGAATCCAGAGTTTTGAGAAGATTGGAGAAACTTAATTTTTCGCCCGAAAAAAAAAAACGAAAGGGGTACCACTGTCGTTTTTTTTTGGGTCGAATTTTTGAGTTTCGACATCTCAGCTCTGGAAGGGTCTAGAGCCTCCATTTTTGCACTCAGGTTTAAGTCTCATGGCCCTCTATCATTATCCAGAGTTTTGAGAAGATTGGAGAAACTTAATTTTTCGCCTCGAAAAAAAAACGAAAGGGGTACCACTGTCGGGTTTTTTTGGGTCGAATTTTTGAGTTTCGATATCTCAGCTCTGGAAAGGTCTAGAGCCTCAATTTTTGCACTCAGGTTTAAGTCGCATGGCCCTCTATCAGAATCCAGAGTTTTGAGAAGATTGGAGAAACTTAATTTTTCGCCCGAAAAAAAAACCGAAAGGGGTACCACTGTCGTTTTTTTTTTTGGGTCGAATTTTTGAGTTTTGACATCTCAGCTCTGGAAGGGTCTAGAGCCTCCATTTTTGCACTCAGGTTTAAGTCTCATGGCCCTCTATCATAATCCAGAGTTTTGAGAAGATTGGAGAAACTTAATTTTTCGCCTCGAAAAAAAAAACGAAAGGGCTACCACTGTCGTTTTTTTTTGGGTCGAATTTTTGAGTTTCGATATCTCAGCTCTGGAAAGGTCTAGAGCCTCCATTTTTGCACTCAGGTTTAAGTCTCATGGCCCTCTGAAAAACACACTGTCGTTTTTTTTGGGGGGTTGAATTTTTGAGTTTCGATATCTCAGCTCTGGAAGGGTCTAGAGCCTCCATTTTTGCACTCAGGTTTAAGTCTCATGGCCCTCTATCAGAATCCAGAGTTTTGAGAAGATTGGAGAAACTTAATTTTTCGCCCCAAAAAAAAAAAACGAAAGGGGTACCACTGTCTTTTTTTTTTTTGGGTCGAATATTTGAGTTTCGATATCTCAGCTCTGGAAGGGTCTAGAGCCTCCATTTTTGCACTCAGGTTTAAGTCTCATGGCCCTCTATCAGAATCCAGAGTTTTGATAAGATTGGAGAAACTTAATTTTTCGCCCAAAAAACAAAAAAACAAAAGGGGTACCACTGTCGTTTTTTTTTCGGGTCGAAATTTTGAGTTTCGATATCTCAGCTCTGGAAGGGTCTAGAGCCTCCATTTTTGCACTCAGGTTTAAGTCTCATGGCCCTCTATCAGAATCCAGAGTTTTGAGAAGATTGGAGAAACTTAATTTTTCGCCTGAAAAACAAAAAAACAAAAGGGGTACCACTGTCGTTTTTTTTTCGGGTCGAAATTTTGAGTTTCGATATCTCAGCTCTGGAAGGGTCTAGAGCCTCCATTTTTGCACACAGGTTTAAGTCTCATGGCCCTCTATCAGAATCCAGAGTTTTGAGAAGATTGGAGAAACTTAATTTTTCGCCCCAAAAAAAACAAACTAAAGGGGTACCACTGTCGTTTTTTTTTTCGGGTCGAAATTTTGAGTTTCGATATCTCAGCTCTGGAAGGGTCTAGAGCCTCCATCTTTGCACTCAGGTTTAAGTCTCATGGCCCTCTATCAGAATCCAGAGTTTTGAGAAGATTGGAGAAACTTAATTTTTCACCCGAAAAAAAAAAAACGAAAGAGGTACCACTGTCGTTTTTTTTTTGGGACGAATTTTTGAGTTTCGATATCTCAGCTCTGGAAGGGTCTAGAGCCTCCATTTTTGCACTCAGGTTTAAGTCTCATGGCCCTCTATCAGAATCCAGAGTTTTGAGAAGATTGGAGAAACTTAATTTTTCGCCCGAAAAACAAAAAAACAAAAGGGGTACCACTGTCGTTTTTTTTACGGAGCGAATTTTTAAATTTTGATATCTCAGCTCTGGAAGGGTCTAGAGCCTCCATTTTTGCACTCAGGTCAAAGTCTCGTGGCCCTCTATCAGAATCCAGAGTTTTGAGAAGATTGGAGAAACTTAATTTTTCGGCCGAAAATGAAAAAAAACGAAAGGGGTAACACTGTCGTTTTTTTTTCGGGTTGAAATTTTGAATTTCGATATCTCAGCTCTGGAAGGGTCTAGAGCCTCCATTTTTGCACTCAGGTCAAAGTCTCACAGCCCTCTATCATAATCCAGAGTTTTGAGAAGATTGGATAAACTTAATTTTTCGCCCGAAAATGAAAAAAAACGAAAGGGGTAACACTGTCGTTTTTTTTTTCGGGTTGAAATTTTGAATTTCGATATCTCAGCTCTGGAAGGGTCTAGAGCCTCCATTTTTGCACTCAGGTCAAAGTCTCGTGGCCCTCTATCAGAATCCAGAGTTTTGAGAAGATTGGAGAAACTTAAATTTTTCGCCCGAAAACGGAAAAAAACGAAAGGGGTAACACTGTCGTTTTTTTTACGGAGCGAATTTTTGAATTTTGATATCTCAGCTCTGGAAGGGTCTAGAGCCTCCATTTTTGCACTCAGGTCAAAGTCTCACAGCCCTCTATCATAATCCAGAGTTTTGAGAAGATTGGAGAAACTTAATTTTTCGCCCGAAAAACAAAAAAACAAAAGGGGTACCACTGTCGTTTTTTTTTTCGGGTCGAAATTTTGAATTTTGATATCTCAGCTCTGGAAGGGTCTAGAGCCTCCATCTTTGCACTCAGGTTTAAGTCTCATGGCCCTCTATCAGAATCCAGAGTTTTGAGAAGATTGGAGAAACTTAATTTTTCACCCGAAAAAAAAAAACGAAAGAGGTACCACTGTCGTTTTTTTTTTGGGACGAATTTTTGAGTTTCGATATCTCAGCTCTGGAAGGGTCTAGAGCCTCCATTTTTGCACTCAGGTTTAAGTCTCATGGCCCTCTATCAGAATCCAGAGTTTTGAGAAGATTGGAGAAACTTAATTTTTCGCCCGAAAATGAAAAAAACGAAAGGGGTAACACTGTCGTTTTTTTTTTTCGGGTTGAAATTTTGAATTTCGATATCTCAGCTCTGGAAGGGTCTAAAGCCTCCATTTTTGCACTCAGGTCAAAGTCTCACAGCCCTCTATCATAATCCAGAGTTTTGAGAAGATTGGAGAAACATAATTTTTCGCCCGAAAATGAAAAAATACGAAAGGGGTAACACTGTCGTTTTTTGGGGGGGGGGTTGAAATTTTGAATTTCGATATCTCAGCTCTGGAAGGGTCTAGAGCCTCAATTTTTGCACTCAGGTCAAAGTCTCACAGCCCTCTATCATAATCCAGAGTTTTGAGAAGATTGGAGAAACGTAATTTTTCACCCGAAAATGAAAAAAAAACGAAAGGGGTAACACTGTCGTTTTTTTTTCGGGTCTAAATTTTGAATTTTGATATCTCAGCTCTGGAAGGGTCTAGAGCCTCCATTTTTGCACTCAGGTCAAAGTCTCACAGCCCTCTATCATAATCCAGAGTTTTGAGAAGATTGGAGAAACTTAATTTTCCGCCCGAAAATGAAAAAATACGAAAGGGGTAACACTGTCGTTTTTTTTTTTTGGGTTGAAATTTTGAATTTCGATATCTCAGCTCTGGAAGGGTCTAGAGCCTCCATTTTTGCACTCAGGTCAAAGTCTCACAGCCCTCTATCATAATCCAGAGTTTTGAGAAGATTGGAGAAACTTAATTTTTTGCCTGAAAATGAAAAAAAATGAAAGAGGTAACACTGTCGTTTTTTTTTTCGGGTCGAAATTTTGAATTTCCATATCTCAGCTCTGGAAGGGTCTAGAGCCTCCATTTTTGCACTCAGGTCAAAGTCTCGTGGCCCTCTATCAGAATCCAGAGTTTTGAGAAGATTGGAGAAACTTAATTTTTCGCCCGAAAATGAAAAAAAAAACAAAAGGGGTAACACTGTCGTTTTTTTTTCGGGTCGAAATTTTGAAATTTGATATCTCCGCTCTGGAAGGGTCTAGAGCCTCCATTTTTGCACTCTGGTCAAAGTCTCGCAGCCCTCTATCATAATCCAGAGTTTTGAGAAGATTGGAGACACTTAATTTTTCGCCCGAAAAAGAAAAAAAACAAAAGGGGTAACACTGTCGTTTTTTTTTCGGGTCGAAATTTTGAAATTTGAAATCTCAGCTCTGGAAGGGTCTAGAGCCTCCATTTTTGCACTCAGGTCAAAGTCTCACAGCCCTCTATCATAATCCAGAGTTTTGAGAAGATTGGAGAAACTTAATTTTTCGCCCGAAAATGAAAAAAAAACGAAAGGGGTAACACTGTCGTTTTTTTTTCGGGTCGAAATTTTGAAATTTGATATCTCAGCTCTGGAAGGGTCTAGAGCCTCCATTTTTGCACTCAGGTCAAAGTCTCACAGCCCTCTGTCATAATCCAGAGTTTTGAGAAGATTGGAGAAACTTATTTTTTCTCCTGAAAATGAAAAAAAATGAAAGGGGTAACACTGTCGTTTTTTTTTTCGGGTCGAAATTTTGAAATTTGATATCTCAGCTCTGGAAGGGTCTAGAGCCTCCATTTTTGCACTCAGGTCAAAGTCTCACAGCCCTCTATCATAATCCAGAGTTTTGAGAAGATTGGAGAAACTTAATTTTTCGCCTGAAAATGAAAAAAAACGAAAGGGGTAACACTGTCGTTTTTTTTTTCGGGTCGAAATTTTGAATTTCCATATCTCAGCTCTGGAAGGGTCTAGAGCCTCCATTTTTGCACTCAGGTCAAAGTCTCACAGCCCTCTATCATAATCCAGAGTTTTGAGAAGATTGGAGACACTTAATTTTTCGCCCGAAAATGAAAAAAAACAAAAGGGGTAACACTGTCGTTTTTTTTTCGGGTCGAAATTTTGAAATTTGATATCTCAGCTCTGGAAGGGTCTAGAGCCTCCATTTTTGCACTCAGGTCAAAGTCTCACAGCCCTCTATCATAATCCAGAGTTTTGAGAAGATTGGAGACACTTAATTTTTCGCCCGAAAATGAAAAAAAACAAAAGGGGTAACACTGTCGTTTTTTTTTCGGGTCGAAATTTTGAAATTTGATATCTCAGCTCTGGAAGGGTCTAGAGCCTCCATTTTTGCACTCAGGTCAAAGTCTCACAGCCCTCTATCATAATCCAGAGTTTTGAGAAGATTGGAGACACTTAATTTTTCGCCCGAAAATGAAAAAAAACAAAAGGGGTAACACTGTCGTTTTTTTTTCGGGTCGAAATTTTGAATTTCCATATCTCAGCTCTGGAAGGGTCTAGAGCCTCCATTTTTGCACTCAGGTCAAAGTCTCGCAGCCCTCTATCATAATCCAGAGTTTTGAGAAGATTGGAGACACTTAATTTTTCGCCCGAAAATGAAAAAAAACAAAAGGGGTAACACTGTCGTTTTTTTTTTCGGGTCGAAATTTTGAAATTTGATATCTCAGCTCTGGAAGGGTCTAGAGCCTCCATTTTTGCACTCAGGTCAAAGTCTCACAGCCCTCTATCATAATCCAGAGTTTTGAGAAGATTGGAGAAACTTAATTTTTCGCCCAAAAATGAAAAAAAACGAAAGGGGTAACACTGTCGTTTTTTTTTTCGGGTCGAAATTTTGAATTTCCATATCTCAGCTCTGGAAGGGTCTAGAGCCTCCATTTTTGCACTCAGGTCAAAGTCTCACAGCCCTCTATCAGAATCCAGAGTTTTGAGAAGATTGGAGAAACTTAATTTTTTGCCCAAAAACGAAAAAAACGAAAGGGGTAACACTGTCGTTTTTTTTTTCGGGTCGAAATTTTGAAATTTGATATCTCAGCTCTGGAAGGGTCTAGAGCCTCCATTTTTGCACTCTGGTCAAAGTCTCGCAGCCCTCTATCATAATCCAGAGTTTTGAGAAGATTGGAGAAACTTAATTTTTCGCCCGAAAATGAAAAAAAACGAAAGGGGTAACACTGTCGTTTTTTTTTCGGGTCGAAATTTTGAATTTCCATATCTCAGCTCTGGAAGGGTCTAGAGCCTCCATTTTTGCACTCAGGTCAAAGTCTCACAGCCCTCTATCTTAATCCAGAGTTTTGAGAAGATTGGAGACACTTAATTTTTCGCCCGAAAATGAAAAAAAACGAAAGGGGTAACACTGTCGTTTTTTTTTTTCGGGTCGAAATTTTGAATTTCCATATCTCAGCTCTGGAAGGGTCTAGAGCCTCCATTTTTGCACTCAGGTCAAAGTCTCGTGGCCCTCTATCAGAATCCAGAGTTTTGAGAAGATTGGAGAAACTTAATTTTTTGCCCAAAAACGAAAAAAACGAAAGGGGTAACACTGTCGTTTTTTTTTTCGGGTCGAAATTTTGAAATTTGATATCTCAGCTCTGGAAGGGTCTAGAGCCTCCATTTTTGCACTCAGGTCAAAGTCTCACAGCCCTCTGTCATAATCCAGAGTTTTGAGAAGATTGGAGAAACTTATTTTTTCTCCTGAAAATGAAAAAAAATGAAAGGGGTAACACTGTCGTTTTTTTTTTCGGGTCGAAATTTTGAAATTTGATATCTCAGCTCTGGAAGGGTCTAGAGCCTCCATTTTTGCACTCAGGTCAAAGTCTCACAGCCCTCTATCATAATCCAGAGTTTTGAGAAGATTGGAGAAACTTAATTTTTCGCCTGAAAATGAAAAAAAACGAAAGGGGTAACACTGTCGTTTTTTTTTTCGGGTCGAAATTTTGAATTTCCATATCTCAGCTCTGGAAGGGTCTAGAGCCTCCATTTTTGCACTCAGGTCAAAGTCTCACAGCCCTCTATCATAATCCAGAGTTTTGAGAAGATTGGAGACACTTAATTTTTCGCCCGAAAATGAAAAAAAACAAAAGGGGTAACACTGTCGTTTTTTTTTCGGGTCGAAATTTTGAAATTTGATATCTCAGCTCTGGAAGGGTCTAGAGCCTCCATTTTTGCACTCAGGTCAAAGTCTCACAGCCCTCTATCATAATCCAGAGTTTTGAGAAGATTGGAGACACTTAATTTTTCGCCCGAAAATGAAAAAAAACAAAAGGGGTAACACTGTCGTTTTTTTTTCGGGTCGAAATTTTGAAATTTGATATCTCAGCTCTGGAAGGGTCTAGAGCCTCCATTTTTGCACTCAGGTCAAAGTCTCACAGCCCTCTATCATAATCCAGAGTTTTGAGAAGATTGGAGACACTTAATTTTTCGCCCGAAAATGAAAAAAAACAAAAGGGGTAACACTGTCGTTTTTTTTTCGGGTCGAAATTTTGAATTTCCATATCTCAGCTCTGGAAGGGTCTAGAGCCTCCATTTTTGCACTCAGGTCAAAGTCTCGCAGCCCTCTATCATAATCCAGAGTTTTGAGAAGATTGGAGACACTTAATTTTTCGCCCGAAAATGAAAAAAAACAAAAGGGGTAACACTGTCGTTTTTTTTTTCGGGTCGAAATTTTGAAATTTGATATCTCAGCTCTGGAAGGGTCTAGAGCCTCCATTTTTGCACTCAGGTCAAAGTCTCACAGCCCTCTATCATAATCCAGAGTTTTGAGAAGATTGGAGAAACTTAATTTTTCGCCCAAAAATGAAAAAAAACGAAAGGGGTAACACTGTCGTTTTTTTTTTCGGGTCGAAATTTTGAATTTCCATATCTCAGCTCTGGAAGGGTCTAGAGCCTCCATTTTTGCACTCAGGTCAAAGTCTCGTGGCCCTCTATCAGAATCCAGAGTTTTGAGAAGATTGGAGAAACTTAATTTTTTGCCCAAAAACGAAAAAAACGAAAGGGGTAACACTGTCGTTTTTTTTTTCGGGTCGAAATTTTGAAATTTGATATCTCAGCTCTGGAAGGGTCTAGAGCCTCCATTTTTGCACTCTGGTCAAAGTCTCGCAGCCCTCTATCATAATCCAGAGTTTTGAGAAGATTGGAGAAACTTAATTTTTCGCCCGAAAATGAAAAAAAACGAAAGGGGTAACACTGTCGTTTTTTTTTCGGGTCGAAATTTTGAATTTCCATATCTCAGCTCTGGAAGGGTCTAGAGCCTCCATTTTTGCACTCAGGTCAAAGTCTCACAGCCCTCTATCTTAATCCAGAGTTTTGAGAAGATTGGAGACACTTAATTTTTCGCCCGAAAATGAAAAAAAACAAAAGGGGTAACACTGTCGTTTTTTTTTCGGGTCGAAATTTTGAAATTTGATATCTCAGCTCTGGAAGGGTCTAGAGCCTCCATTTTTGCACTCAGATCAAAGTCTCACAGCCCTCTATCATAATCCAGAGTTTTGAGAAGATTGGAGACACTTAATTTTTCGCCCGAAAATGAAAAAAAACAAAAGGGGTAACACTGTCGTTTATTTTTCGGGTCGAAATTTTGAAATTTGATATCTCAGCTCTGGAAGGGTCTAGAGCCTCCATTTTTGCACTCAGGTCAAAGTCTCACAGCCCTCTATCATAATCCAGAGTTTTGAGAAGATTGGAGACACTTAATTTTTCGCCCGAAAATGAAAAAAAACAAAAGGGGTAACACTGTCGTTTTTTTTTTCGGGTCGAAATTTTGAAATTTGATATCTCAGCTCTGGAAGGGTCTAGAGCCTCCATTTTTGCACTCAGGTCAAAGTCTCACAGCCCTCTATCATAATCCAGAGTTTTGAGAAGATTGGAGACACTTAATTTTTCGCCCGAAAATGAAAAAAAACAAAAGGGGTAACACTGTCGTTTATTTTTCGGGTCGAAATTTTGAAATTTGATATCTCAGCTCTGGAAGGGTCTAGAGCCTCCATTTTTGCACTCAGGTCAAAGTCTCACAGCCCTCTATCATAATCCAGAGTTTTGAGAAGATTGGAGACACTTAATTTTTCGCCCGAAAATGAAAAAAAACAAAAGGGGTAACACTGTCGTTTTTTTTTTCGGGTCGAAATTTTGAAATTTGATATCTCAGCTCTGGAAGGGTCTAGAGCCTCCATTTTTGCACTCAGGTCAAAGTCTCACAGCCCTCTATCATAATCCAGAGTTTTGAGAAGATTGGAGAAACTTAATTTTTCGCCCAAAAATGAAAAAAAAACGAAAGGGGTAACACTGTCGTTTTTTTTTTCGGGTCGAAATTTTGAATTTCCATATCTCAGCTCTGGAAGGGTCTAGAGCCTCCATTTTTGCACTCAGGTCAAAGTCTCGTGGCCCTCTATCAGAATCCAGAGTTTTGAGAAGATTGGAGAAACTTAATTTTTTTGCCCAAAAACGAAAAAAACGAAAGGGGTAACACTGTCGTTTTTTTTTTTCGGGTCGAAATTTTGAAATTTGATATCTCAGCTCTGGAAGGGTCTAGAGCCTCCATTTTTGCACTCTGGTCAAAGTCTCGCAGCCCTCTATCATAATCCAGAGTTTTGAGAAGATTGGAGAAACTTAATTTTTCGCCCGAAAATGAAAAAAAACGAAAGGGGTAACACTGTCGTTTTTTTTTCGGGTCGAAATTTTGAATTTCCATATCTCAGCTCTGGAAGGGTCTAGAGCCTCCATTTTTGCACTCAGGTCAAAGTCTCACAGCCCTCTATCATAATCCAGAGTTTTGAGAAGATTGGAGACACTTAATTTTTCGCCCGAAAATGAAAAAAAACGAAAGGGGTAACACTGTCGTTTTTTTTTCGGGTCGAAATTTTGAAATTTGATATCTCAGCTCTGGAAGGGTCTAGAGCCTCCATTTTTGCACTCAGATCAAAGTCTCACAGCCCTCTATCATAATCCAGAGTTTTGAGAAGATTGGAGACACTTAATTTTTCGCCCGAAAATGAAAAAAAACAAAAGGGGTAACACTGTCGTTTTTTTTCGGGTCGAAATTTTGAAATTTGATATCTCAGCTCTGGAAGGGTCTAGAGCCTCCATTTTTGCACTCAGGTCAAAGTCTCACAGCCCTCTATCATAATCCAGAGTTTTGAGAAGATTGGAGACACTTAATTTTTCGCCCGAAAATGAAAAAAAACAAAAGGGGTAACACTGTCGTTTTTTTTTCGGGTCGAAATTTTGAAATTTGATATCTCAGCTCTGGAAGGGTCTAGAGCCTCCATTTTTGCACTCAGGTCAAAGTCTCACAGCCCTCTATCATAATCCAGAGTTTTGAGAAGATTGGAGACACTTAATTTTTCGCCCGAAAATGAAAAAAAACAAAAGGGGTAACACTGTCGTTTTTTTTTCGGGTCGAAATTTTGAAATTTGATATCTCAGCTCTGGAAGGGTCTAGATCCTCCATTTTTGCACTCAGGTCAAAGTCTCACAGCCCTCTATCATAATCCAGAGTTTTGAGAAGATTGGAGAAACTTAATTTTTCGCCTGAAAATGAAAAAAAACGAAAGGGGTAACACTGTCGTTTTTTTTTTCGGGTCGAAATTTTGAATTTCCATATCTCAGCTCTGGAAGGGTCTAGAGCCTCCATTTTTGCACTCAGGTCAAAGTCTCACAGCCCTCTATCATAATCCAGAGTTTTGAGAAGATTGGAGACACTTAATTTTTCGCCCGAAAATGAAAAAAAACAAAAGGGGTAACACTGTCGTTTTTTTTTCGGGTCGAAATTTTGAAATTTGATATCTCAGCTCTGGAAGGGTCTAGAGCCTCCATTTTTGCACTCAGGTCAAAGTCTCACAGCCCTCTATCATAATCCAGAGTTTTGAGAAGATTGGAGAAACTTAATTTTTCGCCCGAAAATGAAAAAAAACGAAAGGGGTAACACTGTCGTTTTTTTTTCGGGTCGAAATTTTGAATTTCCATATCTCAGCTCTGGAAGGGTCTAGAGCCTCCATTTTTGCACTCAGGTCAAAGTCTCGCAGCCCTCTATCATAATCCAGAGTTTTGAGAAGATTGGAGACACTTAATTTTTCGCCCGAAAATGAAAAAAAACAAAAGGGGTAACACTGTCGTTTTTTTTTTTCGGGTCGAAATTTTGAAATTTGATATCTCAGCTCTGGAAGGGTCTAGAGCCTCCATTCTTGCACTCAGGTCAAAGTCTCACAGCCCTCTATCATAATCCAGAGTTTTGAGAAGATTGGAGAAACTTAATTTCTCGCCCAAAAATGAAAAAAAAACGAAAGGGGTAACACTGTCGTTTTTTTTTTCGGGTCGAAATTTTGAATTTCCATATCTCAGCTCTGGAAGGGTCTAGAGCCTCCATTTTTGCACTCAGGTCAAAGTCTCGTGGCCCTCTATCAGAATCCAGAGTTTTGAGAAGATTGGAGAAACTTAATTTTTTGCCCAAAAACGAAAAAAACGAAAGGGGTAACACTGTCGTTTTTTTTTTTCGGGTGGAAATTTTGAAATTTGATATCTCAGCTCTGGAAGGGTCTAGAGCCTCCATTTTTGCACTCTGGTCAAAGTCTCGCAGCCCTCTATCATAATCCAGAGTTTTGAGAAGATTGGAGAAACTTAATTTTTCGCCCGAAAATGAAAAAAAACGAAAGGGGTAACACTGTCGTTTTTTTTTCGGGTCGAAATTTTGAATTTCCATATCTCAGCTCTGGAAGGGTCTAGAGCCTCCATTTTTGCACTCAGGTCAAAGTCTTGCAGCCCTCTATCATAATCCAGAGTTTTGAGAAGATTGGAGACACTTAATTTTTCGCCCGAAAATGAAAAAAAAACAAAAGGGGTAACACTGTCGTTTTTTTTTTCGGGTCGAAATTTTGAAATTTGATATCTCAGCTCTGGAAGGGTCTAGAGCCTCCATTTTTGCACTCAGGTCAAAGTCTCACAGCCCTCTATCATAATCCAAAGTTTTGAGAAGATTGGAGAAACTTAATTTTTCGCCCAAAAATGAAAAAAAACGAAAGGGGTAACACTGTCGTTTTTTTTTTCGGGTCGAAATTTTGAATTTCCATATCTCAGCTCTGGAAGGGTCTAGAGCCTCCATTTTTGCACTCAGGTCAAAGTCTCGTGGCCCTCTATCATAATCCAGAGTTTTGAGAAGATTGGAGACACTTAATTTTTCGCCCGAAAATGAAAAAAAATGAAAGGGGTAACACTGTCGTTTTTTTTTTCGGGTCGAAATTTTGAAATTTGATATCTCAGCTCTGGAAGGGTCTAGAGCCTCCATTTTTGCACTCAGGTCAAAGTCTCACAGCCCTCTATCATAATCCAGAGTTTTGAGAAGATTGGAGAAACTTAATTTTTCGCCTGAAAATGAAAAAAAACGAAAGGGGTAACACTGTCGTTTTTTTTTTCGGGTCGAAATTTTGAATTTCCATATCTCAGCTCTGGAAGGGTCTAGAGCCTCCATTTTTGCACTCAGGTCAAAGTCTCACAGCCCTCTATCATAATCCAGAGTTTTGAGAAGATTGGAGACACTTAATTTTTCGCCCGAAAATGAAAAAAAACAAAAGGGGTAACACTGTCGTTTTTTTTTCGGGTCGAAATTTTGAAATTTGATATCTCAGCTCTGGAAGGGTCTAGAGCCTCCATTTTTGCACTCAGGTCAAAGTCTCACAGCCCTCTATCATAATCCAGAGTTTTGAGAAGATTGGAGACACTTAATTTTTCGCCCGAAAATGAAAAAAAACAAAAGGGGTAACACTGTCGTTTTTTTTTCGGGTCGAAATTTTGAAATTTGATATCTCAGCTCTGGAAGGGTCTAGAGCCTCCATTTTTGCACTCAGATCAAAGTCTCACAGCCCTCTATCATAATCCAGAGTTTTGAGAAGATTGGAGACACTTAATTTTTCGCCCGAAAATGAAAAAAAACAAAAGGGGTAACACTGTCGTTTATTTTTCGGGTCGAAATTTTGAAATTTGATATCTCAGCTCTGGAAGGGTCTAGAGCCTCCATTTTTGCACTCAGGTCAAAGTCTCACAGCCCTCTATCATAATCCAGAGTTTTGAGAAGATTGGAGACACTTAATTTTTCGCCCGAAAATGAAAAAAAACAAAAGGGGTAACACTGTCGTTTTTTTTTTCGGGTCGAAATTTTGAATTTCCATATCTCAGCTCTGGAAGGGTCTAGAGCCTCCATTTTTGCACTCAGGTCAAAGTCTCGTGGCCCTCTATCAGAATCCAGAGTTTTGAGAAGATTGGAGAAACTTAATTTTTTGCCCAAAAACGAAAAAAACGAAAGGGGTAACACTGTCGTTTTTTTTTTTCGGGTCGAAATTTTGAAATTTGATATCTCAGCTCTGGAAGGGTCTAGAGCCTCCATTTTTGCACTCTGGTCAAAGTCTCGCAGCCCTCTATCATAATCCAGAGTTTTGAGAAGATTGGAGAAACTTAATTTTTCGCCCGAAAATGAAAAAAAACGAAAGGGGTAACACTGTCGTTTTTTTTTCGGGTCGAAATTTTGAATTTCCATATCTCAGCTCTGGAAGGGTCTAGAGCCTCCATTTTTGCACTCAGGTCAAAGTCTCACAGCCCTCTATCATAATCCAGAGTTTTGAGAAGATTGGAGACACTTAATTTTTCGCCCGAAAATGAAAAAAAACAAAAGGGGTAACACTGTCGTTTTTTTTTCGGGTCGAAATTTTGAAATTTGATATCTCAGCTCTGGAAGGGTCTAGAGCCTCCATTTTTGCACTCAGATCAAAGTCTCACAGCCCTCTATCATAATCCAGAGTTTTGAGAAGATTGGAGACACTTAATTTTTCGCCCGAAAATGAAAAAAAACAAAAGGGGTAACACTGTCGTTTTTTTTTCGGGTCGAAATTTTGAAATTTGATATCTCAGCTCTGGAAGGGTCTAGAGCCTCCATTTTTGCACTCAGGTCAAAGTCTCACAGCCCTCTATCATAATCCAGAGTTTTGAGAAGATTGGAGACACTTAATTTTTCGCCCGAAAATGAAAAAAAACAAAAGGGGTAACACTGTCGTTTTTTTTTCGGGTCGAAATTTTGAAATTTGATATCTCAGCTCTGGAAGGGTCTAGAGCCTCCATTTGTGCACTCAGGTCAAAGTCTCACAGCCCTCTATCATAATCCAGAGTTTTGAGAAGATTGGAGAAACTTAATTTTTCGCCTGAAAATGAAAAAAAAACGAAAGGGGTAACACTGTCGTTTTTTTTTTTCGGGTCGAAATTTTGAATTTCCATATCTCAGCTCTGGAAGGGTCTAGAGCCTCCATTTTTGCACTCAGGTCAAAGTCTCACAGCCCTCTATCATAATCCAGAGTTTTGAGAAGATTGGAGACACTTAATTTTTCGCCCGAAAATGAAAAAAAACAAAAGGGGTAACACTGTCGTTTTTTTTTCGGGTCGAAATTTTGAAATTTGATATCTCAGCTCTGGAAGGGTCTAGAGCCTCCATTTTTGCACTCAGGTCAAAGTCTCACAGCCCTCTGTCATAATCCAGAGTTTTGAGAAGATTGGAGAAACTTATTTTTTCTCCTGAAAATGAAAAAAAATGAAAGGGGTAACACTGTCGTTTTTTTTTTCGGGTCGAAATTTTGAAATTTGATATCTCAGCTCTGGAAGGGTCTAGAGCCTCCATTTTTGCACTCAGGTCAAAGTCTCACAGCCCTCTATCATAATCCAGAGTTTTGAGAAGATTGGAGAAACTTAATTTTTCGCCTGAAAATGAAAAAAAACGAAAGGGGTAACACTGTCGTTTTTTTTTTCGGGTCGAAATTTTGAATTTCCATATCTCAGCTCTGGAAGGGTCTAGAGCCTCCATTTTTGCACTCAGGTCAAAGTCTCACAGCCCTCTATCATAATCCAGAGTTTTGAGAAGATTGGAGACACTTAATTTTTCGCCCGAAAATGAAAAAAAACAAAAGGGGTAACACTGTCGTTTTTTTTTCGGGTCGAAATTTTGAAATTTGATATCTCAGCTCTGGAAGGGTCTAGAGCCTCCATTTTTGCACTCAGGTCAAAGTCTCACAGCCCTCTATCATAATCCAGAGTTTTGAGAAGATTGGAGACACTTAATTTTTCGCCCGAAAATGAAAAAAAACAAAAGGGGTAACACTGTCGTTTTTTTTTCGGGTCGAAATTTTGAAATTTGATATCTCAGCTCTGGAAGGGTCTAGAGCCTCCATTTTTGCACTCAGGTCAAAGTCTCACAGCCCTCTATCATAATCCAGAGTTTTGAGAAGATTGGAGACACTTAATTTTTCGCCCGAAAATGAAAAAAAACAAAAGGGGTAACACTGTCGTTTTTTTTTCGGGTCGAAATTTTGAAATTTGATATCTCAGCTCTGGAAGGGTCTAGAGCCTCCATTTTTGCACTCAGGTCAAAGTCTCACAGCCCTCTATCATAATCCAGAGTTTTGAGAAGATTGGAGAAACTTAATTTTTCGCCTGAAAATGAAAAAAAACGAAAGGGGTAACACTGTCGTTTTTTTTTTCGGGTCGAAATTTTGAATTTCCATATCTCAGCTCTGGAAGGGTCTAGAGCCTCCATTTTTGCACTCAGGTCAAAGTCTCACAGCCCTCTATCATAATCCAGAGTTTTGAGAAGATTGGAGACACTTAATTTTTCGCCCGAAAATGAAAAAAAACAAAAGGGGTAACACTGTCGTTTTTTTTTTCGGGTTGAAATTTTGAAATTTGATATCTCAGCTCTGGAAGGGTCTAGAGCCTCCATTTTTGCACTCAGGTCAAAGTCTCACAGCCCTCTATCATAATCCAGAGTTTTGAGAAGATTGGAGAAACTTAATTTTTCGCCCGAAAATGAAAAAAAACGAAAGGGGTAACACTGTCGTTTTTTTTTTCGGGTCGAAATTTTGAAATTTGATATCTCAGCTCTGGAAGGGTCTAGAGCCTCCATTTTTGCACTCAGGTCAAAGTCTCACAGCCCTCTATCATAATCCAGAGTTTTGAGAAGATTGGAGAAACTTAATTTTTCGCCTGAAAATGAAAAAAAACGAAAGGGGTAACACTGTCGTTTTTTTTTTCGGGTCGAAATTTTGAATTTCCATATCTCAGCTCTGGAAGGGTCTAGAGCCTCCATTTTTGCACTCAGGTCAAAGTCTCACAGCCCTCTATCATAATCCAGAGTTTTGAGAAGATTGGAGACACTTAATTTTTCGCCCGAAAATGAAAAAAAACAAAAGGGGTAACACTGTCGTTTTTTTTTCGGGTCGAAATTTTGAAATTTGATATCTCAGCTCTGGAAGGGTCTAGAGCCTCCATTTTTGCACTCAGATCAAAGTCTCACAGCCCTCTATCATAATCCAGAGTTTTGAGAAGATTGGAGACACTTAATTTTTCGCCCGAAAATGAAAAAAAACAAAAGGGGTAACACTGTCGTTTTTTTTTCGGGTCGAAATTTTGAAATTTGATATCTCAGCTCTGGAAGGGTCTAGAGCCTCCATTTTTGCACTCAGGTCAAAGTCTCACAGCCCTCTATCATAATCCAGAGTTTTGAGAAGATTGGAGACACTTAATTTTTCGCCCGAAAATGAAAAAAAACAAAAGGGGTAACACTGTCGTTTTTTTTTCGGGTCGAAATTTTGAAATTTGATATCTCAGCTCTGGAAGGGTCTAGAGCCTCCATTTGTGCACTCAGGTCAAAGTCTCACAGCCCTCTATCATAATCCAGAGTTTTGAGAAGATTGGAGAAACTTAATTTTTCGCCTGAAAATGAAAAAAAAACGAAAGGGGTAACACTGTCGTTTTTTTTTTTCGGGTCGAAATTTTGAATTTCCATATCTCAGCTCTGGAAGGGTCTAGAGCCTCCATTTTTGCACTCAGGTCAAAGTCTCACAGCCCTCTATCATAATCCAGAGTTTTGAGAAGATTGGAGACACTTAATTTTTCGCCCGAAAATGAAAAAAAACAAAAGGGGTAACACTGTCGTTTTTTTTTCGGGTCGAAATTTTGAAATTTGATATCTCAGCTCTGGAAGGGTCTAGAGCCTCCATTTTTGCACTCAGGTCAAAGTCTCACAGCCCTCTGTCATAATCCAGAGTTTTGAGAAGATTGGAGAAACTTATTTTTTCTCCTGAAAATGAAAAAAAATGAAAGGGGTAACACTGTCGTTTTTTTTTCGGGTCGAAATTTTGAAATTTGATATCTCAGCTCTGGAAGGGTCTAGAGCCTCCATTTTTGCACTCAGGTCAAAGTCTCACAGCCCTCTATCATAATCCAGAGTTTTGAGAAGATTGGAGAAACTTAATTTTTCGCCTGAAAATGAAAAAAAACGAAAGGGGTAACACTGTCGTTTTTTTTTTCGGGTCGAAATTTTGAATTTCCATATCTCAGCTCTGGAAGGGTCTAGAGCCTCCATTTTTGCACTCAGGTCAAAGTCTCACAGCCCTCTATCATAATCCAGAGTTTTGAGAAGATTGGAGACACTTAATTTTTCGCCCGAAAATGAAAAAAAACAAAAGGGGTAACACTGTCGTTTTTTTTTCGGGTCGAAATTTTGAAATTTGATATCTCAGCTCTGGAAGGGTCTAGAGCCTCCATTTTTGCACTCAGGTCAAAGTCTCACAGCCCTCTATCATAATCCAGAGTTTTGAGAAGATTGGAGAAACTTAATTTTTCGCCTGAAAATGAAAAAAAACGAAAGGGGTAACACTGTCGTTTTTTTTTTCGGGTCGAAATTTTGAATTTCCATATCTCAGCTCTGGAAGGGTCTAGAGCCTCCATTTTTGCACTCAGATCAAAGTCTCACAGCCCTCTATCATAATCCAGAGTTTTGAGAAGATTGGAGACACTTAATTTTTCGCCCGAAAATGAAAAAAAACAAAAGGGGTAACACTGTCGTTTATTTTTCGGGTCGAAATTTTGAAATTTGATATCTCAGCTCTGGAAGGGTCTAGAGCCTCCATTTTTGCACTCAGGTCAAAGTCTCACAGCCCTCTATCATAATCCAGAGTTTTGAGAAGATTGGAGACACTTAATTTTTCGCCCGAAAATGAAAAAAAACAAAAGGGGTAACACTGTCGTTTTTTTTTTCGGGTCGAAATTTTGAATTTCCATATCTCAGCTCTGGAAGGGTCTAGAGCCTCCATTTTTGCACTCAGGTCAAAGTCTCGTGGCCCTCTATCAGAATCCAGAGTTTTGAGAAGATTGGAGAAACTTAATTTTTTGCCCAAAAACGAAAAAAACGAAAGGGGTAACACTGTCGTTTTTTTTTTTCGGGTCGAAATTTTGAAATTTGATATCTCAGCTCTGGAAGGGTCTAGAGCCTCCATTTTTGCAC
This sequence comes from Pimephales promelas, assembly GCF_988280905.1. Lineage (NCBI taxonomy): Eukaryota > Metazoa > Chordata > Actinopteri > Cypriniformes > Leuciscidae > Pimephales > Pimephales promelas. The sequence continues at coordinate 36,963,879 of NC_142772.1, read as the reverse complement.
TCTGGTCAAAGTCTCGCAGCCCTCTATCATAATCCAGAGTTTTGAGAAGATTGGAGAAACTTAATTTTTCGCCCGAAAATGAAAAAAAACGAAAGGGGTAACACTGTCGTTTTTTTTTCGGGTCGAAATTTTGAATTTCCATATCTCAGCTCTGGAAGGGTCTAGAGCCTCCATTTTTGCACTCAGGTCAAAGTCTCACAGCCCTCTATCATAATCCAGAGTTTTGAGAAGATTGGAGACACTTAATTTTTCGCCCGAAAATGAAAAAAAACAAAAGGGGTAACACTGTCGTTTTTTTTTCGGGTCGAAATTTTGAAATTTGATATCTCAGCTCTGGAAGGGTCTAGAGCCTCCATTTTTGCACTCAGATCAAAGTCTCACAGCCCTCTATCATAATCCAGAGTTTTGAGAAGATTGGAGACACTTAATTTTTCGCCCGAAAATGAAAAAAAACAAAAGGGGTAACACTGTCGTTTTTTTTTCGGGTCGAAATTTTGAAATTTGATATCTCAGCTCTGGAAGGGTCTAGAGCCTCCATTTTTGCACTCAGGTCAAAGTCTCACAGCCCTCTATCATAATCCAGAGTTTTGAGAAGATTGGAGACACTTAATTTTTCGCCCGAAAATGAAAAAAAACAAAAGGGGTAACACTGTCGTTTTTTTTTCGGGTCGAAATTTTGAAATTTGATATCTCAGCTCTGGAAGGGTCTAGAGCCTCCATTTGTGCACTCAGGTCAAAGTCTCACAGCCCTCTATCATAATCCAGAGTTTTGAGAAGATTGGAGAAACTTAATTTTTCGCCTGAAAATGAAAAAAAAACGAAAGGGGTAACACTGTCGTTTTTTTTTTTCGGGTCGAAATTTTGAATTTCCATATCTCAGCTCTGGAAGGGTCTAGAGCCTCCATTTTTGCACTCAGGTCAAAGTCTCACAGCCCTCTATCATAATCCAGAGTTTTGAGAAGATTGGAGACACTTAATTTTTCGCCCGAAAATGAAAAAAAACAAAAGGGGTAACACTGTCGTTTTTTTTTCGGGTCGAAATTTTGAAATTTGATATCTCAGCTCTGGAAGGGTCTAGAGCCTCCATTTTTGCACTCAGGTCAAAGTCTCACAGCCCTCTATCATAATCCAGAGTTTTGAGAAGATTGGAGAAACTTAATTTTTCGCCTGAAAATGAAAAAAAACGAAAGGGGTAACACTGTCGTTTTTTTTTTCGGGTCGAAATTTTGAATTTCCATATCTCAGCTCTGGAAGGGTCTAGAGCCTCCATTTTTGCACTCAGGTCAAAGTCTCACAGCCCTCTATCATAATCCAGAGTTTTGAGAAGATTGGAGACACTTAATTTTTCGCCCGAAAATGAAAAAAAACAAAAGGGGTAACACTGTCGTTTTTTTTTTCGGGTTGAAATTTTGAAATTTGATATCTCAGCTCTGGAAGGGTCTAGAGCCTCCATTTTTGCACTCAGGTCAAAGTCTCACAGCCCTCTATCATAATCCAGAGTTTTGAGAAGATTGGAGAAACTTAATTTTTCGCCCGAAAATGAAAAAAAACGAAAGGGGTAACACTGTCGTTTTTTTTTTCGGGTCGAAATTTTGAAATTTGATATCTCAGCTCTGGAAGGGTCTAGAGCCTCCATTTTTGCACTCAGGTCAAAGTCTCACAGCCCTCTATCATAATCCAGAGTTTTGAGAAGATTGGAGAAACTTAATTTTTCGCCTGAAAATGAAAAAAAACGAAAGGGGTAACACTGTCGTTTTTTTTTTCGGGTCGAAATTTTGAATTTCCATATCTCAGCTCTGGAAGGGTCTAGAGCCTCCATTTTTGCACTCAGGTCAAAGTCTCACAGCCCTCTATCATAATCCAGAGTTTTGAGAAGATTGGAGACACTTAATTTTTCGCCCGAAAATGAAAAAAAACAAAAGGGGTAACACTGTCGTTTTTTTTTCGGGTCGAAATTTTGAAATTTGATATCTCAGCTCTGGAAGGGTCTAGAGCCTCCATTTTTGCACTCAGATCAAAGTCTCACAGCCCTCTATCATAATCCAGAGTTTTGAGAAGATTGGAGACACTTAATTTTTCGCCCGAAAATGAAAAAAAACAAAAGGGGTAACACTGTCGTTTTTTTTTCGGGTCGAAATTTTGAAATTTGATATCTCAGCTCTGGAAGGGTCTAGAGCCTCCATTTTTGCACTCAGGTCAAAGTCTCACAGCCCTCTATCATAATCCAGAGTTTTGAGAAGATTGGAGACACTTAATTTTTCGCCCGAAAATGAAAAAAAACAAAAGGGGTAACACTGTCGTTTTTTTTTCGGGTCGAAATTTTGAAATTTGATATCTCAGCTCTGGAAGGGTCTAGAGCCTCCATTTGTGCACTCAGGTCAAAGTCTCACAGCCCTCTATCATAATCCAGAGTTTTGAGAAGATTGGAGAAACTTAATTTTTCGCCTGAAAATGAAAAAAAAACGAAAGGGGTAACACTGTCGTTTTTTTTTTTCGGGTCGAAATTTTGAATTTCCATATCTCAGCTCTGGAAGGGTCTAGAGCCTCCATTTTTGCACTCAGGTCAAAGTCTCACAGCCCTCTATCATAATCCAGAGTTTTGAGAAGATTGGAGACACTTAATTTTTCGCCCGAAAATGAAAAAAAACAAAAGGGGTAACACTGTCGTTTTTTTTTCGGGTCGAAATTTTGAAATTTGATATCTCAGCTCTGGAAGGGTCTAGAGCCTCCATTTTTGCACTCAGGTCAAAGTCTCACAGCCCTCTGTCATAATCCAGAGTTTTGAGAAGATTGGAGAAACTTATTTTTTCTCCTGAAAATGAAAAAAAATGAAAGGGGTAACACTGTCGTTTTTTTTTCGGGTCGAAATTTTGAAATTTGATATCTCAGCTCTGGAAGGGTCTAGAGCCTCCATTTTTGCACTCAGGTCAAAGTCTCACAGCCCTCTATCATAATCCAGAGTTTTGAGAAGATTGGAGAAACTTAATTTTTCGCCTGAAAATGAAAAAAAACGAAAGGGGTAACACTGTCGTTTTTTTTTTCGGGTCGAAATTTTGAATTTCCATATCTCAGCTCTGGAAGGGTCTAGAGCCTCCATTTTTGCACTCAGGTCAAAGTCTCACAGCCCTCTATCATAATCCAGAGTTTTGAGAAGATTGGAGACACTTAATTTTTCGCCCGAAAATGAAAAAAAACAAAAGGGGTAACACTGTCGTTTTTTTTTCGGGTCGAAATTTTGAAATTTGATATCTCAGCTCTGGAAGGGTCTAGAGCCTCCATTTTTGCACTCAGGTCAAAGTCTCACAGCCCTCTATCATAATCCAGAGTTTTGAGAAGATTGGAGAAACTTAATTTTTCGCCTGAAAATGAAAAAAAACGAAAGGGGTAACACTGTCGTTTTTTTTTTCGGGTCGAAATTTTGAATTTCCATATCTCAGCTCTGGAAGGGTCTAGAGCCTCCATTTTTGCACTCAGATCAAAGTCTCACAGCCCTCTATCATAATCCAGAGTTTTGAGAAGATTGGAGACACTTAATTTTTCGCCCGAAAATGAAAAAAAACAAAAGGGGTAACACTGTCGTTTATTTTTCGGGTCGAAATTTTGAAATTTGATATCTCAGCTCTGGAAGGGTCTAGAGCCTCCATTTTTGCACTCAGGTCAAAGTCTCACAGCCCTCTATCATAATCCAGAGTTTTGAGAAGATTGGAGACACTTAATTTTTCGCCCGAAAATGAAAAAAAACAAAAGGGGTAACACTGTCGTTTTTTTTTTCGGGTCGAAATTTTGAATTTCCATATCTCAGCTCTGGAAGGGTCTAGAGCCTCCATTTTTGCACTCAGGTCAAAGTCTCGTGGCCCTCTATCAGAATCCAGAGTTTTGAGAAGATTGGAGAAACTTAATTTTTTGCCCAAAAACGAAAAAAACGAAAGGGGTAACACTGTCGTTTTTTTTTTTCGGGTCGAAATTTTGAAATTTGATATCTCAGCTCTGGAAGGGTCTAGAGCCTCCATTTTTGCACTCTGGTCAAAGTCTCGCAGCCCTCTATCATAATCCAGAGTTTTGAGAAGATTGGAGAAACTTAATTTTTCGCCCGAAAATGAAAAAAAACGAAAGGGGTAACACTGTCGTTTTTTTTTCGGGTCGAAATTTTGAATTTCCATATCTCAGCTCTGGAAGGGTCTAGAGCCTCCATTTTTGCACTCAGGTCAAAGTCTCACAGCCCTCTATCATAATCCAGAGTTTTGAGAAGATTGGAGACACTTAATTTTTCGCCCGAAAATGAAAAAAAACAAAAGGGGTAACACTGTCGTTTTTTTTTCGGGTCGAAATTTTGAAATTTGATATCTCAGCTCTGGAAGGGTCTAGAGCCTCCATTTTTGCACTCAGATCAAAGTCTCACAGCCCTCTATCATAATCCAGAGTTTTGAGAAGATTGGAGACACTTAATTTTTCGCCCGAAAATGAAAAAAAACAAAAGGGGTAACACTGTCGTTTTTTTTTCGGGTCGAAATTTTGAAATTTGATATCTCAGCTCTGGAAGGGTCTAGAGCCTCCATTTTTGCACTCAGGTCAAAGTCTCACAGCCCTCTATCATAATCCAGAGTTTTGAGAAGATTGGAGACACTTAATTTTTCGCCCGAAAATGAAAAAAAACAAAAGGGGTAACACTGTCGTTTTTTTTTCGGGTCGAAATTTTGAAATTTGATATCTCAGCTCTGGAAGGGTCTAGAGCCTCCATTTGTGCACTCAGGTCAAAGTCTCACAGCCCTCTATCATAATCCAGAGTTTTGAGAAGATTGGAGAAACTTAATTTTTCGCCTGAAAATGAAAAAAAAACGAAAGGGGTAACACTGTCGTTTTTTTTTTTCGGGTCGAAATTTTGAATTTCCATATCTCAGCTCTGGAAGGGTCTAGAGCCTCCATTTTTGCACTCAGGTCAAAGTCTCACAGCCCTCTATCATAATCCAGAGTTTTGAGAAGATTGGAGACACTTAATTTTTCGCCCGAAAATGAAAAAAAACAAAAGGGGTAACACTGTCGTTTTTTTTTCGGGTCGAAATTTTGAAATTTGATATCTCAGCTCTGGAAGGGTCTAGAGCCTCCATTTTTGCACTCAGGTCAAAGTCTCACAGCCCTCTGTCATAATCCAGAGTTTTGAGAAGATTGGAGAAACTTATTTTTTCTCCTGAAAATGAAAAAAAATGAAAGGGGTAACACTGTCGTTTTTTTTTTCGGGTCGAAATTTTGAAATTTGATATCTCAGCTCTGGAAGGGTCTAGAGCCTCCATTTTTGCACTCAGGTCAAAGTCTCACAGCCCTCTATCATAATCCAGAGTTTTGAGAAGATTGGAGAAACTTAATTTTTCGCCTGAAAATGAAAAAAAACGAAAGGGGTAACACTGTCGTTTTTTTTTTCGGGTCGAAATTTTGAATTTCCATATCTCAGCTCTGGAAGGGTCTAGAGCCTCCATTTTTGCACTCAGGTCAAAGTCTCACAGCCCTCTATCATAATCCAGAGTTTTGAGAAGATTGGAGACACTTAATTTTTCGCCCGAAAATGAAAAAAAACAAAAGGGGTAACACTGTCGTTTTTTTTTCGGGTCGAAATTTTGAAATTTGATATCTCAGCTCTGGAAGGGTCTAGAGCCTCCATTTTTGCACTCAGGTCAAAGTCTCACAGCCCTCTATCATAATCCAGAGTTTTGAGAAGATTGGAGACACTTAATTTTTCGCCCGAAAATGAAAAAAAACAAAAGGGGTAACACTGTCGTTTTTTTTTCGGGTCGAAATTTTGAAATTTGATATCTCAGCTCTGGAAGGGTCTAGAGCCTCCATTTTTGCACTCAGGTCAAAGTCTCACAGCCCTCTATCATAATCCAGAGTTTTGAGAAGATTGGAGACACTTAATTTTTCGCCCGAAAATGAAAAAAAACAAAAGGGGTAACACTGTCGTTTTTTTTTCGGGTCGAAATTTTGAAATTTGATATCTCAGCTCTGGAAGGGTCTAGAGCCTCCATTTTTGCACTCAGGTCAAAGTCTCACAGCCCTCTATCATAATCCAGAGTTTTGAGAAGATTGGAGACACTTAATTTTTCGCCCGAAAATGAAAAAAAACAAAAGGGGTAACACTGTCGTTTTTTTTTCGGGTCGAAATTTTGAAATTTGATATCTCAGCTCTGGAAGGGTCTAGAGCCTCCATTTGTGCACTCAGGTCAAAGTCTCACAGCCCTCTATCATAATCCAGAGTTTTGAGAAGATTGGAGAAACTTAATTTTTCGCCTGAAAATGAAAAAAAAACGAAAGGGGTAACACTGTCGTTTTTTTTTTTCGGGTCGAAATTTTGAATTTCCATATCTCAGCTCTGGAAGGGTCTAGAGCCTCCATTTTTGCACTCAGGTCAAAGTCTCACAGCCCTCTATCATAATCCAGAGTTTTGAGAAGATTGGAGACACTTAATTTTTCGCCCGAAAATGAAAAAAAACAAAAGGGGTAACACTGTCGTTTTTTTTTCGGGTCGAAATTTTGAAATTTGATATCTCAGCTCTGGAAGGGTCTAGAGCCTCCATTTTTGCACTCAGGTCAAAGTCTCACAGCCCTCTGTCATAATCCAGAGTTTTGAGAAGATTGGAGAAACTTATTTTTTCTCCTGAAAATGAAAAAAAATGAAAGGGGTAACACTGTCGTTTTTTTTTTCGGGTCGAAATTTTGAAATTTGATATCTCAGCTCTGGAAGGGTCTAGAGCCTCCATTTTTGCACTCAGGTCAAAGTCTCACAGCCCTCTATCATAATCCAGAGTTTTGAGAAGATTGGAGAAACTTAATTTTTCGCCTGAAAATGAAAAAAAACGAAAGGGGTAACACTGTCGTTTTTTTTTTCGGGTCGAAATTTTGAATTTCCATATCTCAGCTCTGGAAGGGTCTAGAGCCTCCATTTTTGCACTCAGGTCAAAGTCTCACAGCCCTCTATCATAATCCAGAGTTTTGAGAAGATTGGAGACACTTAATTTTTCGCCCGAAAATGAAAAAAAACAAAAGGGGTAACACTGTCGTTTTTTTTTCGGGTCGAAATTTTGAAATTTGATATCTCAGCTCTGGAAGGGTCTAGAGCCTCCATTTTTGCACTCAGGTCAAAGTCTCACAGCCCTCTATCATAATCCAGAGTTTTGAGAAGATTGGAGAAACTTAATTTTTCGCCTGAAAATGAAAAAAAACGAAAGGGGTAACACTGTCGTTTTTTTTTTCGGGTCGAAATTTTGAATTTCCATATCTCAGCTCTGGAAGGGTCTAGAGCCTCCATTTTTGCACTCAGATCAAAGTCTCACAGCCCTCTATCATAATCCAGAGTTTTGAGAAGATTGGAGACACTTAATTTTTCGCCCGAAAATGAAAAAAAACAAAAGGGGTAACACTGTCGTTTATTTTTCGGGTCGAAATTTTGAAATTTGATATCTCAGCTCTGGAAGGGTCTAGAGCCTCCATTTTTGCACTCAGGTCAAAGTCTCACAGCCCTCTATCATAATCCAGAGTTTTGAGAAGATTGGAGACACTTAATTTTTCGCCCGAAAATGAAAAAAAACAAAAGGGGTAACACTGTCGTTTTTTTTTTCGGGTCGAAATTTTGAATTTCCATATCTCAGCTCTGGAAGGGTCTAGAGCCTCCATTTTTGCACTCAGGTCAAAGTCTCGTGGCCCTCTATCAGAATCCAGAGTTTTGAGAAGATTGGAGAAACTTAATTTTTTGCCCAAAAACGAAAAAAACGAAAGGGGTAACACTGTCGTTTTTTTTTTTCGGGTCGAAATTTTGAAATTTGATATCTCAGCTCTGGAAGGGTCTAGAGCCTCCATTTTTGCACTCTGGTCAAAGTCTCGCAGCCCTCTATCATAATCCAGAGTTTTGAGAAGATTGGAGAAACTTAATTTTTCGCCCGAAAATGAAAAAAAACGAAAGGGGTAACACTGTCGTTTTTTTTTCGGGTCGAAATTTTGAATTTCCATATCTCAGCTCTGGAAGGGTCTAGAGCCTCCATTTTTGCACTCAGGTCAAAGTCTCACAGCCCTCTATCATAATCCAGAGTTTTGAGAAGATTGGAGACACTTAATTTTTCGCCCGAAAATGAAAAAAAACAAAAGGGGTAACACTGTCGTTTTTTTTTCGGGTCGAAATTTTGAAATTTGATATCTCAGCTCTGGAAGGGTCTAGAGCCTCCATTTTTGCACTCAGATCAAAGTCTCACAGCCCTCTATCATAATCCAGAGTTTTGAGAAGATTGGAGACACTTAATTTTTCGCCCGAAAATGAAAAAAAACAAAAGGGGTAACACTGTCGTTTTTTTTTCGGGTCGAAATTTTGAAATTTGATATCTCAGCTCTGGAAGGGTCTAGAGCCTCCATTTTTGCACTCAGGTCAAAGTCTCACAGCCCTCTATCATAATCCAGAGTTTTGAGAAGATTGGAGACACTTAATTTTTCGCCCGAAAATGAAAAAAAACAAAAGGGGTAACACTGTCGTTTTTTTTTCGGGTCGAAATTTTGAAATTTGATATCTCAGCTCTGGAAGGGTCTAGAGCCTCCATTTGTGCACTCAGGTCAAAGTCTCACAGCCCTCTATCATAATCCAGAGTTTTGAGAAGATTGGAGAAACTTAATTTTTCGCCTGAAAATGAAAAAAAAACGAAAGGGGTAACACTGTCGTTTTTTTTTTCGGGTCGAAATTTTGAATTTCCATATCTCAGCTCTGGAAGGGTCTAGAGCCTCCATTTTTGCACTCAGGTCAAAGTCTCACAGCCCTCTATCATAATCCAGAGTTTTGAGAAGATTGGAGACACTTAATTTTTCGCCCGAAAATGAAAAAAAACAAAAGGGGTAACACTGTCGTTTTTTTTTCGGGTCGAAATTTTGAAATTTGATATCTCAGCTCTGGAAGGGTCTAGAGCCTCCATTTGTGCACTCAGGTCAAAGTCTCACAGCCCTCTATCATAATCCAGAGTTTTGAGAAGATTGGAGAAACTTAATTTTTCGCCTGAAAATGAAAAAAAAACGAAAGGGGTAACACTGTCGTTTTTTTTTTCGGGTCGAAATTTTGAATTTCCATATCTCAGCTCTGGAAGGGTCTAGAGCCTCCATTTTTGCACTCAGGTCAAAGTCTCACAGCCCTCTATCATAATCCAGAGTTTTGAGAAGATTGGAGACACTTAATTTTTCGCCCGAAAATGAAAAAAAACAAAAGGGGTAACACTGTCGTTTTTTTTTCGGGTCGAAATTTTGAAATTTGATATCTCAGCTCTGGAAGGGTCTAGAGCCTCCATTTTTGCACTCAGATCAAAGTCTCACAGCCCTCTATCATAATCCAGAGTTTTGAGAAGATTGGAGACACTTAATTTTTCGCCCGAAAATGAAAAAAAACAAAAGGGGTAACACTGTCGTTTTTTTTTCGGGTCGAAATTTTGAAATTTGATATCTCAGCTCTGGAAGGGTCTAGAGCCTCCATTTTTGCACTCAGGTCAAAGTCTCACAGCCCTCTATCATAATCCAGAGTTTTGAGAAGATTGGAGACACTTAATTTTTCGCCCGAAAATGAAAAAAAACAAAAGGGGTAACACTGTCGTTTTTTTTTCGGGTCGAAATTTTGAAATTTGATATCTCAGCTCTGGAAGGGTCTAGAGCCTCCATTTGTGCACTCAGGTCAAAGTCTCACAGCCCTCTATCATAATCCAGAGTTTTGAGAAGATTGGAGAAACTTAATTTTTCGCCTGAAAATGAAAAAAAAACGAAAGGGGTAACACTGTCGTTTTTTTTTTTCGGGTCGAAATTTTGAATTTCCATATCTCAGCTCTGGAAGGGTCTAGAGCCTCCATTTTTGCACTCAGGTCAAAGTCTCACAGCCCTCTATCATAATCCAGAGTTTTGAGAAGATTGGAGACACTTAATTTTTCGCCCGAAAATGAAAAAAAACAAAAGGGGTAACACTGTCGTTTTTTTTTCGGGTCGAAATTTTGAAATTTGATATCTCAGCTCTGGAAGGGTCTAGAGCCTCCATTTTTGCACTCAGGTCAAAGTCTCACAGCCCTCTGTCATAATCCAGAGTTTTGAGAAGATTGGAGAAACTTATTTTTTCTCCTGAAAATGAAAAAAAATGAAAGGGGTAACACTGTCGTTTTTTTTTTCGGGTCGAAATTTTGAAATTTGATATCTCAGCTCTGGAAGGGTCTAGAGCCTCCATTTTTGCACTCAGGTCAAAGTCTCACAGCCCTCTATCATAATCCAGAGTTTTGAGAAGATTGGAGAAACTTAATTTTTCGCCTGAAAATGAAAAAAAACGAAAGGGGTAACACTGTCGTTTTTTTTTTCGGGTCGAAATTTTGAATTTCCATATCTCAGCTCTGGAAGGGTCTAGAGCCTCCATTTTTGCACTCAGGTCAAAGTCTCACAGCCCTCTATCATAATCCAGAGTTTTGAGAAGATTGGAGACACTTAATTTTTCGCCCGAAAATGAAAAAAAACAAAAGGGGTAACACTGTCGTTTTTTTTTCGGGTCGAAATTTTGAAATTTGATATCTCAGCTCTGGAAGGGTCTAGAGCCTCCATTTTTGCACTCAGGTCAAAGTCTCACAGCCCTCTATCATAATCCAGAGTTTTGAGAAGATTGGAGAAACTTAATTTTTCGCCTGAAAATGAAAAAAAACGAAAGGGGTAACACTGTCGTTTTTTTTTTCGGGTCGAAATTTTGAATTTCCATATCTCAGCTCTGGAAGGGTCTAGAGCCTCCATTTTTGCACTCAGATCAAAGTCTCACAGCCCTCTATCATAATCCAGAGTTTTGAGAAGATTGGAGACACTTAATTTTTCGCCCGAAAATGAAAAAAAACAAAAGGGGTAACACTGTCGTTTATTTTTCGGGTCGAAATTTTGAAATTTGATATCTCAGCTCTGGAAGGGTCTAGAGCCTCCATTTTTGCACTCAGGTCAAAGTCTCACAGCCCTCTATCATAATCCAGAGTTTTGAGAAGATTGGAGACACTTAATTTTTCGCCCGAAAATGAAAAAAAACAAAAGGGGTAACACTGTCGTTTTTTTTTTCGGGTCGAAATTTTGAATTTCCATATCTCAGCTCTGGAAGGGTCTAGAGCCTCCATTTTTGCACTCAGGTCAAAGTCTCGTGGCCCTCTATCAGAATCCAGAGTTTTGAGAAGATTGGAGAAACTTAATTTTTTGCCCAAAAACGAAAAAAACGAAAGGGGTAACACTGTCGTTTTTTTTTTTCGGGTCGAAATTTTGAAATTTGATATCTCAGCTCTGGAAGGGTCTAGAGCCTCCATTTTTGCACTCTGGTCAAAGTCTCGCAGCCCTCTATCATAATCCAGAGTTTTGAGAAGATTGGAGAAACTTAATTTTTCGCCCGAAAATGAAAAAAAACGAAAGGGGTAACACTGTCGTTTTTTTTTCGGGTCGAAATTTTGAATTTCCATATCTCAGCTCTGGAAGGGTCTAGAGCCTCCATTTTTGCACTCAGGTCAAAGTCTCACAGCCCTCTATCATAATCCAGAGTTTTGAGAAGATTGGAGACACTTAATTTTTCGCCCGAAAATGAAAAAAAACAAAAGGGGTAACACTGTCGTTTTTTTTTCGGGTCGAAATTTTGAAATTTGATATCTCAGCTCTGGAAGGGTCTAGAGCCTCCATTTTTGCACTCAGATCAAAGTCTCACAGCCCTCTATCATAATCCAGAGTTTTGAGAAGATTGGAGACACTTAATTTTTCGCCCGAAAATGAAAAAAAACAAAAGGGGTAACACTGTCGTTTTTTTTTCGGGTCGAAATTTTGAAATTTGATATCTCAGCTCTGGAAGGGTCTAGAGCCTCCATTTTTGCACTCAGGTCAAAGTCTCACAGCCCTCTATCATAATCCAGAGTTTTGAGAAGATTGGAGACACTTAATTTTTCGCCCGAAAATGAAAAAAAACAAAAGGGGTAACACTGTCGTTTTTTTTTCGGGTCGAAATTTTGAAATTTGATATCTCAGCTCTGGAAGGGTCTAGAGCCTCCATTTGTGCACTCAGGTCAAAGTCTCACAGCCCTCTATCATAATCCAGAGTTTTGAGAAGATTGGAGAAACTTAATTTTTCGCCTGAAAATGAAAAAAAAACGAAAGGGGTAACACTGTCGTTTTTTTTTTTCGGGTCGAAATTTTGAATTTCCATATCTCAGCTCTGGAAGGGTCTAGAGCCTCCATTTTTGCACTCAGGTCAAAGTCTCACAGCCCTCTATCATAATCCAGAGTTTTGAGAAGATTGGAGACACTTAATTTTTCGCCCGAAAATGAAAAAAAACAAAAGGGGTAACACTGTCGTTTTTTTTTCGGGTCGAAATTTTGAAATTTGATATCTCAGCTCTGGAAGGGTCTAGAGCCTCCATTTTTGCACTCAGGTCAAAGTCTCACAGCCCTCTGTCATAATCCAGAGTTTTGAGAAGATTGGAGAAACTTATTTTTTCTCCTGAAAATGAAAAAAAATGAAAGGGGTAACACTGTCGTTTTTTTTTTCGGGTCGAAATTTTGAAATTTGATATCTCAGCTCTGGAAGGGTCTAGAGCCTCCATTTTTGCACTCAGGTCAAAGTCTCACAGCCCTCTATCATAATCCAGAGTTTTGAGAAGATTGGAGAAACTTAATTTTTCGCCTGAAAATGAAAAAAAACGAAAGGGGTAACACTGTCGTTTTTTTTTTCGGGTCGAAATTTTGAATTTCCATATCTCAGCTCTGGAAGGGTCTAGAGCCTCCATTTTTGCACTCAGGTCAAAGTCTCACAGCCCTCTATCATAATCCAGAGTTTTGAGAAGATTGGAGACACTTAATTTTTCGCCCGAAAATGAAAAAAAACAAAAGGGGTAACACTGTCGTTTTTTTTTCGGGTCGAAATTTTGAAATTTGATATCTCAGCTCTGGAAGGGTCTAGAGCCTCCATTTTTGCACTCAGGTCAAAGTCTCACAGCCCTCTATCATAATCCAGAGTTTTGAGAAGATTGGAGACACTTAATTTTTCGCCCGAAAATGAAAAAAAACAAAAGGGGTAACACTGTCGTTTTTTTTTCGGGTCGAAATTTTGAAATTTGATATCTCAGCTCTGGAAGGGTCTAGAGCCTCCATTTTTGCACTCAGATCAAAGTCTCACAGCCCTCTATCATAATCCAGAGTTTTGAGAAGATTGGAGACACTTAATTTTTCGCCCGAAAATGAAAAAAAACAAAAGGGGTAACACTGTCGTTTTTTTTTCGGGTCGAAATTTTGAAATTTGATATCTCAGCTCTGGAAGGGTCTAGAGCCTCCATTTTTGCACTCAGGTCAAAGTCTCACAGCCCTCTATCATAATCCAGAGTTTTGAGAAGATTGGAGACACTTAATTTTTCGCCCGAAAATGAAAAAAAACAAAAGGGGTAACACTGTCGTTTTTTTTTCGGGTCGAAATTTTGAAATTTGATATCTCAGCTCTGGAAGGGTCTAGAGCCTCCATTTGTGCACTCAGGTCAAAGTCTCACAGCCCTCTATCATAATCCAGAGTTTTGAGAAGATTGGAGAAACTTAATTTTTCGCCTGAAAATGAAAAAAAAACGAAAGGGGTAACACTGTCGTTTTTTTTTTTCGGGTCGAAATTTTGAATTTCCATATCTCAGCTCTGGAAGGGTCTAGAGCCTCCATTTTTGCACTCAGGTCAAAGTCTCACAGCCCTCTATCATAATCCAGAGTTTTGAGAAGATTGGAGACACTTAATTTTTCGCCCGAAAATGAAAAAAAACAAAAGGGGTAACACTGTCGTTTTTTTTTCGGGTCGAAATTTTGAAATTTGATATCTCAGCTCTGGAAGGGTCTAGAGCCTCCATTTTTGCACTCAGGTCAAAGTCTCACAGCCCTCTGTCATAATCCAGAGTTTTGAGAAGATTGGAGAAACTTATTTTTTCTCCTGAAAATGAAAAAAAATGAAAGGGGTAACACTGTCGTTTTTTTTTTCGGGTCGAAATTTTGAAATTTGATATCTCAGCTCTGGAAGGGTCTAGAGCCTCCATTTTTGCACTCAGGTCAAAGTCTCACAGCCCTCTATCATAATCCAGAGTTTTGAGAAGATTGGAGAAACTTAATTTTTCGCCTGAAAATGAAAAAAAACGAAAGGGGTAACACTGTCGTTTTTTTTTTCGGGTCGAAATTTTGAATTTCCATATCTCAGCTCTGGAAGGGTCTAGAGCCTCCATTTTTGCACTCAGGTCAAAGTCTCACAGCCCTCTATCATAATCCAGAGTTTTGAGAAGATTGGAGACACTTAATTTTTCGCCCGAAAATGAAAAAAAACAAAAGGGGTAACACTGTCGTTTTTTTTTCGGGTCGAAATTTTGAAATTTGATATCTCAGCTCTGGAAGGGTCTAGAGCCTCCATTTTTGCACTCAGGTCAAAGTCTCACAGCCCTCTATCATAATCCAGAGTTTTGAGAAGATTGGAGAAACTTAATTTTTCGCCTGAAAATGAAAAAAAACGAAAGGGGTAACACTGTCGTTTTTTTTTTCGGGTCGAAATTTTGAATTTCCATATCTCAGCTCTGGAAGGGTCTAGAGCCTCCATTTTTGCACTCAGATCAAAGTCTCACAGCCCTCTATCATAATCCAGAGTTTTGAGAAGATTGGAGACACTTAATTTTTCGCCCGAAAATGAAAAAAAACAAAAGGGGTAACACTGTCGTTTATTTTTCGGGTCGAAATTTTGAAATTTGATATCTCAGCTCTGGAAGGGTCTAGAGCCTCCATTTTTGCACTCAGGTCAAAGTCTCACAGCCCTCTATCATAATCCAGAGTTTTGAGAAGATTGGAGACACTTAATTTTTCGCCCGAAAATGAAAAAAAACAAAAGGGGTAACACTGTCGTTTTTTTTTTCGGGTCGAAATTTTGAATTTCCATATCTCAGCTCTGGAAGGGTCTAGAGCCTCCATTTTTGCACTCAGGTCAAAGTCTCGTGGCCCTCTATCAGAATCCAGAGTTTTGAGAAGATTGGAGAAACTTAATTTTTTGCCCAAAAACGAAAAAAACGAAAGGGGTAACACTGTCGTTTTTTTTTTTCGGGTCGAAATTTTGAAATTTGATATCTCAGCTCTGGAAGGGTCTAGAGCCTCCATTTTTGCACTCTGGTCAAAGTCTCGCAGCCCTCTATCATAATCCAGAGTTTTGAGAAGATTGGAGAAACTTAATTTTTCGCCCGAAAATGAAAAAAAACGAAAGGGGTAACACTGTCGTTTTTTTTTCGGGTCGAAATTTTGAATTTCCATATCTCAGCTCTGGAAGGGTCTAGAGCCTCCATTTTTGCACTCAGGTCAAAGTCTCACAGCCCTCTATCATAATCCAGAGTTTTGAGAAGATTGGAGACACTTAATTTTTCGCCCGAAAATGAAAAAAAACAAAAGGGGTAACACTGTCGTTTTTTTTTCGGGTCGAAATTTTGAAATTTGATATCTCAGCTCTGGAAGGGTCTAGAGCCTCCATTTTTGCACTCAGATCAAAGTCTCACAGCCCTCTATCATAATCCAGAGTTTTGAGAAGATTGGAGACACTTAATTTTTCGCCCGAAAATGAAAAAAAACAAAAGGGGTAACACTGTCGTTTTTTTTTCGGGTCGAAATTTTGAAATTTGATATCTCAGCTCTGGAAGGGTCTAGAGCCTCCATTTTTGCACTCAGGTCAAAGTCTCACAGCCCTCTATCATAATCCAGAGTTTTGAGAAGATTGGAGACACTTAATTTTTCGCCCGAAAATGAAAAAAAACAAAAGGGGTAACACTGTCGTTTTTTTTTCGGGTCGAAATTTTGAAATTTGATATCTCAGCTCTGGAAGGGTCTAGAGCCTCCATTTGTGCACTCAGGTCAAAGTCTCACAGCCCTCTATCATAATCCAGAGTTTTGAGAAGATTGGAGAAACTTAATTTTTCGCCTGAAAATGAAAAAAAAACGAAAGGGGTAACACTGTCGTTTTTTTTTTTCGGGTCGAAATTTTGAATTTCCATATCTCAGCTCTGGAAGGGTCTAGAGCCTCCATTTTTGCACTCAGGTCAAAGTCTCACAGCCCTCTATCATAATCCAGAGTTTTGAGAAGATTGGAGACACTTAATTTTTCGCCCGAAAATGAAAAAAAACAAAAGGGGTAACACTGTCGTTTTTTTTTCGGGTCGAAATTTTGAAATTTGATATCTCAGCTCTGGAAGGGTCTAGAGCCTCCATTTTTGCACTCAGGTCAAAGTCTCACAGCCCTCTGTCATAATCCAGAGTTTTGAGAAGATTGGAGAAACTTATTTTTTCTCCTGAAAATGAAAAAAAATGAAAGGGGTAACACTGTCGTTTTTTTTTTCGGGTCGAAATTTTGAAATTTGATATCTCAGCTCTGGAAGGGTCTAGAGCCTCCATTTTTGCACTCAGGTCAAAGTCTCACAGCCCTCTATCATAATCCAGAGTTTTGAGAAGATTGGAGAAACTTAATTTTTCGCCTGAAAATGAAAAAAAACGAAAGGGGTAACACTGTCGTTTTTTTTTTCGGGTCGAAATTTTGAATTTCCATATCTCAGCTCTGGAAGGGTCTAGAGCCTCCATTTTTGCACTCAGGTCAAAGTCTCACAGCCCTCTATCATAATCCAGAGTTTTGAGAAGATTGGAGACACTTAATTTTTCGCCCGAAAATGAAAAAAAACAAAAGGGGTAACACTGTCGTTTTTTTTTCGGGTCGAAATTTTGAAATTTGATATCTCAGCTCTGGAAGGGTCTAGAGCCTCCATTTTTGCACTCAGGTCAAAGTCTCACAGCCCTCTATCATAATCCAGAGTTTTGAGAAGATTGGAGACACTTAATTTTTCGCCCGAAAATGAAAAAAAACAAAAGGGGTAACACTGTCGTTTTTTTTTCGGGTCGAAATTTTGAAATTTGATATCTCAGCTCTGGAAGGGTCTAGAGCCTCCATTTTTGCACTCAGGTCAAAGTCTCACAGCCCTCTATCATAATCCAGAGTTTTGAGAAGATTGGAGACACTTAATTTTTCGCCCGAAAATGAAAAAAAACAAAAGGGGTAACACTGTCGTTTTTTTTTCGGGTCGAAATTTTGAAATTTGATATCTCAGCTCTGGAAGGGTCTAGAGCCTCCATTTTTGCACTCAGGTCAAAGTCTCACAGCCCTCTATCATAATCCAGAGTTTTGAGAAGATTGGAGAAACTTAATTTTTCGCCTGAAAATGAAAAAAAACGAAAGGGGTAACACTGTCGTTTTTTTTTTCGGGTCGAAATTTTGAATTTCCATATCTCAGCTCTGGAAGGGTCTAGAGCCTCCATTTTTGCACTCAGGTCAAAGTCTCACAGCCCTCTATCATAATCCAGAGTTTTGAGAAGATTGGAGACACTTAATTTTTCGCCCGAAAATGAAAAAAAACAAAAGGGGTAACACTGTCGTTTTTTTTTTCGGGTTGAAATTTTGAAATTTGATATCTCAGCTCTGGAAGGGTCTAGAGCCTCCATTTTTGCACTCAGGTCAAAGTCTCACAGCCCTCTATCATAATCCAGAGTTTTGAGAAGATTGGAGAAACTTAATTTTTCGCCCGAAAATGAAAAAAAACGAAAGGGGTAACACTGTCGTTTTTTTTTTCGGGTCGAAATTTTGAAATTTGATATCTCAGCTCTGGAAGGGTCTAGAGCCTCCATTTTTGCACTCAGGTCAAAGTCTCACAGCCCTCTATCATAATCCAGAGTTTTGAGAAGATTGGAGAAACTTAATTTTTCGCCTGAAAATGAAAAAAAAACGAAAGGGGTAACACTGTCGTTTTTTTTTTCGGGTCGAAATTTTGAATTTCCATATCTCAGCTCTGGAAGGGTCTAGAGCCTCCATTTTTGCACTCAGGTCAAAGTCTCACAGCCCTCTATCATAATCCAGAGTTTTGAGAAGATTGGAGACACTTAATTTTTCGCCCGAAAATGAAAAAAAACAAAAGGGGTAACACTGTCGTTTTTTTTTCGGGTCGAAATTTTGAAATTTGATATCTCAGCTCTGGAAGGGTCTAGAGCCTCCATTTTTGCACTCAGATCAAAGTCTCACAGCCCTCTATCATAATCCAGAGTTTTGAGAAGATTGGAGACACTTAATTTTTCGCCCGAAAATGAAAAAAAACAAAAGGGGTAACACTGTCGTTTTTTTTTCGGGTCGAAATTTTGAAATTTGATATCTCAGCTCTGGAAGGGTCTAGAGCCTCCATTTTTGCACTCAGGTCAAAGTCTCACAGCCCTCTATCATAATCCAGAGTTTTGAGAAGATTGGAGACACTTAATTTTTCGCCCGAAAATGAAAAAAAACAAAAGGGGTAACACTGTCGTTTTTTTTTCGGGTCGAAATTTTGAAATTTGATATCTCAGCTCTGGAAGGGTCTAGAGCCTCCATTTGTGCACTCAGGTCAAAGTCTCACAGCCCTCTATCATAATCCAGAGTTTTGAGAAGATTGGAGAAACTTAATTTTTCGCCTGAAAATGAAAAAAAAACGAAAGGGGTAACACTGTCGTTTTTTTTTTTCGGGTCGAAATTTTGAATTTCCATATCTCAGCTCTGGAAGGGTCTAGAGCCTCCATTTTTGCACTCAGGTCAAAGTCTCACAGCCCTCTATCATAATCCAGAGTTTTGAGAAGATTGGAGACACTTAATTTTTCGCCCGAAAATGAAAAAAAACAAAAGGGGTAACACTGTCGTTTTTTTTTCGGGTCGAAATTTTGAAATTTGATATCTCAGCTCTGGAAGGGTCTAGAGCCTCCATTTTTGCACTCAGGTCAAAGTCTCACAGCCCTCTGTCATAATCCAGAGTTTTGAGAAGATTGGAGAAACTTATTTTTTCTCCTGAAAATGAAAAAAAATGAAAGGGGTAACACTGTCGTTTTTTTTTTCGGGTCGAAATTTTGAAATTTGATATCTCAGCTCTGGAAGGGTCTAGAGCCTCCATTTTTGCACTCAGGTCAAAGTCTCACAGCCCTCTATCATAATCCAGAGTTTTGAGAAGATTGGAGAAACTTAATTTTTCGCCTGAAAATGAAAAAAAACGAAAGGGGTAACACTGTCGTTTTTTTTTTCGGGTCGAAATTTTGAATTTCCATATCTCAGCTCTGGAAGGGTCTAGAGCCTCCATTTTTGCACTCAGGTCAAAGTCTCACAGCCCTCTATCATAATCCAGAGTTTTGAGAAGATTGGAGACACTTAATTTTTCGCCCGAAAATGAAAAAAAACAAAAGGGGTAACACTGTCGTTTTTTTTTCGGGTCGAAATTTTGAAATTTGATATCTCAGCTCTGGAAGGGTCTAGAGCCTCCATTTTTGCACTCAGGTCAAAGTCTCACAGCCCTCTATCATAATCCAGAGTTTTGAGAAGATTGGAGAAACTTAATTTTTCGCCTGAAAATGAAAAAAAACGAAAGGGGTAACACTGTCGTTTTTTTTTTCGGGTCGAAATTTTGAATTTCCATATCTCAGCTCTGGAAGGGTCTAGAGCCTCCATTTTTGCACTCAGATCAAAGTCTCACAGCCCTCTATCATAATCCAGAGTTTTGAGAAGATTGGAGACACTTAATTTTTCGCCCGAAAATGAAAAAAAACAAAAGGGGTAACACTGTCGTTTATTTTTCGGGTCGAAATTTTGAAATTTGATATCTCAGCTCTGGAAGGGTCTAGAGCCTCCATTTTTGCACTCAGGTCAAAGTCTCACAGCCCTCTATCATAATCCAGAGTTTTGAGAAGATTGGAGACACTTAATTTTTCGCCCGAAAATGAAAAAAAACAAAAGGGGTAACACTGTCGTTTTTTTTTTCGGGTCGAAATTTTGAATTTCCATATCTCAGCTCTGGAAGGGTCTAGAGCCTCCATTTTTGCACTCAGGTCAAAGTCTCGTGGCCCTCTATCAGAATCCAGAGTTTTGAGAAGATTGGAGAAACTTAATTTTTTGCCCAAAAACGAAAAAAACGAAAGGGGTAACACTGTCGTTTTTTTTTTTCGGGTCGAAATTTTGAAATTTGATATCTCAGCTCTGGAAGGGTCTAGAGCCTCCATTTTTGCACTCTGGTCAAAGTCTCGCAGCCCTCTATCATAATCCAGAGTTTTGAGAAGATTGGAGAAACTTAATTTTTCGCCCGAAAATGAAAAAAAACGAAAGGGGTAACACTGTCGTTTTTTTTTCGGGTCGAAATTTTGAATTTCCATATCTCAGCTCTGGAAGGGTCTAGAGCCTCCATTTTTGCACTCAGGTCAAAGTCTCACAGCCCTCTATCATAATCCAGAGTTTTGAGAAGATTGGAGACACTTAATTTTTCGCCCGAAAATGAAAAAAAACAAAAGGGGTAACACTGTCGTTTTTTTTTCGGGTCGAAATTTTGAAATTTGATATCTCAGCTCTGGAAGGGTCTAGAGCCTCCATTTTTGCACTCAGATCAAAGTCTCACAGCCCTCTATCATAATCCAGAGTTTTGAGAAGATTGGAGACACTTAATTTTTCGCCCGAAAATGAAAAAAAACAAAAGGGGTAACACTGTCGTTTTTTTTTCGGGTCGAAATTTTGAAATTTGATATCTCAGCTCTGGAAGGGTCTAGAGCCTCCATTTTTGCACTCAGGTCAAAGTCTCACAGCCCTCTATCATAATCCAGAGTTTTGAGAAGATTGGAGACACTTAATTTTTCGCCCGAAAATGAAAAAAAACAAAAGGGGTAACACTGTCGTTTTTTTTCGGGTCGAAATTTTGAAATTTGATATCTCAGCTCTGGAAGGGTCTAGAGCCTCCATTTGTGCACTCAGGTCAAAGTCTCACAGCCCTCTATCATAATCCAGAGTTTTGAGAAGATTGGAGAAACTTAATTTTTCGCCTGAAAATGAAAAAAAAACGAAAGGGGTAACACTGTCGTTTTTTTTTTCGGGTCGAAATTTTGAATTTCCATATCTCAGCTCTGGAAGGGTCTAGAGCCTCCATTTTTGCACTCAGGTCAAAGTCTCACAGCCCTCTATCATAATCCAGAGTTTTGAGAAGATTGGAGACACTTAATTTTTCGCCCGAAAATGAAAAAAAACAAAAGGGGTAACACTGTCGTTTTTTTTTCGGGTCGAAATTTTGAAATTTGATATCTCAGCTCTGGAAGGGTCTAGAGCCTCCATTTTTGCACTCAGGTCAAAGTCTCACAGCCCTCTGTCATAATCCAGAGTTTTGAGAAGATTGGAGAAACTTATTTTTTCTCCTGAAAATGAAAAAAAATGAAAGGGGTAACACTGTCGTTTTTTTTTTCGGGTCGAAATTTTGAAATTTGATATCTCAGCTCTGGAAGGGTCTAGAGCCTCCATTTTTGCACTCAGGTCAAAGTCTCACAGCCCTCTATCATAATCCAGAGTTTTGAGAAGATTGGAGACACTTAATTTTTCGCCCGAAAATGAAAAAAAACAAAAGGGGTAACACTGTCGTTTTTTTTTTCGGGTTGAAATTTTGAAATTTGATATCTCAGCTCTGGAAGGGTCTAGAGCCTCCATTTTTGCACTCAGGTCAAAGTCTCACAGCCCTCTATCATAATCCAGAGTTTTGAGAAGATTGGAGAAACTTAATTTTTCGCCCGAAAATGAAAAAAAACGAAAGGGGTAACACTGTCGTTTTTTTTTTCGGGTCGAAATTTTGAAATTTGATATCTCAGCTCTGGAAGGGTCTAGAGCCTCCATTTTTGCACTCAGGTCAAAGTCTCACAGCCCTCTATCATAATCCAGAGTTTTGAGAAGATTGGAGAAACTTAATTTTTCGCCTGAAAATGAAAAAAAACGAAAGGGGTAACACTGTCGTTTTTTTTTTTCGGGTCGAAATTTTGAATTTCCATATCTCAGCTCTGGAAGGGTCTAGAGCCTCCATTTTTGCACTCAGGTCAAAGTCTCACAGCCCTCTATCATAATCCAGAGTTTTGAGAAGATTGGAGACACTTAATTTTTCGCCCGAAAATGAAAAAAAACAAAAGGGGTAACACTGTCGTTTTTTTTTCGGGTCGAAATTTTGAAATTTGATATCTCAGCTCTGGAAGGGTCTAGAGCCTCCATTTTTGCACTCAGATCAAAGTCTCACAGCCCTCTATCATAATCCAGAGTTTTGAGAAGATTGGAGACACTTAATTTTTCGCCCGAAAATGAAAAAAAACAAAAGGGGTAACACTGTCGTTTTTTTTTCGGGTCGAAATTTTGAAATTTGATATCTCAGCTCTGGAAGGGTCTAGAGCCTCCATTTTTGCACTCAGGTCAAAGTCTCACAGCCCTCTATCATAATCCAGAGTTTTGAGAAGATTGGAGACACTTAATTTTTCGCCCGAAAATGAAAAAAAACAAAAGGGGTAACACTGTCGTTTTTTTTTCGGGTCGAAATTTTGAAATTTGATATCTCAGCTCTGGAAGGGTCTAGAGCCTCCATTTGTGCACTCAGGTCAAAGTCTCACAGCCCTCTATCATAATCCAGAGTTTTGAGAAGATTGGAGAAACTTAATTTTTCGCCTGAAAATGAAAAAAAAACGAAAGGGGTAACACTGTCGTTTTTTTTTTTCGGGTCGAAATTTTGAATTTCCATATCTCAGCTCTGGAAGGGTCTAGAGCCTCCATTTTTGCACTCAGGTCAAAGTCTCACAGCCCTCTATCATAATCCAGAGTTTTGAGAAGATTGGAGACACTTAATTTTTCGCCCGAAAATGAAAAAAAACAAAAGGGGTAACACTGTCGTTTTTTTTTCGGGTCGAAATTTTGAAATTTGATATCTCAGCTCTGGAAGGGTCTAGAGCCTCCATTTTTGCACTCAGGTCAAAGTCTCACAGCCCTCTGTCATAATCCAGAGTTTTGAGAAGATTGGAGAAACTTATTTTTTCTCCTGAAAATGAAAAAAAATGAAAGGGGTAACACTGTCGTTTTTTTTTTCGGGTCGAAATTTTGAAATTTGATATCTCAGCTCTGGAAGGGTCTAGAGCCTCCATTTTTGCACTCAGGTCAAAGTCTCACAGCCCTCTATCATAATCCAGAGTTTTGAGAAGATTGGAGAAACTTAATTTTTCGCCTGAAAATGAAAAAAAACGAAAGGGGTAACACTGTCGTTTTTTTTTTCGGGTCGAAATTTTGAATTTCCATATCTCAGCTCTGGAAGGGTCTAGAGCCTCCATTTTTGCACTCAGGTCAAAGTCTCACAGCCCTCTATCATAATCCAGAGTTTTGAGAAGATTGGAGACACTTAATTTTTCGCCCGAAAATGAAAAAAAACAAAAGGGGTAACACTGTCGTTTTTTTTTCGGGTCGAAATTTTGAAATTTGATATCTCAGCTCTGGAAGGGTCTAGAGCCTCCATTTTTGCACTCAGGTCAAAGTCTCACAGCCCTCTATCATAATCCAGAGTTTTGAGAAGATTGGAGACACTTAATTTTTCGCCCGAAAATGAAAAAAAACAAAAGGGGTAACACTGTCGTTTTTTTTTCGGGTCGAAATTTTGAAATTTGATATCTCAGCTCTGGAAGGGTCTAGAGCCTCCATTTTTGCACTCAGGTCAAAGTCTCACAGCCCTCTATCATAATCCAGAGTTTTGAGAAGATTGGAGACACTTAATTTTTCGCCCGAAAATGAAAAAAAACAAAAGGGGTAACACTGTCGTTTTTTTTTCGGGTCGAAATTTTGAAATTTGATATCTCAGCTCTGGAAGGGTCTAGAGCCTCCATTTTTGCACTCAGGTCAAAGTCTCACAGCCCTCTATCATAATCCAGAGTTTTGAGAAGATTGGAGAAACTTAATTTTTCGCCTGAAAATGAAAAAAAACGAAAGGGGTAACACTGTCGTTTTTTTTTTCGGGTCGAAATTTTGAATTTCCATATCTCAGCTCTGGAAGGGTCTAGAGCCTCCATTTTTGCACTCAGGTCAAAGTCTCACAGCCCTCTATCATAATCCAGAGTTTTGAGAAGATTGGAGACACTTAATTTTTCGCCCGAAAATGAAAAAAAACAAAAGGGGTAACACTGTCGTTTTTTTTTCGGGTCGAAATTTTGAAATTTGATATCTCAGCTCTGGAAGGGTCTAGAGCCTCCATTTTTGCACTCAGATCAAAGTCTCACAGCCCTCTATCATAATCCAGAGTTTTGAGAAGATTGGAGACACTTAATTTTTCGCCCGAAAATGAAAAAAAACAAAAGGGGTAACACTGTCGTTTTTTTTTCGGGTCGAAATTTTGAAATTTGATATCTCAGCTCTGGAAGGGTCTAGAGCCTCCATTTTTGCACTCAGGTCAAAGTCTCACAGCCCTCTATCATAATCCAGAGTTTTGAGAAGATTGGAGACACTTAATTTTTCGCCCGAAAATGAAAAAAAACAAAAGGGGTAACACTGTCGTTTTTTTTTCGGGTCGAAATTTTGAAATTTGATATCTCAGCTCTGGAAGGGTCTAGAGCCTCCATTTGTGCACTCAGGTCAAAGTCTCACAGCCCTCTATCATAATCCAGAGTTTTGAGAAGATTGGAGAAACTTAATTTTTCGCCTGAAAATGAAAAAAAAACGAAAGGGGTAACACTGTCGTTTTTTTTTTTCGGGTCGAAATTTTGAATTTCCATATCTCAGCTCTGGAAGGGTCTAGAGCCTCCATTTTTGCACTCAGGTCAAAGTCTCACAGCCCTCTATCATAATCCAGAGTTTTGAGAAGATTGGAGACACTTAATTTTTCGCCCGAAAATGAAAAAAAACAAAAGGGGTAACACTGTCGTTTTTTTTTCGGGTCGAAATTTTGAAATTTGATATCTCAGCTCTGGAAGGGTCTAGAGCCTCCATTTTTGCACTCAGGTCAAAGTCTCACAGCCCTCTGTCATAATCCAGAGTTTTGAGAAGATTGGAGAAACTTATTTTTTCTCCTGAAAATGAAAAAAAATGAAAGGGGTAACACTGTCGTTTTTTTTTTCGGGTCGAAATTTTGAAATTTGATATCTCAGCTCTGGAAGGGTCTAGAGCCTCCATTTTTGCACTCAGGTCAAAGTCTCACAGCCCTCTATCATAATCCAGAGTTTTGAGAAGATTGGAGAAACTTAATTTTTCGCCTGAAAATGAAAAAAAACGAAAGGGGTAACACTGTCGTTTTTTTTTTCGGGTCGAAATTTTGAATTTCCATATCTCAGCTCTGGAAGGGTCTAGAGCCTCCATTTTTGCACTCAGGTCAAAGTCTCACAGCCCTCTATCATAATCCAGAGTTTTGAGAAGATTGGAGACACTTAATTTTTCGCCCGAAAATGAAAAAAAACAAAAGGGGTAACACTGTCGTTTTTTTTTCGGGTCGAAATTTTGAAATTTGATATCTCAGCTCTGGAAGGGTCTAGAGCCTCCATTTTTGCACTCAGGTCAAAGTCTCACAGCCCTCTATCATAATCCAGAGTTTTGAGAAGATTGGAGACACTTAATTTTTCGCCCGAAAATGAAAAAAAACAAAAGGGGTAACACTGTCGTTTTTTTTTCGGGTCGAAATTTTGAAATTTGATATCTCAGCTCTGGAAGGGTCTAGAGCCTCCATTTTTGCACTCAGATCAAAGTCTCACAGCCCTCTATCATAATCCAGAGTTTTGAGAAGATTGGAGACACTTAATTTTTCGCCCGAAAATGAAAAAAAACAAAAGGGGTAACACTGTCGTTTATTTTTCGGGTCGAAATTTTGAAATTTGATATCTCAGCTCTGGAAGGGTCTAGAGCCTCCATTTTTGCACTCAGGTCAAAGTCTCACAGCCCTCTATCATAATCCAGAGTTTTGAGAAGATTGGAGACACTTAATTTTTCGCCCGAAAATGAAAAAAAACAAAAGGGGTAACACTGTCGTTTTTTTTTTCGGGTCGAAATTTTGAATTTCCATATCTCAGCTCTGGAAGGGTCTAGAGCCTCCATTTTTGCACTCAGGTCAAAGTCTCGTGGCCCTCTATCAGAATCCAGAGTTTTGAGAAGATTGGAGAAACTTAATTTTTTGCCCAAAAACGAAAAAAACGAAAGGGGTAACACTGTCGTTTTTTTTTTTCGGGTCGAAATTTTGAAATTTGATATCTCAGCTCTGGAAGGGTCTAGAGCCTCCATTTTTGCACTCTGGTCAAAGTCTCGCAGCCCTCTATCATAATCCAGAGTTTTGAGAAGATTGGAGAAACTTAATTTTTTCGCCCGAAAATGAAAAAAAACGAAAGGGGTAACACTGTCGTTTTTTTTTCGGGTCGAAATTTTGAATTTCCATATCTCAGCTCTGGAAGGGTCTAGAGCCTCCATTTTTGCACTCAGGTCAAAGTCTCACAGCCCTCTATCATAATCCAGAGTTTTGAGAAGATTGGAGACACTTAATTTTTCGCCCGAAAATGAAAAAAAACAAAAGGGGTAACACTGTCGTTTTTTTTTCGGGTCGAAATTTTGAAATTTGATATCTCAGCTCTGGAAGGGTCTAGAGCCTCCATTTTTGCACTCAGATCAAAGTCTCACAGCCCTCTATCATAATCCAGAGTTTTGAGAAGATTGGAGACACTTAATTTTTCGCCCGAAAATGAAAAAAAACAAAAGGGGTAACACTGTCGTTTTTTTTTCGGGTCGAAATTTTGAAATTTGATATCTCAGCTCTGGAAGGGTCTAGAGCCTCCATTTTTGCACTCAGGTCAAAGTCTCACAGCCCTCTATCATAATCCAGAGTTTTGAGAAGATTGGAGACACTTAATTTTTCGCCCGAAAATGAAAAAAAACAAAAGGGGTAACACTGTCGTTTTTTTTTCGGGTCGAAATTTTGAAATTTGATATCTCAGCTCTGGAAGGGTCTAGAGCCTCCATTTGTGCACTCAGGTCAAAGTCTCACAGCCCTCTATCATAATCCAGAGTTTTGAGAAGATTGGAGAAACTTAATTTTTCGCCTGAAAATGAAAAAAAAACGAAAGGGGTAACACTGTCGTTTTTTTTTTTCGGGTCGAAATTTTGAATTTCCATATCTCAGCTCTGGAAGGGTCTAGAGCCTCCATTTTTGCACTCAGGTCAAAGTCTCACAGCCCTCTATCATAATCCAGAGTTTTGAGAAGATTGGAGACACTTAATTTTTCGCCCGAAAATGAAAAAAAACAAAAGGGGTAACACTGTCGTTTTTTTTTCGGGTCGAAATTTTGAAATTTGATATCTCAGCTCTGGAAGGGTCTAGAGCCTCCATTTTTGCACTCAGGTCAAAGTCTCACAGCCCTCTGTCATAATCCAGAGTTTTGAGAAGATTGGAGAAACTTATTTTTTCTCCTGAAAATGAAAAAAAATGAAAGGGGTAACACTGTCGTTTTTTTTTTCGGGTCGAAATTTTGAAATTTGATATCTCAGCTCTGGAAGGGTCTAGAGCCTCCATTTTTGCACTCAGGTCAAAGTCTCACAGCCCTCTATCATAATCCAGAGTTTTGAGAAGATTGGAGAAACTTAATTTTTCGCCTGAAAATGAAAAAAAACGAAAGGGGTAACACTGTCGTTTTTTTTTTCGGGTCGAAATTTTGAATTTCCATATCTCAGCTCTGGAAGGGTCTAGAGCCTCCATTTTTGCACTCAGGTCAAAGTCTCACAGCCCTCTATCATAATCCAGAGTTTTGAGAAGATTGGAGACACTTAATTTTTCGCCCGAAAATGAAAAAAAACAAAAGGGGTAACACTGTCGTTTTTTTTTCGGGTCGAAATTTTGAAATTTGATATCTCAGCTCTGGAAGGGTCTAGAGCCTCCATTTTTGCACTCAGGTCAAAGTCTCACAGCCCTCTATCATAATCCAGAGTTTTGAGAAGATTGGAGACACTTAATTTTTCGCCCGAAAATGAAAAAAAACAAAAGGGGTAACACTGTCGTTTTTTTTTCGGGTCGAAATTTTGAAATTTGATATCTCAGCTCTGGAAGGGTCTAGAGCCTCCATTTTTGCACTCAGGTCAAAGTCTCACAGCCCTCTATCATAATCCAGAGTTTTGAGAAGATTGGAGACACTTAATTTTTCGCCCGAAAATGAAAAAAAACAAAAGGGGTAACACTGTCGTTTTTTTTTCGGGTCGAAATTTTGAAATTTGATATCTCAGCTCTGGAAGGGTCTAGAGCCTCCATTTTTGCACTCAGGTCAAAGTCTCACAGCCCTCTATCATAATCCAGAGTTTTGAGAAGATTGGAGAAACTTAATTTTTCGCCTGAAAATGAAAAAAAACGAAAGGGGTAACACTGTCGTTTTTTTTTTCGGGTCGAAATTTTGAATTTCCATATCTCAGCTCTGGAAGGGTCTAGAGCCTCCATTTTTGCACTCAGGTCAAAGTCTCACAGCCCTCTATCATAATCCAGAGTTTTGA
This sequence comes from Pimephales promelas, assembly GCF_988280905.1. Lineage (NCBI taxonomy): Eukaryota > Metazoa > Chordata > Actinopteri > Cypriniformes > Leuciscidae > Pimephales > Pimephales promelas. Next base: position 36,935,528 of record NC_142772.1, on the reverse strand, counting down.
GAAGATTGGAGACACTTAATTTTTCACCCGAAAATGAAAAAAAACGAAAGGGGTAACACTGTCGTTTTTTTTTTCGGGTCGAAATTTTGAAATTTGATATCTCAGCTCTGGAAGGGTCTAGAGCCTCCATTTTTGCACTCAGGTCAAAGTCTCACAGCCCTCTATCATAATCCAGAGTTTTGAGAAGATTGGAGAAACTTAATTTTTCGCCCGAAAATGAAAAAAAACGAAAGGGGTAACACTGTCGTTTTTTTTTCGGGTCGAAATTTTGAATTTCCATATCTCAGCTCTGGAAGGGTCTAGAGCCTCCATTTTTGCACTCAGGTCAAAGTCTCGTGGCCCTCTATCAGAATCCAGAGTTTTGAGAAGATTGGAGAAACTTAATTTTTTGCCCAAAAACGAAAAAAACGAAAGGGGTAACACTGTCGTTTTTTTTTTTCGGGTCGAAATTTTGAAATTTGATATCTCAGCTCTGGAAGGGTCTAGAGCCTCCATTTTTGCACTCTGGTCAAAGTCTCGCAGCCCTCTATCATAATCCAGAGTTTTGAGAAGATTGGAGAAACTTAATTTTTCGCCCGAAAATGAAAAAAAACGAAAGGGGTAACACTGTCGTTTTTTTTTCGGGTCGAAATTTTGAATTTCCATATCTCAGCTCTGGAAGGGTCTAGAGCCTCCATTTTTGCACTCAGGTCAAAGTCTCACAGCCCTCTATCATAATCCAGAGTTTTGAGAAGATTGGAGACACTTAATTTTTCGCCCGAAAATGAAAAAAAACAAAAGGGGTAACACTGTCGTTTTTTTTTCGGGTCGAAATTTTGAAATTTGATATCTCAGCTCTGGAAGGGTCTAGAGCCTCCATTTTTGCACTCAGATCAAAGTCTCACAGCCCTCTATCATAATCCAGAGTTTTGAGAAGATTGGAGACACTTAATTTTTCGCCCGAAAATGAAAAAAAACAAAAGGGGTAAGTAACACTGTCGTTTTTTTTTCGGGTCGAAATTTTGAAATTTGATATCTCAGCTCTGGAAGGGTCTAGAGACTCCATTTTTGCACTCAGGTCAAAGTCTCACAGCCCTCTATCATAATCCAGAGTTTTGAGAAGATTGGAGACACTTAATTTTTCGCCCGAAAATGAAAAAAAACAAAAGGGGTAACACTGTCGTTTTTTTTTCGGGTCGAAATTTTGAAATTTGATATCTCAGCTCTGGAAGGGTCTAGAGCCTCCATTTGTGCACTCAGGTCAAAGTCTCACAGCCCTCTATCATAATCCAGAGTTTTGAGAAGATTGGAGAAACTTAATTTTTCGCCTGAAAATGAAAAAAAAAACGAAAGGGGTAACACTGTCGTTTTTTTTTTTCGGGTCGAAATTTTGAATTTCCATATCTCAGCTCTGGAAGGGTCTAGAGCCTCCATTTTTGCACTCAGGTCAAAGTCTCACAGCCCTCTATCATAATCCAGAGTTTTGAGAAGATTGGAGACACTTAATTTTTCGCCCGAAAATGAAAAAAAACAAAAGGGGTAACACTGTCGTTTTTTTTTCGGGTCGAAATTTTGAAATTTGATATCTCAGCTCTGGAAGGGTCTAGAGCCTCCATTTTTGCACTCAGGTCAAAGTCTCACAGCCCTCTGTCATAATCCAGAGTTTTGAGAAGATTGGAGAAACTTATTTTTTCTCCTGAAAATGAAAAAAAATGAAAGGGGTAACACTGTCGTTTTTTTTTTCGGGTCGAAATTTTGAAATTTGATATCTCAGCTCTGGAAGGGTCTAGAGCCTCCATTTTTGCACTCAGGTCAAAGTCTCACAGCCCTCTATCATAATCCAGAGTTTTGAGAAGATTGGAGAAACTTAATTTTTCGCCTGAAAATGAAAAAAAACGAAAGGGGTAACACTGTCGTTTTTTTTTTCGGGTCGAAATTTTGAATTTCCATATCTCAGCTCTGGAAGGGTCTAGAGCCTCCATTTTTGCACTCAGGTCAAAGTCTCACAGCCCTCTATCATAATCCAGAGTTTTGAGAAGATTGGAGACACTTAATTTTTCGCCCGAAAATGAAAAAAAACAAAAGGGGTAACACTGTCGTTTTTTTTTTCGGGTCGAAATTTTGAAATTTGATATCTCAGCTCTGGAAGGGTCTAGAGCCTCCATTTTTGCACTCAGGTCAAAGTCTCACAGCCCTCTATCATAATCCAGAGTTTTGAGAAGATTGGAGACACTTAATTTTTCGCCCGAAAATGAAAAAAAACAAAAGGGGTAACACTGTCGTTTTTTTTTCGGGTCGAAATTTTGAAATTTGATATCTCAGCTCTGGAAGGGTCTAGAGCCTCCATTTTTGCACTCAGGTCAAAGTCTCACAGCCCTCTATCATAATCCAGAGTTTTGAGAAGATTGGAGACACTTAATTTTTCGCCCGAAAATGAAAAAAAACAAAAGGGGTAACACTGTCGTTTTTTTTTTCGGGTCGAAATTTTGAAATTTGATATCTCAGCTCTGGAAGGGTCTAGAGCCTCCATTTTTGCACTCAGGTCAAAGTCTCACAGCCCTCTATCATAATCCAGAGTTTTGAGAAGATTGGAGAAACTTAATTTTTCGCCTGAAAATGAAAAAAAACGAAAGGGGTAACACTGTCGTTTTTTTTTTCGGGTCGAAATTTTGAATTTCCATATCTCAGCTCTGGAAGGGTCTAGAGCCTCCATTTTTGCACTCAGGTCAAAGTCTCACAGCCCTCTATCATAATCCAGAGTTTTGAGAAGATTGGAGACACTTAATTTTTCGCCCGAAAATGAAAAAAAAACAAAAGGGGTAACACTGTCGTTTTTTTTTTCGGGTCGAAATTTTGAAATTTGATATCTCAGCTCTGGAAGGGTCTAGAGCCTCCATTTTTGCACTCAGGTCAAAGTCTCACAGCCCTCTATCATAATCCAGAGTTTTGAGAAGATTGGAGAAACTTAATTTTTCGCCCGAAAATGAAAAAAAACGAAAGGGGTAACACTGTCGTTTTTTTTTTCGGGTCGAAATTTTGAAATTTGATATCTCAGCTCTGGAAGGGTCTAGAGCCTCCATTTTTGCACTCAGGTCAAAGTCTCACAGCCCTCTATCATAATCCAGAGTTTTGAGAAGATTGGAGAAACTTAATTTTTCGCCCAAAAATGAAAAAAAACGAAAGGGGTAACACTGTCGTTTTTTTTTTCGGGTCGAAATTTTGAATTTCCATATCTCAGCTCTGGAAGGGTCTAGAGCCTCCATTTTTGCACTCAGGTCAAAGTCTCGTGGCCCTCTATCAGAATCCAGAGTTTTGAGAAGATTGGAGAAACTTAAATTTTTGCCCAAAAACGAAAAAAACGAAAGGGGTAACACTGTCGTTTTTTTTTCGGGTCGAAATTTTGAATTTCCATATCTCAGCTCTGGAAGGGTCTAGAGCCTCCATTTTTGCACTCAGGTCAAAGTCTCGTGGCCCTCTATCAGAATCCAGAGTTTTGAGAAGATTGGAGAAACTTAATTTTTTGCCCAAAAACGAAAAAAACGAAAGGGGTAACACTGTCGTTTTTTTTTTTCGGGTCGAAATTTTGAAATTTGATATCTCAGCTCTGGAAGGGTCTAGAGCCTCCATTTTTGCACTCTGGTCAAAGTCTCGCAGCCCTCTATCATAATCCAGAGTTTTGAGAAGATTGGAGAAACTTAATTTTTCGCCCGAAAATGAAAAAAAACGAAAGGGGTAACACTGTCGTTTTTTTTTCGGGTCGAAATTTTGAATTTCCATATCTCAGCTCTGGAAGGGTCTAGAGCCTCCATTTTTGCACTCAGGTCAAAGTCTCACAGCCCTCTATCATAATCCAGAGTTTTGAGAAGATTGGAGAAACTTAATTTTTCGCCTGAAAATGAAAAAAAACGAAAGGGGTAACACTGTCGTTTTTTTTTTCGGGTCGAAATTTTGAATTTCCATATCTCAGCTCTGGAAGGGTCTAGAGCCTCCATTTTTGCACTCAGGTCAAAGTCTCACAGCCCTCTATCATAATCCAGAGTTTTGAGAAGATTGGAGACACTTAATTTTTCGCCCGAAAATGAAAAAAAACAAAAGGGGTAACACTGTCGTTTTTTTTTCGGGTCGAAATTTTGAAATTTGATATCTCAGCTCTGGAAGGGTCTAGAGCCTCCATTTTTGCACTCAGGTCAAAGTCTCACAGCCCTCTATCATAATCCAGAGTTTTGAGAAGATTGGAGACACTTAATTTTTCGCCCGAAAATGAAAAAAAACAAAAGGGGTAACACTGTCGTTTTTTTTTCGGGTCGAAATTTTGAAATTTGATATCTCAGCTCTGGAAGGGTCTAGAGCCTCCATTTTTGCACTCAGGTCAAAGTCTCACAGCCCTCTATCATAATCCAGAGTTTTGAGAAGATTGGAGACACTTAATTTTTCGCCCGAAAATGAAAAAAAACAAAAGGGGTAACACTGTCGTTTTTTTTTCGGGTCGAAATTTTGAAATTTGATATCTCAGCTCTGGAAGGGTCTAGAGCCTCCATTTTTGCACTCAGGTCAAAGTCTCACAGCCCTCTATCATAATCCAGAGTTTTGAGAAGATTGGAGAAACTTAATTTTTCGCCTGAAAATGAAAAAAAACGAAAGGGGTAACACTGTCGTTTTTTTTTTCGGGTCGAAATTTTGAATTTCCATATCTCAGCTCTGGAAGGGTCTAGAGCCTCCATTTTTGCACTCAGGTCAAAGTCTCACAGCCCTCTATCATAATCCAGAGTTTTGAGAAGATTGGAGACACTTAATTTTTCGCCCGAAAATGAAAAAAAACAAAAGGGGTAACACTGTCGTTTTTTTTTTCGGGTTGAAATTTTGAAATTTGATATCTCAGCTCTGGAAGGGTCTAGAGCCTCCATTTTTGCACTCAGGTCAAAGTCTCACAGCCCTCTATCATAATCCAGAGTTTTGAGAAGATTGGAGAAACTTAATTTTTCGCCCGAAAATGAAAAAAAACGAAAGGGGTAACACTGTCGTTTTTTTTTTCGGGTCGAAATTTTGAAATTTGATATCTCAGCTCTGGAAGGGTCTAGAGCCTCCATTTTTGCACTCAGGTCAAAGTCTCACAGCCCTCTATCATAATCCAGAGTTTTGAGAAGATTGGAGACACTTAATTTTTCGCCCGAAAATGAAAAAAAACAAAAGGGGTAACACTGTCGTTTTTTTTTCGGGTCGAAATTTTGAAATTTGATATCTCAGCTCTGGAAGGGTCTAGAGCCTCCATTTTTGCACTCAGATCAAAGTCTCACAGCCCTCTATCATAATCCAGAGTTTTGAGAAGATTGGAGACACTTAATTTTTCGCCCGAAAATGAAAAAAAACAAAAGGGGTAACACTGTCGTTTTTTTTTCGGGTCGAAATTTTGAAATTTGATATCTCAGCTCTGGAAGGGTCTAGAGCCTCCATTTTTGCACTCAGGTCAAAGTCTCACAGCCCTCTATCATAATCCAGAGTTTTGAGAAGATTGGAGACACTTAATTTTTCGCCCGAAAATGAAAAAAAACAAAAGGGGTAACACTGTCGTTTTTTTTTCGGGTCGAAATTTTGAAATTTGATATCTCAGCTCTGGAAGGGTCTAGAGCCTCCATTTGTGCACTCAGGTCAAAGTCTCACAGCCCTCTATCATAATCCAGAGTTTTGAGAAGATTGGAGAAACTTAATTTTTCGCCTGAAAATGAAAAAAAAACGAAAGGGGTAACACTGTCGTTTTTTTTTTTCGGGTCGAAATTTTGAATTTCCATATCTCAGCTCTGGAAGGGTCTAGAGCCTCCATTTTTGCACTCAGGTCAAAGTCTCACAGCCCTCTATCATAATCCAGAGTTTTGAGAAGATTGGAGACACTTAATTTTTCGCCCGAAAATGAAAAAAAACAAAAGGGGTAACACTGTCGTTTTTTTTTCGGGTCGAAATTTTGAAATTTGATATCTCAGCTCTGGAAGGGTCTAGAGCCTCCATTTTTGCACTCAGGTCAAAGTCTCACAGCCCTCTGTCATAATCCAGAGTTTTGAGAAGATTGGAGAAACTTATTTTTTCTCCTGAAAATGAAAAAAAATGAAAGGGGTAACACTGTCGTTTTTTTTTTCGGGTCGAAATTTTGAAATTTGATATCTCAGCTCTGGAAGGGTCTAGAGCCTCCATTTTTGCACTCAGGTCAAAGTCTCACAGCCCTCTATCATAATCCAGAGTTTTGAGAAGATTGGAGAAACTTAATTTTTCGCCTGAAAATGAAAAAAAACGAAAGGGGTAACACTGTCGTTTTTTTTTTCGGGTCGAAATTTTGAATTTCCATATCTCAGCTCTGGAAGGGTCTAGAGCCTCCATTTTTGCACTCAGGTCAAAGTCTCACAGCCCTCTATCATAATCCAGAGTTTTGAGAAGATTGGAGACACTTAATTTTTCGCCCGAAAATGAAAAAAAACAAAAGGGGTAACACTGTCGTTTTTTTTTCGGGTCGAAATTTTGAAATTTGATATCTCAGCTCTGGAAGGGTCTAGAGCCTCCATTTTTGCACTCAGGTCAAAGTCTCACAGCCCTCTATCATAATCCAGAGTTTTGAGAAGATTGGAGACACTTAATTTTTCGCCCGAAAATGAAAAAAAACAAAAGGGGTAACACTGTCGTTTTTTTTTCGGGTCGAAATTTTGAAATTTGATATCTCAGCTCTGGAAGGGTCTAGAGCCTCCATTTTTGCACTCAGGTCAAAGTCTCACAGCCCTCTATCATAATCCAGAGTTTTGAGAAGATTGGAGACACTTAATTTTTCGCCCGAAAATGAAAAAAAACAAAAGGGGTAACACTGTCGTTTTTTTTTCGGGTCGAAATTTTGAAATTTGATATCTCAGCTCTGGAAGGGTCTAGAGCCTCCATTTTTGCACTCAGGTCAAAGTCTCACAGCCCTCTATCATAATCCAGAGTTTTGAGAAGATTGGAGAAACTTAATTTTTCGCCTGAAAATGAAAAAAAACGAAAGGGGTAACACTGTCGTTTTTTTTTTCGGGTCGAAATTTTGAATTTCCATATCTCAGCTCTGGAAGGGTCTAGAGCCTCCATTTTTGCACTCAGGTCAAAGTCTCACAGCCCTCTATCATAATCCAGAGTTTTGAGAAGATTGGAGACACTTAATTTTTCGCCCGAAAATGAAAAAAAACAAAAGGGGTAACACTGTCGTTTTTTTTTCGGGTCGAAATTTTGAAATTTGATATCTCAGCTCTGGAAGGGTCTAGAGCCTCCATTTTTGCACTCAGATCAAAGTCTCACAGCCCTCTATCATAATCCAGAGTTTTGAGAAGATTGGAGACACTTAATTTTTCGCCCGAAAATGAAAAAAAACAAAAGGGGTAACACTGTCGTTTTTTTTTCGGGTCGAAATTTTGAAATTTGATATCTCAGCTCTGGAAGGGTCTAGAGCCTCCATTTTTGCACTCAGGTCAAAGTCTCACAGCCCTCTATCATAATCCAGAGTTTTGAGAAGATTGGAGACACTTAATTTTTCGCCCGAAAATGAAAAAAAACAAAAGGGGTAACACTGTCGTTTTTTTTTCGGGTCGAAATTTTGAAATTTGATATCTCAGCTCTGGAAGGGTCTAGAGCCTCCATTTGTGCACTCAGGTCAAAGTCTCACAGCCCTCTATCATAATCCAGAGTTTTGAGAAGATTGGAGAAACTTAATTTTTCGCCTGAAAATGAAAAAAAAACGAAAGGGGTAACACTGTCGTTTTTTTTTTTCGGGTCGAAATTTTGAATTTCCATATCTCAGCTCTGGAAGGGTCTAGAGCCTCCATTTTTGCACTCAGGTCAAAGTCTCACAGCCCTCTATCATAATCCAGAGTTTTGAGAAGATTGGAGACACTTAATTTTTCGCCCGAAAATGAAAAAAAACAAAAGGGGTAACACTGTCGTTTTTTTTTCGGGTCGAAATTTTGAAATTTGATATCTCAGCTCTGGAAGGGTCTAGAGCCTCCATTTTTGCACTCAGGTCAAAGTCTCACAGCCCTCTGTCATAATCCAGAGTTTTGAGAAGATTGGAGAAACTTATTTTTTCTCCTGAAAATGAAAAAAAATGAAAGGGGTAACACTGTCGTTTTTTTTTTCGGGTCGAAATTTTGAAATTTGATATCTCAGCTCTGGAAGGGTCTAGAGCCTCCATTTTTGCACTCAGGTCAAAGTCTCACAGCCCTCTATCATAATCCAGAGTTTTGAGAAGATTGGAGAAACTTAATTTTTCGCCTGAAAATGAAAAAAAACGAAAGGGGTAACACTGTCGTTTTTTTTTTCGGGTCGAAATTTTGAATTTCCATATCTCAGCTCTGGAAGGGTCTAGAGCCTCCATTTTTGCACTCAGGTCAAAGTCTCACAGCCCTCTATCATAATCCAGAGTTTTGAGAAGATTGGAGACACTTAATTTTTCGCCCGAAAATGAAAAAAAACAAAAGGGGTAACACTGTCGTTTTTTTTTCGGGTCGAAATTTTGAAATTTGATATCTCAGCTCTGGAAGGGTCTAGAGCCTCCATTTTTGCACTCAGGTCAAAGTCTCACAGCCCTCTATCATAATCCAGAGTTTTGAGAAGATTGGAGACACTTAATTTTTCGCCCGAAAATGAAAAAAAACAAAAGGGGTAACACTGTCGTTTTTTTTTCGGGTCGAAATTTTGAAATTTGATATCTCAGCTCTGGAAGGGTCTAGAGCCTCCATTTTTGCACTCAGATCAAAGTCTCACAGCCCTCTATCATAATCCAGAGTTTTGAGAAGATTGGAGACACTTAATTTTTCGCCCGAAAATGAAAAAAAACAAAAGGGGTAACACTGTCGTTTATTTTTCGGGTCGAAATTTTGAAATTTGATATCTCAGCTCTGGAAGGGTCTAGAGCCTCCATTTTTGCACTCAGGTCAAAGTCTCACAGCCCTCTATCATAATCCAGAGTTTTGAGAAGATTGGAGACACTTAATTTTTCGCCCGAAAATGAAAAAAAACAAAAGGGGTAACACTGTCGTTTTTTTTTTCGGGTCGAAATTTTGAATTTCCATATCTCAGCTCTGGAAGGGTCTAGAGCCTCCATTTTTGCACTCAGGTCAAAGTCTCGTGGCCCTCTATCAGAATCCAGAGTTTTGAGAAGATTGGAGAAACTTAATTTTTTGCCCAAAAACGAAAAAAACGAAAGGGGTAACACTGTCGTTTTTTTTTTTCGGGTCGAAATTTTGAAATTTGATATCTCAGCTCTGGAAGGGTCTAGAGCCTCCATTTTTGCACTCTGGTCAAAGTCTCGCAGCCCTCTATCATAATCCAGAGTTTTGAGAAGATTGGAGAAACTTAATTTTTTCGCCCGAAAATGAAAAAAAACGAAAGGGGTAACACTGTCGTTTTTTTTTCGGGTCGAAATTTTGAATTTCCATATCTCAGCTCTGGAAGGGTCTAGAGCCTCCATTTTTGCACTCAGGTCAAAGTCTCACAGCCCTCTATCATAATCCAGAGTTTTGAGAAGATTGGAGACACTTAATTTTTCGCCCGAAAATGAAAAAAAACAAAAGGGGTAACACTGTCGTTTTTTTTTCGGGTCGAAATTTTGAAATTTGATATCTCAGCTCTGGAAGGGTCTAGAGCCTCCATTTGTGCACTCAGGTCAAAGTCTCACAGCCCTCTATCATAATCCAGAGTTTTGAGAAGATTGGAGAAACTTAATTTTTCGCCTGAAAATGAAAAAAAAACGAAAGGGGTAACACTGTCGTTTTTTTTTTTCGGGTCGAAATTTTGAATTTCCATATCTCAGCTCTGGAAGGGTCTAGAGCCTCCATTTTTGCACTCAGGTCAAAGTCTCACAGCCCTCTATCATAATCCAGAGTTTTGAGAAGATTGGAGACACTTAATTTTTCGCCCGAAAATGAAAAAAAACAAAAGGGGTAACACTGTCGTTTTTTTTTCGGGTCGAAATTTTGAAATTTGATATCTCAGCTCTGGAAGGGTCTAGAGCCTCCATTTTTGCACTCAGGTCAAAGTCTCACAGCCCTCTGTCATAATCCAGAGTTTTGAGAAGATTGGAGAAACTTATTTTTTCTCCTGAAAATGAAAAAAAATGAAAGGGGTAACACTGTCGTTTTTTTTTTCGGGTCGAAATTTTGAAATTTGATATCTCAGCTCTGGAAGGGTCTAGAGCCTCCATTTTTGCACTCAGGTCAAAGTCTCACAGCCCTCTATCATAATCCAGAGTTTTGAGAAGATTGGAGAAACTTAATTTTTCGCCTGAAAATGAAAAAAAACGAAAGGGGTAACACTGTCGTTTTTTTTTTCGGGTCGAAATTTTGAATTTCCATATCTCAGCTCTGGAAGGGTCTAGAGCCTCCATTTTTGCACTCAGGTCAAAGTCTCACAGCCCTCTATCATAATCCAGAGTTTTGAGAAGATTGGAGACACTTAATTTTTCGCCCGAAAATGAAAAAAAACAAAAGGGGTAACACTGTCGTTTTTTTTTCGGGTCGAAATTTTGAAATTTGATATCTCAGCTCTGGAAGGGTCTAGAGCCTCCATTTTTGCACTCAGGTCAAAGTCTCACAGCCCTCTATCATAATCCAGAGTTTTGAGAAGATTGGAGACACTTAATTTTTCGCCCGAAAATGAAAAAAAACAAAAGGGGTAACACTGTCGTTTTTTTTTCGGGTCGAAATTTTGAAATTTGATATCTCAGCTCTGGAAGGGTCTAGAGCCTCCATTTTTGCACTCAGGTCAAAGTCTCACAGCCCTCTATCATAATCCAGAGTTTTGAGAAGATTGGAGACACTTAATTTTTCGCCCGAAAATGAAAAAAAACAAAAGGGGTAACACTGTCGTTTTTTTTTCGGGTCGAAATTTTGAAATTTGATATCTCAGCTCTGGAAGGGTCTAGAGCCTCCATTTTTGCACTCAGGTCAAAGTCTCACAGCCCTCTATCATAATCCAGAGTTTTGAGAAGATTGGAGAAACTTAATTTTTCGCCTGAAAATGAAAAAAAACGAAAGGGGTAACACTGTCGTTTTTTTTTTCGGGTCGAAATTTTGAATTTCCATATCTCAGCTCTGGAAGGGTCTAGAGCCTCCATTTTTGCACTCAGGTCAAAGTCTCACAGCCCTCTATCATAATCCAGAGTTTTGAGAAGATTGGAGACACTTAATTTTTCACCCGAAAATGAAAAAAAACGAAAGGGGTAACACTGTCGTTTTTTTTTTCGGGTCGAAATTTTGAAATTTGATATCTCAGCTCTGGAAGGGTCTAGAGCCTCCATTTTTGCACTCAGGTCAAAGTCTCACAGCCCTCTATCATAATCCAGAGTTTTGAGAAGATTGGAGAAACTTAATTTTTCGCCCGAAAATGAAAAAAAACGAAAGGGGTAACACTGTCGTTTTTTTTTCGGGTCGAAATTTTGAATTTCCATATCTCAGCTCTGGAAGGGTCTAGAGCCTCCATTTTTGCACTCAGGTCAAAGTCTCGTGGCCCTCTATCAGAATCCAGAGTTTTGAGAAGATTGGAGAAACTTAATTTTTTGCCCAAAAACGAAAAAAACGAAAGGGGTAACACTGTCGTTTTTTTTTTTCGGGTCGAAATTTTGAAATTTGATATCTCAGCTCTGGAAGGGTCTAGAGCCTCCATTTTTGCACTCTGGTCAAAGTCTCGCAGCCCTCTATCATAATCCAGAGTTTTGAGAAGATTGGAGAAACTTAATTTTTCGCCCGAAAATGAAAAAAAACGAAAGGGGTAACACTGTCGTTTTTTTTTCGGGTCGAAATTTTGAATTTCCATATCTCAGCTCTGGAAGGGTCTAGAGCCTCCATTTTTGCACTCAGGTCAAAGTCTCACAGCCCTCTATCATAATCCAGAGTTTTGAGAAGATTGGAGACACTTAATTTTTCGCCCGAAAATGAAAAAAAACAAAAGGGGTAACACTGTCGTTTTTTTTTCGGGTCGAAATTTTGAAATTTGATATCTCAGCTCTGGAAGGGTCTAGAGCCTCCATTTTTGCACTCAGATCAAAGTCTCACAGCCCTCTATCATAATCCAGAGTTTTGAGAAGATTGGAGACACTTAATTTTTCGCCCGAAAATGAAAAAAAACAAAAGGGGTAAGTAACACTGTCGTTTTTTTTTCGGGTCGAAATTTTGAAATTTGATATCTCAGCTCTGGAAGGGTCTAGAGACTCCATTTTTGCACTCAGGTCAAAGTCTCACAGCCCTCTATCATAATCCAGAGTTTTGAGAAGATTGGAGACACTTAATTTTTCGCCCGAAAATGAAAAAAAACAAAAGGGGTAACACTGTCGTTTTTTTTTCGGGTCGAAATTTTGAAATTTGATATCTCAGCTCTGGAAGGGTCTAGAGCCTCCATTTGTGCACTCAGGTCAAAGTCTCACAGCCCTCTATCATAATCCAGAGTTTTGAGAAGATTGGAGAAACTTAATTTTTCGCCTGAAAATGAAAAAAAAAACGAAAGGGGTAACACTGTCGTTTTTTTTTTTCGGGTCGAAATTTTGAATTTCCATATCTCAGCTCTGGAAGGGTCTAGAGCCTCCATTTTTGCACTCAGGTCAAAGTCTCACAGCCCTCTATCATAATCCAGAGTTTTGAGAAGATTGGAGACACTTAATTTTTCGCCCGAAAATGAAAAAAAACAAAAGGGGTAACACTGTCGTTTTTTTTTCGGGTCGAAATTTTGAAATTTGATATCTCAGCTCTGGAAGGGTCTAGAGCCTCCATTTTTGCACTCAGGTCAAAGTCTCACAGCCCTCTGTCATAATCCAGAGTTTTGAGAAGATTGGAGAAACTTATTTTTTCTCCTGAAAATGAAAAAAAATGAAAGGGGTAACACTGTCGTTTTTTTTTTCGGGTCGAAATTTTGAAATTTGATATCTCAGCTCTGGAAGGGTCTAGAGCCTCCATTTTTGCACTCAGGTCAAAGTCTCACAGCCCTCTATCATAATCCAGAGTTTTGAGAAGATTGGAGAAACTTAATTTTTCGCCTGAAAATGAAAAAAAACGAAAGGGGTAACACTGTCGTTTTTTTTTTCGGGTCGAAATTTTGAATTTCCATATCTCAGCTCTGGAAGGGTCTAGAGCCTCCATTTTTGCACTCAGGTCAAAGTCTCACAGCCCTCTATCATAATCCAGAGTTTTGAGAAGATTGGAGACACTTAATTTTTCGCCCGAAAATGAAAAAAAACAAAAGGGGTAACACTGTCGTTTTTTTTTCGGGTCGAAATTTTGAAATTTGATATCTCAGCTCTGGAAGGGTCTAGAGCCTCCATTTTTGCACTCAGGTCAAAGTCTCACAGCCCTCTATCATAATCCAGAGTTTTGAGAAGATTGGAGACACTTAATTTTTCGCCCGAAAATGAAAAAAAACAAAAGGGGTAACACTGTCGTTTTTTTTTCGGGTCGAAATTTTGAAATTTGATATCTCAGCTCTGGAAGGGTCTAGAGCCTCCATTTTTGCACTCAGGTCAAAGTCTCACAGCCCTCTATCATAATCCAGAGTTTTGAGAAGATTGGAGACACTTAATTTTTCGCCCGAAAATGAAAAAAAACAAAAGGGGTAACACTGTCGTTTTTTTTTTCGGGTCGAAATTTTGAAATTTGATATCTCAGCTCTGGAAGGGTCTAGAGCCTCCATTTTTGCACTCAGGTCAAAGTCTCACAGCCCTCTATCATAATCCAGAGTTTTGAGAAGATTGGAGAAACTTAATTTTTCGCCTGAAAATGAAAAAAAACGAAAGGGGTAACACTGTCGTTTTTTTTTTCGGGTCGAAATTTTGAATTTCCATATCTCAGCTCTGGAAGGGTCTAGAGCCTCCATTTTTGCACTCAGGTCAAAGTCTCACAGCCCTCTATCATAATCCAGAGTTTTGAGAAGATTGGAGACACTTAATTTTTCGCCCGAAAATGAAAAAAAAACAAAAGGGGTAACACTGTCGTTTTTTTTTTCGGGTCGAAATTTTGAAATTTGATATCTCAGCTCTGGAAGGGTCTAGAGCCTCCATTTTTGCACTCAGGTCAAAGTCTCACAGCCCTCTATCATAATCCAGAGTTTTGAGAAGATTGGAGAAACTTAATTTTTCGCCCGAAAATGAAAAAAAACGAAAGGGGTAACACTGTCGTTTTTTTTTTCGGGTCGAAATTTTGAAATTTGATATCTCAGCTCTGGAAGGGTCTAGAGCCTCCATTTTTGCACTCAGGTCAAAGTCTCACAGCCCTCTATCATAATCCAGAGTTTTGAGAAGATTGGATAAACTTAATTTTTCGCCCAAAAATGAAAAAAAACGAAAGGGGTAACACTGTCGTTTTTTTTTTCGGGTCGAAATTTTGAATTTCCATATCTCAGCTCTGGAAGGGTCTAGAGCCTCCATTTTTGCACTCAGGTCAAAGTCTCGTGGCCCTCTATCAGAATCCAGAGTTTTGAGAAGATTGGAGAAACTTAAATTTTTGCCCAAAAACGAAAAAAACGAAAGGGGTAACACTGTCGTTTTTTTTTCGGGTCGAAATTTTGAATTTCCATATCTCAGCTCTGGAAGGGTCTAGAGCCTCCATTTTTGCACTCAGGTCAAAGTCTCGTGGCCCTCTATCAGAATCCAGAGTTTTGAGAAGATTGGAGAAACTTAATTTTTTGCCCAAAAACGAAAAAAACGAAAGGGGTAACACTGTCGTTTTTTTTTTTCGGGTCGAAATTTTGAAATTTGATATCTCAGCTCTGGAAGGGTCTAGAGCCTCCATTTTTGCACTCTGGTCAAAGTCTCGCAGCCCTCTATCATAATCCAGAGTTTTGAGAAGATTGGAGAAACTTAATTTTTCGCCCGAAAATGAAAAAAAACGAAAGGGGTAACACTGTCGTTTTTTTTTCGGGTCGAAATTTTGAATTTCCATATCTCAGCTCTGGAAGGGTCTAGAGCCTCCATTTTTGCACTCAGGTCAAAGTCTCACAGCCCTCTATCATAATCCAGAGTTTTGAGAAGATTGGAGACACTTAATTTTTCGCCCGAAAATGAAAAAAAACAAAAGGGGTAACACTGTCGTTTTTTTTTCGGGTCGAAATTTTGAAATTTGATATCTCAGCTCTGGAAGGGTCTAGAGCCTCCATTTTTGCACTCAGATCAAAGTCTCACAGCCCTCTATCATAATCCAGAGTTTTGAGAAGATTGGAGACACTTAATTTTTCGCCCGAAAATGAAAAAAAACAAAAGGGGTAACACTGTCGTTTTTTTTTCGGGTCGAAATTTTGAAATTTGATATCTCAGCTCTGGAAGGGTCTAGAGCCTCCATTTTTGCACTCAGGTCAAAGTCTCACAGCCCTCTATCATAATCCAGAGTTTTGAGAAGATTGGAGACACTTAATTTTTCGCCCGAAAATGAAAAAAAACAAAAGGGGTAACACTGTCGTTTTTTTTTTTCGGGTCGAAATTTTGAAATTTGATATCTCAGCTCTGGAAGGGTCTAGAGCCTCCATTTTTGCACTCTGGTCAAAGTCTCGCAGCCCTCTATCATAATCCAGAGTTTTGAGAAGATTGGAGAAACTTAATTTTTCGCCCGAAAATGAAAAAAAACGAAAGGGGTAACACTGTCGTTTTTTTTTCGGGTCGAAATTTTGAATTTCCATATCTCAGCTCTGGAAGGGTCTAGAGCCTCCATTTTTGCACTCAGATCAAAGTCTCACAGCCCTCTATCATAATCCAGAGTTTTGAGAAGATTGGAGACACTTAATTTTTCGCCCGAAAATGAAAAAAAACAAAAGGGGTAACACTGTCGTTTATTTTTCGGGTCGAAATTTTGAAATTTGATATCTCAGCTCTGGAAGGGTCTAGAGCCTCCATTTTTGCACTCAGGTCAAAGTCTCACAGCCCTCTATCATAATCCAGAGTTTTGAGAAGAT
The DNA here is from genome assembly GCF_988280905.1 of Pimephales promelas. Lineage (NCBI taxonomy): Eukaryota > Metazoa > Chordata > Actinopteri > Cypriniformes > Leuciscidae > Pimephales > Pimephales promelas. Next base: position 36,919,625 of record NC_142772.1, on the reverse strand, counting down.
TGGAGACACTTAATTTTTCGCCCGAAAATGAAAAAAAACAAAAGGGGTAACACTGTCGTTTTTTTTTTCGGGTCGAAATTTTGAATTTCCATATCTCAGCTCTGGAAGGGTCTAGAGCCTCCATTTTTGCACTCAGGTCAAAGTCTCGTGGCCCTCTATCAGAATCCAGAGTTTTGAGAAGATTTGAGAAACTTAATTTTTTGCCCAAAAACGAAAAAAACGAAAGGGGTAACACTGTCGTTTTTTTTTTCGGGTCGAAATTTTGAAATTTGATATCTCAGCTCTGGAAGGGTCTAGAGCCTCCATTTTTGCACTCTGGTCAAAGTCTCGCAGCCCTCTATCATAATCCAGAGTTTTGAGAAGATTGGAGAAACTTAATTTTTCGCCCGAAAATGAAAAAAAACGAAAGGGGTAACACTGTCGTTTTTTTTTCGGGTTGAAATTTTGAATTTCCATATCTCAGCTCTGGAAGGGTCTAGAGCCTCCATTTTTGCACTCAGGTCAAAGTCTCACAGCCCTCTATCATAATCCAGAGTTTTGAGAAGATTGGAGACACTTAATTTTTCGCCCGAAAATGAAAAAAAACAAAAGGGGTAACACTGTCGTTTTTTTTTCGGGTCGAAATTTTGAAATTTGATATCTCAGCTCTGGAAGGGTCTAGAGCCTCCATTTTTGCACTCAGATCAAAGTCTCACAGCCCTCTATCATAATCCAGAGTTTTGAGAAGATTGGAGACACTTAATTTTTCGCCCGAAAATGAAAAAAAACAAAAGGGGTAACACTGTCGTTTTTTTTTCGGGTCGAAATTTTGAAATTTGATATCTCAGCTCTGGAAGGGTCTAGAGCCTCCATTTTTGCACTCAGGTCAAAGTCTCACAGCCCTCTATCATAATCCAGAGTTTTGAGAAGATTGGAGACACTTAATTTTTCGCCCGAAAATGAAAAAAAACAAAAGGGGTAACACTGTCGTTTTTTTTTCGGGTCGAAATTTTGAAATTTGATATCTCAGCTCTGGAAGGGTCTAGAGCCTCCATTTGTGCACTCAGGTCAAAGTCTCACAGCCCTCTATCATAATCCAGAGTTTTGAGAAGATTGGAGAAACTTAATTTTTCGCCTGAAAATGAAAAAAAAACGAAAGGGGTAACACTGTCGTTTTTTTTTTCGGGTCGAAATTTTGAATTTCCATATCTCAGCTCTGGAAGGGTCTAGAGCCTCCATTTTTGCACTCAGGTCAAAGTCTCACAGCCCTCTATCATAATCCAGAGTTTTGAGAAGATTGGAGACACTTAATTTTTCGCCCGAAAATGAAAAAAAACAAAAGGGGTAACACTGTCGTTTTTTTTTCGGGTCGAAATTTTGAAATTTGATATCTCAGCTCTGGAAGGGTCTAGAGCCTCCATTTTTGCACTCAGGTCAAAGTCTCACAGCCCTCTGTCATAATCCAGAGTTTTGAGAAGATTGGAGAAACTTATTTTTTCTCCTGAAAATGAAAAAAAATGAAAGGGGTAACACTGTCGTTTTTTTTTTCGGGTCGAAATTTTGAAATTTGATATCTCAGCTCTGGAAGGGTCTAGAGCCTCCATTTTTGCACTCAGGTCAAAGTCTCACAGCCCTCTATCATAATCCAGAGTTTTGAGAAGATTGGAGAAACTTAATTTTTCGCCTGAAAATGAAAAAAAACGAAAGGGGTAACACTGTCGTTTTTTTTTTCGGGTCGAAATTTTGAATTTCCATATCTCAGCTCTGGAAGGGTCTAGAGCCTCCATTTTTGCACTCAGGTCAAAGTCTCACAGCCCTCTATCATAATCCAGAGTTTTGAGAAGATTGGAGACACTTAATTTTTCGCCCGAAAATGAAAAAAAACAAAAGGGGTAACACTGTCGTTTTTTTTTCGGGTCGAAATTTTGAAATTTGATATCTCAGCTCTGGAAGGGTCTAGAGCCTCCATTTTTGCACTCAGATCAAAGTCTCACAGCCCTCTATCATAATCCAGAGTTTTGAGAAGATTGGAGACACTTAATTTTTCGCCCGAAAATGAAAAAAAACAAAAGGGGTAACACTGTCGTTTTTTTTTCGGGTCGAAATTTTGAAATTTGATATCTCAGCTCTGGAAGGGTCTAGAGCCTCCATTTTTGCACTCAGATCAAAGTCTCACAGCCCTCTATCATAATCCAGAGTTTTGAGAAGATTGGAGACACTTAATTTTTCGCCCGAAAATGAAAAAAAACAAAAGGGGTAACACTGTCGTTTATTTTTCGGGTCGAAATTTTGAAATTTGATATCTCAGCTCTGGAAGGGTCTAGAGCCTCCATTTTTGCACTCAGGTCAAAGTCTCACAGCCCTCTATCATAATCCAGAGTTTTGAGAAGATTGGAGACACTTAATTTTTCGCCCGAAAATGAAAAAAAACAAAAGGGGTAACACTGTCGTTTTTTTTTTCGGGTCGAAATTTTGAATTTCCATATCTCAGCTCTGGAAGGGTCTAGAGCCTCCATTTTTGCACTCAGGTCAAAGTCTCGTGGCCCTCTATCAGAATCCAGAGTTTTGAGAAGATTGGAGAAACTTAATTTTTTGCCCAAAAACGAAAAAAACGAAAGGGGTAACACTGTCGTTTTTTTTTTTCGGGTCGAAATTTTGAAATTTGATATCTCAGCTCTGGAAGGGTCTAGAGCCTCCATTTTTGCACTCAGGTCAAAGTCTCACAGCCCTCTATCATAATCCAGAGTTTTGAGAAGATTGGAGACACTTAATTTTTCGCCCGAAAATGAAAAAAAACAAAAGGGGTAACACTGTCGTTTTTTTTTCGGGTCGAAATTTTGAAATTTGATATCTCAGCTCTGGAAGGGTCTAGAGCCTCCATTTGTGGACTCAGGTCAAAGTCTCACAGCCCTCTATCATAATCCAGAGTTTTGAGAAGATTGGAGAAACTTAATTTTTCGCCTGAAAATGAAAAAAAAACGAAAGGGGTAACACTGTCGTTTTTTTTTTTCGGGTCGAAATTTTGAATTTCCATATCTCAGCTCTGGAAGGGTCTAGAGCCTCCATTTTTGCACTCAGGTCAAAGTCTCACAGCCCTCTATCATAATCCAGAGTTTTGAGAAGATTGGAGACACTTAATTTTTCGCCCGAAAATGAAAAAAAACAAAAGGGGTAACACTGTCGTTTTTTTTTCGGGTCGAAATTTTGAAATTTGATATCTCAGCTCTGGAAGGGTCTAGAGCCTCCATTTTTGCACTCAGGTCAAAGTCTCACAGCCCTCTGTCATAATCCAGAGTTTTGAGAAGATTGGAGAAACTTAATTTTTCGCCTGAAAATGAAAAAAAACGAAAGGGGTAACACTGTCGTTTTTTTTTTCGGGTCGAAATTTTGAATTTCCATATCTCAGCTCTGGAAGGGTCTAGAGCCTCCATTTTTGCACTCAGGTCAAAGTCTCACAGCCCTCTATCATAATCCAGAGTTTTGAGAAGATTGGAGACACTTAATTTTTCGCCCGAAAATGAAAAAAAACAAAAGGGGTAACACTGTCGTTTTTTTTTCGGGTCGAAATTTTGAAATTTGATATCTCAGCTCTGGAAGGGTCTAGAGCCTCCATTTTTGCACTCAGGTCAAAGTCTCACAGCCCTCTATCATAATCCAGAGTTTTGAGAAGATTGGAGACACTTAATTTTTCGCCCGAAAATGAAAAAAAACAAAAGGAGTAACACTGTCGTTTTTTTTTCGGGTCGAAATTTTGAAATTTGATATCTCAGCTCTGGAAGGGTCTAGAGCCTCCATTTTTGCACTCAGGTCAAAGTCTCACAGCCCTCTATCATAATCCAGAGTTTTAAGAAGATTGGAGACACTTAATTTTTCGCCCGAAAATGAAAAAAAACAAAAGGGGTAACACTGTCGTTTTTTTTTCGGGTCGAAATTTTGAAATTTGATATCTCAGCTCTGGAAGGGTCTAGAGCCTCCATTTTTGCACTCAGGTCAAAGTCTCACAGCCCTCTATCATAATCCAGAGTTTTGAGAAGATTGGAGAAACTTAATTTTTCGCCTGAAAATGAAAAAAAACGAAAGGGGTAACACTGTCGTTTTTTTTTTCGGGTCGAAATTTTGAATTTCCATATCTCAGCTCTGGAAGGGTCTAGAGCCTCCATTTTTGCACTCAGGTCAAAGTCTCACAGCCCTCTATCATAATCCAGAGTTTTGAGAAGATTGGAGACACTTAATTTTTCGCCCGAAAATGAAAAAAAAACAAAAGGGGTAACACTGTCGTTTTTTTTTTCGGGTCGAAATTTTGAAATTTGATATCTCAGCTCTGGAAGGGTCTAGAGCCTCCATTTTTGCACTCAGGTCAAAGTCTCACAGCCCTCTATCATAATCCAGAGTTTTGAGAAGATTGGAGAAACTTAATTTTTCGCCCGAAAATGAAAAAAAACGAAAGGGGTAACACTGTCGTTTTTTTTTCGGGTCGAAATTTTGAATTTCCTTATCTCAGCTCTGGAAGGGTCTAGAGCCTCCATTTTTGCACTCAGGTCAAAGTCTCGCAGCCCTCTATCATAATCCAGAGTTTTGAGAAGATTGGAGACACTTAATTTTTCGCCCGAAAACAAAAAAAAACAAAAGGGGTAACACTGTCGTTTTTTTTTCGGGTCGAAATTTTGAAATTTGATATCTCAGCTCTGGAAGGGTCTAGAGCCTCCATTTTTGCACTCAGGTCAAAGTCTCACAGCCCTCTATCATAATCCAGAGTTTTGAGAAGATTGGAGACACTTAATTTTTCGCCCGAAAATGAAAAAAAACAAAAGGGGTAACACTGTCGTTTTTTTTTCGGGTCGAAATTTTGAAATTTGATATCTCAGCTCTGGAAGGGTCTACAGCCTCCATTTTTGCACTCAGGTCAAAGTCTCACAGCCCTCTATCATAATCCAGAGTTTTGAGAAGATTGGAGACACTTAATTTTTCGCCCGAAAATGAAAAAAAACAAAAGGGGTAACACTGTCGTTTTTTTTTCGGGTCGAAATTTTGAAATTTGATATCTCAGCTCTGGAAGGGTCTAGAGCCTCCATTTTTGCACTCAGGTCAAAGTCTCACAGCCCTCTATCATAATCCAGAGTTTTGAGAAGATTGGAGAAACTTAATTTTTCGCCTGAAAATGAAAAAAAACGAAAGGGGTAACACTGTCGTTTTTTTTTTCGGGTCGAAATTTTGAATTTCCATATCTCAGCTCTGGAAGGGTCTAGAGCCTCCATTTTTGCACTCAGGTCAAAGTCTCACAGCCCTCTATCATAATCCAGAGTTTTGAGAAGATTGGAGACACTTAATTTTTCGCCCGAAAATGAAAAAAAACAAAAGGGGTAACACTGTCGTTTTTTTTTCGGGTCGAAATTTTGAAATTTGATATCTCAGCTCTGGAAGGGTCTAGAGCCTCCATTTTTGCACTCAGGTCAAAGTCTCACAGCCCTCTATCATAATCCAGAGTTTTGAGAAGATTGGAGACACTTAATTTTTCGCCCGAAAATGAAAAAAAACAAAAGGGGTAACACTGTCGTTTTTTTTTCGGGTCGAAATTTTGAAATTTGATATCTCAGCTCTGGAAGGGTCTAGAGCCTCCATTTTTGCACTCAGGTCAAAGTCTCACAGCCCTCTATCATAATCCAGAGTTTTGAGAAGATTGGAGACACTTAATTTTTCGCCCGAAAATGAAAAAAAACAAAAGGGGTAACACTGTCGTTTTTTTTTCGGGTCGAAATTTTGAATTTCCATATCTCAGCTCTGGAAGGGTCTAGAGCCTCCATTTTTGCACTCAGGTCAAAGTCTCACAGCCCTCTATCATAATCCAGAGTTTTGAGAAGATTGGAGACACTTAATTTTTCGCCCGAAAATGAAAAAAAACAAAAGGGGTAACACTGTCGTTTTTTTTTCGGGTCGAAATTTTGAAATTTGATATCTCAGCTCTGGAAGGGTCTAGAGCCTCCATTTTTGCACTCAGATCAAAGTCTCACAGCCCTCTATCATAATCCAGAGTTTTGAGAAGATTGGAGACACTTAATTTTTCGCCCGAAAATGAAAAAAAACAAAAGGGGTAACACTGTCGTTTATTTTTCGGGTCGAAATTTTGAAATTTGATATCTCAGCTCTGGAAGGGTCTAGAGCCTCCATTTTTGCACTCAGGTCAAAGTCTCACAGCCCTCTATCATAATCCAGAGTTTTGAGAAGATTGGAGACACTTAATTTTTCGCCCGAAAATGAAAAAAAACAAAAGGGGTAACACTGTCGTTTTTTTTTTCGGGTCGAAATTTTGAATTTCCATATCTCAGCTCTGGAAGGGTCTAGAGCCTCCATTTTTGCACTCAGGTCAAAGTCTCGTGGCCCTCTATCAGAATCCAGAGTTTTGAGAAGATTGGAGAAACTTAATTTTTTGCCCAAAAACGAAAAAAACGAAAGGGGTAACACTGTCGTTTTTTTTTTCGGGTCGAAATTTTGAAATTTGATATCTCAGCTCTGGAAGGGTCTAGAGCCTCCATTTTTGCACTCTGGTCAAAGTCTCGCAGCCCTCTATCATAATCCAGAGTTTTGAGAAGATTGGAGAAACTTAATTTTTCGCCCGAAAATGAAAAAAAACGAAAGGGGTAACACTGTCGTTTTTTTTTCGGGTTGAAATTTTGAATTTCCATATCTCAGCTCTGGAAGGGTCTAGAGCCTCCATTTTTGCACTCAGGTCAAAGTCTCACAGCCCTCTATCATAATCCAGAGTTTTGAGAAGATTGGAGACACTTAATTTTTCGCCCGAAAATGAAAAAAAACAAAAGGGGTAACACTGTCGTTTTTTTTTCGGGTCGAAATTTTGAAATTTGATATCTCAGCTCTGGAAGGGTCTAGAGCCTCCATTTTTGCACTCAGATCAAAGTCTCACAGCCCTCTATCATAATCCAGAGTTTTGAGAAGATTGGAGACACTTAATTTTTCGCCCGAAAATGAAAAAAAACAAAAGGGGTAACACTGTCGTTTTTTTTTCGGGTCGAAATTTTGAAATTTGATATCTCAGCTCTGGAAGGGTCTAGAGCCTCCATTTTTGCACTCAGGTCAAAGTCTCACAGCCCTCTATCATAATCCAGAGTTTTGAGAAGATTGGAGACACTTAATTTTTCGCCCGAAAATGAAAAAAAACAAAAGGGGTAACACTGTCGTTTTTTTTTCGGGTCGAAATTTTGAAATTTGATATCTCAGCTCTGGAAGGGTCTAGAGCCTCCATTTGTGCACTCAGGTCAAAGTCTCACAGCCCTCTATCATAATCCAGAGTTTTGAGAAGATTGGAGAAACTTAATTTTTCGCCTGAAAATGAAAAAAAAACGAAAGGGGTAACACTGTCGTTTTTTTTTTCGGGTCGAAATTTTGAATTTCCATATCTCAGCTCTGGAAGGGTCTAGAGCCTCCATTTTTGCACTCAGGTCAAAGTCTCACAGCCCTCTATCATAATCCAGAGTTTTGAGAAGATTGGAGACACTTAATTTTTCGCCCGAAAATGAAAAAAAACAAAAGGGGTAACACTGTCGTTTTTTTTTCGGGTCGAAATTTTGAAATTTGATATCTCAGCTCTGGAAGGGTCTAGAGCCTCCATTTTTGCACTCAGGTCAAAGTCTCACAGCCCTCTGTCATAATCCAGAGTTTTGAGAAGATTGGAGAAACTTATTTTTTCTCCTGAAAATGAAAAAAAATGAAAGGGGTAACACTGTCGTTTTTTTTTTCGGGTCGAAATTTTGAAATTTGATATCTCAGCTCTGGAAGGGTCTAGAGCCTCCATTTTTGCACTCAGGTCAAAGTCTCACAGCCCTCTATCATAATCCAGAGTTTTGAGAAGATTGGAGAAACTTAATTTTTCGCCTGAAAATGAAAAAAAACGAAAGGGGTAACACTGTCGTTTTTTTTTTCGGGTCGAAATTTTGAATTTCCATATCTCAGCTCTGGAAGGGTCTAGAGCCTCCATTTTTGCACTCAGGTCAAAGTCTCACAGCCCTCTATCATAATCCAGAGTTTTGAGAAGATTGGAGACACTTAATTTTTCGCCCGAAAATGAAAAAAAACAAAAGGGGTAACACTGTCGTTTTTTTTTCGGGTCGAAATTTTGAAATTTGATATCTCAGCTCTGGAAGGGTCTAGAGCCTCCATTTTTGCACTCAGATCAAAGTCTCACAGCCCTCTATCATAATCCAGAGTTTTGAGAAGATTGGAGACACTTAATTTTTCGCCCGAAAATGAAAAAAAACAAAAGGGGTAACACTGTCGTTTTTTTTTCGGGTCGAAATTTTGAAATTTGATATCTCAGCTCTGGAAGGGTCTAGAGCCTCCATTTTTGCACTCAGATCAAAGTCTCACAGCCCTCTATCATAATCCAGAGTTTTGAGAAGATTGGAGACACTTAATTTTTCGCCCGAAAATGAAAAAAAACAAAAGGGGTAACACTGTCGTTTATTTTTCGGGTCGAAATTTTGAAATTTGATATCTCAGCTCTGGAAGGGTCTAGAGCCTCCATTTTTGCACTCAGGTCAAAGTCTCACAGCCCTCTATCATAATCCAGAGTTTTGAGAAGATTGGAGACACTTAATTTTTCGCCCGAAAATGAAAAAAAACAAAAGGGGTAACACTGTCGTTTTTTTTTTCGGGTCGAAATTTTGAATTTCCATATCTCAGCTCTGGAAGGGTCTAGAGCCTCCATTTTTGCACTCAGGTCAAAGTCTCGTGGCCCTCTATCAGAATCCAGAGTTTTGAGAAGATTGGAGAAACTTAATTTTTTGCCCAAAAACGAAAAAAACGAAAGGGGTAACACTGTCGTTTTTTTTTTTCGGGTCGAAATTTTGAAATTTGATATCTCAGCTCTGGAAGGGTCTAGAGCCTCCATTTTTGCACTCTGGTCAAAGTCTCGCAGCCCTCTATCATAATCCAGAGTTTTGAGAAGATTGGAGAAACTTAATTTTTCGCCCGAAAATGAAAAAAAACGAAAGGGGTAACACTGTCGTTTTTTTTTCGGGTCGAAATTTTGAATTTCCATATCTCAGCTCTGGAAGGGTCTAGAGCCTCCATTTTTGCACTCAGGTCAAAGTCTCACAGCCCTCTATCATAATCCAGAGTTTTGAGAAGATTGGAGACACTTAATTTTTCGCCCGAAAATGAAAAAAAACAAAAGGGGTAACACTGTCGTTTTTTTTTCGGGTCGAAATTTTGAAATTTGATATCTCAGCTCTGGAAGGGTCTAGAGCCTCCATTTTTGCACTCAGATCAAAGTCTCACAGCCCTCTATCATAATCCAGAGTTTTGAGAAGATTGGAGACACTTAATTTTTCGCCCGAAAATGAAAAAAAACAAAAGGGGTAACACTGTCGTTTTTTTTTTTCGGGTCGAAATTTTGAAATTTGATATCTCAGCTCTGGAAGGGTCTAGAGCCTCCATTTTTGCACTCAGGTCAAAGTCTCACAGCCCTCTATCATAATCCAGAGTTTTGAGAAGATTGGAGACACTTAATTTTTCGCCCGAAAATGAAAAAAAACAAAAGGGGTAACACTGTCGTTTTTTTTTCGGGTCGAAATTTTGAAATTTGATATCTCAGCTCTGGAAGGGTCTAGAGCCTCCATTTGTGGACTCAGGTCAAAGTCTCACAGCCCTCTATCATAATCCAGAGTTTTGAGAAGATTGGAGAAACTTAATTTTTCGCCTGAAAATGAAAAAAAAACGAAAGGGGTAACACTGTCGTTTTTTTTTTTCGGGTCGAAATTTTGAATTTCCATATCTCAGCTCTGGAAGGGTCTAGAGCCTCCATTTTTGCACTCAGGTCAAAGTCTCACAGCCCTCTATCATAATCCAGAGTTTTGAGAAGATTGGAGACACTTAATTTTTCGCCCGAAAATGAAAAAAAACAAAAGGGGTAACACTGTCGTTTTTTTTTCGGGTCGAAATTTTGAAATTTGATATCTCAGCTCTGGAAGGGTCTAGAGCCTCCATTTTTGCACTCAGGTCAAAGTCTCACAGCCCTCTGTCATAATCCAGAGTTTTGAGAAGATTGGAGAAACTTAATTTTTCGCCTGAAAATGAAAAAAAACGAAAGGGGTAACACTGTCGTTTTTTTTTTCGGGTCGAAATTTTGAATTTCCATATCTCAGCTCTGGAAGGGTCTAGAGCCTCCATTTTTGCACTCAGGTCAAAGTCTCACAGCCCTCTATCATAATCCAGAGTTTTGAGAAGATTGGAGACACTTAATTTTTCGCCCGAAAATGAAAAAAAACAAAAGGGGTAACACTGTCGTTTTTTTTTCGGGTCGAAATTTTGAAATTTGATATCTCAGCTCTGGAAGGGTCTAGAGCCTCCATTTTTGCACTCAGGTCAAAGTCTCAAAGCCCTCTATCATAATCCAGAGTTTTGAGAAGATTGGAGACACTTAATTTTTCGCCCGAAAATGAAAAAAAACAAAAGGAGTAACACTGTCGTTTTTTTTTCGGGTCGAAATTTTGAAATTTGATATCTCAGCTCTGGAAGGGTCTAGAGCCTCCATTTTTGCACTCAGGTCAAAGTCTCACAGCCCTCTATCATAATCCAGAGTTTTAAGAAGATTGGAGACACTTAATTTTTCGCCCGAAAATGAAAAAAAACAAAAGGGGTAACACTGTCGTTTTTTTTTCGGGTCGAAATTTTGAAATTTGATATCTCAGCTCTGGAAGGGTCTAGAGCCTCCATTTTTGCACTCAGGTCAAAGTCTCACAGCCCTCTATCATAATCCAGAGTTTTGAGAAGATTGGAGAAACTTAATTTTTCGCCTGAAAATGAAAAAAAACGAAAGGGGTAACACTGTCGTTTTTTTTTTCGGGTCGAAATTTTGAATTTCCATATCTCAGCTCTGGAAGGGTCTAGAGCCTCCATTTTTGCACTCAGGTCAAAGTCTCACAGCCCTCTATCATAATCCAGAGTTTTGAGAAGATTGGAGACACTTAATTTTTCGCCCGAAAATGAAAAAAAAACAAAAGGGGTAACACTGTCGTTTTTTTTTTCGGGTCGAAATTTTGAAATTTGATATCTCAGCTCTGGAAGGGTCTAGAGCCTCCATTTTTGCACTCAGGTCAAAGTCTCACAGCCCTCTATCATAATCCAGAGTTTTGAGAAGATTGGAGAAACTTAATTTTTCGCCCGAAAATGAAAAAAAACGAAAGGGGTAACACTGTCGTTTTTTTTTCGGGTCGAAATTTTGAATTTCCTTATCTCAGCTCTGGAAGGGTCTAGAGCCTCCATTTTTGCACTCAGGTCAAAGTCTCGCAGCCCTCTATCATAATCCAGAGTTTTGAGAAGATTGGAGACACTTAATTTTTCGCCCGAAAACAAAAAAAAACAAAAGGGGTAACACTGTCGTTTTTTTTTCGGGTCGAAATTTTGAAATTTGATATCTCAGCTCTGGAAGGGTCTAGAGCCTCCATTTTTGCACTCAGGTCAAAGTCTCACAGCCCTCTATCATAATCCAGAGTTTTGAGAAGATTGGAGACACTTAATTTTTCGCCCGAAAATGAAAAAAAACAAAAGGGGTAACACTGTCGTTTTTTTTTCGGGTCGAAATTTTGAAATTTGATATCTCAGCTCTGGAAGGGTCTACAGCCTCCATTTTTGCACTCAGGTCAAAGTCTCACAGCCCTCTATCATAATCCAGAGTTTTGAGAAGATTGGAGACACTTAATTTTTCGCCCGAAAATGAAAAAAAACAAAAGGGGTAACACTGTCGTTTTTTTTTCGGGTCGAAATTTTGAAATTTGATATCTCAGCTCTGGAAGGGTCTAGAGCCTCCATTTTTGCACTCAGGTCAAAGTCTCACAGCCCTCTATCATAATCCAGAGTTTTGAGAAGATTGGAGAAACTTAATTTTTCGCCTGAAAATGAAAAAAAACGAAAGGGGTAACACTGTCGTTTTTTTTTTCGGGTCGAAATTTTGAATTTCCATATCTCAGCTCTGGAAGGGTCTAGAGCCTCCATTTTTGCACTCAGGTCAAAGTCTCACAGCCCTCTATCATAATCCAGAGTTTTGAGAAGATTGGAGACACTTAATTTTTCGCCCGAAAATGAAAAAAAAACAAAAGGGGTAACACTGTCGTTTTTTTTTTCGGGTCGAAATTTTGAAATTTGATATCTCAGCTCTGGAAGGGTCTAGAGCCTCCATTTTTGCACTCAGGTCAAAGTCTCACAGCCCTCTATCATAATCCAGAGTTTTGAGAAGATTGGAGAAACTTAATTTTTCGCCCGAAAATGAAAAAAAACGAAAGGGGTAACACTGTCGTTTTTTTTTCGGGTCGAAATTTTGAATTTCCTTATCTCAGCTCTGGAAGGGTCTAGAGCCTCCATTTTTGCACTCAGGTCAAAGTCTCGCAGCCCTCTATCATAATCCAGAGTTTTGAGAAGATTGGAGACACTTAATTTTTCGCCCGAAAATGAAAAAAAACAAAAGGGGTAACACTGTCGTTTTTTTTTTCGGGTCGAAATTTTGAAATTTGATATCTCAGCTCTGGAAGGGTCTAGAGCCTCCATTTTTGCACTCAGGTCAAAGTCTCACAGCCCTCTATCATAATCCAGAGTTTTGAGAAGATTGGAGAAACTTAATTTTTCGCCCAAAAATGAAAAAAAACGAAAGGGGTAACACTGTCGTTTTTTTTTTCGGGTCGAAATTTTGAATTTCCATATCTCAGCTCTGGAAGGGTCTAGAGCCTCCATTTTTGCACTCAGGTCAAAGTCTCGTGGCCCTCTATCAGAATCCAGAGTTTTGAGAAGATTGGAGAAACTTAAATTTTTGCCCAAAAACGAAAAAAACGAAAGGGGTAACACTGTCGTTTTTTTTTCGGGTCGAAATTTTGAATTTCCATATCTCAGCTCTGGAAGGGTCTAGAGCCTCCATTTTTGCACTCAGGTCAAAGTCTCGTGGCCCTCTATCAGAATCCAGAGTTTTGAGAAGATTGGAGAAACTTAATTTTTTGCCCAAAAACGAAAAAAACGAAAGGGGTAACACTGTCGTTTTTTTTTTCGGGTCGAAATTTTGAAATTTGATATCTCAGCTCTGGAAGGGTCTAGAGCCTCCATTTTTGCACTCTGGTCAAAGTCTCGCAGCCCTCTATCATAATCCAGAGTTTTGAGAAGATTGGAGAAACTTAATTTTTCGCCCGAAAATGAAAAAAAACGAAAGGGGTAACACTGTCGTTTTTTTTTCGGGTCGAAATTTTGAATTTCCATATCTCAGCTCTGGAAGGGTCTAGAGCCTCCATTTTTGCACTCAGGTCAAAGTCTCACAGCCCTCTATCATAATCCAGAGTTTTGAGAAGATTGGAGACACTTAATTTTTCGCCCGAAAATGAAAAAAAACAAAAGGGGTAACACTGTCGTTTTTTTTTTCGGGTCGAAATTTTGAAATTTGATATCTCAGCTCTGGAAGGGTCTAGAGCCTCCATTTTTGCACTCAGGTCAAAGTCTCACAGCCCTCTATCATAATCCAGAGTTTTGAGAAGATTGGAGAAACTTAATTTTTCGCCCAAAAATGAAAAAAAACGAAAGGGGTAACACTGTCGTTTTTTTTTTCGGGTCGAAATTTTGAATTTCCATATCTCAGCTCTGGAAGGGTCTAGAGCCTCCATTTTTGCACTCAGGTCAAAGTCTCGTGGCCCTCTATCAGAATCCAGAGTTTTGAGAAGATTGGAGAAACTTAAATTTTTGCCCAAAAACGAAAAAAACGAAAGGGGTAACACTGTCGTTTTTTTTTCGGGTCGAAATTTTGAATTTCCATATCTCAGCTCTGGAAGGGTCTAGAGCCTCCATTTTTGCACTCAGGTCAAAGTCTCGTGGCCCTCTATCAGAATCCAGAGTTTTGAGAAGATTGGAGAAACTTAATTTTTTGCCCAAAAACGAAAAAAACGAAAGGGGTAACACTGTCGTTTTTTTTTTCGGGTCGAAATTTTGAAATTTGATATCTCAGCTCTGGAAGGGTCTAGAGCCTCCATTTTTGCACTCTGGTCAAAGTCTCGCAGCCCTCTATCATAATCCAGAGTTTTGAGAAGATTGGAGAAACTTAATTTTTCGCCCGAAAATGAAAAAAAACGAAAGGGGTAACACTGTCGTTTTTTTTTCGGGTCGAAATTTTGAATTTCCATATCTCAGCTCTGGAAGGGTCTAGAGCCTCCATTTTTGCACTCAGGTCAAAGTCTCACAGCCCTCTATCATAATCCAGAGTTTTGAGAAGATTGGAGACACTTAATTTTTCGCCCGAAAATGAAAAAAAACAAAAGGGGTAACACTGTCGTTTTTTTTTCGGGTCGAAATTTTGAAATTTGATATCTCAGCTCTGGAAGGGTCTAGAGCCTCCATTTTTGCACTCAGATCAAAGTCTCACAGCCCTCTATCATAATCCAGAGTTTTGAGAAGATTGGAGACACTTAATTTTTCGCCCGAAAATGAAAAAAAACAAAAGGGGTAACACTGTCGTTTTTTTTTCGGGTCGAAATTTTGAAATTTGATATCTCAGCTCTGGAAGGGTCTAGAGCCTCCATTTTTGCACTCAGGTCAAAGTCTCACAGCCCTCTATCATAATCCAGAGTTTTGAGAAGATTGGAGACACTTAATTTTTCGCCCGAAAATGAAAAAAAACAAAAGGGGTAACACTGTCGTTTTTTTTTCGGGTCGAAATTTTGAAATTTGATATCTCAGCTCTGGAAGGGTCTAGAGCCTCCATTTTTGCACTCAGATCAAAGTCTCACAGCCCTCTATCATAATCCAGAGTTTTGAGAAGATTGGAGACACTTAATTTTTCGCCCGAAAATGAAAAAAAACAAAAGGGGTAACACTGTCGTTTTTTTTTCGGGTCGAAATTTTGAAATTTGATATCTCAGCTCTGGAAGGGTCTAGAGCCTCCATTTTTGCACTCAGGTCAAAGTCTCACAGCCCTCTATCATAATCCAGAGTTTTGAGAAGATTGGAGACACTTAATTTTTCGCCCGAAAATGAAAAAAAACAAAAGGGGTAACACTGTCGTTTTTTTTTCGGGTCGAAATTTTGAAATTTGATATCTCAGCTCTGGAAGGGTCTAGAGCCTCCATTTGTGCACTCAGGTCAAAGTCTCACAGCCCTCTATCATAATCCAGAGTTTTGAGAAGATTGGAGAAACTTAATTTTTCGCCTGAAAATGAAAAAAAAACGAAAGGGGTAACACTGTCGTTTTTTTTTTCGGGTCGAAATTTTGAATTTCCATATCTCAGCTCTGGAAGGGTCTAGAGCCTCCATTTTTGCACTCAGGTCAAAGTCTCACAGCCCTCTATCATAATCCAGAGTTTTGAGAAGATTGGAGACACTTAATTTTTCGCCCGAAAATGAAAAAAAACAAAAGGGGTAACACTGTCGTTTTTTTTTCGGGTCGAAATTTTGAAATTTGATATCTCAGCTCTGGAAGGGTCTAGAGCCTCCATTTTTGCACTCAGGTCAAAGTCTCACAGCCCTCTATCATAATCCAGAGTTTTGAGAAGATTGGAGAAACTTAATTTTTCGCCCGAAAATGAAAAAAAAACGAAAGGGGTAACACTGTCGTTTTTTTTTTCGGGTCGAAATTTTGAAATTTGATATCTCAGCTCTGGAAGGGTCTAGAGCCTCCATTTTTGCACTCAGGTCAAAGTCTCACAGCCCTCTGTCATAATCCAGAGTTTTGAGAAGATTGGAGAAACTTATTTTTTCTCCTGAAAATGAAAAAAAATGAAAGGGGTAACACTGTCGTTTTTTTTTTCGGGTCGAAATTTTGAAATTTGATATCTCAGCTCTGGAAGGGTCTAGAGCCTCCATTTTTGCACTCAGGTCAAAGTCTCACAGCCCTCTATCATAATCCAAAGTTTTGAGAAGATTGGAGAAACTTAATTTTTCGCCTGAAAATGAAAAAAAACGAAAGGGGTAAACACTGTCGTTTTTTTTTTCGGGTCGAAATTTTGAATTTCCATATCTCAGCTCTGGAAGGGTCTAGAGCCTCCATTTTTGCACTCAGGTCAAAGTCTCACAGCCCTCTATCATAATCCAGAGTTTTGAGAAGATTGGAGACACTTAATTTTTCGCCCGAAAATGAAAAAAAACAAAAGGGGTAACACTGTCGTTTTTTTTTCGGGTCGAAATTTTGAAATTTGATATCTCAGCTCTGGAAGGGTCTAGAGCCTCCATTTTTGCACTCAGGTCAAAGTCTCACAGCCCTCTATCATAATCCAGAGTTTTGAGAAGATTGGAGACACTTAATTTTCCGCCCGAAAATGAAAAAAAACAAAAGGGGTAACACTGTCGTTTTTTTTTCGGGTCGAAATTTTGAAATTTGATATCTCAGCTCTGGAAGGGTCTAGAGCCTCCATTTTTGCACTCAGGTCAAAGTCTCACAGCCCTCTATCATAATCCAGAGTTTTGAGAAGATTGGAGACACTTAATTTTTCGCCCGAAAATGAAAAAAAACAAAAGGGGTAACACTGTCGTTTTTTTTTCGGGTCGAAATTTTGAAATTTGATATCTCAGCTCTGGAAGGGTCTAGAGCCTCCATTTTTGCACTCAGGTCAAATTCTCACAGCCCTCTATCATAATCCAGAGTTTTGAGAAGATTGGAGAAACATAATTTTTCGCCCGAAAATGAAAAAATACGAAAGGGGTAACACTGTCGTTTTTTTTGGGGGGGTTGAAATTTTGAATTTCGATATCTCAGCTCTGGAAGGGTCTAGAGCCTCCATTTTTGCACTCAGGTCAAAGTCTCACAGCCCTCTATCATAATCCAGAGTTTTGAGAAGATTGGAGAAACATAATTTTTCGCCCGAAAATGAAAAAAAAAACGAAAGGGGTAACACTGTCGTTTTTTTTCGGGTTGAAATTTTGAATTTCGATATCTCAGCTCTGGAAGGGTCTAGAGCCTCCATTTTTGCACTCAGGTCAAAGTCTCACAGCCCTCTATCATAATCCAGAGTTTTGAGAAGATTGGAGAAACGTAATTTTTCACCCGAAAATGAAAAAAAACGAAAGGGGTAACACTGTCGTTTTTTTTTTCGGGTCGAAATTTTGAATTTCCATATCTCAG
Source organism: Pimephales promelas (assembly GCF_988280905.1). Taxonomy (NCBI): domain Eukaryota; kingdom Metazoa; phylum Chordata; class Actinopteri; order Cypriniformes; family Leuciscidae; genus Pimephales; species Pimephales promelas. The sequence goes on along the minus strand of NC_142772.1, from coordinate 36,902,554 downwards.
CTCTGGAAGGGTCTAGAGCCTCCATTTTTGCACTCAGGTCAAAGTCTCACAGCCCTCTATCATAATCCAGAGTTTTGAGAAGATTGGAGACACTTAATTTTTCGCCCGAAAATGAAAAAAAACAAAAGGGGTAACACTGTCGTTTTTTTTTCGGGTCGAAATTTTGAAATTTGATATCTCAGCTCTGGAAGGGTCTAGAGCCTCCATTTTTGCACTCAGGTCAAAGTCTCACAGCCCTCTATCATAATCCAGAGTTTTGAGAAGATTGGAGACACTTAATTTTTCGCCCGAAAATGAAAAAAAACAAAAGGGGTAACACTGTCGTTTTTTTTTTCGGGTCGAAATTTTGAATTTCCATATCTCAGCTCTGGAAGGGTCTAGAGCCTCCATTTTTGCACTCAGGTCAAAGTCTCACAGCCCTCTATCATAATCCAGAGTTTTGAGAAGATTGGAGACACTTAATTTTTCGCCCGAAAATGAAAAAAAACAAAAGGGGTAACACTGTCGTTTTTTTTTCGGGTCGAAATTTTGAAATTTGATATCTCAGCTCTGGAAGGGTCTAGAGCCTCCATTTTTGCACTCAGGTCAAAGTCTCACAGCCCTCTATCATAATCCAGAGTTTTGAGAAGATTGGAGAAACTTAATTTTTCGCCCGAAAATGAAAAAAAAACGAAAGGGGTAACACTGTCGTTTTTTTTTTCGGGTCGAAATTTTGAAATTTGATATCTCAGCTCTGGAAGGGTCTAGAGCCTCCATTTTTGCACTCAGGTCAAAGTCTCACAGCCCTCTGTCATAATCCAGAGTTTTGAGAAGATTGGAGAAACTTATTTTTTCTCCTGAAAATGAAAAAAAATGAAAGGGGTAACACTGTCGTTTTTTTTTTCGGGTCGAAATTTTGAAATTTGATATCTCAGCTCTGGAAGGGTCTAGAGCCTCCATTTTTGCACTCAGGTCAAAGTCTCACAGCCCTCTATCATAATCCAAAGTTTTGAGAAGATTGGAGAAACTTAATTTTTCGCCTGAAAATGAAAAAAAACGAAAGGGGTAACACTGTCGTTTTTTTTTTTCGGGTCGAAATTTTGAATTTCCATATCTCAGCTCTGGAAGGGTCTAGAGCCTCCATTTTTGCACTCAGGTCAAAGTCTCACAGCCCTCTATCATAATCCAGAGTTTTGAGAAGATTGGAGACACTTAATTTTTCGCCCGAAAATGAAAAAAAACAAAAGGGGTAACACTGTCGTTTTTTTTTCGGGTCGAAATTTTGAAATTTGATATCTCAGCTCTGGAAGGGTCTAGAGCCTCCATTTTTGCACTCAGGTCAAAGTCTCACAGCCCTCTATCATAATCCAGAGTTTTGAGAAGATTGGAGACACTTAATTTTTCGCCCGAAAATGAAAAAAAACAAAAGGGGTAACACTGTCGTTTTTTTTTCGGGTCGAAATTTTGAAATTTGATATCTCAGCTCTGGAAGGGTCTAGAGCCTCCATTTTTGCACTCAGGTCAAAGTCTCACAGCCCTCTATCATAATCCAGAGTTTTGAGAAGATTGGAGACACTTAATTTTTCGCCCGAAAATGAAAAAAAACAAAAGGGGTAACACTGTCGTTTTTTTTTCGGGTCGAAATTTTGAAATTTGATATCTCAGCTCTGGAAGGGTCTAGAGCCTCCATTTTTGCACTCAGGTCAAATTCTCACAGCCCTCTATCATAATCCAGAGTTTTGAGAAGATTGGAGAAACATAATTTTTCGCCCGAAAATGAAAAAATACGAAAGGGGTAACACTGTCGTTTTTTTTGGGGGGGTTGAAATTTTGAATTTCGATATCTCAGCTCTGGAAGGGTCTAGAGCCTCCATTTTTGCACTCAGGTCAAAGTCTCACAGCCCTCTATCATAATCCAGAGTTTTGAGAAGATTGGAGAAACATAATTTTTCGCCCGAAAATGAAAAAAAAAACGAAAGGGGTAACACTGTCGTTTTTTTTCGGGTTGAAATTTTGAATTTCGATATCTCAGCTCTGGAAGGGTCTAGAGCCTCCATTTTTGCACTCAGGTCAAAGTCTCACAGCCCTCTATCATAATCCAGAGTTTTGAGAAGATTGGAGAAACGTAATTTTTCACCCGAAAATGAAAAAAAACGAAAGGGGTAACACTGTCGTTTTTTTTTTCGGGTCGAAATTTTGAATTTCCATATCTCAGCTCTGGAAGGGTCTAGAGCCTCCATTTTTGCACTCAGGTCAAAGTCTCACAGCCCTCTATCATAATCCAGAGTTTTGAGAAGATTGGAGACACTTAATTTTTCGCCCGAAAATGAAAAAAAACAAAAGGGGTAACACTGTCGTTTTTTTTTCGGGTCGAAATTTTGAAATTTGATATCTCAGCTCTGGAAGGGTCTAGAGCCTCCATTTTTGCACTCAGGTCAAAGTCTCACAGCCCTCTATCATAATCCAGAGTTTTGAGAAGATTGGAGACACTTAATTTTTCGCCCGAAAATGAAAAAAAACAAAAGGGGTAACACTGTCGTTTTTTTTTCGGGTCGAAATTTTGAAATTTGATATCTCAGCTCTGGAAGGGTCTAGAGCCTCCATTTTTGCACTCAGGTCAAAGTCTCACAGCCCTCTATCATAATCCAGAGTTTTGAGAAGATTGGAGAAACTTAATTTTTCGCCTGAAAATGAAAAAAAACGAAAGGGGTAACACTGTCGTTTTTTTTTTCGGGTCGAAATTTTGAATTTCCATATCTCAGCTCTGGAAGGGTCTAGAGCCTCCATTTTTGCACTCAGGTCAAAGTCTCACAGCCCTCTATCATAATCCAGAGTTTTGAGAAGATTGGAGACACTTAATTTTTCGCCCGAAAATGAAAAAAAAACAAAAGGGGTAACACTGTCGTTTTTTTTTTCGGGTCGAAATTTTGAAATTTGATATCTCAGCTCTGGAAGGGTCTAGAGCCTCCATTTTTGCACTCAGGTCAAAGTCTCACAGCCCTCTATCATAATCCAGAGTTTTGAGAAGATTGGAGAAACTTAATTTTTCGCCCGAAAATGAAAAAAAACGAAAGGGGTAACACTGTCGTTTTTTTTTCGGGTCGAAATTTTGAATTTCCTTATCTCAGCTCTGGAAGGGTCTAGAGCCTCCATTTTTGCACTCAGGTCAAAGTCTCGCAGCCCTCTATCATAATCCAGAGTTTTGAGAAGATTGGAGACACTTAATTTTTCGCCCGAAAATGAAAAAAAACAAAAGGGGTAACACTGTCGTTTTTTTTTTCGGGTCGAAATTTTGAAATTTGATATCTCAGCTCTGGAAGGGTCTAGAGCCTCCATTTTTGCACTCAGGTCAAAGTCTCACAGCCCTCTATCATAATCCAGAGTTTTGAGAAGATTGGAGAAACTTAATTTTTCGCCCAAAAATGAAAAAAAACGAAAGGGGTAACACTGTCGTTTTTTTTTTCGGGTCGAAATTTTGAATTTCCATATCTCAGCTCTGGAAGGGTCTAGAGCCTCCATTTTTGCACTCAGGTCAAAGTCTCGTGGCCCTCTATCAGAATCCAGAGTTTTGAGAAGATTGGAGAAACTTAAATTTTTGCCCAAAAACGAAAAAAACGAAAGGGGTAACACTGTCGTTTTTTTTTTCGGGTCGAAATTTTGAATTTCCATATCTCAGCTCTGGAAGGGTCTAGAGCCTCCATTTTTGCACTCAGGTCAAAGTCTCGTGGCCCTCTATCAGAATCCAGAGTTTTGAGAAGATTGGAGAAACTTAATTTTTTGCCCAAAAACGAAAAAAACGAAAGGGGTAACACTGTCGTTTTTTTTTTTCGGGTCGAAATTTTGAAATTTGATATCTCAGCTCTGGAAGGGTCTAGAGCCTCCATTTTTGCACTCTGGTCAAAGTCTCGCAGCCCTCTATCATAATCCAGAGTTTTGAGAAGATTGGAGAAACTTAATTTTTCGCCCGAAAATGAAAAAAAACGAAAGGGGTAACACTGTCGTTTTTTTTTCGGGTCGAAATTTTGAATTTCCATATCTCAGCTCTGGAAGGGTCTAGAGCCTCCATTTTTGCACTCAGGTCAAAGTCTCACAGCCCTCTATCATAATCCAGAGTTTTGAGAAGATTGGAGACACTTAATTTTTCGCCCGAAAATGAAAAAAAACAAAAGGGGTAACACTGTCGTTTTTTTTTCGGGTCGAAATTTTGAAATTTGATATCTCAGCTCTGGAAGGGTCTAGAGCCTCCATTTTTGCACTCAGATCAAAGTCTCACAGCCCTCTATCATAATCCAGAGTTTTGAGAAGATTGGAGACACTTAATTTTTCGCCCGAAAATGAAAAAAAACAAAAGGGGTAACACTGTCGTTTTTTTTTCGGGTCGAAATTTTGAAATTTGATATCTCAGCTCTGGAAGGGTCTAGAGCCTCCATTTTTGCACTCAGGTCAAAGTCTCACAGCCCTCTATCATAATCCAGAGTTTTGAGAAGATTGGAGACACTTAATTTTTCGCCCGAAAATGAAAAAAAACAAAAGGGGTAACACTGTCGTTTTTTTTTTTCGGGTCGAAATTTTGAAATTTGATATCTCAGCTCTGGAAGGGTCTAGAGCCTCCATTTTTGCACTCTGGTCAAAGTCTCGCAGCCCTCTATCATAATCCAGAGTTTTGAGAAGATTGGAGAAACTTAATTTTTCGCCCGAAAATGAAAAAAAACGAAAGGGGTAACACTGTCGTTTTTTTTTCGGGTCGAAATTTTGAATTTCCATATCTCAGCTCTGGAAGGGTCTAGAGCCTCCATTTTTGCACTCAGGTCAAAGTCTCACAGCCCTCTATCATAATCCAGAGTTTTGAGAAGATTGGAGACACTTAATTTTTCGCCCGAAAATGAAAAAAAACAAAAGGGGTAACACTGTCGTTTTTTTTTCGGGTCGAAATTTTGAAATTTGATATCTCAGCTCTGGAAGGGTCTAGAGCCTCCATTTTTGCACTCAGATCAAAGTCTCACAGCCCTCTATCATAATCCAGAGTTTTGAGAAGATTGGAGACACTTAATTTTTCGCCCGAAAATGAAAAAAAACAAAAGGGGTAACACTGTCGTTTATTTTTCGGGTCGAAATTTTGAAATTTGATATCTCAGCTCTGGAAGGGTCTAGAGCCTCCATTTTTGCACTCAGGTCAAAGTCTCACAGCCCTCTATCATAATCCAGAGTTTTGAGAAGATTGGAGACACTTAATTTTTCGCCCGAAAATGAAAAAAAACAAAAGGGGTAACACTGTCGTTTTTTTTTTCGGGTCGAAATTTTGAATTTCCATATCTCAGCTCTGGAAGGGTCTAGAGCCTCCATTTTTGCACTCAGGTCAAAGTCTCGTGGCCCTCTATCAGAATCCAGAGTTTTGAGAAGATTGGAGAAACTTAATTTTTTGCCCAAAAACGAAAAAAACGAAAGGGGTAACACTGTCGTTTTTTTTTTTCGGGTCGAAATTTTGAAATTTGATATCTCAGCTCTGGAAGGGTCTAGAGCCTCCATTTTTGCACTCTGGTCAAAGTCTCGCAGCCCTCTATCATAATCCAGAGTTTTGAGAAGATTGGAGAAACTTAATTTTTCGCCCGAAAATGAAAAAAAACGAAAGGGGTAACACTGTCGTTTTTTTTTCGGGTTGAAATTTTGAATTTCCATATCTCAGCTCTGGAAGGGTCTAGAGCCTCCATTTTTGCACTCAGGTCAAAGTCTCACAGCCCTCTATCATAATCCAGAGTTTTGAGAAGATTGGAGACACTTAATTTTTCGCCCGAAAATGAAAAAAAACAAAAGGGGTAACACTGTCGTTTTTTTTTCGGGTCGAAATTTTGAAATTTGATATCTCAGCTCTGGAAGGGTCTAGAGCCTCCATTTTTGCACTCAGATCAAAGTCTCACAGCCCTCTATCATAATCCAGAGTTTTGAGAAGATTGGAGACACTTAATTTTTCGCCCGAAAATGAAAAAAAACAAAAGGGGTAACACTGTCGTTTTTTTTTCGGGTCGAAATTTTGAAATTTGATATCTCAGCTCTGGAAGGGTCTAGAGCCTCCATTTTTGCACTCAGGTCAAAGTCTCACAGCCCTCTATCATAATCCAGAGTTTTGAGAAGATTGGAGACACTTAATTTTTCGCCCGAAAATGAAAAAAAACAAAAGGGGTAACACTGTCGTTTTTTTTTCGGGTCGAAATTTTGAAATTTGATATCTCAGCTCTGGAAGGGTCTAGAGCCTCCATTTGTGCACTCAGGTCAAAGTCTCACAGCCCTCTATCATAATCCAGAGTTTTGAGAAGATTGGAGAAACTTAATTTTTCGCCTGAAAATGAAAAAAAAAACGAAAGGGGTAACACTGTCGTTTTTTTTTTTCGGGTCGAAATTTTGAATTTCCATATCTCAGCTCTGGAAGGGTCTAGAGCCTCCATTTTTGCACTCAGGTCAAAGTCTCACAGCCCTCTATCATAATCCAGAGTTTTGAGAAGATTGGAGACACTTAATTTTTCGCCCGAAAATGAAAAAAAACAAAAGGGGTAACACTGTCGTTTTTTTTTCGGGTCGAAATTTTGAAATTTGATATCTCAGCTCTGGAAGGGTCTAGAGCCTCCATTTTTGCACTCAGGTCAAAGTCTCACAGCCCTCTGTCATAATCCAGAGTTTTGAGAAGATTGGAGAAACTTATTTTTTCTCCTGAAAATGAAAAAAAATGAAAGGGGTAACACTGTCGTTTTTTTTTTCGGGTCGAAATTTTGAAATTTGATATCTCAGCTCTGGAAGGGTCTAGAGCCTCCATTTTTGCACTCAGGTCAAAGTCTCACAGCCCTCTATCATAATCCAGAGTTTTGAGAAGATTGGAGAAACTTAATTTTTCGCCTGAAAATGAAAAAAAACGAAAGGGGTAACACTGTCGTTTTTTTTTTCGGGTCGAAATTTTGAATTTCCATATCTCAGCTCTGGAAGGGTCTAGAGCCTCCATTTTTGCACTCAGGTCAAAGTCTCACAGCCCTCTATCATAATCCAGAGTTTTGAGAAGATTGGAGACACTTAATTTTTCGCCCGAAAATGAAAAAAAACAAAAGGGGTAACACTGTCGTTTTTTTTTCGGGTCGAAATTTTGAAATTTGATATCTCAGCTCTGGAAGGGTCTAGAGCCTCCATTTTTGCACTCAGATCAAAGTCTCACAGCCCTCTATCATAATCCAGAGTTTTGAGAAGATTGGAGACACTTAATTTTTCGCCCGAAAATGAAAAAAAACAAAAGGGGTAACACTGTCGTTTTTTTTTCGGGTCGAAATTTTGAAATTTGATATCTCAGCTCTGGAAGGGTCTAGAGCCTCCATTTTTGCACTCAGATCAAAGTCTCACAGCCCTCTATCATAATCCAGAGTTTTGAGAAGATTGGAGACACTTAATTTTTCGCCCGAAAATGAAAAAAAACAAAAGGGGTAACACTGTCGTTTATTTTTCGGGTCGAAATTTTGAAATTTGATATCTCAGCTCTGGAAGGGTCTAGAGCCTCCATTTTTGCACTCAGGTCAAAGTCTCACAGCCCTCTATCATAATCCAGAGTTTTGAGAAGATTGGAGACACTTAATTTTTCGCCCGAAAATGAAAAAAAACAAAAGGGGTAACACTGTCGTTTTTTTTTTCGGGTCGAAATTTTGAATTTCCATATCTCAGCTCTGGAAGGGTCTAGAGCCTCCATTTTTGCACTCAGGTCAAAGTCTCGTGGCCCTCTATCAGAATCCAGAGTTTTGAGAAGATTGGAGAAACTTAATTTTTTGCCCAAAAACGAAAAAAACGAAAGGGGTAACACTGTCGTTTTTTTTTTTCGGGTCGAAATTTTGAAATTTGATATCTCAGCTCTGGAAGGGTCTAGAGCCTCCATTTTTGCACTCTGGTCAAAGTCTCGCAGCCCTCTATCATAATCCAGAGTTTTGAGAAGATTGGAGAAACTTAATTTTTCGCCCGAAAATGAAAAAAAACGAAAGGGGTAACACTGTCGTTTTTTTTTCGGGTCGAAATTTTGAATTTCCATATCTCAGCTCTGGAAGGGTCTAGAGCCTCCATTTTTGCACTCAGGTCAAAGTCTCACAGCCCTCTATCATAATCCAGAGTTTTGAGAAGATTGGAGACACTTAATTTTTCGCCCGAAAATGAAAAAAAACAAAAGGGGTAACACTGTCGTTTTTTTTTTCGGGTCGAAATTTTGAAATTTGATATCTCAGCTCTGGAAGGGTCTAGAGCCTCCATTTTTGCACTCAGGTCAAAGTCTCACAGCCCTCTATCATAATCCAGAGTTTTGAGAAGATTGGAGAAACTTAATTTTTCGCCCGAAAATGAAAAAAAACGAAAGGGGTAACACTGTCGTTTTTTTTTCGGGTCGAAATTTTGAATTTCCTTATCTCAGCTCTGGAAGGGTCTAGAGCCTCCATTTTTGCACTCAGGTCAAAGTCTCGCAGCCCTCTATCATAATCCAGAGTTTTGAGAAGATTGGAGACACTTAATTTTTCGCCCGAAAATGAAAAAAAACAAAAGGGGTAACACTGTCGTTTTTTTTTCGGGTCGAAATTTTGAAATTTGATATCTCAGCTCTGGAAGGGTCTAGAGCCTCCATTTTTGCACTCAGGTCAAAGTCTCACAGCCCTCTATCATAATCCAGAGTTTTGAGAAGATTGGAGACACTTAATTTTTCGCCCGAAAATGAAAAAAAACAAAAGGGGTAACACTGTCGTTTTTTTTTCGGGTCGAAATTTTGAAATTTGATATCTCAGCTCTGGAAGGGTCTACAGCCTCCATTTTTGCACTCAGGTCAAAGTCTCACAGCCCTCTATCATAATCCAGAGTTTTGAGAAGATTGGAGACACTTAATTTTTCGCCCGAAAATGAAAAAAAACAAAAGGGGTAACACTGTCGTTTTTTTTTCGGGTCGAAATTTTGAAATTTGATATCTCAGCTCTGGAAGGGTCTAGAGCCTCCATTTTTGCACTCAGGTCAAAGTCTCACAGCCCTCTGTCATAATCCAGAGTTTTGAGAAGATTGGAGAAACTTATTTTTTCTCCTGAAAATGAAAAAAAATGAAAGGGGTAACACTGTCGTTTTTTTTTTCGGGTCGAAATTTTGAAATTTGATATCTCAGCTCTGGAAGGGTCTAGAGCCTCCATTTTTGCACTCAGGTCAAAGTCTCACAGCCCTCTATCATAATCCAGAGTTTTGAGAAGATTGGAGAAACTTAATTTTTCGCCTGAAAATGAAAAAAAACGAAAGGGGTAACACTGTCGTTTTTTTTTTCGGGTCGAAATTTTGAATTTCCATATCTCAGCTCTGGAAGGGTCTAGAGCCTCCATTTTTGCACTCAGGTCAAAGTCTCACAGCCCTCTATCATAATCCAGAGTTTTGAGAAGATTGGAGACACTTAATTTTTCGCCCGAAAATGAAAAAAAACAAAAGGGGTAACACTGTCGTTTTTTTTTCGGGTCGAAATTTTGAAATTTGATATCTCAGCTCTGGAAGGGTCTAGAGCCTCCATTTTTGCACTCAGATCAAAGTCTCACAGCCCTCTATCATAATCCAGAGTTTTGAGAAGATTGGAGACACTTAATTTTTCGCCCGAAAATGAAAAAAAACAAAAGGGGTAACACTGTCGTTTTTTTTTCGGGTCGAAATTTTGAAATTTGATATCTCAGCTCTGGAAGGGTCTAGAGCCTCCATTTTTGCACTCAGATCAAAGTCTCACAGCCCTCTATCATAATCCAGAGTTTTGAGAAGATTGGAGACACTTAATTTTTCGCCCGAAAATGAAAAAAAACAAAAGGGGTAACACTGTCGTTTATTTTTCGGGTCGAAATTTTGAAATTTGATATCTCAGCTCTGGAAGGGTCTAGAGCCTCCATTTTTGCACTCAGGTCAAAGTCTCACAGCCCTCTATCATAATCCAGAGTTTTGAGAAGATTGGAGACACTTAATTTTTCGCCCGAAAATGAAAAAAAACAAAAGGGGTAACACTGTCGTTTTTTTTTTCGGGTCGAAATTTTGAATTTCCATATCTCAGCTCTGGAAGGGTCTAGAGCCTCCATTTTTGCACTCAGGTCAAAGTCTCGTGGCCCTCTATCAGAATCCAGAGTTTTGAGAAGATTGGAGAAACTTAATTTTTTGCCCAAAAACGAAAAAAACGAAAGGGGTAACACTGTCGTTTTTTTTTTTCGGGTCGAAATTTTGAAATTTGATATCTCAGCTCTGGAAGGGTCTAGAGCCTCCATTTTTGCACTCTGGTCAAAGTCTCGCAGCCCTCTATCATAATCCAGAGTTTTGAGAAGATTGGAGAAACTTAATTTTTCGCCCGAAAATGAAAAAAAACGAAAGGGGTAACACTGTCGTTTTTTTTTCGGGTCGAAATTTTGAATTTCCATATCTCAGCTCTGGAAGGGTCTAGAGCCTCCATTTTTGCACTCAGGTCAAAGTCTCACAGCCCTCTATCATAATCCAGAGTTTTGAGAAGATTGGAGACACTTAATTTTTCGCCCGAAAATGAAAAAAAACAAAAGGGGTAACACTGTCGTTTTTTTTTTCGGGTCGAAATTTTGAAATTTGATATCTCAGCTCTGGAAGGGTCTAGAGCCTCCATTTTTGCACTCAGGTCAAAGTCTCACAGCCCTCTATCATAATCCAGAGTTTTGAGAAGATTGGAGAAACTTAATTTTTCGCCCGAAAATGAAAAAAAACGAAAGGGGTAACACTGTCGTTTTTTTTTCGGGTCGAAATTTTGAATTTCCTTATCTCAGCTCTGGAAGGGTCTAGAGCCTCCATTTTTGCACTCAGGTCAAAGTCTCGCAGCCCTCTATCATAATCCAGAGTTTTGAGAAGATTGGAGACACTTAATTTTTCGCCCGAAAATGAAAAAAAACAAAAGGGGTAACACTGTCGTTTTTTTTTCGGGTCGAAATTTTGAAATTTGATATCTCAGCTCTGGAAGGGTCTAGAGCCTCCATTTTTGCACTCAGGTCAAAGTCTCACAGCCCTCTATCATAATCCAGAGTTTTGAGAAGATTGGAGACACTTAATTTTTCGCCCGAAAATGAAAAAAAACAAAAGGGGTAACACTGTCGTTTTTTTTTCGGGTCGAAATTTTGAAATTTGATATCTCAGCTCTGGAAGGGTCTACAGCCTCCATTTTTGCACTCAGGTCAAAGTCTCACAGCCCTCTATCATAATCCAGAGTTTTGAGAAGATTGGAGACACTTAATTTTTCGCCCGAAAATGAAAAAAAACAAAAGGGGTAACACTGTCGTTTTTTTTTCGGGTCGAAATTTTGAAATTTGATATCTCAGCTCTGGAAGGGTCTAGAGCCTCCATTTTTGCACTCAGGTCAAAGTCTCACAGCCCTCTATCATAATCCAGAGTTTTGAGAAGATTGGAGAAACTTAATTTTTCGCCTGAAAATGAAAAAAAACGAAAGGGGTAACACTGTCGTTTTTTTTTTCGGGTCGAAATTTTGAATTTCCATATCTCAGCTCTGGAAGGGTCTAGAGCCTCCATTTTTGCACTCAGGTCAAAGTCTCACAGCCCTCTATCATAATCCAGAGTTTTGAGAAGATTGGAGACACTTAATTTTTCGCCCGAAAATGAAAAAAAAACAAAAGGGGTAACACTGTCGTTTTTTTTTTCGGGTCGAAATTTTGAAATTTGATATCTCAGCTCTGGAAGGGTCTAGAGCCTCCATTTTTGCACTCAGGTCAAAGTCTCACAGCCCTCTATCATAATCCAGAGTTTTGAGAAGATTGGAGACACTTAATTTTTCGCCCGAAAATGAAAAAAAACAAAAGGGGTAACACTGTCGTTTTTTTTTTCGGGTCGAAATTTTGAATTTCCATATCTCAGCTCTGGAAGGGTCTAGAGCCTCCATTTTTGCACTCAGGTCAAAGTCTCGTGGCCCTCTATCAGAATCCAGAGTTTTGAGAAGATTGGAGAAACTTAATTTTTTGCCCAAAAACGAAAAAAACGAAAGGGGTAACACTGTCGTTTTTTTTTTTCGGGTCGAAATTTTGAAATTTGATATCTCAGCTCTGGAAGGGTCTAGAGCCTCCATTTTTGCACTCTGGTCAAAGTCTCGCAGCCCTCTATCATAATCCAGAGTTTTGAGAAGATTGGAGAAACTTAATTTTTCGCCCGAAAATGAAAAAAAACGAAAGGGGTAACACTGTCGTTTTTTTTTCGGGTCGAAATTTTGAATTTCCATATCTCAGCTCTGGAAGGGTCTAGAGCCTCCATTTTTGCACTCAGGTCAAAGTCTCACAGCCCTCTATCATAATCCAGAGTTTTGAGAAGATTGGAGACACTTAATTTTTCGCCCGAAAATGAAAAAAAACAAAAGGGGTAACACTGTCGTTTTTTTTTTCGGGTCGAAATTTTGAAATTTGATATCTCAGCTCTGGAAGGGTCTAGAGCCTCCATTTTTGCACTCAGGTCAAAGTCTCACAGCCCTCTATCATAATCCAGAGTTTTGAGAAGATTGGAGAAACTTAATTTTTCGCCCGAAAATGAAAAAAAACGAAAGGGGTAACACTGTCGTTTTTTTTTCGGGTCGAAATTTTGAATTTCCTTATCTCAGCTCTGGAAGGGTCTAGAGCCTCCATTTTTGCACTCAGGTCAAAGTCTCGCAGCCCTCTATCATAATCCAGAGTTTTGAGAAGATTGGAGACACTTAATTTTTCGCCCGAAAATGAAAAAAAACAAAAGGGGTAACACTGTCGTTTTTTTTTCGGGTCGAAATTTTGAAATTTGATATCTCAGCTCTGGAAGGGTCTAGAGCCTCCATTTTTGCACTCAGGTCAAAGTCTCACAGCCCTCTATCATAATCCAGAGTTTTGAGAAGATTGGAGACACTTAATTTTTCGCCCGAAAATGAAAAAAAACAAAAGGGGTAACACTGTCGTTTTTTTTTCGGGTCGAAATTTTGAAATTTGATATCTCAGCTCTGGAAGGGTCTACAGCCTCCATTTTTGCACTCAGGTCAAAGTCTCACAGCCCTCTATCATAATCCAGAGTTTTGAGAAGATTGGAGACACTTAATTTTTCGCCCGAAAATGAAAAAAAACAAAAGGGGTAACACTGTCGTTTTTTTTTCGGGTCGAAATTTTGAAATTTGATATCTCAGCTCTGGAAGGGTCTAGAGCCTCCATTTTTGCACTCAGGTCAAAGTCTCACAGCCCTCTATCATAATCCAGAGTTTTGAGAAGATTGGAGAAACTTAATTTTTCGCCTGAAAATGAAAAAAAACGAAAGGGGTAACACTGTCGTTTTTTTTTTCGGGTCGAAATTTTGAATTTCCATATCTCAGCTCTGGAAGGGTCTAGAGCCTCCATTTTTGCACTCAGGTCAAAGTCTCACAGCCCTCTATCATAATCCAGAGTTTTGAGAAGATTGGAGACACTTAATTTTTCGCCCGAAAATGAAAAAAAAACAAAAGGGGTAACACTGTCGTTTTTTTTTTCGGGTCGAAATTTTGAAATTTGATATCTCAGCTCTGGAAGGGTCTAGAGCCTCCATTTTTGCACTCAGGTCAAAGTCTCACAGCCCTCTATCATAATCCAGAGTTTTGAGAAGATTGGAGAAACTTAATTTTTCGCCCGAAAATGAAAAAAAACGAAAGGGGTAACACTGTCGTTTTTTTTTCGGGTCGAAATTTTGAATTTCCTTATCTCAGCTCTGGAAGGGTCTAGAGCCTCCATTTTTGCACTCAGGTCAAAGTCTCGCAGCCCTCTATCATAATCCAGAGTTTTGAGAAGATTGGAGACACTTAATTTTTCGCCCGAAAATGAAAAAAAACAAAAGGGGTAACACTGTCGTTTTTTTTTTCGGGTCGAAATTTTGAAATTTGATATCTCAGCTCTGGAAGGGTCTAGAGCCTCCATTTTTGCACTCAGGTCAAAGTCTCACAGCCCTCTATCATAATCCAGAGTTTTGAGAAGATTGGAGAAACTTAATTTTTCGCCCAAAAATGAAAAAAAACGAAAGGGGTAACACTGTCGTTTTTTTTTTCGGGTCGAAATTTTGAATTTCCATATCTCAGCTCTGGAAGGGTCTAGAGCCTCCATTTTTGCACTCAGGTCAAAGTCTCGTGGCCCTCTATCAGAATCCAGAGTTTTGAGAAGATTGGAGAAACTTAAATTTTTGCCCAAAAACGAAAAAAACGAAAGGGGTAACACTGTCGTTTTTTTTTCGGGTCGAAATTTTGAATTTCCATATCTCAGCTCTGGAAGGGTCTAGAGCCTCCATTTTTGCACTCAGGTCAAAGTCTCGTGGCCCTCTATCAGAATCCAGAGTTTTGAGAAGATTGGAGAAACTTAATTTTTTGCCCAAAAACGAAAAAAACGAAAGGGGTAACACTGTCGTTTTTTTTTTCGGGTCGAAATTTTGAAATTTGATATCTCAGCTCTGGAAGGGTCTAGAGCCTCCATTTTTGCACTCTGGTCAAAGTCTCGCAGCCCTCTATCATAATCCAGAGTTTTGAGAAGATTGGAGAAACTTAATTTTTCGCCCGAAAATGAAAAAAAACGAAAGGGGTAACACTGTCGTTTTTTTTTCGGGTCGAAATTTTGAATTTCCATATCTCAGCTCTGGAAGGGTCTAGAGCCTCCATTTTTGCACTCAGGTCAAAGTCTCACAGCCCTCTATCATAATCCAGAGTTTTGAGAAGATTGGAGACACTTAATTTTTCGCCCGAAAATGAAAAAAAACAAAAGGGGTAACACTGTCGTTTTTTTTTCGGGTCGAAATTTTGAAATTTGATATCTCAGCTCTGGAAGGGTCTAGAGCCTCCATTTTTGCACTCAGGTCAAAGTCTCACAGCCCTCTATCATAATCCAGAGTTTTGAGAAGATTGGAGACACTTAATTTTTCGCCCGAAAATGAAAAAAAACAAAAGGGGTAACACTGTCGTTTTTTTTTCGGGTCGAAATTTTGAATTTCCATATCTCAGCTCTGGAAGGGTCTAGAGCCTCCATTTGTGCACTCAGGTCAAAGTCTCACAGCCCTCTATCATAATCCAGAGTTTTGAGAAGATTGGAGAAACTTAATTTTTCGCCTGAAAATGAAAAAAAAAACGAAAGGGGTAACACTGTCGTTTTTTTTTTTTCGGGTCGAAATTTTGAATTTCCATATCTCAGCTCTGGAAGGGTCTAGAGCCTCCATTTTTGCACTCAGGTCAAAGTCTCACAGCCCTCTATCATAATCCAGAGTTTTGAGAAGATTGGAGACACTTAATTTTTCGCCCGAAAATGAAAAAAAACAAAAGGGGTAACACTGTCGTTTTTTTTTCGGGTCGAAATTTTGAAATTTGATATCTCAGCTCTGGAAGGGTCTAGAGCCTCCATTTTTGCACTCAGGTCAAAGTCTCACAGCCCTCTATCATAATCCAGAGTTTTGAGAAGATTGGAGAAACTTAATTTTTCGCCCGAAAATGAAAAAAAAAACGAAAGGGGTAACACTGTCGTTTTTTTTTTCGGGTCGAAATTTTGAAATTTGATATCTCAGCTCTGGAAGGGTCTAGAGCCTCCATTTTTGCACTCAGGTCAAAGTCTCACAGCCCTCTGTCATAATCCAGAGTTTTGAGAAGATTGGAGAAACTTATTTTTTCTCCTGAAAATGAAAAAAAATGAAAGGGGTAACACTGTCGTTTTTTTTTTCGGGTCGAAATTTTGAAATTTGATATCTCAGCTCTGGAAGGGTCTAGAGCCTCCATTTTTGCACTCAGGTCAAAGTCTCACAGCCCTCTATCATAATCCAAAGTTTTGAGAAGATTGGAGAAACTTAATTTTTCGCCTGAAAATGAAAAAAAACGAAAGGGGTAACACTGTCGTTTTTTTTTTTCGGGTCGAAATTTTGAATTTCCATATCTCAGCTCTGGAAGGGTCTAGAGCCTCCATTTTTGCACTCAGGTCAAAGTCTCACAGCCCTCTATCATAATCCAGAGTTTTGAGAAGATTGGAGACACTTAATTTTTCGCCCGAAAATGAAAAAAAACAAAAGGGGTAACACTGTCGTTTTTTTTTCGGGTCGAAATTTTGAAATTTGATATCTCAGCTCTGGAAGGGTCTAGAGCCTCCATTTTTGCACTCAGGTCAAAGTCTCACAGCCCTCTATCATAATCCAGAGTTTTGAGAAGATTGGAGACACTTAATTTTCCTTCCGAAAATGAAAAAAAACAAAAGGGGTAACACTGTCGTTTTTTTTTCGGGTCGAAATTTTGAAATTTGATATCTCAGCTCTGGAAGGGTCTAGAGCCTCCATTTTTGCACTCAGGTCAAAGTCTCACAGCCCTCTATCATAATCCAGAGTTTTGAGAAGATTGGAGACACTTAATTTTTCGCCCGAAAATGAAAAAAAACAAAAGGGGTAACACTGTCGTTTTTTTTTCGGGTCGAAATTTTGAAATTTGATATCTCAGCTCTGGAAGGGTCTAGAGCCTCCATTTTTGCACTCAGGTCAAATTCTCACAGCCCTCTATCATAATCCAGAGTTTTGAGAAGATTGGAGAAACATAATTTTTCGCCCGAAAATGAAAAAATACGAAAGGGGTAACACTGTCGTTTTTTTGGGGGGGGTTGAAATTTTGAATTTCGATATCTCAGCTCTGGAAGGGTCTAGAGCCTCCATTTTTGCACTCAGGTCAAAGTCTCACAGCCCTCTATCATAATCCAGAGATTTGAGAAGATTGGAGAAACATAATTTTTCGCCCGAAAATGAAAAAAAAAACGAAAGGGGTAACACTGTCGTTTTTTTTCGGGTTGAAATTTTGAATTTCGATATCTCAGCTCTGGAAGGGTCTAGAGCCTCCATTTTTGCACTCAGGTCAAAGTCTCACAGCCCTCTATCATAATCCAGAGTTTTGAGAAGATTGGAGAAACGTAATTTTTCACCCGAAAATGAAAAAAAACGAAAGGGGTAACACTGTCGTTTTTTTTACGGAGCAAATTTTTGAATTTTGATATCTCAGCTCTGGAAGGGTCTAGAGCCTCCATTTTTGCACTCAGGTCAAAGTCTCACAGCCCTCTATCATAATCCAGAGTTTTGAGAAGATTGGAGAAACGTAATTTTTCGCCCGAAAAAGAAAAAAAACGAAAGGGGTAACACTGTCGTTTTTTTTCGGGTCTAAATTTTGAATTTTGATATCTCAGCTCTGGAAGGGTCTAGAGCCTCAATTTTTGCACTCAGGTCAAAGTCTCACAGCCCTCTATCATAATCCAGAGTTTTAAAAAGATTGGAGAAACGTAATTTTTCACCCGAAAATGAAAAAAAACGAAAGGGGTAACACTG
This sequence comes from Pimephales promelas, assembly GCF_988280905.1. Classification (NCBI taxonomy): domain Eukaryota; kingdom Metazoa; phylum Chordata; class Actinopteri; order Cypriniformes; family Leuciscidae; genus Pimephales; species Pimephales promelas. The sequence continues at coordinate 36,885,250 of NC_142772.1, read as the reverse complement.
TCGTTTTTTTTTTTCGGGTCTAAATTTTGAATTTTGATATCTCAGCTCTGGAAGGGTCTAGAGCCTCCATTTTTGCACTCAGGTCAAAGTCTCACAGCCCTCTATCATAATCCAGAGTTTTGAGAAGATTGGAGAAACGTAATTTTTCGCCCGAAAAAGAAAAAAAACGAAAGGGGTAACACTGTCGTTTTTTTTTTGGGTCTAAATTTTGAATTTTGATATCTCAGCTCTGGAAGGGTCTAGAGCCTCCATTTTTGCACTCAGCTCAAAGTCTCACAGCCCTCTATCATAATCCAGAGTTTTGAGAAGATTGGAGAAACTTAATTTTTTGCCCGAAAATGAAAAAAAACGAAAGGGGTAACACTGTTGTTGTTTTTTTCGGGTCGAAAATTTGAATTTCGATATCTCAGCTCTGGAAGGGTCTAGAGCCTCCATTTTTGCACTCAGGTCAAATTCTCACAGCCCTCTATCATAATCCAGAGTTTTGAGAAGATTGGAGAAACATAATTTTTCGCCCGAAAATGAAAAAATACGAAAGGGGTAACACTGTCGTTTTTTGGGGGGGGGTTGAAATTTTGAATTTCGATATCTCAGCTCTGGAAGGGTCTAGAGCCTCCATTTTTGCACTCAGGTCAAAGTCTCACAGCCCTCTATCATAATCCAGAGTTTTGAGAAGATTGGAGAAACGTAATTTTTCACCCGAAAATGAAAAAAAAACGAAAGGGGTAACACTGTCGTTTTTTTTTCGGGTCTAAATTTTGAATTTTGATATCTCAGCTCTGGAAGGGTCTAGAGCCTCCATTTTTACACTCAGGTCAAATTCTCACAGCCCTCTATCATAATCCAGAGTTTTGAGAAGATTGTAGAAACATAATTTTTCGCCCGAAAATGAAAAAATACGAAAGGGGTAACACTGTCGTTTTTTTTGGGGGGGTTGAAATTTTGAATTTCGATATCTCAGCTCTGGAAGGGTCTAGAGCCTCCATTTTTGCACTCAGGTCAAAGTCTCACAGCCCTCTATCATAATCCAGAGTTTTGAGAAGATTGGAGAAACGTAATTTTTCACCCGAAAATGAAAAAAAACGAAAGGGGTAACACTGTCGTTTTTTTTTCGGGTCTAAATTTTGAATTTTGATATCTCAGCTCTGGAAGGGTCTAGAGCCTCCATTTTTGCACTCAGCTCAAAGTCTCACAGCCCTCTATCATAATCCAGAGTTTTGAGAAGATTGGAGAAACTTAATTTTTCGCCCGAAAACGGAAAAAAACGAAAGGGGTAACACTGTCGTTTTTTTTACGGAGCGAATTTTTGAATTTTGATATCTCAGCTCTGGAAGGGTCTAGAGCCTCCATTTTTGCACTCAGGTCAAAGTCTCACAGCCCTCTATCATAATCCAGAGTTTTGAGAAGATTGGAGAAACATAATTTTTCGCCCGAAAATGAAAAAAACGAAAGGGGTAACACTGTCGTTTTTTTTTCGGGTCTAAATTTTGAATTTTGATATCTCAGCTCTGGAAGGGTCTAGAGCCTCCATTTTTGCACTCAGGTCAAAGTCTCACAGCCCTCTATCATAATCCAGACTTTTGAGAAGATTGGAGAAACGTAATTTTTCGCCCGAAAATGAAGAAAAACGAAAGGGGTAACACTGTCGTTTTTTTTTGGGGTCTAAATTTTGAATTTTGATATCTCAGCTCTGGAAGGGTCTAGAGCCTCCATTTTTGCACTCAGGTCAAAGTCTCACAGCCCTCTATCATAATCCAGAGTTTTGAGAAGATTGGAGAAACGTAATTTTTCACCCGAAAATGAAAAAAAACGAAAGGGGTAACACTGTCGTTTTTTTTTCGGGTCTAAATTTTGAATTTTGATATCTCAGCTCTGGAAGGGTCTAGAGCCTCAATTTTTGCACTCAGGTCAAAGTCTCACAGCCCTCTATCATAATCCAGAGTTTTAAAAAGATTGGAGAAACGTAATTTTTCACCCGAAAATGAAAAAAAAACGAAAGGGGTAACACTGTCGTTTTTTTTTTTCGGGTCTAAATTTTGAATTTTGATATCTCAGCTCTGGAAGGGTCTAGAGCCTCCATTTTTTCACTCAGGTCAAAGTCTCACAGCCCTCTATCATAATCCAGAGTTTTGAGAAGATTGGAGAAACGTAATTTTTCGCCCGAAAAAGAAAAAAAACGAAAGGGGTAACACTGTCGTTTTTTTTTCGGGTCTAAATTTTGAATTTTGATATCTCAGCTCTGGAAGGGTCTAGAGCCTCCATTTTTGCACTCAGGTCAAAGTCTCACAGCCCTCTATCATAATCCAGAGTTTTGAGAAGATTGGAGAAACTTAATTTTTTGCCCGAAAATGAAAAAAAACGAAAGGGGTAACACTGTTGTTGTTTTTTTCGGGTCGAAAATTTGAATTTCGATATCTCAGCTCTGGAAGGGTCTAGAGCCTCCATTTTTGCACTCAGGTCAAATTCTCACAGCCCTCTATCATAATCCAGAGTTTTGAGAAGATTGGAGAAACATAATTTTTCGCCCGAAAATGAAAAAATATGAAAGGGGTAACACTGTCGTTTTTTTGGGGGGGGTTGAAATTTTGAATTTCGATATCTCGCTCTGGAAGGGTCTAGAGCCTCCATTTTTGCACTCAGGTCAAAGTCTCACAGCCCTCTATCATAATCCAGAGTTTTGAGAAGATTGGAGAAACGTAATTTTTCACCCGAAAATGAAAAAAAATGAAAGGGGTAACACTGTCGTTTTTTTTTCGGGTCTAAATTTTGAATTTTGATATCTCAGCTCTGGAAGGGTCTAGAGCCTCCATTTTTGCACTCAGGTCAAATTCTCACAGCCCTCTATCATAATCCAGAGTTTTGAGAAGATTGGAGAAACATAATTTTTCGCCCGAAAATGAAAAAATACGAAAGGGGTAACACTGTCGTTTTTTTTGGGGGGGTTGAAATTTTGAATTTCGATATCTCAGCTCTGGAAGGGTCTAGAGCCTCCATTTTTGCACTCAGGTCAAAGTCTCACAGCCCTCTATCATAATCCAGAGTTTTGAGAAGATTGGAGAAACGTAATTTTTCACCCGAAAATGAAAAAAAACGAAAGGGGTAACACTGTCGTTTTTTTTTCGGGTCTAAATTTTGAATTTTGATATCTCAGCTCTGGAAGGGTCTAGAGCCTCCATTTTTGCACTCAGCTCAAAGTCTCACAGCCCTCTATCATAATCCAGAGTTTTGAGAAGATTGGAGAAACTTAATTTTTCGCCCGAAAACGGAAAAAAACGAAAGGGGTAACACTGTCGTTTTTTTTACGGAGCGAATTTTTGAATTTTGATATCTCAGCTCTGGAAGGGTCTAGAGCCTCCATTTTTGCACTCAGGTCAAAGTCTCACAGCCCTCTATCATAATCCAGAGTTTTGAGAAGATTGGAGACACTTAATTTTTCGCCCGAAAATGAAAAAAAACAAAAGGGGTAACACTGTCGTTTTTTTTTCGGGTCGAAATTTTGAAATTTGATATCTCAGCTCTGGAAGGGTCTAGAGCCTCCATTTTTGCACTCAGATCAAAGTCTCACAGCCCTCTATCATAATCCAGAGTTTTGAGAAGATTGGAGAAACGTAATTTTTCGCCCGAAAATGAAAAAAACGAAAGGGGTAACACTGTCGTTTTTTTTTCGGGTCTAAATTTTTAATTTTGATATCTCAGCTCTGGAAGGGTCTAGAGCCTCCATTTTTGCACTCAGGTCAAAGTCTCACAGCCCTCTATCATAATCCAGACTTTTGAGAAGATTGGAGAAACGTAATTTTTCGCCCGAAAATGAAGAAAAACGAAAGGGGTAACACTGTCGTTTTTTTTTTGGGTCTAAATTTTGAATTTTGATATCTCAGCTCTGGAAGGGTCTAGAGCCTCCATTTTTGCACTCAGGTCAAAGTCTCACAGCCCTCTATCATAATCCAGAGTTTTGAGAAGATTGGAGAAACATAATTTTTCGCCCGAAAATGAAAAAAAACGAAAGGGGTAACACTGTCATTTTTTTTTCGGGTTGAAATTTTGAATTTCGATATCTCAGCTCTGGAAGGGTCTAGAGCCTCCATTTTGCACTCAGGTCAAAGTCTCACAGCCCTCTATCATAATGCGGAGTTTTGAGAAGATTGGAGAAACGTAATTTTTCACCCGAAAATAAAAAAAAAACGAATGGGGTAACACTGTCGTTTTTTTTTCGGGTCTAAATTTTGAATTTTGATATCTCAGCTCTGGAAGGGTCTAGAGCCTCCATTTTTGCACTCAGGTCAAAGTCTCACAGCCCTCTATCATAATCCAAAGTTTTGAGAAGATTGGAGAAACGTAATTTTTCACCCGAAAATGAAAAAAAACGAAAGGGGTAACACTGTCGTTTTTTTTTTCGGGTCTAAATTTTGAATTTTGATATCTCAGCTCTGGAAGGGTCTAGAGCCTCCATTTTTGCACTCAGGTCAAAGTCTCACAGCCCTCTATCATAATCCAGAGTTTTGAGAAGATTGGAGAAACGTAATTTTTCGCCCGAAAATGAAAAAAAACGAAAGGGGTAACACTGTCGTTTTTTTTTTCGGGTTGAAATTTTGAATTTCGATATCTCAGCTCTGGAAGGGTCTAGAGCCTCCATTTTTGCACTCAGCTCAAAGTCTCACAGCCCTCTATCATAATCCAGAGTTTTGAGAAGATTGGAGAAACGTAATTTTTCGCCCCTGAAAATGAAAAAAAACGAAAGGGGTAACACTGTCGTTTTTTTTTCGGGTCTAAATTTTGAATTTTGATATCTCAGCTCTGGAAGGGTCTAGAGCCTCCATTTTTGCACTCAGGTCAAAGTCTCACAGCCCTCTATCATAATCCAGAGTTTTGAGAAGATTGGAGAAACGTAATTTTTCGCCCGAAAATGAAAAAAAACGAAAGGGGTAACACTGTCGTTTTTTTTTTCGGGTCTAAATTTTGAATTTTGATATCTCAGCTCTGGAAGGGTCTAGAGCCTCCATTTTTGCACTCAGGTCAAAGTCTCACAGCCCTCTATCATAATCCAGAGTTTTGAGAAGATTGGAGAAACTTAATTTTTCGCCCGAAAATGAAAAAAAACGAAAGGGGTAACACTGTCGGTTTTTTTTTCGGGTTGAAATTTTGAATTTCGATATCTCAGAATCGAAAAGATAGAGCCTCCATTTTTGCACTCAGGTCAAAGTCTCACAGCCCTCTATCAGAATCCAGAGTTTTGAGAAGATTGGAGAAACTTCATTTTTCGCCCGAAAAACAAAAAACAAAAGGGGTACCACTGTTGTTTTTTTTGGGTCGAATTTTTCGATATCTCAGCTCTGGAAGGGTCTAGAGCCTCCATTTTTGCACTCAGGTTTAAGTCTCATGGCCCTCTATCAGAATCCAGAGTTTTGAGAAGATTGGAGAAACTAGAGCCTCCATTTTTGCACCCAGGTTTAAGTCTCATGGCACTCTATCAGAATCCAGAGTTTTGAGAAGATTGGAGAAACTTAATTTTTCGCCCGAAAAAAATAAAAACGAAAGGGGTACCACTGTCGTTTTTTTTTTTCGGGTCGAAATTTTTAGATTCGATATCTCAGCTCTGGAAGGGTCTAGACTTAAATACTCGACCTAGTTCCATTGCTTAGCAACGGGAAGAAACTTCTGTAACTAGTGCCCAACCCGTATCACGACAAGACGTGAAATAATCACGTTGGTCCACTTTGGAAAACGTGTAGATGTCACGGTTTAGTTTAAACTCAAAACCATAAACAGGGCTATACTGCCCTCTTGTGTCAAATTATGTTTCTATATTTATTTTTCCAACAAATAAAGCCAAACCTGCAATAAAACCCCTTCCAATTTACTTTTGAACTCAACAGATGCAGTGGCTAAGTTGATAAAGCGTTGGGCTTTAATCAAGAAGACCTGAGTTCAATTCCCATACTTGCGTCAAATTGTTGTGATTATATCAATCAAAGTGGCCTAAACAATATTTCTTCAACCCGGTATCGTGACAAGATGTGAAATAATCACGTTGGTCCACTTTTGAAAACGTGTAGATGTCACGGTTTAAACCCCCTCAACCGTGAAACTTACACTTAAAATCACGACCTATTGGTTTTCATTAAACCGAGAAAAATTTAATTTTCTTTTATTGAAGATCACTGATAAATGTTCTATTATTTAAAATGCAAAAAAAAAAAATACATTTATTATTTTCAAGGTGAAAATTATTCATTTGCATGGATCCATGCCGAAGAAAACGTCTAAATGTCACGTTTTTAATAAAGCAGCCTAATGAGTAAAATGTCTATTTTTCCCCCCAGCTCCTCGTTTAAGCAAAAGGTACGCTAAAAACAATGTATACATCGACGTTAAACCACGTTAACCGTGTTAACCATAACCTTTTAGACCCTTCCAGAGCTGAGATATTGAGATATTTATAATGGCATAAATGCTATGTGGTATCTCAATATCTCAGCTCTGGAAGGGTCTAGAGCCTCCATTTTTGCACTCAGGTCTACAGGGGTTGGACAATGAAACTGAAACACCTGGTTTTACAACACAATAATTTGTTAGAATGGTGAGGGCCTCATTTTGCATCCAAATACAGCACCAATTGACAGATTGAAGAAGTCCTTCACAGTGACCAGAGGGATTATGAGCCGTTCCTCTTCCAGAACAGTGTCCAGGTCACTATATGATGCTGGTGGACTCGCTCCTCCAAAACACCTCAATAATATTCAGATCTGGTGACTGTGCAGACCATGGGAGATGTTCAACGTCACTTTCATCTTCATCAAACCCTTCTGTCACAAGTCTTGCTGTGTGTGTTGGTGCATGATCATGCTGATACACGGTTTGAGCATCAGGTGCTCATGATCCTCCAGAAGGGTTTGGTAGTCCTCGGCAGTGTCGTGTCCATCAAATACAATCAGGATTGTCATGATATTGGAGCTCAAACCATCACTGATCCACCCGTGCTTCACTCTGAAGATTGGCCGCCAGGCATATAGATGTGAAACCTCCAACATTGGCCAGTGTTTCAGTTTCATTGTCCAACCCCTGTAAATCTCATGGCCCTCTATCAGAATCCAGAGTTTCAAGAAGATCAGAGAAACTCAAAATTTCGACCCAAAAAAACCCGACAGTGTTACCCCTGTCGTTTTTTTGTTTGTGCGAAAAAATACGTTTCTCCAATCTTCTTGAAACTCTGGATTCTGATAGAGGGCCATGGGACTTAGACCTGAGTGCAAAAATGGAGGCTCTAGACCCTTCCTGCGTAAAGCTTTTGATACTGTCAATCACCAGATACTTTATAGTAAGTTGCGTCAATACAATCTTTCTGAGCACACCCAAAAGTGGATAAAATCTTATTTGAGCGACCGACATCAGTGTGTACGAGTGAACAATATCCAATCAGCGTTTAGAGCTACTTCGATGGGAGTGCCGCAAGGGTCTATTTTAGGACCCTTGCTTTTTAGCATCTATATAAATGACCTCCCCAGGGTGTGTTCTGACGTTGATGTAATCATGTACGCTGATGATACTGTGATCTTTACCTTTGGGGACAATGAGCTGGAGGTTGCTGACAAATTATCAAGAGAAATGCAGAAAGTTGCAGAATGGTTGCAGACGTCTTGCCTGACCCTAAACGTTGACAAAACAGTTTCAATGTTTTTTTCAAATAAACGTAAAATACAACAAACTCAAGGGATTCTAGTAAATGGACAAAAAATTAAAAATGTAAATGAAACAAAATATTTAGGTTTAGTACTTGATTCTAACCTTAGTTTTAAAAGTCATATAAAAAAACTCAGTAATAAATTAAAATTGAATTTGATGAACTATAAACATATTAGAAATTCACTATCTACGGAAGCCTCAAACACATTCCTTAATACTATGATTGTTTCACATCTTTTGTATTGCATGTCTAGTTGGTCTCAGGCGTGTAAAACCTCGCTAAAGTTTCTTGAATCATTATACAAAAGGGCTATAAAAATTCATGATAAAAAGTCTCGCTACTGCCATCATTGTAAAGTACTAAGTAAATGAGATTTTGAAAATCTTATTAAATATAATCAAATTTCTTCTCTATTTAAAATTATCCATAACATCGCTGCACCTCCTTTAATAAAATTTGTGACACTAAATTCGGAGAGAAATTGTAGAACCACACGGTCGACAGTTAGAGGAGAGTGCAGCGTTCCAAAACATAGAACCACATATGGTCAACAATCTTTTTCTTATAAAGCAGTGAGCCTTTGGAATACTCTTCCAAATGAAATTATCTCTTGCACTAACTATAGCACATTTACACGCCTGACCAAACAGTGGTTATTAACAAATCAAACCTGTACGCACTGAATGACTGTGATACGAATGATGTAAACTGTGAATGAATGAGTTATAGATTCTTGTAGTGGAGAGTGTTATATGATATGAGTAAAGTGATGCTTCTGTGTTCGAATCAACTGTGTATTATAATTTTGTATATAATTTTTAATTGTTGTAAGTATACCATCAAACTGTCCAGGGACTGCAGGCGGAAACTAGCATTTTTTTGCTATAACCTGGCACATGTCATCTCTTCTTTCTTAGATTAATGATTTTTTGTGCATTGTCCCTGATCAAATAAATAAATTCATTCATTCATTCATTCATTCCAGAGCTGAGATATTGAGATACCACATAGCATTTATGCCATTATAAATATCTCAATATCTCAGCTCTGGAAGGGTCTAGAGCCTCCATTTTTGCACTCAGGTCTAAGTCCCATGGCCCTCTATCAGAATCCAGAGTTTCAAGAAGATCAGAGAAACTCAACATTTCGACCCCCCCAAAAAACGACAGTGTTACCCCTGTCGTTTTTTTTTTGTTGGAAAAAATACGTTTCTCCAATCTTCTTGAAACTCTGGATTCTGATAGAGGGCCATGGGACTTAGACCTGAGTGCAAAAATGGAAGCTTTAGACCCTTCAAGAGCTGAGATACTGAGATATTTATAATGACATAAATGCTACGTGGTATCTCAATATCTCAGCTCTGGAAGGGTCTAAGAGCCTCCATTTTTGCACTCAGGTCTAAGTCCCATGGCCCTCTATCAGAATCCAGAGTTTCAGAGTTTCAAACGATATTCAGATCGTTTTTTTTTGTTGTTGTTTTTTTTTGCGAAAAAATAAGTTTCTCCAATCTTCTTGAAACTCTGGATTCTGATAGAGGGCCATGGGACTTAGACCTGAGTGCAAAAATGGAGGCTCTATGGCAACCAAACGTCACTGGTGAGACAAACGTGCAACGGATGGACAGTCAGATTATGTTTTGGCAGGGGAAAAACTGATAAGAAAATGTAATGAAAATGTAACAGAAGTTGTAGAAATGAAGTGGAGTAGAAAGTATAATAATTGCTGCAAAATGCAACAAAGTAAAAGTAAAAAGTATGCGCTATTTATTCTACTTAAGTAAAGTAAAGATACGTGAAAAATGTACTTAAGTAAAAAAGTATTTGTACTTCGTTACATTCCACCACTGCATAATACTAAAACATAAAAAGTTCCTGCCAGTATGCAAGTCAGTGTGCTTTAATAGAAAATATTAACATTTATAATAAATACATTGACAACTTGTCAAAAATGAAATTTGGACTTGCTGGATAAGTTTAAATTAAATGAGTAAACATCTTAGTTAAAATTCAGATTTTTACCAAAACCGCATTTATTGGGATGGCATGGCATCATTACTTTTGTATCCTTCATAATAGCAGTATTAGTACTAATAATATGGTTATCACAAAATACATATAGTGGCGTGAGCCTAATTCTACATTCTTGCCAGCAATCAGAAGTCAAGTTGAGAACTCTGATCTCCAGTGATGTCAGGTCTTGAAGACTTTCTTAAGATGAAAAAAATATATCCTTTCTTTTTTATTCTGCAAATCTAACTGAAGTTGTACAACTTTGCAATAGAAATATCTGCAAAACGGAAATTTGTCACTCCTGAGTCCTAATGATGATTTATAACCTCAATAAGAAATGTAATTTTGTGTTACAGGGACACTGAAATTACAAGTTCAAAAATGACAATATGCAACGTGCTGCTTTTCTCCATCACCACATTGTAACGTGAAATTCCTTCTTCAGGAACCTTTGGGCTTGGTTTAAACTACGATCTCTACTAATAAATACAAGCATATTATAAACACAAAACTTACTTGTGTTTTCAGTATCACACTTTGTTCTGTAAATGGGTATTTGTTTGCCATGTCCTCTGCTACAATCAAGCGGGGTCACTTGTTTACTTTTATTGGTTGATTGTTCATTAAAGGAGAACTCTGGCGAACAATGAACCTTTGGTCTAATAAAACATTGGTACCTAGTCGATCGTTCTCTGAGATTTGTTTTCATGATAATCGAATGTAAAGAGTTTTATCTCTAAAAACTGTTTAGAGTATAATGGGGGGCATTGACTAAGTAAAAAGAAATCGCTAGTTTATACCACTAACAAGGCTCAAAATAGCCCCACACTAACACAGTAACATAATGAGTGTCCATACACTCAAAACGAAGCATTGAGAACTTTGTAAGAGTACAGACCGTTTAATAAGAAGATACGTTATAAAGACAGTTCACTTCATGTATACACAGCAGGAGCCATCTTAAAAAAGTCTTGATAAGTCGATCCCCGAACGCCGTTCATACAGTTCAGAAGTTCGCTGAACTTCATACAGTTCAGATCACTCAGCACAACGTTCGTGGTTTGACTTGTCGAGACTTATTTTTTAAGATGTATACATGAAGTGAACTGTCTGTATAATGTATCTTATTAAACGGTCTGTACTCTTACAAAGTTCTCAATGCTTCGTTTTGCGTGTATGGACCCTCATTATGTTACTGCATTAGTGTGGGGCTATTTTGAGCCTTGTTAGTGGTATAAACTAGCGATTTCCTTTTACTTGGTCAATGCCCCCATTACTAGCATTATACGCTAAACAGTTTTTAGAAATAAAACTCTTTACATTCGATTGTCATGAAAAGAAATCTCAGAGAACGATTGACTAGGTACCGATATTTTATTAGACCAAAGGTTTATTGTTCGCCGGAGTTCTCCTTTAAGTATCCTGATTGTATAAAAAAAGGATTTTTAATAGCATTGCTAATATGTGGCTGTCACAGTAACATGATAACGTCCACTGGGGGCTCCACTGCAGGAAGCAGCTAATTAATGTGCATGACAATTCTGCAGTGTAAAACATGTCTGTGTCAGAATACCTGTACTGCCCAATACAACAGACTCAAGGGCTCCTTTAATGCTTGTCTGAAGGCTCATGGGCTGAAGACGTGACATGAATCTCATCTGTCTCTAGCTATGCAAAGTGGGTGGAGCCGGGAAAATGTCTTAAGCTGTGTGTCCAATAAAAGTGCCCCATCGGGCGCTTGTAATTCCCTGGGATTAAAGAATAAAAGAACTTCCTTAGCTCAAATATGGTATAGTTGATAAGACATTTTAAGTAGTACACAAGCTGAACAATCTGACAATTCACTTAAATGTTGCAGATGTGTTGTGTTGATTCTCCTCCATATGCAAGTTTCTTCATGTTTTGTCCTGGCCAGCAGAGGAGGGGGAGGAGTGTCTTTGATATGATCTCATTCTAAACAAGACTTGGATTCTTATACTTCACTGTAAGAGATGTTGGGAAGAGAGGAAAGTGCATTTGTGATAGGGTTGTTCTGAATAAAAAGAACCTGATTTGCTTTGGAAGATAAACTGGGGTGGCACTTGGCTAGAAGAGTTCAACTGCACATTTCTCCCACACATTCATCTTTGAGATGAACATCAGAGTCCGTTTAAGAGTTAAGCAAAGATATATGTCTTTGGGCCGCAAACACACACTCACACTTAGCACACACACACACACTCAAACACACACGCAAGTGTTGACGACCTGTCTCCACAACCTCTGCAGTCCCAAGAGGAAAGTCCATGTAGAGGGTTTATTCCCCCTTTGTCTTTGTCTTTATCTGTAGAGTTCGTCAAGTGTTTCGTGTGTTCAGAAGATCACCGGACACATATTCCAGTCCTGTCTTTCTTTGGCCTCCCAGTAACCACCCTTATAAACGAAACTAGTCTCTCCTGTCATTTCATCTGTCCTCTGGTGGAACCACAGCGGCCTGTAGCACTCAAAGTCTCGTCCTGGAACACAAAACAACAATAAAATCATCAGAGGAACAGCCTAAGATCAGCCAACTGGGCCTGTTCTGACTAAAATGTTGTGGTAGATAAGTCAAATATATTTATATAGCGCTTTTCACAATACAGATTGTATCAAAGCTGCTTCACAGTATCAATGAAAACAACTTAACAGTGTTTGTTTATTACTGGAAAAAAAGACATCCAAGTTTGGTAGAGCTGATCAATGGTATGATGGGTCATTTAATTTGAATATCTCCAGATAACTGGAATTCATATTTTAATAGTATCGGTGTTTGAGCTATGAAACTCTACAAAATGTCCTGCGTGACCTTTGATCTCCCCTCACCTTCATCTATGGCATCTGACACCTCAGCGTCTCTCCTCCTCCTCGTAGCTCTCTGCTTCTCCTCTAGCCTTTGTTTCTCTGCGTTGGCCTCATCCCAGCGTCCCTCTTCCATCAGCCGCTGGTCTGGCCTCAGCCTGCTGTCCGTCAAACAAACACCCTCTTCTTCCTCGTTCAGGGTCAAAGCCAGAGAGGAGAAATGGTACATGTTCTCAGCATTCTCTCTGTGTGATGGTGATTGAGAGAGGAAAATGACAAACAAAACAAAAATCTGAGACTCGAATCTGTTGAGCAAGGCCTTAGTACATCTTTAGTTAGTTCATTAGTTAGTCTGGTGGGTAAGTAAGTGGTGGAGAAGGTAGTTAGTTCTGAACCAACAAATCTCCCGGATTTTGAAAACCGACAGTTGACGATAGGTAGGGTTGTTGGTTGTCAGTTGGCAGGTAGTTAGTTCAGTTAATTGGTAGGTAGTTTGGACTGTCGGCCAGTATGCAAATAATTTACTGATGTGATCTAACATGGGAAATTGAATTGCATTACAAGCCAGACATTAACACTATACAGCCCACTAAACATGCATTGTGCCCTCTTGACTGTGTCATGCATTACTCGACGTGTCTTACGGCAGAGGGTATTTCTTCCACAGCAGTTTGGGGGTAAGAGTCTGATAGACCGTCTTCTGTTTGCCCTCAGAGCTGCTGCTTCCTCGGCTGCTCTGCACGATCTTGGCGCTCTCCATCTTATCGTCCCATGTGCCTGACAGGATGTAGTGGGCCTGGCCGTCACAGTCCATCACCACCCCTGTTACCTTACAGTGGGAGAACAAGGAGAACAAGGGTAACAAGCTCTGGGGTTGAACTACAGAAGCTTGAAGAGATTGAGAGAGTAGGATAAAAGCAGGATAGAAAGATGATTTAGCTAAATTCAAACTGGTTATCATCGTCTCTCGGTAAAACTCAAATATTAGTCACGGACAGTAAAAAGGACTGGGTAGACCATGGGTGTCCAAACTTGGTCCTAGAGACTGTCCTGCAGAGTTCAGCTCCAACTTGCCTGAAAGTTTCTAGTATGCCTAGTAAGACCTTGATGATCTGGTTCAGGTGTGTTTAACTGGGTTTGGAGCTGAACCCTGCAGGACAGTGGCTCTTCAGGAGCAGGATTGGACACCCCTGGGGTAGACTATTTAGGTCCAAAACGTACCTTTCGTGGGACTTCCCTTGAAAAGTAACTGTAGGGAGAGAACTTGAGCTGACAGGTCTCTTTGGTCGTGTGGTTGACTATATCAATATCTCCTGACTAAAAGAAGAAATTAGATCAACAGAGAGAAAGACTTCCCAGTGGTTCTCAAAATATGGGGGTCATGGATGTATGTGTTGTCCTCAAAGTTGTTGTTATTGAACAGAAAAGTGTCTTAAAGCCAAACAAATGTTTTACAATCCAAAATTAATTGGCTGCATTGTTCAATTTTAGTAGTTTCAGAAGAGGACATCACAAAAATTGAGAACCACTTTATTAGAAAAATACAAAAAAGCAAAACTAAAGTCAACATAAACATCTGTTATCCAAAATATGATTGCTTAATAATGTCAGAAGTTCAACCTGATCAATCCACAGTTTGCCCACGATGATGTTGTGGACGGTGGAGGTGACTTTACGCCACACGTAGTGGTTTCCGCTCGCATGAAAGTGCAGGTGGATCGCACCTGATTAAACAGAGAGAAAGGCACTGTATGTGTGTGTGTCTGCCAATCCAAATAAAGATGACAAGGATCCTGACAATTTACAACTCAGCGCAGATTGGACAGTAAGTTCATAATTCATCATTCTAACAATATGACATAAGTCATTTAAGAGTGTGACATTAAATTAAACAAACAAACAATGTGTGTGAATTGTGGGTTACTTTTGTGAAAGAACCTTGTACATGTGTAAATTTGTTTGTATGAAGAATAGTGAAATAAGACTTACCTAGAGGCATGATGGAGAGGTATTTGCCACGGAACTTGCTAGCAATGGTGATTTCCTGCCACAGGGCCCAGCCTCGCTGTGACATCACATGATGAGCGGCTGCCGGCGGATGATGACTGACCTAAGAGATTATAGGTAAATATCAGCCCAGCTGTATATAAAATACACCACTAGGGGGCGATGTCTCTTTATTCATTCAGACATCTGTGGACTTTCTATGGTAGATTCTAGTATTCTCACAGCCATCATTACTCTCCACACACTAAACCTTGCATGAGAAGCATCTCTAGTGATGGTTGACGGTGACTGAAAATTACTGCTGTGACACTGTTGGCTCCTTAAGGATAAATTGCTTCATTCCTCATTTGTTCTCTCATTGGTAAATTCATTATTTATAGGCTGCTTTGAATGAAAGTGTCAGCTAAATGAATAAACGCAATGAAATGTAAATGTAATTTTCATGATACCATGATTGACTTTGATGTTGCTTTTTGCATTTATCAACTTAAGACAGCATTCAAACTAAGTTTGGGGTCAGTTTTTTTTTTCTATTTGAAAGAAATTAATACATCATTAATTCAGCAAGGATGCATTAAATGAATTAAATCTGACAGTAAATACTTTTGTAACAAAACAAATCTATTTTAAATAATTTCTCTTCTTTTGAACTTTCAATTCATAAAGAATCCTAACAGAAATATGTATCACAGTTTCCACAAAAAAAATGAAGCAGCACATCTGTTTTCAAAATGGATCAGCAGAGTGATTTTTTTAAGGATCATGCGACACTGAAGCCTGGAGTAATGGCTGCTGAAAATTCTGATTTGCCATCACAGGAATAAATTAGATTTTAAAATACATTAAAATAGACAGTTATTTTAAATTTATAATAATATTTCACAATATTACTTCACAATATACTTTTCATTGTATTTTTGATCAAATAAATGCAGCCTTAGTGATTCAAAAAGCTTACCAACCCCGAACTTTTGAACTATAGAGCTTGTATGTCCTGTACTACCCAAATAACTGTGACTGAGATTAATGTAAATGCTAACAAATAGCTTTACCTGTATATTACAGACCCTTTGACTCAAACACTGACCTGCTCACAAATGGATCGGTAGCCGAATTCTTCTAGGCGGTCCAGTTCGTAGGTCTCTCCTAGAAGAGGGTTGAAGGGCTTGGCCGTCCGATGCACTGTGGTAGAGTATGAGGAGACAGAGAAGGCTGCGACCAGACACATCTGCTCCAGAGAGTTCTCACAGCGCGCCGCCTTATCCAGCAGCTCGTAGTACTCCAAATCCTCCGTCAAGCGCTGCAGCATCGACAGGGGCTCGTTGAAGTTCACCTGGACACACAGAGAGAGAGAGACAAGAGACCTTGGCTGAGTCCCAATTCACATTCTTCAAGCCAGGGATGCCACTGTCACGAAATTGTGTCTTAATACCACAAATCCATTTGACACATCTTTGCAGGTAGCTTTAGCTTTGTATGTTTTTTTTTGTTTTGTTTTTTTGTAAATTTATTAATTTAAACCTTCTCTTCCATAATGCAATGGGTTGTATGCAATATTAGCTTAAAACACACTAACGTTTAAAAGTTTGGGGCTGTTGAGATTTTTAAATGTTTTGAAAGTAGTCTTATATGCTCACCACCAAGGCTGCATTTATTTGATCTAAAATACAGTCAAATCTGTAATATTGCAAGATATTATTACAATTTAAATAACGGTTTTCTATATTTCTATATATTTTGAAATGTACTTTAATATCAAAGCTGGAAAAGCTGAATTTTCAGCAGCCATTACTCCAGTCTTCAGTGTTACATGATCCTTAAGAAAACAAGTACCATTTCTTATTATCAATGTTGAAAACAGTTTTTGTGGAAATTCGTTACTTTTTTCAGAATAGAAAGTTCAAAATAACACCATTTTTTTAAATTACAAAATCTTTACTGTCACTTTATATTTATTTTCAACTTTTGAATGGTAATTTTATTGTAAAAAGTATGTCATCTGGACACTTCTTAAAGCTACACTGTGTAACTCTTTTAGTTTATTCTTAGCTAAAAACACTTAGTTCTTTCAAAAACATATGTGCCCATTAATGTATATTTACTTCGTTCAAGTAATGAAGTATACTTGTGAGTGTATAATATGCCATTAAAAATACATACGGGTAAGGGGTTCTAATGTCGGTCGCCATGTTGCCCCTCCATCTTGAAAGTACATTAGCCAAAGAGGGACAAACCCATTAATTCAAGCTTCGCCTTTCGCGTTTACGTTTGAGTTAACACTCATGGATGAGGTCAAACTGGAAGCCATGTTAATCTTGGACTACATTGGCCACCGTAGGAGTTAAAACGAAATCGGAATTGAGAGGAACAGAAACTAACAGTCACTGGATGGTCATATACCATTTCACCACTAGATGGGGGTAAAAATCACACAGTGTAGCTTTAATGTTCTCATATAATCTTGCATTTAGGAACATTTCTTCAATATGTGATATCACAAATGATGTCAAATTGTTAAAAAAAAAACATATACACAAAGGAAAGTAACTGATTCAGTATGTGTATGCAACTTACAGGCATTGGGATCTTAGAGAGCTCTTTGCCAATGCAATTCTTCATGATGCTCCACAGATTGAGCGAATAGTTGGGCTTCTCTGGGATCTGGGTCCGCCTCTTCCTGTGAGGCTGCAACTCTTTCCCTGAAAAGTCATTACTGCACACAGAACACTAAAATAAAAGAAGAAGACAGAGAGACAAGAGTGTTTGCATTAAAAAACATCAGAAATGTGTACTGTGTTTGTGCTGAAAGACATTATTTGAAGGGCCGTATTGCCCTTGAAAAAACATAAACACTGACTGATGCTCCATCTGTCTTAGAAAGTGAGTCACCAAGAGCGAGAAGAAAAGAGAGGAGGAGATATCAGTTAATTAAGAGTCGGTTAATTGAGACAAACAGCAGCTGTAAGAGCCCATAATGAACACAGACCGCCTGAGGAAATACTGTCACACTGAGGGGCTGTCTCTACACGACACCATTTTCAACTAAAAACATGCGTATTACATGTTCAGTCAAGAGGCGTGTAGTGTTATTTTTATTTTTTTTTTACAAAATGGCCTCGCCAACTACTGGCCTGGCAGCATAATACAGCATCTTAGTCGTTTTTGTGGATCCATGTAAACAGGGATCGTTCTGACAACGTCATCTGTACACACACACACATAGGGATGCATATGATGCAGAGGGATGGCTTGTTTTGTAATACTCAAAGTTGATAGTCTTTCTAAGCGAAACCCCATTCGTCGTCATCCGACATAACTCAAAGTGACAATGAAAGGGAACTTGAGTTACCAGGGTCTGAAACCTCTCTCTCTCTCAGTATGACAAATCATCAAATTTTGTTAAAATAAATAAATTCAATTCAAAAAATTAAATTAAACTTCCTTGTGCTGTGTATAGAACGCAATGGCAGCACCATCTAGCAACTAAGCTGTACACTTACAAATTGCTGTAAGTTTCTTACAAACAATATAAATATGATTCGGCACATAATTTAAGCATTTTCAAGATGAAAAAGGAGTGTAACATAAGCTATTGTGTCACCGTGTGATAGTTTATTGGAATGTTTGTAAGGCACTCTTCTTTGTCACCCCCATTTTCTTAAAGAAATTTTGCCCTAGTGGAGTACATTTGTTTCAGTATTTCAGAATGTCTTACTATTTGGTTTTAAATGAGATTTTCATTGTAGTCTTTTAGATCCCACCGTATATGACCTTTGTGTTGGCCTTTTTTTTATGTCATACTCACATTGTCATCCTGGTTGCAGCCACTGGGCTGTCCTCCGCTAGCACCACTGAGATTACTCTGAGAACGTCTGCACGAGAAAGAGAGAGACATGTTGTGTTTGATGGGTGGAATAAATGTATCTGGAGTTGCTAACACATCAGGCAGTCATCAAAGAGCCCTTTACAAGGACCAGATCAGTTTTTGCCATCCATTCCATAATTTAGGTACCATTTTCTCACATTTGATTTCTCGTTCCCAAATGAGCAAAAATGAAAGAAATACATACATCACAGGTGTTCAAAATACTTTAAATATGCTGGAAAAAGACCTGTTAGGTTATTGTATTACTACACATCGTCAGCTCACTGAGTAGAGAACCTAAGCAACTATCTCTGAAATTCATGTACGATTGTTGCATTTCAACTCTTTGTGGCAGTTATTCACAGATATTCCAAATTGCTCATGAAGCAGAAGTTATCCTCTGCTTAGTGAATGTATGAATATATCCACACAAAACAAATAACCGGCAATACGTTTGAAAGAAAACTTGAGACTTCCTTCCAGCCTATAGTTTGTTAAAGATAATGGAAAGGTGGATTTAAAAATGTATTTTGAATTCACTTTTAATAAAAATAAATTTTAACTACTATTTTTCAAATGCTCTGTTTTCTCACAGACTGCCTCTGCCTCTCTCTAACCCAAGACTTAAATGAACGCCGCCTGTACCCGCTTAGACATTTAGTCTAGGCTCCCATGGGAATCCTGTGGGAGTGCAGACCTCTAGATCAGTGTCATCATCCTTTAGTCACGTGTTTAAAACCACCTGGCAGAACAACACTTATAGTGATAGTTCACTATACACAATACAAATCCCTCGTGATGTGGAGAAGCCTGTATGATTTTATTTCCTCTTTCATTTTTGGATTGAGTGGGATGAAGCTGACCTATGTTGAGAGGGGTCCGTGGCAGTCACTGTTATAAAGGCAGGTGAGTCCTCCATGGCATCAAAAAACTCCGTATCCTCATCTTCATCACTCGCTTCCTCTTTCCGGGACCTTTCACCCACTCCTGCACAAGCAAATAAACACAGCTAGTACCACTACAGCAGTCATCATGTTATCAACACAAGTCATCTCTCATGACTAAGCTCATTTCGCTCTGAATGATCACAGGGTCCAGCGTCTCACCCGTGTCAGTGGTGGGCGTATCAGGCGTGTTGACGGCGTGCGTGGGGGCTTCTCTCCAGGCTCGTTCCAGGCTGTTGTGCTGCTTGGCTAGCTGCTCGATGGTCTCCTCCAGGTGGGTGCGTTGCTCTCGCTCATGCTGAAGTACTCGCTGCCATCTGCGGCTGTGGCTCTCAGCCAGGTCCAAGAAATCTCGGCACGCCTGCACGAGAGGATATGAGACATGGGTTAAACATCAACACAAATACAGAAGATTTAGGAATAAAATAATTGCAATGTAAACCGGAGGGGATTGATTCTGCTCCTAAAGATCTGAGCTGAAACAGTAGAGCATTACTCGGAAAGAGCATGAATCGGTCTCATGATTTTAACTTTTTTGCTCACCAGACACTGAGGCTAGAGGTTTTCCCAAGTTACAAGCACTTCAGCAGTTTCTGGCCTCAATTGTGACATCAATACCATAGGGGAAACTGCAATATAGATATTTTTAATGTTATCTCATAATTTGGCAACCGGTATATTAGGCTGCCGTCACTTTAAGACCTGTTTTATATAGCCAATATACTTTGTGTGCGCCACAAAATCTGCATGAAATCATGCTCAAAACGCACCATCCCTCGTGCGAAATTCAAGCCCTGTAACACCAACAAGATTCATCCAGAGAAAATTAAACGAGTGAGAAAAGGGAAGAGGGTTTGTGTGTCAACTCGCTGTCAGAGTGATTAGAGAGTGAGAACGTGCAGCTGATATTGTGTATCCTGCGGAAGAGTATAGATATGTATTGAAAAAAATCTATATTTTTGACAAAACTAGATTGCACTTAGTTTATTTCAGATGCCTTTTTAAAAGACTGCAATTGAAAAATGTACATTATATAAAATTCAACCCACTGTATCTTTGTTAAAAAGCGTGTGTGTTACACGCCACGGCTGAAATCCACCCGCATTTGGTGGGTTGGCCGGTGTTAATGTCAAAGATTGTGTGCTATGAATTTATTTATTTTTATTGTATGCTATGAATTTCAAGCGTACATGAATGACCCCTGTAGAAGATCTATACAGGTGGAGCTGGGGAAGGTGGAGGTTTTCTAAAAGCACACTGTAAACTGCTACAGAAAACAGTTTAAAGATTATCATAAGAAAAAATAGATTATCCTAAGCCAAAATCATGGATTCCAGAGTTGTCGAGGCAAATCCTGCCTCCACATCCTCATTGTCTTTGTTTTCCCTCACTTTCTCCATCATTCCGGTTCCTAAAATCTCTAGGGATCTTATCTGTCCTCCTGCTGTAGGCACCACACATGAATTCACCTGTTTTCTCATTACTGCTCTGGTCTCCCTCATAAAAAGGATCCCCACAGGAAGAGATCATGGAAATACCTTCCCCTCTCCATCTTCCCCTTTCCCAGCATTTCTTCTATTTTTCTCTCCTGACTGACTTTTGTTTATTGTTCTTATTGAATTGTCTCACAACAAAATGAAGTATCTTACAACATAATGAATTATACATGACAGAAAAGTCAAAGAGTTTTTTAAATTGATCATGGGCTGAAAGCAGAAGTGAAAGAATGAATCTGTTGGCCAGTGCACGTTCAGAAACACGCAAACATACAGACTGTCTATGGTCGTTGTTTTTTTAAGTTGAGTCTGACTGGCAGTATTGAGCAATGTCAAAGTTGATAACACTAGATTGCACTTAGTTTATTTCAGATGCCTTTTTAAAAGACTGCAATTGAAAAATGTACATTATATAAAATTCAACCTACTGTGTCTGTGTTAAAAAGTGTCTGTGTTACACGCAAGTTAGAGAGGTTACTCTTGGTCAATGGCATGCACGGTCACATGCTTGTACCCAGAGGAATATGTTATTTGTCAGAGGTTGTGCTTTCAAAGTTTAGCAGACAAGGCTTAAAGGTGCAATGTGTAACAAAGTTGAGTATCTATTAACAGAAATGCAATATGACATCCATAACTATGTTTTCAGTGGTGTATAAAGAACTTACTTAATTAACCGTAATGTTTTTATTACCTTAGAATGAGACATTAATAGCTCCATAACCGCGGGAATCCCCTTCTATGAAGGTCGCCATGTTGTGACGTCATATTCCTACCGTAGCCGAACGCGAACAAACAGCGCGTTTCATCACTACCTTGAAAGAGAAGTAGCGGAAAGCTAGCCTTACACTCCGTGAGTAGTGACTTTTCCCTTGTGAGTGGTGTAAAATATGTAGTTGGGATTGTTTCATGTAACTTAGTTCTCCCTCGCTGTGTTATGGGTTTGTTATGTTGGGGATAGATGTGCTGTTACGTTCGTGAGACAGCTGATGATTAGTACTCACGTCATTGACCGTAAAACAGTACGTTACAGGAATCACTAACCCGTCGATAGAGACTTTTACTAAAGTCTTTTATCACTAAAGTCGATCGCGAAGATTTTTCAAAATTAGAGAAAAAAAGCCTATTGTGTGCAGTAAATAGTATCTATGGGATGCGGAGATGACATGATTGTAACAGCGCGCGCAGTTCCGACCTTTGGACTCATGCGGACGAGTCCCAGCTCAGCCACAGTAACAGCTCATATTAGCCAGCTAAACTATTACTACCCTGTTAGAAAAAATATATAGCTGCTCCCTCGCTGTATTATGGGTTTGCTACAGTATGTGGGGATAAATGTGCTGCTGGTTACGTTTGTGAGACAATCAGCTGATTAATATTATTTTATTAAATTATATATTAAAACCCTTGATCCTCACCTGACTATGGCTTTGTAAACAGTATTCATGATGTGGTTTATAATGGACTGTGGTACAGAAACAGTGACAATGTTACACACTCTTGGCTTACTCTGGCTATTCTCTGCTGTCTCAGCCGACGAGATGTTTGTCCCGTTTTAGCAACCGTAGCTTCTTCGAAAGGGAGGGGTGAGCAGTGGGCTGAGCCCTTAGTGCAAACCTGGTGCAAACTCGCAACCGAACCACTAGATGTCGCTAAAAATCACACATTGCTCCTTTAAGCCTAGTCCAAGACTAAAATGCATGTTTGAAGCAATCCATGCTTTACAGAAAATAAACAGCAAAAAAACTGTTTGTCAATGTATGACAAATGGCATGTTTCTTCCTCGTAATTAAGAATAATCCTCATCACAAATAGGTTTCACTAAAAATACCTCTTGTAACCAAACTCAATATCTGTGAGAGGATCTCTCATCACAGCTCATCAATCATGTTAATAACTGAGACTACAGCACAGCCGCAAAAACAAGGCAGCTCACAGTCACAACCAATCACGTCTTTAACAGTGCCACTGCCTCCGAGTTTCAGTGAAATCTCTCAACTGTACTCTCTTCTTCATCTTGTGATCACTGTTTCTTTGTCCATCTCCCTTGTCTCCTGTGGAGGCACAATGACATGACTAAACTGACTGACCCTAGTGTGTTTGATCAGAAACCACAGACACACAAGTGACTGCCAGGTAAATCAATAAAAAAGATCCATGAAGTTGCTTCAGACAGAAGTCTGAATCTCTCTATATTTAAATAATTAATAAATGATTGCATAATAAAATTCAGATTTAAATGCTAAATATTTTAACTGACCATGAAAATGTATTTTGCATTATTTTATTATTATATTTTTTATAAAAAAAAAAATCTATTTGGTCCTTTCAATGGGATATCTGTTTTGTTTCCTTATCACTCACAGCAGATTAACCATTCTACATTTTCATGCCCTTCATAAAAACACAAAGAAAAAGAAATTGGGATTTTAGATTTAGATTAGATTTCACATTTTTATTTTGGTGGCATACATTTGAATAATAATATATGATGCCACATGTATTTCTGGGGGGAGGGGACCTCTATTTGTATCTTTGTCTGCATTTTTGCAAACATCTATAATCGCTCAAATCATTTATATCACAAGACCATTACATTTTGACTTAAACTACTATGTTGTAGTCCTTACTAAATTTGTACCAATTTGTACTCACATTTGGCACTTTTGGGCTAATTTTGGGTGCTGTACAGAACATAATTAAACTCTTGCACTCTTGGCCACACACTCTGCTCCTTTAAATTCCACAAAGAAAACGACAAACCCCAGCACTTACCTGACTCCTGTCAGCACTGAGCGTCCAGAGCTCAGCTGTGATAGAGGATCCTCTGTGCTACACTCAGCATGTGACTGCGGCTTCCTAACATGTTCATGAAACTACAGCTCCTCATCTTTAACATAAGCAACACTTCCACTTTTTTTTGCTGAGTGAGGTCCTGGGCCCCAGACTGCTCGTGACTTCAGGAAGAGTTTAGAGGAAAGAGACGTACGTGTGTGTCGTACATCCTCATATCCAATAATTGCCCTTTAAAATAGTTGAGGGGGAGGGAAACCATGTGATTCAGTGTGTGAAACTTTTAGATAATTCATTGAATTCAGAGAAATACCTAGTGAGATTCAACATAGAATCTTTCAACTAGAATCTAGATAGATTTTCAGAATGCCACTTGAAGTGATATTTTACTATATAATGCAAAGAGACTCTGAGAATTTTTAAATGTGATTTAAGTGTCCAATTAGTTTTTAGGGCCACTGCACCAACACAATCACATGGCTGCTGTCTCTCAGTTTCAGTAGGGGTGAATACAAGTTAAGCGAGACAAGGTTTTTGTAATTAAAATGTCTTTCTTTTAGAAGGTCTATCATAATTATTATTAATCATATTTTAATAATTACTCAGTGCACTGGACTTCACACAATTCTGATATATACTACCGTTCAAAAGTTTGGGGTCCATATTTTTTATGCATTAAATTGATCAAAAGTGACAGTAAAGACATAATAACATTACAAAAGATTTCCATTTTAAATAAATGCTGTTCTTTATTCAAAGACTCCTGAAAAGGTCTACCAAGTTACCACAAAAATATAAAGCAGCAAAACAGTTTTCAACATTGATGATAATTAGAAGAAATGTTTCTTGAGAACCAAATAAGATTAGAGTAATCACAGCTAAAAATCCAGCGGTTTCATCACATAAATAAGTTACACTTTTAGAAAACAGTTATTTTAAATAGTTAAATATTTCTCAAAATTACATTTTTAGATTGTATTTTTGATCAAAAAATGCAGCCCTGTTGAGCATAAAAAAGGCTAGTTTAAAAAACATGAAAAATCTTACCAACCCAAAATTTTTCATTAGTGTATAACCTGTGATGTTCAAAGAATGACAAAAAGAGAAAAGACCCTTTTTTCTTTCTCCTTGTTTCAAATAGATGTGATATGTGTATTAAAAATAAGATAATCTGCTTTTCCTTCACACCTCACACACATAATGATTTCCCTCTGCCTCTCATTAAAAGTTCTGTGCCTTGGCCTGTCCAAGTGCTTTAATGAGCTGGATCCACAATGCTGTTCAGCACTTTTCATTATGCATGTGTAGTTCTGTTCAGCTGGCTATTAATCATTTTAAAGATGAACAAAAGAAGAATCTTCACAGCTGATTAAACAAAGATCTAACTGATGAATGTGATATTGCATGTTTGTCTGTTGCATCACCTCAAACCCTCAGGTCTTGAATACTGTCTGCAGGGCTAATGGATGATACTAACACCAAGAAGTGAGGAAATAGAACAATTAGATTCTTATAATGGTTCTTAACTTCTTACAAAACAATGCATAATTGAACACAAATCTAAAAACTGTTAAATTGGTGTACCTGTTCAGATAGTTTGCTCAATATCAGTTTTCAAACAGTGTAGCCACTTCTTACCAAAAGCTTTTGTGAAAAGTTTATCAAACTAATGAGCATGGAAATGACTCACTTTTAGTAAAGTTCATCAAAGTTGAAATGGGAACACACAAGACAAATTCACCTTCAATATTGATTTCATAACTGAGAGTAGTGATACCTATCCAAAATTTGATTTAGGAAATCAAAGACACAAAGGACATCCATAAAAGTGAGAGCTATTCCTAGACTTGTATTGATCGCTGCAGTGGAAGCCAGTTCTACCTTCATTGAGTACACACACACACACACACACAAAAAGAAAAACAATCTTCGATCCAGGTATTTGCAACTACGTTTGACTTTAGAGCTACATTGAACATGAAATTTGAGCACAGATTAAGATTTTCTTTGGAAAGGATTCAAAATAAAACAGCTGATCTGGTGCGAGTTTCACACATGGGTCTGTATAATGAAGTATGTTTGGGTAAGAGAGCTAATTTTGGATTAGGTTTTGATTTGTCCATTTTGATAAATAAACCCCACATACTGACCATGGCAATAGGGACTGGGGAAAACACTGTCCCGATGATTGAACACACTTTTTTTTGCCATTTTTGATCAATTTTATGTTATTTCTGGCCCCAAACCTTTGAACAGTTGAATTAAGATTAATTTTAAACAGAAATGAACAAAAACAAAAAACAAAATAGTGGTAACAGAAAGTTAGTTCTGTACTTACATTGATCATAGCATTGGAGGTGATGCGAAAGAGGGTGGCTCTCTCATTGACAGCCTTGATTTTCTCTCCTCCCTCCAGAGGCACACGTAAAGTCTCGAGTTCACTCAAAGAACGCTGCAGTGCCGCTCCGTGTTTGGCTATCAGATCATTGCATGTGCTCAAGTCATCCAATTTACTGGCCAGAGTCTTGAGAGTGCCCTGGATCTCACTGTGGTCTGACTGAGACGTGGGTTCCTCGTCTGCCGAGTCATCTACACAAACAGAAACACACACAGAGGGAGAGTGTTCATTTTCATTATTTCCTTACATTAAACCTTTTAAAAACAGAAACAAATCACCAGAGCACAATGTGTTTTGCAGCTGTTCTCATTAATGAGTCGAGGGCACAGCTCCTCCTAATTTCCCTCATTAATTAATGCTGATTTTACAGGTGGCTGAGGCCCCAATGGCCGATATTACCATAGTCACATATACAAACACAAAGCACTACCATACTAAATCAAAACACACACACACACACTAGATGGTGGACAGATAATGACTACACAAAATGTATTTCCTTTTAAAAAAACAATTAGAAATAGTCCTCAGATGACATGTCTGTAATTTATATAAAACAAATCTAGTGTTAATTGGATCTCAAAGAGTTTCATTAAAAGTAGTTATTACTCCACCACGTGCGAAACCAACGTGGTTGAACGATACTTTGCGACAGTGGGTTTCGGGAAACAGTCGTGACTAGCTAGTTGATTTTTCCAATGATGCATCGTACTATGGTAGTGAATCAGCGAACTACGGTACGGGAAACGCACCCCTGATTGGTTATATAAATGAAACAATTAACAATGAATTTAACTTTAAAACCTTTTTGCTTTCAACAAAAATCTTTAGCTTTCCTAAAAAACCTAAACAGATTTAAGATATTTTCATGTTTTAATCGCCCACTCATGACTTTTTAAGCTTCTATATGTTTTAAGGCAGTGGTTGACAAGTCTCTCAATGGAACTACTAACAAGTGAACTCATCTGCACACTAGTCCACTTTTACGGCTTTGTTATATTTATACTTGTTCTCTGGCAAAATCTTAACTCACACAGTTCAACTTGTCGATTTTGAATAAAGATTGAAAGAGTCATTGGAAGCTTAGTAGCGGTGACGTTGAAGTTGGGTCGAGGGGGTAGTTTGTTTATAGCCTTAATTTAGCTTGTTACTCTTGGTGGTTTTATTTAGGCTTCGAAATTCATAGGTTGTGTTAATTTGTGAAGATAAACCAAATGCATAAGGTTTATCTTCAAACACTTGTTGGAGTAGTAGAGGGTTTCACCCCCCAAAAATACTTCAATTGAATTGAGATCCGGACATTTCCTTCTTCCAAGTCATTCCTTTGTGAACTGAAAACTTTTGCTTTTATCTGATCCTGACCTGCATCTATTTCCATAGGTAGAGTCTAAGACCACCATATTGGTCATTTAAGTAGAAAAATAAGCAACGCTAACATAAAATGACTTAGTGTGCCTGATATCTAAACATTTGCTAGAGGAAAGGACGTGCTAAAAATAAATGGTAAATAGTTTGGATTCCCAAGTGATTCCCACAGCTGCCATCATTAATGTTCATTGGCTTGTGTGGACACACTCCAACACACACACACACAATGGCTCCCTTCCAGTGACAGAAGTCACATAAATCTGGAAAAATCGCATCAGAGCAGAGTTGCAGATGCTGAGCTGAGGCTATGACAACACGGATGCTATTATATATGAGACAGCTATTCAGGGTCACATTTATTACGTCAAACAAATAACAAGATGAATTTAGAAAATGCATGTTTATAAGGTAAAGACGTTGCAACTAATCTCTGACACAAGAAAGAACGTTTGGGGGGAAAAGACGTGGCATAGTGCGTGTGAGAGACGAGGACATGGCAACCTCGTTCAGAGCAGCGGAGCAGGGCAAGGGTGAGATTGATTTGACTGTGTTTGTTCCTCCTCAGCAGACAGCAGAGCAGCCGTCAGCAAACTGTTCAGAGACTGAACACATTAACCTTCTCATGACTCAACAACAACATACGTAGATTGAAAACATCGTGTGTGGAGGCAAAGGGGTCACTTTAGGGCACTGTAGACAGAAATTGAATTATGCTAACTAAACAGTAATTATTTTGCATTAAAAAGGTCTCTACTAGCTTCTTGTGCTGGGTGCCAGATTAACCACTGGCCTTGAGACAGTTCAATTAAATAGTCCATTTCTAGAGCTTCTTCTTTTCTCTCTTTCTATTAGCCATAACAGACACACTTGCGCACACACACTGGCTGATCCTGCGCACACGTGCGTATTTGTGAGCAGTGTGTCGTGTGACTGCTGACAGAGGAATCTGTGGGAATGTTTCAAACAGTATATTACCATACCAAGTACTTTTTGTGCAGTATGTAGTCCTATATTGTGCACAATATGCAAATTTGGTTGTGTGCGCATGGAACACCAGAATCAACCACATATGACAAAATGTGCACTATACAACCAGAGCACGCTGTAATTGTGTCCCACAATGCAACTTGGACAATGGATTAAAATGAAATAATAACTGATTTTTATTGTTCATATAAATATATTACAATTATAAAATATGTTTATTTTTCATTTTAAATTATTTTTTTTAAATTGCAGTATAAAATGGCACCCTGAAACATATTTTTATATTTTACATTTACATTTATTTTATCCAAAGCGACTTACAAATGAGAACAATAGAAGCAGTCAAACTAGGACAACAATATGCAAGTGCTGTGAGACCCTTGTCAGTTAATCTAATGCAGTATGTGTACTTTTTTTAAGATAATAGATTAGAATAGAAGATAAAGTGTTAGTATTAAAGAATCAAGTGTTGTCGAAAAAGATGCATCTTCAGCCGTTTCTTGAAAATGGTCACGGACTCAGAAGCTCTGGTTGAGTTGGGCAGGTCATTCCATTAGCATGGAAAAGACCAGAAAAAGGTCAGAGAAAGAGATTTAGTGCTGCTATGAGATGGCACCACAAGACAGCGTTTACTTGCAAAGCGCAAGTTTCTGAATGGCACGTAAGTCTGAAGTAATGAGTTTAGGTAAAAGGGAGCAGAGCAGTGGTTGTTCTGTAGGCAAAAGTCAGTGACTTGAATTTGAGTGGCAACTGGCAACCAAATATATATAAACTATGTAAAATGTTTTAAATGTGTACAAAAGCAAATTGCCTTACAATATATAAAGTGTATATACTCCTGTTCAAATAATAAATAACCATATGGTAAATGGACTGCATTTATTTAGCGCTTTCACAGACTCAGTGGCTACCAAAGCGCTTTATATTCTGCCTCACATTCACCCACTCATACACTCATTCATACTCCGACGGCGGTGTTAGCCATGCAAGGCACCATCCAGCTCGTCGGGAGCAGCTGGGGTTAGGTGTTTTGCTCATGGACACCTCGACACTCGTCAGGTAGAAAAAAAAAGATTGAACAACCAACCCCAAACCATATATACAATCGAATAGACCATTAATGTTTTTTGGTTATTGTTGTTGCATATTGTCTCAATCATAATAAACTGTATATATTATATACCACAGAATATGCTGTATAAAAGTATTTCATCTCTTTCTCTGTGAGGTTT
Organism: Pimephales promelas; assembly: GCF_988280905.1. Lineage (NCBI taxonomy): Eukaryota > Metazoa > Chordata > Actinopteri > Cypriniformes > Leuciscidae > Pimephales > Pimephales promelas. The sequence continues at coordinate 36,855,656 of NC_142772.1, read as the reverse complement.
AATCCTGAGCACACACACATACAGTACAGCCAGAAAAGACACACACACACACACACAGCTTTACATTAAGAGCGGTTTTCACCCTGTCACCCTTTAGCTTTAGAAGAGCTGCTGATGAAGGTCTGAGGGTAATGTGCAGCTGGCACAGGTTAAATCTGCTGTGCGCTGGAGATTACAGCTCATTCCTACAGCAGCTTCTCTGTCTGGAAACCATTCGGCAGAAGGACAAGGTGGCTTGCTATTTTATAATGCTTACAGGCCCTCTTGCTGCAAGACACCAGTCATCATAGAGGTCTGTCCAGATATATCACAGTTTTCAAGCACAACACACATCTGTTTACAAAGAAGAGTGACATTACAGAAAAAGGACCTCGATACAAACCAATCTGGCACCTCCTGTCTGTATTTACAATCTATAATCAGATTAACATCAGATTAAAGAATTAACTCCTACATTAAATTGTACTTTAGCATATTATCTTTGACAACTAACATTTTGACAATTACAAATTTCCCTAGCTCAGTTGTATTCATGAAATAACAACATTAAACTATACTAAAGTATGATGTACAACCATACCAGCCTGTAATGATTTGGTAATAAATCTGACAAAGGAATTACTTCAGAATTAATAAATGTATAAGCTGGTTAACATGCCTCCAAATGTACTGTACTGACGCCACTGCCAACAATAGTTCACATTCACATAGGATTTAAAACGGTTTTCAAGTTTTATATTACAGAACTTAAAAGATTAAAAATGATTTTTTGAACCCATGTAAGAAGCTTGGATAAACTCTGCCAGTTTCACTGTAAGGTTTACAAACAGAAGATGGTCAAACTGAGCAGTGTCCAAGTGAAGCTGGACTTCTTGCAATGCCAAACAATCTATGCCATTTTTGTCTTTATTGCATAGGACAGTCAAGGCTTCAGGGAGTAATGTAGGAGATATAATACAGACTATAATTTCAATTTAGAAAATGCAAGAATGTCCCTCCAATGTACACATGCCAAATAATTGCCCAATTCTCTGAGTAAGCACATCATGTTTAAATCAAAATGATTTAAATTGTGTCTATGGATAATCTCTTTTGCTTTTTGTGAATTTGAGAGATAAAAGCATGGCCAGCTGCAGATGAAACATGATAATGCAGATATATTATGTAGCACTGTAATGAGCAGAAGGCAGCATTCAACCCTCTCCAGCCACTTCTGAGTCTATTAAACATACAAAATTATGTAAATCACCTCCATGACAGAGGCAGTTGTGGCCTATTGGTTAGAGAGTCAGACTTGTAACCCGGTCGCAGGTTCAAGTCTACTGGCAGGAAATGTAGGTGGGGAGAGTGATTGAAGAAAGAGCAGTCTCTTCCACTCTCATTACCCAATACTCTGAGGTGCCGTTGAGCAAGGCACGTAACCCCCAATCGCTCCCAAAATCGCTCCGAAAAATGTGTGTTCACTACTTACTGCTGTGCATGTGTACTTGGATGGGTGAAACACAGAGCACTAATTCAGAGTATAGGACACCATACTTTAGTACCATAGCACTTTTTGACAATCAAGATTTAGACAGAAATAAATTACAAAAAAAAAGTGCATAAAAATAACTTTTGTTAACTTAAGGTTAATAATACAGTTTGACAGAATAGAAAAAAACGGTCATACATGAACACTCAAAGGCGTGTTTTGAAAGATTCTTGCTGTAATTAAATTATAGCAATGAGGTTGAATTCTTATTGCTTGTGGGTAAAAGCTGTGCCTGGGCACTTCTGTTCTGTTTCTCAGATGTTAAAGGAGAAAACAGACAATGACTGGAATGGCTGGGGTCTTTAAGAATAACCAGGCCTTCTTAAGTCATCTATCTGAATATACTGTATGTCATGGATGCTGGGTGCTCATGGCCAGTGCTGCATAATCTTTGAATAAAAGTGTCTACTAAATGCATAAATGTCAATGTACTGAGAAAACAAACGGGTGCTGATGTGGATTATTTCTTTCTGTTGTTCCACACGCAAGACTCAACATACCTCAGGGATCAGATCCATTAATGATAAAGAGGAAGTTACACTACTAGACAGTCTCTGCCATATCACAAAAAGCAAAAATGTTGTGTATATAAAAAAAAATATGTTCCCTTAGATCCAATAGTAAGATTTTAGATACATGCTCCACAAAATTAACAATAGTGTGTATATCTAAATAAAGATTACTAATTCACTTATTGATCTCTCTGTAGTTCATGCTGTAAAACTGTCTCATCATACTGTATGTCACCATAATTATTTATTTTTACCCTCATATGCAACTTCCAATAGACTGACTTAATTAGACTCAGCCTCCCTCAAGAGGAATCAGATCCATTAAGGATAATGAAAAGGGAGACTAGACAATCTTTGCCACATAATGATTGACATATTGGTAAACTTGATTAAGGACTCCGAATTATAACTGTAATCTAAACTTTTAGTCATCAAACAATATTATTTACAGATCAGGTCCTGTTAGGATAGAAATCAAGGGCCAGGGCACACCAAATGTGCATAGTAGAACTGTACTTTTCAAAAAATAATCAAATAAAATGATATATATAAAAGGTGTCACACCAATCTCCGTTAGGAGGTACTATAGACGCTCAATTTACATCTGAGAGCAGCAGCACATATGGGATAGAGATATCTTTGTAAAACACAAAGACAAACAAAGTTATACTGTTTGTCACTCAAAGGTAAAAATCCTTTTAAAAATGCCGCTGCTCCATTGTGTGAACGCTCTCAGGTTCTTGATATGCCACTGGATTGACAATAGAGCTGATTTATTGACAACAAAGCTTGGTATTTACTCCTATGGATTAATCGATGTGGGAACTGCTATGGATCACCTGACTGCTGGAAATAGTAGTTTCCCAATGAGAACAAACAGTGATGACAAGACAATTAACTAAATCACAGTCATTAATTAACTCTATCAAATTTATCAGTTTTCAATTTATCAATTTATACTATGAACTCAGGTTCATAGTATAAAGTAGTAATTTATAGTATAAATTACTACTTTATACTGAACCTGAGTTTTTAAGCGTTAACGGTCACAAATAGCCCTACAATTAACGGTTTAATGCCACAACAACGACAAAGACATACCATTGTTTCTTGAAATGTAAAACCTGTATGGGCCAGATTCAATTCCTGAAAAGAATGTCCTTATAAATCATTGTAGGATTACCGCAAACTTGTCTTAAATCCCCAAAACTAAGATGTTACTGTTAATGAATTTATTGGGTTGTTTCATATATATCAAGTATTACAACATAAGACAGCTATATACTGTATAATACATATTATTACTACTAGGGATGTACAGAGGTTATCTGAATGACACCAGTGATTGATAATGTGAACATTGATTGGTCATGATTATGGATGACATGATTTTGAACAAAATTGAACAATACAAAAACAAGTTTAAAAGGGACCTCATTTTTAATTTTAGAATTATGACAACTTTCAGGCAGAATTCAGCACATACAATATTACTATTATTTTAGGATGTTCTACACAGGTTCTTAATAATCTGAAGAGTAAAATGATTTGATTAAATGCACTGAATCCCTAGCTGAAATGATCATCATTACTGCCATCATCACTTACATGTCAAAACATCCAAAAAACCCAGAAGCTAATGCTGTCTCATATGAGTATGTATTTATAGCTCAAAATAAAAGCTAGTAGGTGTTGTTTTCTAAAAACAAAGGTTATTGACTCTAAACTGGCTGCTGTATAACTGCATTATTGATTTTTGAGTGGAGGACATACAGGAGAAAAGGGCTTCATGTTCAGTTCAAAGTTAGAGCAAAGACTGTCAGCGAGGAACAGATCATACATCCAGAGCCATATGTACAGTCAAAGATAACAATCTGTCACAGATGGACAAATACCCAAAATCTGTCACAGAGCTTTTGGGTCATCATATCAAAACAGGGCATCACCGTCAGTATTAGGCTCAATCCAAATTCACCCCTGGCCCTACCCCTCCGTTTTGCACGTTCACGTCTAGGGGGAGTCCCGATTCTTGTTGAGATCGAGGGGTAGGGTGAAGGGGTAGGGCTACATAGCCCTCGAAATGGAGATTTTTCAGAGGCACACTCCAAACAGAGGGCTACGAGAAAGTTTACAGAATGCATCGCAAATCACTGGCGAGATAGCTTCACAAATGGTTAAACATTTAAATGAAGCACCAGATGACTCCACCATGCACTTTATTTACTCTTAGTTATAATAATACTATAGTCGTTTAAATTAAGAAATTGTATAATAAATTACCTTTCCGAATCCAAAAAGACCAAAAAGATTTCGAGAAAGGAATGTTATAATCATCATGTTTCCTCAAAGTAAAGAGCAGCTGCACTGATTGTCAGTCTCCGAAAAGGCAGAGCCATCGCCGACGACTGATGACGTATCGGGTTCATGAAGGCTTGTTCCATTTCGTAGGGGAATATTTCAGCCCCTTGGCCCTCTATTTTAAGAGCCAAGGGGTACACTTGAAAAAAAAGGGGTAGGGCCAAGGGGTGAATTGGGATTGAGCCTTAAGAGGACGAACATGCATGTTTGCATATCATGATAGGCCATCGTATGTGGAGGAAAGATACATCATTCAGTTCAATGTCACTCTGGCCCACAACAATGTCACACACCCACAATGCAGAACATAGTAAGCATAAATGATGCAATAACTGAAAGACTCCACCATAAATAACCATACACAGAGAAAGGGGACAAAAAGTAAAGTACTATTTAAACAGCATGAGAGCTAAAATCAGGAAATATGGCCCAGTCTCACTAAAAAGACTGCAAAAGTTAAAAGCCCTTTCTTCTGCAAAAGACAAAAAAAATTTTGTTTTAAAAACATTTGTAACCAAACAACATTGATGCCCACTAACTTTCATTGTATGGACACTTCAAAAATATTTGCTGTCCCCTGCAATTTAAGCAAAAGTATTTTGAAGTTTTGAATGTCAATCAAGTCAAGATTCCTTGACTTTGTTATTACCACATGGTTTATTCTGCATCGTATCACATTTTGTCCCCAGCACTAAGATCACTCAGATTTCTGTCTAAATCTCTGTTAAAATTTGCCTTGAATTGACTGTTCATTTCCTCAAGCTCACAGTGGATTCGAACCCGGGTCTCTCACACCAAAGGCAGGGGTTATCCACTGCACCACCACCCAATTGAATGCAATTGAAGGGTCATGAAACATCATGCGATGTATAACTTAAGACCATAATCACCCATAATGTACACCTTGTGGAGTACTATCTATTATGCACCAAGTGTTTGATACAGATCACATTTAAATAGGTAAAAATCAAGTACAGTAATGGCAGCGTATGTGTTTGAGGTATGATAGCATGTTATTTTTTTGTAGGACAAAATGTGCAAGTCTCTTCCAGTAATATTAACCACAAACTTTATTTTATTCATAAATCAAAAACAAATATTTGAAACATTTTTTTTTTCAAATTGACGTCAAGACTGAACAGCTGTGCTGTACTAAAAAAAGAGCTCCTTCACAATCCACAATACTGAAAGCAATCTTTAAATCGACGCACAAACACTGTCAGAGACATGAAGTGAGGAGCACGTTACAGTGTGCTTGGACACGTCAATCAAACACTGGACATGACAATGAGGCAGGGGGAGGAAGTGCTGACCCCACACTTCCTTGCAAGAAGACCAGGAGAACGAAACACAGAGATTGATTACAGCAGAACACAGTTAAGAGTCGGTTTGCTCATATCCTACCTCTGAGGCAGGTGAGGTTCAGGAGATGACAGAACGAAGAGGAGCGTGTCGGTGCCCGTACGAGAGCGAGAGGAGCAGGAGTGTGCGATAAAGATGAGGAAGTGTCATCTCTTCCTCCGGTGTGAGTGCACTGACCACGGCTGAAGCGGCTCAGACAGCCCGAGCTGCAGAAGGAGCGCACCGATCCCGGCCCCCAGCATGCTCCACTCTTCATTCCACCACACTACAGGCCTGCCGCTCCTCTTTCCCTCCTCTCCGCTCCTCACACACTCGCATACACTTGCTCGACCAACCGCTGCACAGGAAGTATGCCGGACTACTATATCAGCTGGTGAGTGCAGGGGGAAGCGGAGTCTTCTCATCCGGCATCACAGACACACACGCTCGCTGTCATGCTGTAAAAGAGCAAATACTTCTCTCTAGAGCCAGCACAATTATAGACCTCCCCGGCCTTGATTTCACATCCTCGCTCTCCCACTTCACCTTCAGAACGCGCACACACACACTCCGGTAGCGCAGCATATTGGCATTCCTCTCCTCGTGCAGAGCTTAATGCAGTGTAGAGTAGGACAGAGTGAGGGGGAGGGAGGGATACTGTAGTCTGCAGTACACTGCTGTCTTGAACACACTTTCTGTCCTTGCTTTCGCATTCACACAATGACTATCCTGACTTCAGTGACGAGAATAAGTAGATGTTTCTTCAACTACAGGCACATTTATGTCCTACGGGTTGATGTTTATTTTAGTTAAACTGAACTAATTCAGTTTTAAAATGTTATAGTAATTCAAAATATTATTATTTTTACTGTATTATTAATCAAATAAATACAGCCTTGATGAGCATAAGAGACTTCTTTCAAAAACATAACGAAATAACTTACTACCCCCAAACTGTTGAAGAAACACAGGTAATGCTGCGTTCATGCGTTATGGTAATTATGGTAAATACAAAAAGCCGACGTGGAAAATGCACATGAACACCCCCTCATGTGGTATTTTCCACTGGGCAACTCGTAGAATATTTTGATGGACGAGTTGCCGAGATGAGATAACCTTTGAACTTTTCAAAATGGTCGTGAATGGTAAAAATATATACTATTTATGATCTAGAAAATATATAGCATATTATTTACCTTTTGAGTTTTGATAAATCATTTTCTTGCTGTTGCAGATGACTTGAGCAATCTAAACTAGTTTTAGCTAAATAACAGGTCTGGATCTCCATCTTTTTACCACATTACGACAACAAAAGCACTTGAACAGAACAACACACTGGTAAATACCAGTTCACAAGTGGAAAATATCCTATTTTCCATAGCACGTGAACGCAGCATAATAATCAAAGCAACATTGCTAATGTAACCGGTCCTACGTAAACCAATGTGGTAAAGAGATGAGTCCCACGGTAGAGATGAGACCCACCTTAGGACCCCAGTAGTATGCCTTATCTAAAACTCTTCTCGCGATAAATTATTGTAGGTAACGTGAGCTGTTTTAGCTTGATGTAGAATGTAGTTTTATGTAAAATGCTAAATCCCACAGCTATGTAGGCCTACAGCTAAATCCCGCTGCTGTAATATATTTATTTGTATAGCGCTTTTGACAGTACACACAGCTTTACAGAAAGACAGACAGCTATTGTATAGCCTAGTAATTGAATTGTATATGTAAGCTAACTAAAAAAAAAAAAACAACCGAATTAATTTCAAACTCAATTTAATTTCACAATCTATAGCTTCACTTACATACTAGTATATGAAACGTATAAGTTAAAAGACATTAGTGGTCGTTATAACATAGTAACGACTTATATAATAAAGGGATTTTGTCTGATTTGTAACTAAGCACTACAGTGATTACCCATACAACGTGGTTTATACAAATCGGATTGCTTGGGTCCTGAGGCCGGACTCATCTCTTCACCACACCGGAATAGGAGGCTGCACAAACAAGGACGCTAAAGGCTGCAGTATCTAACGTCAGTCTCTAGGGTAAGTCACTAATGCACCTCTTGAGGCCAGGGGAGTGAGGTTTTCATGCACAGCGACTACTTGCTTCTGTAACACCAAAACTGCCGTCATTTATACAAATTTTACATACGCGTTTTTTAACCATATTTATTATCACAAGTGCTTAACACAACTAACATTACTTTGTGTTAAAGCAACAACAAAAAAGTTTCAATTAGAAACCTCATACTCCTCAAATACAAACTACTGAGAGGACGTCACTCTGTTTAGCCTCAGCAGGGCTCTGCCTCTGTGTCCGCTGCAGTGCTCTGACCGTTTAAAGCAGGGCAAGGTCACTGATGTGATGAAACAACCACACACACACACCAGAAGTGTCGTGTGCCACTGTGCAATACACAATTACTTCTGCTGCACCACAAAGTCACCTTCAGTAATGTGTGTCTGAACACGCATGGAATACATCAGGCTCAATTCAAATGATCTACACTGACAAATACATCACAATGGATGCAAAAACATGCACTCTCTCTCCCCCTCTCTCTCTCTCACACACACACACTATATATATATATATATATATATATATATATATCACTAAAAACCAAGGTAGATTTTATTTCATGCTGAAAACAAGGATATCTTTCGCCTTCCCCCTACGCAGCCGTTTCAGACCAGCACTTACCAGCACTGAGTTCCTGGGCTGAAGACTATCAGCGACAGTGACTCAGTCTGGTAATTGGCAAAAGAAATAAAGAGTGTACTAGATGAAAAGACCGAAGGGCAGATGGCAAACCACAGACAGGCCTGTCGCAATTATTACATAATCTCCTGACCCCAATCATTGCACTCAACTTTAGATTCCATCATCAGATGTTTCCATCCAAATAAGCAAATCCGCCAAACTCGAGGACCAACACAAGTATTGTATTTTAAGCTACAGTATGTATTTTAAGCCTCTCCCTAATATTTTTTTCACACGTTTTGCTTCTGATTTTATATTTAGACATTATGAAATCACTATTATAAAATATCAAATCATAAAGAAATACATTTTGTCAAAGTTTGGCACTGCTTTATAATGAAGTATCAAAAAATCATGAAGTCTCATGAAAATCAATCGATTTTCGTCAAATTGTGACTAAATTACACAGAAAGCATGTTAAGAGCGATCCTTGTAAAATCACTGAACCTGTGGGCCAGTTCAGTGTGATACTATAGAAGAACAATGGTACATTTAATAAGAGTAGAATATTTAAAGATTGTGCACATTACTGTTGCTCCTAAATATGACATATGACAAAGAAAGACATAAGTAAGTCTTCTTCACAAGTAAGGCATGGTATCAAGCTCAAATTATGACCATATATGAGCTGAACAATACTAATTATCTCACAACAGACTGTATTTTAGCAAAAAGATACCAGAACAGTACAAATAAAGCAGCTATATACATAACAGATTACAGATTTAACATTGCTTTAAAAAAGAAAAAAAGAGACAATTAAATTGAAATGATTTGTTTGAATAGTTAACCGCTAGATCATATTCTGGTAGAAATGAGAGACAGGAAGTGAGAGAGGTGGATGGGTAGAAATGTGTTCCAGAGGAAATACAGATAATTATGAAAGATGCTAAAAGAGGAGAGTCTATATTAAAACTGAGCAGAAGGAAGAATCCAGGATCCTGAAGCACAAACTCTCAAATAGTCCTACACTGATAAATGATAAGAGACTCATAAGTAATGAGTTGTGTGTTCTTCAGCTGAAAGAATGGAGCTCTGAAAAATGACTGAAAATCAACAAATAGAAATTGAAGCTTGTTTACACCACTGAATTTAAAAAAAGTCAGAATTGTGAGATGTAATTCTGTGGTGGAAACAAACTTCCAAAAACAAATGTTGTGACTATAATAATAAGATGATTTCAAAAGAGAGTTCAGAGTACACTGCAATAAAAAGGCACTATCAGGCACAGATCTGTGGGTGGAAGTGTGTGTGTCTGCTAAATATCTGACAGAGATACATTTCACATACACTCTCAGAACTATACAGTGATCTGAAAAGTCTAAAAGTGGAAAGTAAAAATCACAGGAACATAATCACAGGTTTAATAACACATTCTGAAGGGGTGTTTATAGGACCCATATTTAGACAGAGAATAAGACTTCACACCCCTATACTCTTCAAATCAATATCAGGATTGTGAGGAAAGACATGAAAGCACATCCTGCAGGTTTTTTAAGTCAAAACTCAAAACTTTGAAGAAACCTGACTGAATGAATATTTCTTTAGACCTTCTAATCTAAACATGTATGCCTAAATAATTCATATTTAAAATGAGATTGTAAATACTTAATATTTAAATTAAGTAAAATATATTAAATAAAATAATCAAATAAAAAGTGATTTCTACAAGGAGTCACCGGCTTTCACTTCTGCCTGAGTATTTAACCGAATATTTCTTACGATTTTACTTAAAAGCTCATGCCTGAATACTTAACCCAATACTTTGAATTAGACATACACAAATATCTTGATATTTAAATAAAAGTTATATCTAATTAATACAAATTAATCAATTAATTAATCAATTAGTCAACACCTCCTTAAGTGAATGCCTTTTCACTTAAAGGGATAATTCAGGATTTAGCATTAAGCTTTGTATTAGTAGAAAACCTGTAGTATTTTCGAATTACCATGCTTTCCACCCTCATATCTCCCTGAGACGAGAAATTTATGTATTTTTTGTCTGGAAAAAATCCTCAGATGACTCAAAAATCGGCATTTTGCGTCATCGGAGGATTTTGTGGCCAGAGGCTAAAGAATACAGCCAGTAGTCTGGGAGTTGTTGTCTTTCATCCACATAAGCCAAAAATACATTTTTCTGGCTTTTCTCAGTCTAGAAAGCAAATTTCTTCGACATAAATGACCCATTTTAAATACACATTCATCTTTCCAGAGGTGAAGTATCCCTTTAAGCCAGAGACATCACTGAGTCAGAGAGCCACTCAGATGCCGGCTTAAAATATGCTGATTGGCCCCTGCTAACAGAGGAATGACACACACACACACACACACACAGTATGATTCCTCAATTACAGGCTGATCCCACATCTCAGACCTAATCTAAAAACTCAACCATGCAATAACAGCAGCCTATCAATACAGAAACAAATAATGACTCATACAGACGCGACATCTTAAATCCCTGTGAATGTCATAGGAGCCAATATTAATAGAGGAAATAAACCAAGTATTAGTCAGCAAGTTCATAGAGAGATACACAGACCACCTGCTACCAGAACACATCATTAGTGAGCAAGCATGTCTCCGATCGCACAGGCACTATAAGTGACTTCTCTTTAGGGGATGGAGTCGTCTCTCCCCTCAGTTCCTTTTGCCCTGGAGACCCTGGCTGTGATCCAGCTGGCTGTTGGTGGAGCGCCACTGACCTCGCTGGTACACGCAGCGCCAAATGATCCAGAAGGCATTAGAAGGCATTAGTGGCACAAAAACACTCAGATGCCTCTCATGTGCTGTATTATTATGATGATAGTTCAACCAAATGACTGGAAAACAGTGCGAGTCTAGAAATAAGGAGATGAGTTACAGCGGTCCAGAAACGTTAATCAGATGCAGATGACATCTCATCTAAAAGAGCCACGAGACACCAATCCAATTACTAAAGCCCAGATCAGACTTGACAGATTATTTACAATCTTAAGTACAAATAAACATGCGGCTGCTCTGCAATACACACAATCAGCTGAGGTTTTACTGCTTCAGAAGTCCAAGGCTTCTTTCCAGGCCATCTATTACAATACATACAATACAAGAGGATTCTGTCACTGAAACTCCCCATGATGTTGTTTTAAATCTGCATGACTTACTTTCTTTCATTAAACATAAAAGGGTAGTAAAAAAAAAAAAAAATCACGGTTGCTTTTGTCAGAAATAATGGTCGTAAAATAGGAATGGGTCTGTCAACTTCAATATATCATATCATAAATATATTGTCACAGTCATCATCTGCACCATTCTGTCTTCGTCTTCACTTCCCAGAATCCTCCTTGTCTCCACACTTGAACTCACTCCCTGAATCACCCACTTGTTCTTCGTCATCATCATCTGTGTCACCTGTCCTCACCACGTAAGAGTTCATTTGTATCTGTATTTAGTTTCCCTCTGTTCAGTCAGTCCTTGTCGGTTCTTGTTTATCCAAGTTGTGAATGTTACCTCTGTCTGCATGTCTGTTGTTTTGTTATTAGTAAAAGTTTGTATTGGAGCCTTTGGACTTTGAGTCTTCAATCCACACCACACCGTGACAAAAGAACTGACCACATATTGAGCTGGGACCTCGCTGGACAGATCGTGGCCTTGGCCCTGGATAGCCATGATCAACTACACCTGGTAGTTTGTTCCTCTCGCTGCCTCATGCTCTCTGAGGCATGTTACTGGCTGGGGGCTAAGAACGTTGATGTGAGGGAGCTCCCAGATCTCTCCGGTCTGGACTGGAGAGAGACGCTCTCCAGATATCTGGAGATGGCACACCATGTCACTGCTCGTCCCATCCAGCCCAGAGCCTTCACTGCTTTTGCTTCCTTTTCCATTACCAGTACCACCTCGACTCGACTTGCTTTTCGCTCCGTTTTCCATTGCAAATAGTACCCGGTCATTATAGCGACGCCTTTCATTCCTCGTTGCCCTATCAAGCTCTCGTTGGATCCTCTCAACCAAACAATGGAAAGTCTGCACCTCCTCGTTTGACCACAGCTTATTCTTCCGAGTTGCCATAATAATAAGTTTAGTATATCTCTGGCCAAACTATTTAAAAATGGCGGGGATATTCTGGATACTCCATCTGGCACGTGAATGGTGACGATTCTCTCTGACCAATCAGCAGTCGACATTTTCACGTCACATTTACCGGCTCAGCTCACTCAGTACCCGAAAGCAACTTTTACACAGTGGAAAACCAAACAAAGGCGAGTCGAATCTAATCGAGCTGGTACTGTGTAGTAGAAAAGCGCCATTTGTGTGTACCCTCTGTCTGCCCATACCTGTTTGTTTTTGTTATTAGTAAAAGTTGGTCTTGGAGCCTTTAGACTTTGTCTTTGAGTCTTCTTCAATCCACACCACACCGTGATGTATGTATTGAGGTCCATTTCAGACCCTTTGCACTGACAAACAACTTTAATTTCGGTCTATGTGACTTGAGAAGACTTGGAATATGATGCACGACTTGAGATACTTTTTGATATATAAAGTATTGAAATACAGCTCAAAATTATAATTAAAATATAAATATTAGATGAAATTTTGTAAGCTGAAATTACTAAATTCAAATAAAGATACATTTTTCAAATATTTAAAAAAAGACAACAGCACAATCTTAAATATAAAAGCTTATTATTAATAAATTATATAAATAATACTAAAATAACACTATCAAACATCATTTTAACCAATGTGAAACACTGAATCTAACCATGATGGCTTATTTGATTTGAGAACTACAAAAGAGGGGAAGGCATGAGGATGAGTAAATAATGACAGCAGGTTCCTTTTAGGTGAACTATTCCTTTACCTCTCCATGAATAATGAAGCATTTGAAATATGAAAGTATAAAACTATATTTATTCAGAATACAGCACATATTTTGGATCCTAGTCAATAGAGACATATGTTTTCGGGTCCAGACCGTGCAGTTACAGCATCTACTAATAGGTCATGCCAACCAGCCAAAACTTGATCATTTGGGTTTGCAGACCACCCAGAGAATATTCATTAAGAGCAGCATCTTCATTGAAGAGAGAAATACTGCAAACAAAACCACCAGGACAAAGAAAAATATCATCTATTTAGAAATGCCACTGTTTTTGATCAGATGTACAGACAACTATTCAAACCACAGGAGCATGAGTTTGATCGTGGATCCTGCTGTAATGAACAGTGGATACAGCTCAAGACGGCCCACCGCAGAGACACAATTTCATATCGCAGCCTTTTCCTTCTGCCAACATTTAATATGCCATATGCTCTGCTCCTCTCTCTCTTCTTACACATATTCCACACGTCATCCACATCCAATTGCAGTGTTTGCATAAGGAAAGGGTGAGATTGCACTGCTCACCCTTGTTAATTGGGCAAAACAGATCGTTTCTTGTTTTGTTTTGTTTTTTTGAGTTTTTGCTGTTCGAGTTGAGAATGGTCCTGTGGGGAGAGAGGCGGCTAGACACCGTTCCTGTTGGCTGTGATGTTAGAGAACTGTCCATCTACTGCATACACTTATCCCCCCGCAACTTCATCTCCCTCTCGGTTTGTCACTTTACCCCGCCACTCCTGCTATACTTCACACCAGGGAGCGTTCAAGAGAGAAAGCTTCTATAGATAGAGGCAAATAGTTGGCGGAAGTCACCATGTTGTGCATTTGTGTGCAAGTGTAAATATGCAGGGATTTCTGGGAGATTCTAAATGTCTAGACTAGACTACATGTAGGAGGACTCTAGTGCTTTCAAGATAGTCTGAAAAAAGCACAGGCAACAACATGAAGAGAGGAAAGATCACAGATGACATCTGTGCCAACTGCTCAACCATGTGGAGAGCGGAGGAAGAATTACACCAAACCAGCAATAAATAAATAGCAAGGGAGTAGACCAGATTAAAAACCTCTGCAGTAAAATAATGTCACGTTGATGGTGGTATTTCCTTAAATTTTCCTTCAGGATTTTTTAAAAATACACTACTAAATTCAAAACCTCAGGATAAGAAAGATTTTCCTGTTTTTGAAAGAGGTCACCAAGACTGCATTTATTTGAAGAAAAAAAATAAGAGCAGTAAAACAGTAATATTGTGAAATATTATTGCAATTTAAAATAACTTTCTGTTTTAAAATATTTAAAATATAATTTGATGACAAAGCTGCATTTTCAGCATCATTACTCCAGTCTTCAGAGTCACATGATTTTAAAATGCTGATTTGCCGCTTAAGAAACATTTCTTAGTATGGTTGTTCTGCTTAATGTGGTCACAGTGCTATGGTGTCTTTTAATGCAACTTTACTGAATCAAAATATTGAATTATTTTCTTTCTTTTTTTTAAGAAGTGTAAAAAAACATAGTGATCCCAAACTTATAAACAGTAGTGCCTATAATGTCTTATAAACATCTAGTCAGTTGTTTCTCAAATCAAACACTGACAAAATGGAAATAATGCTAGTTTGCCCATATGTTTCTTCTCACGCAGATCAATCAAACACAGCATCTGTTAGTCAGTAGATTATAGTTCAGGCTTCGCTTCGATTTTACATCGTAATTTTTCTGAAACAGAGATGAAGTTGAGTGGGCGATCATGTTAAATATTGCCGTCCTGTCTCGCCTGCGACCAGACAGAATACTACATAATTGAATAACGCTTAATGTTTTTAATGACTAGTGAGGGGAAAATGTCTTACAAAGAGCTTACCGCAAACATATCTTCAGCAAACTGGAATTGCAATCACTGATTTTAAAGTTCCAGACAGCAAAGATAGTCACAGATCTAGGGAGACTGAGATAAAAGCAATGTTGTTTTAGTTCCATCAGGACCAAAATCTTCAAATACGAATGACCATAAGCATTTAGTTTGGATTGGCAGTATGGTTCATTTCTGGGCGAGAACTCCCTGCGCATCCATGCAGCCTAGCATGGATAAGAACAGGGAGAGCAGCAATAACCCCCCTTAGGGTAAACAGAACAGAACCAACATGAATGTATTGCAGATATTATTCATGTCAATATTTTAATATACAACATAATTCGAGAATTTAGTCTGATTCAAGGGGAATCAGAATGCCAATTCCTGGCTCAGTGAGAGGAGGAGCTGGGTATTTAGCTCCAGAGATAATACTGAAGGATATGAATACAACGCGTCATATTCCTATAGGTAGACGTGGATCAGCTGACGCAAGCTTGACCAACCTGACCAGTCAGAACTAATGCTACGTTTGATAATTATTTATACACTATTATAATATTTTGAATTAGGTTTTATTTTTTAATAATTCAGGATTTTTATTATGTCTATTTAGGTTTATTTCAGTTAAAGTTTTACCAATTGTAGTACTTCAATTTAAAGTTTAATTTAAATGAATGAACACTACAGTATAGTTATGACTGACACAAATACAAGACACAATGGATAGATTTGCCATCTCAAACTCACAAGAGTGTTCATAAGAGCAATAAAAAGGGAGATAAAGGAGAAAAAGGCAACCAAGGAAGTGAGAGAGACAGAGAGAGAGAGAGACAGAGAGAGAGATCAGGTAGGAAATGACACAGATGAGGAGAGACAGAGTGACAAAAAGCGAGAGAAAGAAAGTAAGTCCACAAGAGAAAGCGTGCTAATCCCATCTGAGACTGTAGTCTGGGAGTGAATGACCGGACGGCTGGACAAATAAACAGCATGAGGATTCACGTCTCACACTGTAACATCACCAAAGCATTGTTCTCCCTTCCTTTTCCTTGTTTCCAGCCAGTTTCATAATCAATTACGACTGTAGTGTGTATCCAAGCATACAGAGTCTCTCAACTGTACAGTGAGTCTCCCTGTGGGCTAAACACACACACACACAGGCACAAACAAAGCTATAGGCAAAGACTAATAAACAGTCACAACGCAGTTAAAATCCTAAACATGAAAAACATGGAGATTAAGATTCACATACATGGCTTTCATCTCTCTCTCTCTCACACACAAACCAAATGCAAATCACACTGTAATGCCCAATGGACAGACATTAAAAAAAGGAAGGAGCGATGGACAGCACGAGGAGAGATGGATGGAGGTATGAGGAAGAGAGAAAGATACACCATCTGTCAGCATGTAGTAAATCAGGTCAGACTGGATTGTGTAAGATTATAAAACGCACACAGAGTCATTGCACAGTGGTGAGACATATAACACACACACACGACACAAAAATAACACACACGCACCCACCCGCCCGCCATTTAGAAACAACACACACACAGAAACTTAACACTAAAAACAATCACAATACATAAAGACTACTGAATCATGGGAAACAAATTCTTCACATATCTTAAAAAATATTCAATTATTTAATACAATATTAATTAATGTCAAAACGATATATCCAATGCAAAGTGGATATGACAATCTAACTAGACATAACCAACTCAAGCAATCCGAAACACAATCCTGAGCTTTTATCAGCTGGACTGGACACATGCTATGATATTACTTACAGGAGAGAGCCCTTCCCCTCCTTCTCTCTGCTGGAGAAGAGATTCACTCCTTAGTAAAGAATCCAGTTGGAGCTAAAGGAAAGAAATAAGAGCATGCGAGAGAGAGAGAGAGAAAGAGAAAGAAAGAGAGAGAGAGAGAGAGAGAGAGCAAGCTTGTCTATGAGCTCATCCTCATAAAAAATGAAGAGGTCACTTTTGTCGGATCTCTGCTCTGGTCTATACTCCGAGAAAATGAATAAGCTTACTGAGAAAAAGGAGGGGTAGAACGTCTGGGAGGGGAAGAGCAGCCAGTAAGATAGGTGGGAAAATAAGAGCAAGGAGAAAGAGAGAGAGAGAATACCAGGGAAACCATCACCAATTAATCGCTGACACTTTGTCTTCAGCACCACGGACAGAGGAATGGAGAGCGAGAGTGAAAAATGAAGGGCGAAATGAGAACGTGATGTCCACATGTCGGACGTGTTGCGATGAGTTTGAAATGATGACAGGGACACGAGGCGCTTCTTTCTTGCCTTGTGATGTGCCCGCTGAGGAATGCTGGGTAATTAGTGCACATACCAGAACTGATCATTCAGCTACACTCTCCGAGTGTGACAGACAGAAAGCTGAAAAAGTCTGCATACCTTCATTTGACTCTAAACAAGCCCAATGTCATGCTGTTAAACAGCTCAAACTGAAAACAGGAGAACACAAGGAAGAAACCAAAACAGAAGCGGATTAAAGGCCAATAAGCATTTTGCAGTGTCAGAAGTCACAATGCTAATGCTTATGTGAGAACTGACTAAATCTAATCAGTTTACCCGAACAAATCCACACAAACAGTACAGTCTGTTTGCAAAGTATTAGTGAAAAGAACTTTTTGGACTGCGCTAAACTCACCACAATGCCAGGGTGATGCCATGTAGTTGCTAGGGTGAACTGGGTGGTTGCTAGGTGTTTTTTTTAGTCCAAGTCAAAAAAGAGCAATCCTGGGCTGCATTGAAAATCGCATATTTAGTAGGACCTTACTTTGCGACCGATAAAAAGTATGTTCTATACAGAATGAGTGTGTGTGTTGTATGAGTGGACATAATATATTTGCCATATTGTCCTTATCACGTGATCACCAAATCCTCGCCCGTGGCCTCAGCGGATAGTAAAGTGTCCATCTGCTGGCTTTATGATTATATTACACTATAAACTGCATGTGTTTATGAACCAGGTGATGAACCGGTTTAGTGGGTGATAAGTTCTACGTGTTCAATGGGAATTAAACACATGACCTTGGTGTTGGCGAATCTGTATTTCAATCTATGCAGGATCTCACCATGACACCCACTCCCACCATCCTGACAACCAGACACTGGAGCACAGGGATCAGCCGCTGTCACAGTGACTCAGACTATGTGTGAAAACAAAACAGGGTGAGGTGAATCTGCTGGGACTCTGAGACAGAGAGAGCATGACAGACAGGTGGGGGTCGCAGACAAAAATACCGGTTCAAAAATAGATACTGTTATGAGCGGGCTTTTAGAGCTCATGGTGCTGATCTAAAAGCTTGAGATCAATGATGTGTTAGTCTGACCCACTTCTCTGTCTCTCACTCCTTTTAGGAAATCACTCTCTAACATCATCGTCTTTCGCCACAGCTCAGGCTGACAAAGACAACCAGATTTTTCACTGCAAACCTTGCAGAGACCAAATCACGCTTCGTTGCTTCCTCTTTAGTAGTATTTTATATACTCGTAATCTTAATCTCGATTTTCACAACTACATGAGCAGTTTAGACAGCATCAAATGTTATCAATATTTCTGGACAGTATTTTCTAGATGAAAAAGTGTAAATAAAATAAAGTCTAGACCTCAATCTGATTGAAATGCTGAGGCAGGACCTTAAGCAACAACAACACGACATATTATACCGTGTCATTATTTATTTAACAAAAATAAAGGCAAAATGGAGAAGCCATGTGTGATTATTTCCATGTGTGTGCCATGTGTGACTATTTAAAATTCACAGTACCTTTTCTTTGTATCAAATAAGTATTTACACTCATAACTGCGTTTGAAACAAAAGACCTAGAGGCTTTAGTGGTCCTCCACTTGGGCACTCTATATCGCTTTCCTGAGGGAAGCAGTTCAAATTCTAAAAGCAAAATGTGGGATGTACCCTCTAGGATAGTTAAAGACTTCCTAAGAACAATTCTCTCACACAAAGCAGACAAACCCAGCTGAACGGATCCTGTAATCGTTATGTGCTGCAGCTGGGATCTACTTTTAACATTTAATCCATAAAACCAACAAGTTTATCATCAATCAATGTACCCAAATACTTATATGAACTGACCTTCTCAACCTCTTTACCAGCAATAACTAACTACTTTAGATGGAGTTCCGACAGAATTATAAAATTATATCCTTAGTTTTGGATACATTAATTTGTAAATTAAATTTGTAGAACCACTTTTATCAGCAATAAATTGAAGTAATTGTTTTCTTATGACTTTTTCAGTTTCTCAATGAACAAATGAGGTAAAAGGGTTTTCACACATGATCATTGGTAAATGAGTGTGGCATTTAAATGGCAGATTTTCAAATGTAACACAAGAGCTGTTTGTTTTGAATGATGGGTTTAATGTAGAGAACTGTGCGGTTTTAAGACTTGGTCTGAATATTACAGTAGGTATATGAGTGAATGTGTTTACTGAGCAGTTTACCTACCCATGTAGGAGCACTTTTAGTGACCACTTTCACTTTTAACTGTAATCAAAAAACAGTTTCCACAAAATATTTAGCAGCACAACTGTTTTCAACATTGATAATAATAAGAAATGTTTCTTGAGCACCAAATCAACATATTAGAATGATTTCTGAAGGATTAAGTGACACTGAACCCTGGAATACCCACTTATCACACTACTTTTGTAATTTATTATGGATGTATGCAAGCTATATAATCTATTTAGTCTTTAATGAAAGAGTCCAAAGTTTATTGTGATTACTTCTCTAAATGTAAATGTCAAAGTAAGTGGAAGCTGGGGAGGTTTCAGTGTGATTTTACTGACCCTGACTATTTGTTGTTTTGAACATGATTTATTACTAAATCGGCCATTCATGCTAATACATGGCACACAGAAAATGGGCATGAATCATTATTGTTAGAGATTGGCCACAAACACAAAAGACATCATCAGCATTCAGTCATTCTTACCGACACACATACTGCTCACATAGACAGAATAGACAGAATGCCAGTGCACCGCAAAAAAATAGAAAGCTTGGGTTTGTTTGTGTGTGTGAGGAAAGAGTGGGCAGCGTCTGGAATGGAATGAAGAGAGGGGGTTGGAGCAAAGCCAGTGTTTCATATGGATGAGAGTCTGACATACAAGAGAGATTAGAGAGAAACATTTTAAAAAGAGCTCTAGTCTGTTGTCATGTGAGTACTGTAGGTTCTCATGAGAACTGAAATCATGTGCCAAAATGAGCACTCCTGCCCCCTTGTGGTGAACATTGAAATCAGAAGACTTATTTTCCCCGTTTTATCCCACTTCTAAATATCTTAAATGTAAAAAAAAATCTTATTAATATGAAAAATAAAAAATATTTGGATTATTTTATGTCAAAAATAAATTAATGAACACTTTTGTATGGTTAACATCTGCAGTGGCAACATCATAAAACACGTTTTAATGAAAAGCAGAAGCCATCTGCTTCAGGAGCTCAATGACAGCTTGGTGTGTCACAGGAGATGAGCGTTTCAGGTCTCAAATATAGGACAGCGCTCCGTGTAACATGCTGTGTAAGTACTGGCAAAAAACTAACACAACACACTGAATGATTCCTACTGTCTTGTATGATAACATTTAGAGCTTGACCCAAGAGTTGAATTTCAATGACAGTGAGCCCTGGGATGACAAGATTTATAATGATTTAATAATGGCTAAATAATGACTTGTCTTTTATAAACCAAGAGTGGGCTGCATAATAGGAGGCAAAGGCAATATTTGCATTGACTGCAATAATACTGACCTTATTCTAAATAAGACACTCAATTCTTTCATTTATATTGCCATTCACATTTGGGGTTTTTGAGTAATAAATGCTGTGAATTGTTTATACCCAACTCTCAGTTTGAAAGTAGTTAATAGCTGGAGTCTTGCAGTCCATGTCCATGTCCTTTGAGGGCCAGAACTGGAATACCAAAATTTGAACAAATAGCACCGTTCTGTCAGGACCACTATTGTCAAATACGATTGACAATTAGCCTACAGTTTGGATTGGCGGTATGGTTCAGTTCTGGGCGAGAACTCCCTGTGCTTCCATGAATAAGAGCAGGGAGAGCAGCAATAAACCCCCTTAGGGTAAACAGAACAGAACCAACATGAATGTATGCAGATAAAATTAATTCAAGATTTTAAAAAGTACAACATATTTCGAGAATTTAGTCTGATTCAAGGGGAATCAGAATGCCAATTCCTGATTGGGCGAGAGGATGAGCTGGGGATGGAGGAGGGTATTTAGCTCCTGAGAACCACGATAGCTGCTGATAATACTGAAGGATCTTATAGGCATTGTATTCCTATAGGTAGATGTGGATTAGCCGAGCGTCTGATGTGCCCTTGACTAACGTGACCAGCCAGAACTAATGCAACGCATGATTTATGCAAACATAATACATAAAATCATGCTCCATGCAGTACCATCTCATCTAGCCTGGTTCAGCACTCATTTAATTAGAAGTATGAACAGATCTATGTGATTCAAGCCAAAGACTATTACCACCCATTAGACAGCTCAATGTTCAGGTCAAAGACATCTTTAGGGATAAGAGAGATTTGACCTATCTGAAGCAAAGCAGTGACCCACATAAGATAACACAAACTAAACAATCCACAAAACAACTGTTCTTTGACTCACTCCAGTCCAAATGCAATCATTTCAGGTCTCAACAATAAGGATTGCCTGAACAGCATGATCATTTCACACCAGCTGACAGAGCTGTCTTTTGTCTCATCAGGCCAGTGCTGGATTCTCACTATACTCTTAATAATCTTCAAATTTGAAGCTGCAATCCATAGCTTTTTTGGGGGGTTAAAAATGATCCAAAATACATAACCAGCCAGTGTTCAAAACTATCTGCTTGCCTTAACTCGATTCAAAGTGGTAAGCCTGTAATAATGTTTTTAACTTCAGTGGTACTGGTGGATTTCCGCGAAAAATTCGAGCATTTCTTTGCGTCATTACGTCACATCTGTACACATAAACGTCGAGTATCGGCTATATTGCGTGTGAGGATGCTGGAGGTGGAGATTTATAGCCTTTTCTCACAGCACTTGATATAATTGAACTTATCAATTTGATGGCGGATCCAGAAAGGTTCAAACAACAAATCACCAGTGACAGCAGATTCACCCGCTGTAAAATGCAAAAAAAATCGTTCGGACTTCGGAGTGACTACAACCGCATCCGGCCCATGCGAAAACAAGGATACATATCAGAAGGGCATTACATACAGTCACACAATGCTTGCTTACGTTGTTAACATTAACAATTTGAGAATAACGTATAATTTGCACGGTTTTGCCTGATATGACAAGCGATTTTTAAATTTAATCAGCGCAATTTACTGCAATGTCAGAACCAGTACAAAAGTGGATGTTTCTTACTAGTTCAGATGACATTTTCCGGTGAAAATTCTCGTTGGTCATACTTCCAAAAAGAGTAATCTGTGATTCTGAATGCCAGTATCCACACCGGCGAGGTGACTGACAGCCTCACACTCTCCTCAAACATTGTGTTCATCCTGTGCCGTGTCGAGGGTGTTGAAGTACAACTCACGTAAAGTTGATAATTCCACGAATGACTGCAATTGCAGATTTCGAACAGAGTGCGACAAAGACGAAAAACACCGGACTGCAGCTTTAAATATTTGGTTTTCAATGTTATATTGACCATTGCAACTCAATGTTATCCAGATGCTGGCTAACACACAGAAGATTAAGTTTTTTCAAAATGTTTAATTGTTTTGGAATTTAGACTGGGTTGAAATTGAAAATTATAAATCATGGATCATGTCATGGCTTTGTTAGTTCTACTATTTTTGTTATTTATTGTACTTTATTATTCTTTTAATTCTTGCGACTTTTATATAAACATACACATGGCAATTTAATATGTAATTTATTTATTTCACATATGCTGTACTTTAAAGTTGGTGTTATTTTTTGGTTAACTATTGTTGTCGTATTATTATAACAGTAATTGTTTAAACAGGCCTTTTTTTGAAAGATTAAAATCAATAAAATATATATTTAAAAAAAAAAATCTGTCATTGTTTTATTAAAAAAAGGGTTATAGCTTGTAATTACCAGTTCTTATTGCTTAAAATGAAATAATTACATTTTCCTTATATCTTATATTATTAATTCAAAGATTTGTTATATAATTACATTGACTTAAAACTACAGTACTTGTAAACAAAACTTAATTTTACTTTTAGTTAATTAAAACTTAACATTTTAAGTTAATTAAAAAAACTTTTTTTGATGGGGCCAGAATAAATTCAATGGCAGGGCAAGAACAAATTTGATTTACTGACCCAGCTGGGCCAATATAAGAAGAAAAAATCCTTGTTGTTGAGCCCTACATTTTCCTGCAAGCAAACACCCCCTTTTTTAACTCTGAACTACACAACAACCCTGTAAACATGATGCAAAGCCTCTGTAAGAAGCCCATTCAACTTACCAGACTGATAACAGTGTGTAAGCGGGGCTGTGTGGCCATTGTCTAAAAGCACAAACATTTTCCACTCAAACCCTTTATGCAGCAACTCAATTAGCACAATTAGTTGTCAGTTCAGAGCAAATAGAAGCTTACTGCCTAAAAAATAGAAACCAGAAGAAGATTTCTGCACTGTTTCAGATACAAAGTAACACAATTTTAACCACACAACAAGATGCCATGTTTTCAATATTGTCAGTGAGAGTCCTGATTTGCAACTTTAGCAACTGTAATATGACCTGTTGATGCAAGGAACCTTTATGTGATATGTTGATTATAGCTGAATCATTGAATCATATAGCATGTCCCACTTTATTAAAGGGACAATAATCATTTAAAAGCCCAACACAATTACACAGTTACAACGATCCCTTTCAGCAGAACAATATGAACTCAAAAAACTCAAACTGTGTTAATTAGAGTCTTGTTACCGGACTGATCGTTCATCATTCGGATGGCTTTGGCCTTAGCCAGCTCCAGTGCTGTGACCCATCTCTGCCTCTCCACCTCTGTGCTGGCTTTCAGATGATAGGTGCGCCCCCCGCTGCTCAGAACAATGTTGCAGGCGTCTTCTGTGTCGATGTGCGCTGTGGCCAGGTTGATGGTGCCGCGACACGTGTGGGCCATCTCCGCCTGCGTCCTATTATGAGCGACCAAAATGAGGAGGGAAGCCAGGAAATCAGAGGAAGGGGTTAGTACATGATGGGGAAAAAAAGACACACGAGAGAAAAAATAAAGTACAAAGGATTACAAGAAGCACAACATTGTTAAAGGTACAATATGCAGGATTTTTGCATGCAGTAAAATATCCAAAAACCACTAGGCCAACGTTATATATTTTGTTTAGTTGATCTTGATTACTTAAAACATCCCAAATGTTTCCAACTATTTGTAAATCGTGTGAAAATTGCGCTTTTAACCAAGGAAACGGGGTGTGTGAGCAGGGAGTCGCCAGTCAATGGTGTCATATCCGCGTTACACCCGGTTTCCGCCAGGTTTGATCTCGTACCACAATAGTAATCATGGCGACAGACGTTGACAACTGAGTTATGCCGGTTATGCCTAGAAGGATGCTCACTCTGCCGTTGTTTTGTTCAAACATTATGGACCATGGCAAGCAGACTTTGAGACTAAAACAAAGATCAACATCTTTCGAGATGCAGAGAGCTCCACGTCTGCGACTAACTTCGACTTGACACAGACGCAAGTGTTGCATGTTACTTTATTAGACTGGTGAGCAAATGTACATTAAATAATATATCCTTTTGTAATTGTAAGAGGTTAGCGACCCCTGGTGGCCTAAAATCCTGCATATTGTACCTTTAAATCATTAATGCAAATTTCCAGTGTGGCTAAATGAAGCTGCATTACTTTTTAAGCATATACTGTACGTATGTAGGATAGCTGTACTATGAATGAAATCACAAGTACATTGAATGACATAATGTAAATCATCCAAAGATCAGACGTGTGTAAGAGAGAGAAACACTGAGCACCCATGAGCGTTACGTTACTATATACAGCTGCATACTGAGCGGGCAGAGAATGGAGGTTAACGGCTATTGTGTGTCAGCTGGCCAAACAACAAAACTCAAACAAACCAGCCAGTGTCACAGAGAGAGAGAGAGAGAGAGAGAGAGAAAGAGAGAGAGAGAGAGAGAGAGAGAGAGAGAACAGAGTGTGATGTGACCCCTGATAGAGAGATCAGGAAGAGAACTTACAATCCCATTATGAAACTACAAAAAAAAAAAACTACTGAGGCATATCCTTATGGAAACACAACTTTCCTCAAACAAACAAAAGAAAAGCAGCACAGTATGATAAATGCAGAACTAGCTTTGTTTACTCTATTCCCTAGCATTCGCACATACGATGTTTCTTAGACGTGGCAACGTAATTGGGATTACTTCAGGGAGTCCTATCATCTAGTGTCTACAGAACGAGCCAATGAACGTTGGCCTGCATGAAACGAGTCAAATGACCAGCCCCGCAACACGGGTATAAACAGTGTAGCGTCTGGACCAATCAGACACACACAAATTATTCATTATATTTAATGAATAATCCAGCAAACTCACTATCCCAACAAAGGTCTGTGAGACTTCCCCCAAATCAAGTCAACACACTGGGAGAACTCGTTGTCCTGTTACAGGACACAGTTTTACGACCCAAAAGAATGTGCAGGGAATTGTCTCATAATTTTTGCTGAGAAGAAGAAATTAACCATTTTGTTTAATCCTATTTATTCTATATATATATATATATATATATATATATATATATATATATATATATAACCATGTGATAAATATCTTGTGATAATATAACATATATCTTATTTTCCATTTTATAATTTTTCCTTTTGTGTGGTTTGGCCTATGTATTCATTCTCTCCTCTAAACTATTTTGGTCAGAGACATGACTTGCATACTATGGTTAACCAAAATCATATGTGTAACATGTTTAATCTATATAAACTCCAATCTTCGTCCCCAATTTGTTCATTTACATTACATTTTGCTAACTTTACGACGCATTAGCATTATAAGAATCTAGAAGATTCTTTTTGTAAACACCCATTGATATTAAACATTCAAATACCCTGCTAGAAAACAAGATGGTCGTAAACAACTCCCTCCAAAGGGGCAGCTTCACATTGGCTCATGCACCTCCAGGGGGTGTGACATCTTCATGCTTTAAAATTCACTGATCATCAAGATCAGCTCTCTCTTGTCCTCTGAGCCCCTTGCGCTCTAAGCCTCTTGCTCTCTGACTCTCTTGGTCCTTCTTGAGAAGATGAAGCTGAACTAGAAGTCCTTCAAGGACTCCCAAGCTTGGGCCAGGCTGCGGCCTTGTCTTTCCATTCACCAAAGATCCTCTAACTCCCACTGGTTCTCTCTCATCAAGACCACATCAGCAAAGATCAACTGGAGCCTCAACAAATTGCATCAGGACAGTTTAATGCAAATGGACGAGACATGCAAGTATCAAACTCATTATTTGGTACGTTAAGTATCCTTACCGTGGGCCGTATTGGCCCAACTAGACCTGGTTCTGGGAACTAGTGCTCCTTGTGACAGCCCCTCCCTGGCCCATTCCTCTGAGAGAGGACCTGCTCTCTCAGAGACGGGGCACCTTATGGCACCTGCGTCCAGACCTCCATGGCTAACGGGAGACGTTACATCCCGTCGCCACTGTTGCTGACCATTGCTTTAAAGGCCGTCACTATCTCGGCTCCTCGGCGAAAAACAAAGAGTACGTGCGGCCGCTTCCTGTTTATACCTGCGCTGCGGGACAGGGCATGTGGCACGTTTCACGCACGCCAATGTTCATTGGCTCATTCTGTAGACACTTGAAGAGATTAGGGCTCCCTGAAGAGATCCCAATTACGCTGTCACGTCGAAGTAACATCTCCCGTTCCCTCCTTCAGGAAACGTTTGTAACCGAGACGTTCCCTACTACAACATCCCTCACCTCAAAGTCTTCCTAAGAATCTCCATTAGTGAGAGACTGATGTATCACTTAGGAAGATCAATCAACAATGTGCCATTCGAAGACTATTGGCAAATGCAAACATTTTAATTTCAGATTTAATTTAAAAATTCAGATTTAATTTAAAAATAATTATTGTTTTTAGTAAAAGACTAGTAGATTTAGTAGAAATAAGATTTGGTTAATTTAAACTGACAAATAAAAGAACAGTAAAAGTATTCTCTCTATAAATATGAGCTCTAAAAAAATGACATGTATAATAATTAACAAGAATGTAACAGAAACATTGTTAGACATCATATTGACAAGCTGGGTATACATTTTGGAATAAAGACAGCGAGAATGATAGATATATAGAGTGGTAAAACAATAGATGGACAGAACGATATGTAGGTAGAACAATAGATAGAACGATAGACTGAACAAAAGATAGACGGATAGACAAAAAGACAGACAGACAGACGGTAAAAAGTCTGGTTGAGGGTGTCTGGTCTTTTAGAGGGTGAAATATCTCAGGCCTGAAAGGATCCCAGAGCCTCTTGTGAGTCTGTCAGGCCATTCTGAGGAACTCTAATTTAACCAAGCCTTAGGAGCCTAACAAAAGCTTAAAGCCTCACAAAACACAGTTAAAGAAAGAAAGAGATTACGAAACACTGATCCAAACTCCACCAGACCACTGATGCTTTGCTGACTCTCAGAAAGAATGGGACAGTAAAGGGCATAAAGTGACAAAGAGGAGAAGCAGAAAGGTGGGGAGACACACAGAGAGCAAGAACCCTGTCTGTCTCTCTCTCTCTCTCTCTCTCTCTCTCTCTCTCTCTCTCTCTCTCTCTCTGTGTGTGTGTGTGTGTGTGTGTACTGCTATAGTAACTTGGTATCTGTTGCACATCTCTAATGGAATGTCAAAGCTCTGACCTCTCAGAGAAATAGTGAGAAGCACTCAGTTCCGAGCCGGACAGACATATTTTTTTTCTTTTTATTCTTTATTTTATTCCAAAGACAAATGCTATTGTACAGAGATTGCATTTTTACATTTTCAATCCGCCATACATTTTTGACACAGATACACACTGTATTTGTGGAAATCTGTAATTTTATGTTTATATTTTCCAGCAGATGTGTATGTGCACATGAGTGTGTTCTAAAACAGTGGATCTCAACTAGTTGGAAGATAAATGTAAAAATAAATGTAAAAATGCTAACCATTCTTTGTTCCACTCAAATTATTCTGTTAAATGGTTCTTTTAAGGAATACTTAAAAAGACTCACAAGTAACCAGTTAGAGACAGTCGGACAAATCTTCCACTGAATAAACTAACTGAATCGGTTACTGAATCAACATCTGACTTTTTTTTTATTTATTTATTTTTTTTCATTACTTTTAGTGACAGCAATCTTGAAAAGTTTTGTGTCCTTAAGGTTTGTGAAACAAAAATGAGTATGTATTACACATTGTTAATTGATCTTCCTAAGTGATGCATCAGTCTCTCACTAAAGGAGATTCTTATGAAGATTTTGAGGTCAGGGATGTTGTAGGGAATGTCTCGTTTACAATTGTAAGCCTCGTTTCCTGAAGGAGGGAATGGGAGACGTTACGTTGACGTGACAACGTAATTGGGATCACTTCAGGGAGCCCTATTCTATTGTTCTATACCATTTTATCTATAGTTCTATCTATTGTTTTGCCACTCTATATATCTATCATTCTCTCTGTCTTTATTTCAAAATGTTTGAATTGTTGATATGATTTCTAACAATGTTTCTGTTACATTCTTAAATGAGTATTATTACTGACTGTTTGTTAATGACTGCAAAAATAAATTATTTGCTGCCGAGTGCATGAAGCCAACAACATTCAAGAGTCATTTAGAAACCAGTTTACATCATGTTTAAGGGTTAGTTCACCCAAAAATGAAAATTAAGTCATTATTACTCACCCCCATGCTGTACCAACCCCATAAGACCTTCGTTCATCTTCTTTCATCACGAGATTTCATGACGCATGCGCGAGAATTGCGTTCTTATTCTATGACTTCTTGTTCAGTTCTCGCGCATGCGTCGTGGAAATCTCTTGAACTCTCGTCTCAGGCCCAGAAGGAAGAAAAGGAATAGTCGAATAAAGTCGTTTTTTTTGTTTTATTTCCGCACAAAAACTATTCTTGTCGCTTGATAAACTTATACTTGAGCCACTGTAGTCACATGGAATATTTAAAAGATTTTCTTCAATGACTTTCTGGGCCGTCAAGTTTCAGTCCTTTAGGAGCCTATGTAGCAGTGATCCACCTCTCAAATTTAATCAAAAAATATCTTCATTTGTGTTCCGAAGACGAACGAAGGTCTTACGGGGTTGGTACAGCATGGGGGTGAGTAATTAATGACTTAATTCTCATAATTGTTGAACTAACCCTTTAACAATTAATACAGTGTGGGGCCGACACAGTTCATGGAAATACTACTACATTTTAATGTTTGATAAGAGCCGATAATAAAAAAAACAACATCCCTGCATAAACCTAAACCGGGGAAAAAAGGCATTTTCTCTACAGATACGAGGCACTTTGTGGTCTCCCTACTGCATGTGTAGTGTGTTTGATGAAAGAGTCTAACGTCTGCTGGCTACATTTGCAGTTTCAGGCCTTGGGGGTTGATAGTCTGATAGTCAAGCAAACCAAGTAATTGGCTAAAACCGAACTGAGGTGACAGAGTCTCTAGGGGGAGGGAGAGATACACATTCAGCTCAGACTAAACATCAATGACCATATTCATCCAACCTCCAACCATCCAAGAGCGGAGAATTCATACTTAAACCCTACCCAAGCATATAGGAGAAAGAGAGAAAGTCAGGGGGAGGAGGTAAGGAGGGGTAAAAGCAGAGATCTTAAATTAGCTTCACCCACCCTGCAGGGGACAGACTGGACACAAATGGCTGTAAGTGGGTCAGAACTGAGAACATGAAGCCAGGGTGAGGAAGAGAGAGGAAAAGAAAGTGGCAAAAATAAGACTGAAAAAAGGGGATGGAAATGTATGGAAACTCATTTACGCTACAGAATTTAAAAAAATAAAAACGTAATTGCAACTTTTTATCTCACAATTTTTTTTATCGCAACAGCAATTTTACAAAAATTGTAAAAAGTAGATTCTCACATGCAAGAGACAAACACAAACTCAGCAATGACTGACAATCACTCAAACTGGAAAATGTATTTTGTCCAAAAATAATTGTGCAAAGAGTCTGAATGGCATTCCAAAACACCCCGTTCTTCTCAGTTAACCTCCCATAAACCCTTGAGGGACACAACCTCAGATCATGTGACCACATTCTTCCCAGCAGAATGGATGTTATCACTCATTGCAAAAGAAGGTCAAGCATTGTCTGTGAGCGAACGAGTTGGAGATGCCCTAAAAACAGAAAATTAGCCTAATAGCAATTATTGTTCTCATTTGTCTTTACAATCTTCCAGTTAAATGACATACTTCTCTCTGGCATGCCAGACGTCTCCAATCATTTTAGTCGACTTAAATCTGCCTCCATCCAATCAACAACTGATGGGCACAATCAAATCCTGTTCTTATTTCCTCATGTGTAAGTCACAATATGGATTTTTTTTTCCTTTTTCAATAATCTGTTACCTCAGATGTTCCATATGTCACAATATGGAAGACATAATCTGCTACTTCCATTACATCTCCCGTAAATAACTGAACTGTGTGTGTACAGAACAGGATTAAAAGGTAAACTGACAACTGAATTTATCTGCAGTGTGTATGTGACCCAGAAGCGGTTGCCTGGATGTTCTGGAAGGTTGCTAGTATTTCTAAGGTTAAGCAAACACCAGTAACTTCCAAAAACACCTTGAATCAGATTCAGACAGGCTCACTGACTTTCTGTAATCCTTTTATACTAAAACAGTCTTTATCAACTAAAACAGTTTCCACAGTAATTGGTTGCAATAAGCACATCAGAACATAATAAAGATGGGAGAAAAAGTCTGTTAAGAAATCAAACATGCACAGAAAAGGAAGCAGTCAGCGTTTAAGAAGAAAAAAAAAACAGGAGGGGAAGATATGTGACTCATCACAAGGAGGGGAATGAGGAAGGGGGAGGTGTTGTGACCGAGTGCAATTTACGCAGACCATTACACTTTAACGTGTTTTAGCACTGCAGATGACAGAACTGTGTGTGGTGGAGGGTAAAACTAACACATCAGCAGAACACATCCAAGGCTTCCTATAGAAAGCCTCAGCATTTTCTTCATGTCTGCGTCACTGTGACAGCACTACAGGGAGCTGAGTTCTTCAGAAGAGCACATTGATTAATGTGTCTCTTAGTAATGATCCACAAGTCTATATGAAAGCAAGATCAGTTCGATCCAGCCCATTGAAATGAGCCCAGAGAGAGAAAGAGACAGCGTGAATGTGAGCATACAGAGATCAGCAGCATCCTCGCAACAACGCTCGCATGACTCACAGACACATGAGTTCAGAGACGGATATAGGCTAAATTGATTGACTGGATTATGATGCACCACAATATCATGTGATTTCTGCTCAAAATTATAATAAAATTATAATATAGCAAAATTATACTTTGTTTGGAAACAAGTTTTTTTTTTTTATTAATTCATAATTTTATACAGCAAGAACACATTCAATTGATCAATAGTGACAGTAAAGACACTTAAAATGTTACAAAGATTTATATTTTAAAAAAACTTTCTATTCATCAAAAAATCAAGAAATAAAGTATCCCAGTTTCCACAAAAATAAAGACAGTTTTAAACAATTAATAATAAGAAACGTACTTTAAGCACCAAATTTGAACAATTTCTGAAGCATAATGTGACACTGAAAATTGGAGTATTGATCCTGAAAATTTTTCATTCATTTATAACAGGAATAAATTACCTTTTAAAATATACTAAAATAGAAAACTTTACTTTGTAATAATAGCCTATTTAACAATATTACTATCCTTACTGTATTTTAGATCAAACTTTTGATTTAAAAAAAAATATATTCCAACCCCAAACTTTTGAACAGTAGTGTCATACATTGCAAATTGATAAAAATATTGATACAATGATCTGAAATATTTAATGAAATATAGTGAGAAAGAAATATTGTGCTAGGCTTAATCAATAGAACATTGTATTGGCTTAGTTGTGCGATGTTTTAATGTGGATTTCTTATAAAATGACCATTTGGGACTCATTAGACTGATATAAGCTGAAAATAAAAAATTGCTGATACAGAGGCCACCCAGAGTGTCCGAGTCGGCAGATATCTGCCTTTAAGTGCTGTGATGTTGTAATAGTGCATATTTCGCATGCAGCATGAAGCAGATTTGCCTGAGTTGTACAAATCTTTCCAATCGCTTGACGTGCAATATATTGACCACTAATGGACTAATAAAATTGTAGGCATAAAATATAGGCTATACATCTCTTGTATTTGAGCAATGGTGCATTATGCAGTACACATACTCAGAGTCAGGCCAGGGATACAAGTTCACATCTAAATCATATCCTTTGCTATATCATAAGCCCAGAAGTCCCCTCTACTAATTGTTATTTGATTTTCTCTGTTCAAGATATTTCCAGAAGAAAGAAAGTCATTCAATTTGGAACAACATGAAGGGGAGTAAATGTTGACAAAAATGTAGGCTTCGGACGAACAATCCCATTAACTAGAACATTTACTTTTTAAATTCCAAGGAATTGTTAAGAAACAATTCATAATCTAATGATTGTTGTCATTCACTTGCTCTAAAACATATTCGCACATATGCTGTTGCTCTCTCTGGCTCTGTAACGGCGTGTTTGGCAGGTTGATTTGGCAGACATTAGTGCAGCACGTTATCCAGACACTTCATTGTGTTGGCTACGTGCGCACAGTTGCCAGAGCTCTCCGATGACAGCAGATCTAGCTTTACACCACTGCAATCACCTTCCACCATAATAGACTATTAATAGAGGAGGGCAGCAAGAGAGACACTTCTTCTCTTTCACAGTCAGCAGTGTCGCTTTCCCTTCAGACTCTCCAGAGAGGGTGGAAACCATTTGGCCCACTGTGTGAAGAGTCAGTAGGCTCACGGGGGCTGCCCAGTAGAGATACGGATTGATGGGCATTGCTTCAGTGCTCTTACAAGAGCCTTTGCCCTTATTTCATTAGCCGCTTGACTAAAGATCTGCTCCCATGACGCTATCACGATGACCCTCATGACCATCTGATAACAATACAGTTCTGACAACACAAAGCCTCTCAAACACTTCCTGGACGTCTTCAGCAAGCCTTGCTGGATTGGTGTTTAAGCTGGTCAGTATCATTTTGAAGACTGAATGAAATAGGATAATACCAAAGTCCTTTATGCTGCCTTCAAGTACACTTGTGAAACTTGTGAAACTGGCCACGTTCACACATCAACAGAATGCGGTTGTCAGTCTTGTTTTTAAAACCTTGATATGGTTACGTTCACAGTCACACACAGTTCAGTTGTTTACAGGACTGACAACCAAATTCAATAACCAAACTCACACCTGTACGCTTTCAGGACGAAAACGAGCTGTGTGATCGGAAGAGGACTGGACCACTAGTTGTCTGTCACATCATACAGTGCAAAAGAGCCGCTCAGCGCTGCACAAATGGGTGTTGCAGGTTTTCGTGTGGGGTTTCGCTTTCATAAACTTACAGAGATAGAGATATGTGTGTCATCTAAAGGGTTTAGATCCAGTCACTGTTCTCCACCAGAGCTGCTCCCAACAGTTTTGGGTTGATTGGAAAAATGATGGAAACACTGACCTATAATTTACATAATATCATAATACAGTATATCTACTTATCAGTGAGAGGAAAGCAAGTCTGTAGCGCATGATGTTAAAGTGATTTTTCACCCTAAAATGAACATTAAGGAATTACTTGATCATATTGATCCAAACTTGTATGAGTTTTCTTCTTCTGTGGAAAACAAAAAGATATTACAAAAGATGTTAGTACCGGTAAATCAAACAATTGACGGTACCCAAAAACTTCAATGGTAGGAAAAAAAGGAGATCAATGGCTACCGTCAACTGTCTTACAACCATTTTTCAAAATATCGTATTTTGAGTTCAACATAAGAAAGAAACTCATTCAGTTTTGGAACGACATGACGGTGAGAAAATAAGGACAATTTTTTCATTGTTGGGTGAACTATCCCTTTAATCACTCAATTTTACTCACTCACTTTGCTTCATATTTAGTGATTCTATGTACAAAAAGGTAGAAATTAATAATTCAGATCAAATGTAAATATATAGAAAACATATTTCTTTTGTTTAGTTTTGACTACTTAGTTTTTACTTAGTTTCGTTTTTTTTTTTTTCCGACATGAATGCATGACATGTCATAATGAAGAATGAGGTATACAAGTTTCCCAGGTGCACTTGAAGGAAGCATATGTTCTATGTATCAACCTGTAAAAGGAAAATACCAAAATCCTCAAAACTATTTGTCAATGGATGCTAAATTATATTTGAAATAAACAACCTTTTGTGATCTTATTTTGTTACCTTAAATTAGCCTAATAAAACTCCAGGCTGGTCAAGCTAACGCAAACGCATTTTGCAATAAACAAACAGGTTCTTGTAAATGCAAGGACTGCAAGGTGAGACTTCTATTTACAGTAGGCTTTTTTTATCATACATCTTTCCAGGAGGTCTATCTCCTAATATTTTCAACAGGGCAATAAAGTCTGCTAAAAAGGTCAATCATCTCAAAGACACTGTTATGCATTATTTCAGAAACTGCAGAATCACCACTAAAAGGACATTCTATGACAATTATAATCGTCATAGCTCAGGTAAGAGATATTAACATTGTCCTGTATGCATGTCAACATACAAAATACACAATGAGCAATCACTTACAAATTTCAATGGGCAATATTTCTGCTCGACTAGCTAAATCATTAAATGCTTCTCTTATGGGACAGACCTAGCTGTGGTAATGAAGCAATTAAAAGACCATAGTAATTAGGTTCTGTGACAGTTAACTCCTGTCTTCCTGACACACAGGGAGAGATGAAACATGATTACCACTGCTGGCATAAGGGCCTCTAAAACAACAGGTGGAACGGCCAGTTCACAGGTGACACATGTGAGGGAGGTTTAAATTTTAAAGAGAAACTGTATCACTGCATAGATACTCACATATCTCAGCCCCTGTCATTCGAGATGATGTCACACAAAAAAAACAAAAAAACAATAACAACACAATTGACCTAAATGTTGTTTTTCCCCAAACATAACCTATATTATATGCGTTTGATCATTGAAAAACGAACTTTTAAATTATTCCTTTCCCTTTAATTAAGTCGCTTTTGACTAAATTACAGTATTGTTGTTTTGTTATATTTAAAGGAAAACTGCTTACCATGGTAAATGTTTGTAGGGATATCCTGGATTGGTGTGTGGCTGGCTAATAGCTAACACTGGCTACCACATCTGCTGTGCCAGAAGCTGAATTTGGACCATTATAAATGACTGGTTGCCGGTTTCTCCATAAAAACAAGCCAGAAATATGATTAGACCGGAATTTGTAAGACACGCCCACATACACACGGAGAAGTCGGTTGTCAAATATTAAAGTGCAACGACTCTCATAATAACAGGATCGCTGAATGAGAATATCCGTTGACGTTAGCATGAGCGCTAGCTGACGCGCTAATAAAAACAGCGCACTGTTGTCATTTATAAGACAGTATTTATCCGTTCATAACGACATTCGAGGAACTGGTTTAAAAGAAACACATGTTGGCAAAATGAGTTGAGAGTTTTGAGGGATGGACTAGCAGCATCTTTCCACACTAGAGACGCGCTCATGAAGTGCGCTGATTGTTCGCATGTGTATTTGACATGACAGATCCCTACGGTGGTCAGGACGAAAATAAATATTGCCCCTTTTACAGTATGTGCAAATATGCATTCTTGTAATAATGACACCAACACAGGTGCATGATAAACAAGACCATGCGTGGACATGAACGCCTATCATTAACTTACCTGTAATAGGACAGCAGTCCATTGCTGAGCACGAACCATCTTCGCTGGTAACCTTTAATGTAGTTAGTCCATTTAAAGAGCCAGCCTTTGTACGTGTCGGAGCCCGGGGCTGGTGTCCCGCTCGCTGGCGTGGACGAGCCACTCTTGCCCTGCTCGCTCATCCTCCTCCTGCCCCGGTGCACTGCCGCAGAGTGATGATGATGTCGCCGCTGCTGCTGCTGTTTGCAGGATAAGCAAGAAGGAACTGCTGTGAGAAAGGACACTATCCTGCCGGGGCCGCTGTAGGGAGCGGCCACTCTCCCCATAAACTCTTCGCCTATGCGCTGAGATGGACGGGCTGCCGGAGGAGGAGGGTCTGGGGCAGGGAGAGAGAGAGAAACACCACACTCTCCCCGATGATAGAGAGATGAAGAGCAGCGAGCGAGCGTGAGAGCAGGAGCGACAACCACTGGCGGCGCGAGAGGAGCGCGCGCTCTGAAATCACCAGCGCACTACATACATAGTTTATTCTCCTCCTGAGTTTATTCCTCGTACAATAGGTCGCATTTTACTCGACACTGTTCATGTGTCGCAAAGCAAGTGCTTAATAATAAAAATAGCTCCGCGGTTAAATTAACTTAAATCTTTCCAGTTCTCGCAAGGGAAAATAGTTCTTCTACAAGAAGCCAAACGGACTGGAACCAAAGTGGAGCGGGGTGACTCCTCTCAAAGCTTTCTGTTATCAATCGCTTCAACTCCACTCCAGGATTTCTAATAGCCGTTCAATACACACTAGACAAAAATATTGGACAAATCATATTTCATATGCTATCTTTCAATACGGGACGGTCACGCTCAACTTTCATTAGCAAGAGAAAAACACAATTGACATAATAACCCCTAACTGCAAGCAAGCTTCGCATTCATTCACTCCGCACTGCTGAAGTAGCTACTGTGTGTCAACCACAAGCGGAGAGATACAAACGCTGTTTAGCTTATCCAATCAGATTTGAGGAACGGGAATATTCTACTTTATTTATTTCAGCATGTAGCACGTGTAACGTGGACACCTTATTTAAAGTGTTTGTCATATTAAATATTTTAATATGACCAACAAAATAATAATTTTATATCATGGAAATGTAGGACAGTGTCTGCCTTTAATTCTCTGTAAGCAAATAAATATTTATTGTCATTCACATATTTACCAGCGTGGGTCTTAAGTGTAAACTGTTCAAACTAATTTGGTAATTGTTATTTTATATTTTTTTATTAATAGAAAATATTTATTAGTAGCCTACTAGCATCGTTTTCTGTGTATTGTTCTGTGTATTATTATTATTATTATTTTATTTATTTATTTTTTGAACGGGTTTAGAACTGAATAAGGTACATATAGAAACTTATCAGACA
Organism: Pimephales promelas; assembly: GCF_988280905.1. Classification (NCBI taxonomy): domain Eukaryota; kingdom Metazoa; phylum Chordata; class Actinopteri; order Cypriniformes; family Leuciscidae; genus Pimephales; species Pimephales promelas. Next base: position 36,817,954 of record NC_142772.1, on the reverse strand, counting down.
GATATTTTTGTATTATGTTTTTATTTTTTATTTTTTTAGAATAGGTCCGGCAGACTACAATCATATGATATGATGTTTTGGGATCTCACCAGGTGATGTCGCCACAGAGCTTCAAATGTGGTACAAGCACTTAGTTTGGGATATCAGACACAAGTGTATAAAATATTCAACATAAGAGGAGAATAGCTCACACGTCGTTTGAAAGGGTTTATTAAACTTTCTTTGATGAAACATTACAACTACTAAAAAGACAACATTTCTTTCCATATTAGAAAAAGCAGGTAGCCCTTTAAAATCTAAAACAAATTGACATGAAAAAACCCAAAAACAGACAGTCCTACCAAAAGAATCCATATTCAGCATGTCTGAAAGTTCAGTCTAAAGCCATTAACATTACGAGCACAGGACACGTTCCACAAAAACATGACATCTGCTACATCATGTCGTCCAGTCCCTAGTCCACAACCATTACACTGTGTGGCATGCAAATGTATGAGTCCATCTCTGCTGTTTTAGAACACAAACCTGACTCCATCTCCATCACATACACTTAAACTACATACTAAGCTTTACACTAACATTATACAAAAAAGACAAAAACGATGCACAATTCTGTTACAAAGATCTGCTTGCACTCTCATGTACATGCAGTGTACGTCAGTGCAATTTACCCCTGAATGATTTAGGTTTTGCCAATTAAAGCATGCAGCTCCATTCAACAGAAAACAAATTCTTTATAATAAAAAAGTCTGAAGGATGACCAAAGTTACTAACTTATTCATGTTTCCATCTGCTGACAGTCATGTAAGATGTGTACAAGTGCATAGATGGCTGCCAGGGTTGCATTTTCGAGGAACGAGGGATTTTTCTCTGCCTGGTAATATGTCTTAGAAAAATGAAAATAGGAAAGCATTCAGGGACCATCAATTTTAGTATAATAAAATAAACCCCCACCACCCGTGCACCAAAGCAACACTTCAACACAGCCAACAAATCATTTGTGCCAACTATCAGTACATGTCAAGAGAACACTAGGACATTTGAAGCTCAGGCCAAACGTCTATATGTTCTCTACCCTGAATCTCATTGCAGACACTGAACGAACCACTTTAACTTTAATGTATTCTGCATTCAGAAATACTCCAGAGAGGATGTGGATTGTGCCATACAGACTGCAGTCGACTGCAGTAAACGACATAAGCCTCCTCTGCATCTTGGTTCAGCAGAAATCTTCAGGTTTAGGGAAGCCCCAGAGGATCTGTTAGCTGTATCATCACTTCTCACAGCTTTTCGAGTGCCAGTGTACATGCTTGCTGAAATCTCCACACAACACCTCGCTATCCTGACAGAGGAAGACTTTATTTTGTGCCTCATTTCTTCAATGACCTATATTTAGGAGGTAGAATGTTACTAGATTTGACAGGACATATGTGAGTAAATCATAGAATAAGTTTTGGCATACCTAATCATTGGCCTTCAGAGAAAGCGTTTTGATGTTCACATAAGGATAAAAAGTGTTAAGTTATTGACTACGGCCTTCACAAATCCACACTCAGGTAAATTGTGAACATATATCATGGGACCAAACACTGAACTGGGGTGGTGTGCATGGAAGGACAGCTCATCAGAATGAATTAAAACCATTTTGCCATTAAAAAGAAAGCTGTTCGAACAAAGAAATGTCACCCCCAACCACACTGTACGAATATTATACACACTTTTGCCAGGTCTTTGTAAGGTGGATCAGTGAATTCCTATAGGGAATGGGAAAACAGTGAGATGTTTGTCGGTGAGGTGCAGCATCTGGTTAGTCAGGTTCATGAAGTGAAATGTAGTGGCAGGATCTGAAGTGCGCAGCTCTTTCAATATTAATGTCCTGAAGCAGTTTTGCAAAAGAGATATGAGCCAATGAGGAGTAAGTATGGCACTGAATTTTTTGGTTGAAGTCATTGCTTCTGAATGTTAATCTAAAGATGACCACAATACATAAGAACTTTTAAAGAAGATCATTAAAAAAGGTATATTATCTCATTTGTTGCTGTTTTTAATTGGCACTAGATAATTCCAAAGGGTTCTCAAACTTTCACTCATCATTATTCCCGAAACCTAAGTATGTTCAATCCCTTCATAAAAGCTGTTTACAAGCAACAGTTAAAAACTGTCAATCTGGAATACACAGCATCTGAATCTCTGGTCTCTGTTTGAGACCAATGCAATATCTCACTCTCATCCTGACAGACTTTGGTAAGATGAAAAACCCCTTCTCTGCTTCCATTTTTCTGTTTGTACGCTGGAGAAAAGTGAAATCAGTAGTATCTAAGGTAATCCATCAGATGAATGCATCAGTTACAGAGGCCCCTAGGTGGTAGTATTCCAGCCATTTCGATTGACAGTTTGTCACCAAAGCTCCATCCTTGTGGTTCAGCAAAGATGACTGTAAGTATACTGACTTAGGACCAGTTTAAATCAGAAAACAAGGACAATCTGAAAACACAAACTGGTCCTAAATAAGCATAAATTCAAAAAAGGCTACATATCTGTCACATGACATTACAGCGGTTCCTCTGCAATGCCCCCTGGAGACGGATAGAGGTGTGGTTTGGGCGTAGTCCTCGCGCCACGGCTATTCCCAGGAGTTCTTTAAAGAGCAGAAGCACATGCCAATTATACTTGGCAGAGCACTCGACATAACCGCACTTCCAGGTCTTCTTCACCAGAACAGACACGGCCCTGCGCTGGGTGAACCGCTGCCGCTGAAGGTCCCGCTTACTGCCAACCACCAGGATGGGCACCTCACTACTGCTGCCCACTCTTACGGAAAGACAAAAGAAGAGACAAGAGGTGGGAAGAGCAATAGAAAAAAAGGTTTAAGAGGGAATTATCTAGTAACACATGAGTATTCATCCATTTCTTCCATGATATTTATGTTGAACATAATATTTGTTAATGTTTATCTTCAGCAAACATGCACGGGCACACGCACACACATTACAAGCCTCTCAGCTCCTTGTCACTCTCTTCAAAAAAAGGCACAGAGCTCATAATGTGTGCTGGAGAATGCATGATGTGTGTCCTTTCTCGCTTGACTGCTTGAAGGTCACACTCACACATAATGGAGAATGAAAGCATTTCATGTTCGGGGGCTTCAAAGGCAAGCGTTGTGCATTTTGTTTAATTGAAACAAAAAAAAAAGTGTTATACATTTAATTGTCAATTCAATCGTGCACAAGGAGTTCAAATGAAATTGAGAGGTTGTACTTTCTCATTTGCTTAGACAAAATTATATATGAATAAATGAAGGTGTTAAATAAATGTCTGGCCAATTAATTTAGGCTTTGAATATCTTTATATAATAACAAATTACGGCACTGAGTGTACACAGATTGCGTATCATAAATATTTAAATAGGTTTAATTTAACACATTAAGTTTAATTGAGGACCTAGGGCCATTCCATCTCATTCATTTTAATATTAAAACAAATACTATTACTGTTATTATTCCGATTCTGCTCATTTCAGTTCTGTCAAATGCTGAGGATTTATGTTATATACAAATGAACAAAATTATTTTTGCCAAATTTTTAAGAGCTGAACTCAAAGATCTAAGACTTTTTCTTTGTACACAAAAGGCCTATTTCTCTCAAATATTGTTCACATCACAGATCTGTCTAAATTGGAAGATTCTGGATATTAGCAGGACCTGCTGTCATATACGCTGATCCAGAGCACCCCAAATATGCTCAATGGGTGAAATGTCCATTGAGTATGGTGGCCATGAAAGAACTGGGATGTTTTCAGCTTCCAGGAATTGTGTACAGATCCTTGCAACATGGGGCCGTGCATTATCATGCTGCAACATGAGGTGATGGTTGTGGATGAATGGCACACCAATGGGCCTCAGGATCATATGAGAATCAATACCTGAATGAAATGACCATTAAAATGATTTAAAATTGTCCAAATACCTTGTTTTTGCATTAAGAAATGTTTTCAAAGCAAACGCAGTGAGAATGTGAGGCATTTGTAAAACAGAGGTATGATATTTTGGGCGAGGGAAAGTTGAGATGGCTGCATTTTGTCATTCATTCAGTTCACATAATGCCTATATGCAAATACATGATGCTCCACACAATTTATGGGCACAAGATCTGCATATGTAAAAAGATTTTCTCACTGGCATCTATTATATTCTTATCAGCTATAGTGAATGGTGACAGTGTCTATGCTCTGTAACTGTCACTCAACCATATTCTCAAATGTCACCTCATTATCTCAGCATCAGCAGGGGAAACAAGGGCCAACTGTTATTAAAAACATCAAAAACAATCAGTGGTTTGTCACTGCAGCTGATACATTCACATTAATCTGTGCTGATGGGCTACTAAGCTGAGTAAAAAATGGTTTAAACGACCACAGTTGGTCCCACTCTAACAATAACTGAAGGAATGTCTTTTTATTGGATCTACATGATAATCATTCTCTATTATTCTTTGAGGTGGGTAATTTCAGCTTCCGAATGAGCTCTGTCATACCTGTTATCCACAATTTGCTGTCGGATCATCTTGACATACTCAAAGCTCTCCACGCAGCAGATGTCATAGACCAGAATGTAGGCGTTAGCGCTGCGGACTCCTCTACACCGCGCGTCTAACCACTCCTGATGGAAATAAACAGACAAACAAAAACACTTAATCGAACAGATGACTGATTGACTGGTGGATAATTTCTTGTTAGGAGGCCATTGTAGAAATAACCTCCAATCAAATATAAAACTTTTTTTTTTTTACCACATTGCACAATGCTGCATTTTGGTTGCAGTTAGGTTACATAGAAGTAAAACATTTAAGGTCAAGAAACTGTAACTGTACAGCCTAGCAAAGTTGTGTCACATAATGTACCACTCTGAGATACACAGATCTCAAGTAGATCCAGTAGTACTTTATAGAAAAGATGACCCACAATCATAGTCCAGGGAAGCACAGGGTAAACAGTCCAAACAATGACAGGCAAGGAACAGGCAAACAGAGACTGTTTGTATCACTGTAAAAAAATTATTTCAAGATTTATCAGATTTTTTAAATAATTTATTTAGTTCAGATAACTTATTATTTTAAGTTTCTGATGATTGAATCAATCTCCTTTATTGTTTTAACTTACTTTTTCCAGTTCAATCAACTTAAAATTAAGGCAACCAGGTTACTTAATTTTTTAAGTTAAACCAACAATACTTTTTTACAGTGTAGGGGAACAGCAAAACTAGTGATGGCAATTTCAAAACACTGCTTCATGAAGCTCCGAAACCTTTACAAATCTTTTGTTCCGAATCAATGGCACATGTATGAAAGTGCCAGAGTCACATGATTTCAGTAAATGGGGATTCATTACGTCATAACTGTTTCGGAACGTTTCGAAACACTTCAATAGTTCAATGGTTCACCGCTGAGGGCGATGATCACTATCAAGCCATTAATATGAGGAGTCACTGAGAACCAATGAACAAGTATCTGTGGGTTTTACCTGATCTCTGATGAAAAGAAAAGAGCTTTTTGGCAGCAAACACTTATTATGGGTTTGGGGGGATATAAAAGTAACCCCTGTGTAAAATTAAATATTCTGCTGTATCTTTAATGCTGTGGGCCTAATTTTCTTGGACATCTTGTTCAGATACCATACATGGCATCATGGATTCGATCAAATACCAACAGATACTAAATCAAAACCTGACAGCCTATGGTAGAAATCTAATAACAGGCCAAGTTTAGATCTTCCAACAGAACAGTGATCCAAAAAACAACATCAAAATCAACGCAAAAATGTGTAACTGAGCACAAAAACAAGCATCTGCAATGGCCATCCCAGTCTCCAGAGTGGAACCCTATTGAAAACGAGTGGGGTGAACTGAAGAGAAGAAGCACCAACATGGATCTGGGAATCTGAAGGATGTGGAGAGATTCTGTATGGAGGAATGGACTCTGATCTTTTGTCAGGTGTTCTCCAAACTCATCAGGCAAGAAGACTCAGAGATGTTATATTGGAAAAAGGAGGTTGCAAAATGCATATAATAAAAGGGGGCAAATAATTGTTTCCAACGTGTTTTGGAGAAAAAAAACATTGATTTCATAATGTGAAAAGTTCGATTTAGGTTTTGAACAAACCTTTAATTAATGCAGCACTAGTTCTCTGCTGCTAATCATGAAAGAGGCCTGAACAGGTAAAGAAAATAGCACAAATTTATGTCGAATCACATTTCTTTGTACAACAGTTTTCTTTGTTTCCTAATGGCAGCTATCTATACTCTGACCAAGGTATTGAGAGCACCACATGCACTCAGGGGTGTGCGTGTTGTCGTTTGTATGCTGGTGTGTTATAGTGGCCATTCTCATTAGCTCAATAGACTGGGGGAGAACTGGTAAGGTTGCAGCCAATGAATAGTAATGATTTACCCAGAGTAATTACATATCACCGAATGAGGGACAGCTGAAAGAGGCAGCGAGCGAATTTCTTCAACAGTGACACACTGAGCTCAGCTCCATTCTCCCTCCTTCCCCTCTTTTATAGGGAGCTCTTATGAAATGAAACTAAATATCAATTCCACTATTCATTTACACCATCAGATGTACATTCAATATTGTATTCTATGATATTTGAAGGATTTTAACATGATCTGCATTGGCGTGCATTTTTAGTGAATATTGTACAACAATACAGTAAATGTTCAACATTTTGTGTTTGACTTTGATTATTTGTATGTACAGTAGCGCCTCAACTACTGTTAGACCTGGATTGTATGAGAGTCACATGCTATTAAAGTCCCCAAAAACTGGATATTTTTTTATTACTCTAATTCTTCTTATTTTTAATGGAATATTGCATTGTTTATTATAAATAATTTATTCATCATTATTTAAAAAATGTTTTTCCCCTCCCCCTCACAACATCATCTCATTTCTAATGTTGTCAAAACCCTCTCACCTCCATTAATATATCAATCACATGACAATCCAATCAATGGACTAAATCAAGTCTCACTATACTTTTTGTTTCATTTGAATATATAATCACAATAGGGAAGAAAATATGATCACAATTTCCATTTCATGCTGACTTTAAATACACGTCAATGCAAAACACTGTGATCGTAACTTAAGCTTAAAAAAGGACCAGATTTCATGCTGTCAAAAGTCACAAGACTATTGGTGTGGGGGTGGGTGGGGGCTGTTTGTTTAGTTTTATTTTATTTTATGTATAACAATCTTTCTGTAAACATTTTTTGAGTTTTGTGTTGTATAAAAAACTGCTACAAATAAAATTTTTTAAAAAAAAGTCACAAGACCATTCACACAACATATATGAACTAAACTCTAAAGAATCAGTGATTGTACTGGATAGAGCTAGAAATTGGTGAAATTCCAGTAGATCCTTTAATTGCCATATTGATTGTGATCTGCATTTGTGGGAGTGTGTGTGTTGGGGTTGAGCATAAGAAAAATCGAGTGAGAGGAGGAATTCAAATTGAACCCATTCGTCACAAGCTGATCCTGCCAGTAAAGGAAATCGATGTCAACTGTAGCAAAGACAGTGTTTGCGCATTCGTCTTGACAGGGGAATAATTACCTTCATCCTTTCCCGATGTTAGAAAAGGAGAACACTGCTAATATTTACACTCAGAGATGACCCCTCTGATGCTTTCAGATTCAGATTCAAAATCACATTAGTGTAATAATAACAGCAACTAAACGTGCAGATAAAATCATTATAGCATAAAACGACAAGTGAGACGGGATATTTCAATTGAAAATGAAAATTCACCTTTATTATCATTCGCCCTCAATCATGTTAATCCAAAACTGTATGACTTAAGGTGTCAGCAATGATGGGTCACAAAACAAACAGCATTTGAACCTCACTGACTTGCATTGTAGAGACTTTTTGTTCACAAAAAAAAAACAGTAAATCGAATCCCTTTCTGGATTCTTATCACACTCTCCAGTTTCTGATTGATCTTCTATAAAACTAAAAGTATAGGAGGGGAGAGAAATTGTGTTTCTTTAGCTTTAGTCCTTGTCAGATGCTGAATAAGCCCCCTCCCCCATTTCAAATCAAAATTTCAAATCAAAAAGCATATCAAAATCCCTTACCCTCCGTCTCCACTGAAATATGACAGTTCTCAGACCTTATTAAGCACAAACTCAATATTCTAAGAGATTTAATGGAGTTCGAGCTCAGTGATCATTGGTAGATTGAAGCAATTATCTACACTGGTTTTGGGCATTAACTATGGAGTGCAAGACCAATTCCTGTCAATTAAGCATGAGCCTTAAAGCTTCCGGTCTTTTCCGTGGAGCACTGTTCTGACATAAACGCTCCCTCAGTGTGCCTGTTAGATGTTTCAGATGCGCTGCCATCCCTGTGAAAGCTAAAAATAGAAGCTTGTCTGTCTCTCTCTCCTTTTTCAAGCCACATTGCCGTTCTTCCCTGTGAGTGTGAGTTAGAGAGAGGACACATTCAAATTCACTTTCATCATGATTCAGCATTCTCATCTGGGCAAGGAAGGTATCCGCTTTAAGAAAAAAGATCTCTGGGACTTTGGAAGACGTCCACTGGAAAATGCTGAATGGGTAACTGTGCTGCTGAAAGCTGCCAAGTGAGTTCACGAAAACATGTGATCTGATCCGTGTGCGTGTTTGATGTTCTCCTGAATGGACAGCTCGGAGAGATACTATTGTTAGGCTAAAATAGGAGCAAGAAAGAATTAAAAAATGTAGTTCATAATGTTTTATTTTTGATATTATTTTAACATTTGATATAGTTATATATTTTTTTAATATAATTTTATAATATAAATAAAGTAATATAAAAATGCAAAAAATGTACATATATCTTCTGTGGAAGTCTCAGAACCAAAAAATGTTTGTCCAATCATTGCATTTGGTCCGAATGAAATGATGCATATATAATACACCTGCCTATCAACCAATGTATTTGCATACCTCCGCACCTGCTCGAACAGACATCACGCATCATCAGCACCTTCCTTAAGGCTACACAGAGTTGTAGACAGAGATTCACTGAGCGCCACAAACAAACAGCAGCAGTATTTTACAGTTCCCTTCTGAACCAAACCAACAAGCTTATGTTCTTTCACACTATGTCGTAACTTCCATAATAAAAATATGGAAACCTGTGATGTGCTATATCAACATTATCAATGCCGAAATTAATCTGCGTTATGTTATGTGCTTTGCGACATGAGGTAATTTAATGGCGTCAGAATCTGCTCTGGCTGTGTTTTGGAGGAGATGTGGCTTTGTAGACACTCTGAAGGGAGGGTGGGAACTTATGCTTTCAAAGCTAGCTTGCTATTGCTAGCCTCTCCAAAATTGCCTACCCTACCTTAATAAAGTTTAAATAAAGGAGTAGACCAAAATTCATTTTTTTCCAACAGCATAAGCATTGATTTTTCTCACCTAATGTTGAATCTTTCTTTCAAAGCCACCTGTTTATCCTTGACTGAAGGCCAAACAAATACTTGCAGCACAGCATTCATTTATATATTAAGCAGTCAGATTATATACAGTGGTGCCAAATGTTGAAGTAAAATTAATCCAGAAAAGCACTTAGACAAATAAATGTTCACCTCAGTTAAATCATTACATGCCACATCATTACGCATCATCTTTATTTGTGACTCAGTCCCTGATAATTGATGGTATAATTACTGAATTATTTTATGCTGAGGTGTACAGCTAGATATATTGTAATGGCTTCTTTTTTTTACTACTCACTGACACTGTGATGTATGACTACGCATCCTAAATTAGCGATTACACTTTTCAGGCGTGACGAAAATAATGAGAACATCTGTACTTGAGACAACCCAGTGCTGAATTGCGCTTGTTTTAAAGTCATGAATTTAAAATGGCAAAAGCTTGAGAAATCTCACTCTAGCTCATTGTTTAAGAAACAAAATTATCTTTCAAATCACAAATCACCCTTATCAAAGGATTGAAATAGACACTGTAGTTGAGAGGAAAAGCGAGAACCAATAGAATAAAAGGAAGAGAAAGGAATGAAAAGTCAATGTCAATAAAGAGTATTCCCAAAATGAGAGTTGGCAGTGTCAATTTCAAAGCCACTAAGTGACAACCCAGATCTAAATGAAACGAGACCTTACAGCCATTGAGAATCAGTCGTGTCAGAGAACGGATCAGGGAACACAAAATCCAAAGTTAATATTCCTAAACTCCACTGGCTAAAAGAGCAACCAAAATCTGGGAAAAATTTATTCTATCACATTCTGAGGACCATTACATGATCAAGCAAGTGCTGCAGATATGGGGGAATGTGTCACTGAGCTCACAGAGAACTAGAGGATTAATAGGAAATCCTGAATCATGCTGGCTTTTGATCTGATCCATCTGCCATGGCATCATGTGAACAAACTGTGACATTCACTTACCAAATTTGCCAAGCAGTCAAAAATTATTATTCACAGTTGTCCATACAATAAATCTCAGCAGTTCTGGGTGAAACTACTATGCACAGAGATTTAGAGTACATGGAGTATAGGGAGATGTGAGGGTCTAGCATTTTTTAGAGTATTTTAGTATTGAACATGCCGAGGACAATCCACAGCTTGGTGTGCATAAGATGATTTTTATGCACAATGTGGAGGCAAAGAACCACCCGACATAAAGCAGATGTTTCTGTTTCTTTGCGTGCACAGCACAATCTCCCATCTCTCTATGCGATTGATGTGTGTGTGTGTGTGTTTCAATAAAAGGAGTGCTTTATAGAACTGTCATTAAACTGGAACAATCTGTGCATTACACAGTTTGAATGCACACCTTCCAGCCAATCAGAATTGAGAATTGGTATTATGGTAACTTAACCATAACTAAAAAGGTCTGTCATAGTTGGAGGAAAAAAAAATTAATATATAAATTAATGTGTGCGCCTTTCAATGAAAGCAGCTCTTTAATATTGAACGTGCTTAAACTGACTGGAAACTACCTGTGCATTACACCTAACAGCCAATCAGAATAGAGTATTCTGACAAACCATTAAGTAATAGCAAAGACTATAGATATAGAAAGATGGCTCACTCCTTTTATTTATGAATAGGAGAAACTGCAAAATGCAACATGGTGGAATACATCCCACCTTCTGAATAAAAAAGCCAATCACTGATAGCTGACGCTCCGGTTCCCATAGAAACCTGAGACTCGCGTTTATATGCGCATTGGCTGGTCCAGCCTGAAAAACAAGCTTTTTTATTGCTACTTGAGCATAAGAAACAACATTTAGGGTACAGTTCAAGTTAGATTTTCTTGCTGATTCGAAATATGTTACTTAATTGTGAGTTTAGCAAGCAAGATTTCAGGATTCCCCCATTCAAATAGATATAGGACTTGGTCTTGGATGACTGAAATAGCTGCCCGGAGGCATTGCAAATAAGGCCGCCGAGGGGAATAGACTTTCCTTGAAAATGACTTTGATAATAGCCGTTGTTACCATAACTAAACATACATAGTCTGAAATATCTAAATGAGTCAATGTTTGACGGACCTGCTCACATAGTAACAGTAGCTTTGATCTGTGATTGGACAATGGCCATTTTGGGGGAGGGGTCGGCGAGATTGCAGTGTCTTAACATGCTGTGAGAACTGAAAGCAATGCCCAACTCCCCAAACATGTTCATGATTTTTTAAATTACATTTTGCTGACATGACATCAAAACCACTTACACTGATTCTGATTCCCTGGCACCACCTATACGGATCCATCCCTTGTATATAATAATATCTCCAGTCTATAATTATATTCATTTTTCATTGTATTTTCACTGTCGTCAATGCAATGAAGAACCAAGCAACAATCAACAGAATCACTTGTTGCCGGGGTGACCTTGGTGGTCTCTGTCTGGAGTGGGTCTTTTTGTTTTGTGAAGTGGTCACGATCCAGGGCATTTACTCTAAAGTACTTCCAAGAAAAATAAGGTGAAAAAAAAAACCCTGACAAGTTGCATTTTGCATTCTGTTAACCTCACAGAATCTTTCAGATGCTGACAAACCTAAAGGGAGAGAGGTCTAGGGAAACACTAGACCTCTGCCTAAAGTGTGTCTGCATGTTCAGTGAATATAAAGCTTACAAAAACAGCTTTTAAAGCTTAAACGGACGACTAAAAGCTTTCTCGTAAGCACAGTCTTAACTGGGATCAAATAAAAACTCTGGGAAGTGTAAACCGTTGGGAAAAAATCGGATGTGTGTCAGATCCGTGCATTTGGTCTTGAAGTAAAATTAGCTTAAAGGGATACTCCACTTTTTTTTGGAAATAGGCTCATTTTACAACTCCCCCAGGGTTAAACTGTTGAGTTTTACCGTTATTGAATCCATTCAACCGATCTTCGGTTCTGGCGATACCACTTTTAGCATAGCTTAGCATACATAATTGAAGTGCACAAGACCATTAGCATTTCTCAAAAAAATCGATATTTCGATATTGAATAACCACAATTTAAATCCTAAAACGGTCAAAATTGAACTAGATCATATTCCTTGAAAAGGGCAGTATTCTGGATTTTGCTCTGAAGAGACGGTCTTGCATGTAGAGTTTCTGATAGTATTAAGAATTGAGCGGCAATGATTCGTCTGGATTTGTAAGGATTTGAAGAATCTAGCATTGCAATACTCTGGTATTTAGCTATTTGTAGCACTACTTGGATTAATTGCATGCTTGAATTATTTTGATTTGTAAATTGTTCTGGATAAATCAAAACATCTTCAAAATGAATACATTTAAAACTGATGTAAATTATGATAGCACAAATTGATTAACTTCTTAGAGGATGTGTTCTTCTAAAGATCTACCTTCCTGTGGTTTGTTGTCAACTCCAATCATGCACACATCAAACAGCTAATCAAGCCCGAAAAATGAAAATTGCAATCAGTTGAGGTTAGAACCAGTGGCAAAAGTGAAGGATTGGGCAAAGCACTGCAAGTATTTCATGCTACAGGTGACTGACAGAATATGTTGGTGGTTTCAACAGAAAATTCAAGTGACGCAAGAACCTCACCTAAAGATGCATTGGTAAAATGACTAGTCCTGATGCTTAATTAACAAAATAGATTATTTTGCCAGTGTGGATTATTTCAAAACATTGCCAATTTGAGGATCTTCTAACAAGCATAATTGTATGGGTGCTTTAAATGCCAAGACTGTTATATGTGACAGAGAGAGAAAGATGAGAGGGAGAGATGGGGGAGGACAGGGAGAGGGAGAGAAATATTTGCCAGAGGGAGGATACAGAAAATAAGCTTACAGATGCTCAGTTCAAGTCATGTCTCCATAGCAACTACTCCAAAATGAGATATATTTTTTTTCCTGAGGAAACCCCCTTTCTCCTGAAGCAATACAATAACATTCCCCTGGAATCTCTGTCTATTTATAGATCTGTAAAAGATTCACTTCGATATGATTAAAAAGAACAAAAAACAAAACTTTTTTTCAAGGATTGGAAAGAGTGAATTATAAATAATTGCATGCCAGTGACAGTTTAAGGGTGCAAGGTCAAACAGGTGGATTAAGAATCAATTTACCATTAAAAACAGGCTCCTGAACCTTTATAACATGAGACATATTTCCATCACTAAAAAAATGGCATATTTTTGAGAGGAAATTTTACAATTCATTAATAAAACTCTTCCACTGTTCCCTAAAACTTAAAGGGCCACTCATCCACCCATTTTCATTAAAGTCCCCGTGAACCGGAAGTTGCAAACGATTTTTCTCCAGTGCAGTGACGTATTTCCAAGTGAAACGGAATATTGAACAGAGGGCAGGGTTTTACTCTAGCGCTCCTCCTCTCCATCTCTCGCTCATAGCAAACTAACGGTTTGAGGGGAGTGGTTAAGCGTTTCCCCACCCAAACTGTGAAGCCTACGTCATCAGAAAAAGAAACCGTTCCAGACCGGAAGTAACTTTTCAGATTTTGATTAAAGATTACTAAGGTAAAACATTTTTTTAATATATATTCACTTGCACGGATTAATTGTTCACCACAAGACTAGCAATATGTGCTAACAAAGTAAATAGGTTCAATTTTGATTTCACAGGGACTTTAAGCTTTCCATTGTTAGAAACCCAGTTAACTATGTATTGTTAACCAGTATACTATGGGCTTGGGTGTCGTGACGTCATTACTGGTGTGGCGGCCATGTTGGCAGCTTCGCGCATGTAAACATACAGCAAGTCGAACGAGGACAAGCAGCTGAGTTGGGATAAAGAAAAGAAAAAAAGATGTTAAAATCCCTAAAAGGTTGTGGAATTTACCGGGATATGTTAAATATGGAAGCCAGTGACTGGTATATGGACTAAACCGGCACTTTTAAAGGGTTGGATCTGACATATAAAATTTCCAACAAAGAGTCGGCAAACAGTGGGAACACAGTAATCCGGACAGATAGTTAGTAACGTTAGCTGTCAACCCTCACATTTTTTTCAGGGTTTCTCATGTACTTGATCTCTTTTCCCGCTGTCTTCCCGTTTTAGTATTTTCCTGTAAAATATCCCGCATTTTAATATTCTCATAACATTAACATTAGCCCTTTAATCGGACCTGTCAGCCTCTGTTGTCCTGTTGCTACCCTCTTGCTTTAAGCATCGTTTAGCTTACTAACTGCTTAAAACAGCTAACGTTACTAACTACACTTTTGAAACACATAGTTAAAAGTATGTTACATGTGTGAATGGTTGTTAGCAGCAGTATAACTAATACTTAACTAGCAGCTAGGTGGAGCGCAGTTTACCTTTGTCCGGATTAAGTTAGCGTAACGTACTGTGCTCCCATTGTTTGTTGGAAATTTCAAATTAACCCAACCCGTTAAAAGTGCCGTTTTATCCACATACCGGTCCCTGGTTTCCCTATTAAACGTATCCCGGTAAATTCCGCATCCGTTTAGGGATTTTAACATTTTTTTCATTTTCTTTCTCCCAACTCAGCTACTTCTCCTCGTTCGACTTGCTGGTATGTTTACATTTGCGAAGCTGCCAACATGGCTGCCACGTCCCACAATGCAACTCAGCGCCCAAGCCTATTGAATGGTCATGCAAGACTGAGAGAAATATGCTATTTACCCTTTTCACTTCATCCTACAATGACAAAATGACAAAAATCGTAATTTCAATGTAGTGTTTACATGAACGCTAAACAGTTGATCGGTTGATGTGCGTTTTAACATTGCTAAGAAAATTCCCGCTCCTCCGTGAGAGATACGAGACCAGAGACCAGTAAATTACGTCTCAAAGCTGTCGCTCATCGGTACTCATGCCATCGGCCTCACGTCGTTCTCCACACGGCCCTCACTCGTCCTGCTCACCACAGTAAACATGATGAATGACGATTGTAGAACACAAAAGCCGAATCCTGGACATTTTGGGCTATCTCGAAACACATTTTCGGCAGACTCATCACGGAGACTCAAGTGCATTCTGGGAGTTGTTGTCTTTCATCCACATAAGCCAAAAATACATTTTCTGTCTTTTCTCAGCCAAGAAAGCTCCAAATTCAAAACTAATTTCACATTTCTTCTACATAAATTACACATTTTAAACACATTCATCTTTCCAGAGTTGGAGTGACCCTTTAACCACATTTCTACAGATTCATCATGTGATATGGATTGTACGCATGCAGTAAAAAAAGTAAAGAAAAAAGTAACAGTGTTAGCAACATAACCCATTACATTACACATTTTAGGTAATATAATCTGACTACCGTACTTTTTGATTAGCCTACTTTTAGATAATTTTGACCTAACTCATTTGTCACGTTGCACCATTTGCAATACAAAGAGAAAGAAAATATAAGCTATACTATTCTTTATTATCAACAACATGAAGTGGATTAAATTACGCCAGGATTTACCAAATAGGGGTTCTTGAGTTTACTGAAAAGATAATAATTGGGCCTAAATAGGCTAAATCATAAAAAATTCAAATTGAAAATAATAATTTTAAAATAATAAAAATTACAATAATGACATGACAAAGTGTTCGTCAGGAGTTGATTTGATATGTGATGATGTTGAATCCAGTGATCAAATGACTAGGCTAATTTGTGGCATCTCAATTTTCCATGTACAGCCACATGACTAGCGTATGCTATGCCCAAAATTGCTAAACGTTTTAATAAACTTAGCATATAGGTGGGAAATATTTCAATATTTAAACGAGACTACATGTAGGCCTAAACGTAAAATGTGGAATGAAAAGGTTGAATGACCTCATCATTTACGTTTAAAATCTAGGCAGCCTATTCAACAAGACAAATTATGTCGCCTAGCTGCTACAAAGAAACATATTATGTTTAATCTGTTGAATACATTAGTTCATGTGTTTATTCTACATTTTATGTTGTTTAATTAATGTTCATACTATAATTAATCACTTAATGCCTGTGTTTACGCATCCAGCACTTTGGTTAAGTTACCTGACTAGGGCTTGAAGGAAAGGAGGAAATTGGCGGGACATCCAAAATCTTCAGGTCGTACATAACACCGTTAAGAATGGCCGAGGGTCTGTACACGTATCTCGCATGGGTTGGATTGTAAGTCTCAGAGAAGTCATTGTAAATAAATTGACGGATGATAGAAGTTTTCCCGACTCCAGGCGCTCCGATGACGGCGATGCTCAGCGTCTCGACCATCCCGCGCGGATCAGGACCAGATCAGGACTGCAGACGACGACTATTGATCAAGACACCTGGAAAACTGCTCAACAAATCAAAACAAGTCATATGAATTGTGAGCGTGCGTCTTTTTATGTATGCATTGCATACAGCACGAGAACACACTTCGTGGATGTTGAAATAAATAAGAGTTGCTCACAGATCCTCTGTCTTCTGGTACATTTCGTTATCTCTTTTGCTGAAATAGCCTGTTGGCAGCATATCCGTTATTGAATGGATCAACAAACCAACTTCAGTCACTGCGGCAGTTGCGCTGCCTTCTCTGCATTCCATTGGGGAACAGTCCCTCAGTGCTCCACTGTATTCCCAGTATTCCCACACACAGCTCTGGAGCTCGAAAACGTCAACAGTATCCAACACTATCGATCTGACTGCTCTCTTGATCGTGTGTACTCTTCGATCTCGAGGTTACCATTGACCCTTTCTCCTCGTAACCTCTCATTCCTTCCCACATCATTTCAGCAGTGGGTGCTGCGCGAGCGCATGAGTGCTCGCTTTATCGTAAACCTCACCGCAAGCCAAATGCAGTCTGCGCAAATAGGTCCATCGTTAAGCTCCGTAAGATTGTAGCAGGTGGACTTTATCCGCACAGACCTCTCGTTGAAGCTACACCGAAGCATTCACCCTCATGTGTTGTAGGCTGTTATAAGCCCCGATCCTCCGCGCGCACTCATGTGGTTCAGTTTGACGCGCGCGCATTCATGGCTGTTTTATTAGGCGTGCGCTAATGTTTTCTGGCTATAACCCGCTCTAAAAGGTGCCTCGCGTGTCATA
This sequence comes from Pimephales promelas, assembly GCF_988280905.1. NCBI lineage: Eukaryota > Metazoa > Chordata > Actinopteri > Cypriniformes > Leuciscidae > Pimephales > Pimephales promelas. Next base: position 36,800,431 of record NC_142772.1, on the reverse strand, counting down.
TCCCGAATTTACTTGCATTGTTGGAGGAATACAAGGTGAAAATGTAGTGTTAATCCCAATATGTTTAGTAAACAATAAAAAGTACTGGTATTCAGCACAATATCAAAACCGCACCTTAAGCCACGATGAAGAGTCTTTCAAAAACCGCTTCTCAAATTCGCACCACACAACTCTTCCGCTCGGAAGAGAAAATGCAGGAACTTAAGACACAATTCGAGTAAGTACATAAAGTTGTGATTAACTCTCTACAAATCTACTTTGTCATCTACAGGAATATATTCTCACGGTCTCTCTAATCCGGATGAGGAGCTTTTGGGTAATAGAAGTTCAGAATAGCATGGGGCGCGTAATAATCTATCTGGATTAATAACTGGAATACATTCACCCATTAGTCCAATTTGATTTACTCAAGAAAGATTAATTTCTCTGGGGGTTTGTCCTCTCAGTCCATATTTTAATGACGTGTTAAACCTGATACAGCAGTTCTCAAATTGTCAATATGCACACAATGCAACAGTAATATCAATTTAACGCCAGTGATCGATTGCTAGGCTAGAGACTGAGTTCTTTTTATAAGCAATAGATAACAATCCAAACATCGTGTCCCTAGCAGATTCAAATTGCACTTCAGGCTTGGTTTATGATTGCACTTCCACTGAATTATATGGTTGGATACACACGAGGCCCCCAGCTCCTATATGACTACATTGCAATTTAATTTCATCACCAGGGTAGTCAACCCAAAGAGGTAATTGTGCTTAAACATGAGTTTAACAAGGGTTAAAATCAGACTGAATGAAAGGGGTATATGTTCATACCCATCAACGATTGGAAAGAGAATAAAACAGGGGGAAAACATAACAGAAGTAAGCACTATGGAACTACACACTACAACCAATTATTATGAGTAATAACCAACTATGGAGTTGTTTTAGTGAATAACTGGATGATACATGCCTGGAAACGATAATAAACGACATTTCCTGAAACCTATTCAACCTCCGCCTACTTACTTTACTTGTTAAAATGTCATTAGATGTGATAGAGGCTCAGCTTGCTCCCCCAGAATTTCACACTTACTTCGAAATTTTCCCTGCATATATAAAAAGGTTATATTTTGCAGTTTAAATGGTTTGCAGCATGATGCCCGTTTTATTTGAAGATTATTAATGAATAAAACAAGGTGGGTTAGACTATAACTGAAGCAGTCAAAGACAATTGCATAAACTTTTGCAAAGATATTACACATTGTTTAAGGATTTTCAGCCAAGTTATTAAGAGTTTCAAGAATGGTCATAATTCACATTTCATTTATTTATTTTTACCTTAAAACCAGGCTGGAATAATTACACTTTAAATCAATAGGTTATATACTTTTTAATTTCCTTAACACATGATGCATTTATGACAGAATCAAACAAAAACTAAAGCAAATTTCTTTGCTGGAAATCTCCGTGAAGTCACCCTATGACTAAATCCAACAAAATAAAACATACATAAAGAAATCAACAAAAACTATAATTAAAAGAAAAACAATAATCAATATTATTTGGAAAGTGTACACGCACAGCATTACGTGTGTCAGATCAGCAGTGTTAAGTCATCTGGTGGTATGTATTTTACGTTAAGCTTGAGAGAGAGAGGTCTGATCACCCTTGCCAATATGGTTTTAGAAACAAAATGAAACATCACATGGGTGTAGAGCTTTCAAGTCCCATAAAGAATGAGAGAAGAAACATGTCTGACGAACAAGTAGCTTTGCAAAGCATGAGACTCCAGATGCATTGTGTTCAGTGTGATATGAGATATTCATACAGTAATCGTTTTTAGCAGAATGATCTTTGGAGTCAAGTCTCCTCACAGATTCAGCAGTTTATCCTCCTTGGAATAAAACTCACACACACTGAATTGACAAGTCTCCGAATATGTGGGCATGTACACAGACACAAACACAGGAATGAGGAAGGACAGGGAAGATTTGCAGAAGAGGGAACAAAACATGCAGAATGTTGCATCTCCAAATCACACACACACACACACAAACTGGTACACAGAACACAAAAGACAGAAAATAAACCCAACTTAATAAAACGATCTTGGTCACAAAATACAGACATAATCTGGAGACCAAAAAAATTTTACTCAGCATTTGTGTAGTGCTTCTGGATAAACACAGCATTCCCTTAAAATAAATTGTGTGAAATCTAAATTAATAATGAAATATGGGAGACGAGCGTTACTAAAACAGAATTAAATAAATAAATCCATATTTGAACCTCAACGACTCACACAAACCAAGTGGCCCATCGTCTGATTATGAAGACTAAATTAAAAACAGCAGTGTTGAAAGGTTTCTCTCAACTGTAGTAAACATACCCTTCCCACCATTGGATGAATGACGAATACAGGAAACTCTGAGATCTTCTGCACACGATCTCTGCCCTCCATGAGGGGGAAAAACAAGCAGCCAGAATACACATAATGTATGTGTGGAATAAAGATGATATTTTACATTTTAGAGAGAGATTTTACGACTAAAGGGTGGAAACAGGAGGGACAAAGAAGGGTCTTGGGAATGGACAAAATAATGAAGAAAAATTCCTTGGGATTCAGTCAATGCTAAAAGCACAGTCTGAGGGAAATGCAAGACAGTGGGTTTTTGTTTTCTCTGACCGGTCCAATCAAGTTTTGAGTTTTCAGTCACCCAAACGATGCCCAGGACCTGCGGTTTCCTCTTGGTTCCCTCCATTTCAGTTCTTCAGCACCATCTCATAGCACTGGTACACAAACTGACAGACCTCTGGCGCTCTGCACTTTATCGACAGCTGAGGAAAGAGACAGAGAGATTCAAATAAAGGAGAGACACATTAGCAAGTATCAAACACTGATTTACATTTCGTAAAAATGTTAAGGTATGAAGATTTGAGTGCATGCTAGGAAAATTAAGACATTTCAAAGTGAAGAAAAAGAAGGTGAAAGAAACTAGGAAACATTAGTAATGCTGAAAGCCTGCCAACACACTATTACAATAATCTTCCAATGTGCCAGAGCAACTACACACACACAAAATTACGCCATAACAAGCTTTAAATTTACAACTAACACTTCCAATTTGCCTTAAGTCTGAAAGCACATCAGTACTCCACCTCTCTTAAACCTAAAAGATACGCTTGCACATACAAGTACAGTATCATTGAAAAGTATGGGATCATTAAGACTTTTATTCAAGTATACATTTTTTATTCAAGCAATAAATGAATCAAAAGCGACAGTAAATATATTTATAATGTTACAAAAGTGCTGTTCTTTTGAACTTTTATTCAAAGAATCCTGGTATCAGAGTAGCGCAACTGTTTTTAATATTGATAATAAATGTTTTTTGAGCACCAAATCAGCACACAATATTAGGATCTATTAACACAGAATGCATGTTTTATTTATTATTTATTAATTATAATATATATTATTTTTTCAAACGTTTGAATGGTATAGAATGATTCTGCTCTTACTCTTTTTAGAAAAACAATAGAAACTAACCACCCATAGCAAATTCATAAGCAATCTGAGTTTATTTGGTGAGAGACACATAAAAAGCCATTCCTCCTAAAGGGATCTCACATGGCACTAACGGAGTAATAGACAAACAAATGCAGGCTAATGTCAGAGGAGCAAGTGTGCTTGGAGAGGTCGGCCTGAGTGGAGACCTCCATCTACTTCGACACCTGCTTCCTCTGTCAAGTGAGCGCTGCAGCCGACTCCAGGCTTCTCACAGACCAATCATACAGAGGATAATCAGAAAGCCGGTGGGTACAGCGCAATAGGACATCACAAGTGCCAAAGGGAAAGAGATGAGCGTGATGGAGAGATCAATGGCACAATTTATCCCTACCAAACTCAACAGTTCTTTCTCTGGGTTTCTATAAGATTACCATGTAGCTTTCCACAGGGCTTTTGCGATTGTGAGGCTTCAAATAAATAAATAAATCAATCAGTGCCTATATTAGAGACTCGTAACACCGTGCCTGCCAAGCACGATGCAACACATTTGTATGTTTCTGTCCAAACACTTCACAGTTGATTTAATGTAAACTGATGTACCCAAAAGACCCAAGGTTGCATTTATTTAATAAACAATTTAGTAAAAACAGTAATAGTGTGAATTATTAAAACGATATATAATAAATAATTTGTAATTTATTATTTATTTATTGGTTATTTTATCATTTTCAGAAGTCATTACTCCTTCATTGGTCTTCAGTGTCACAGAAATGAATATTTATGATACATTATACAACTTTTTACTGAAAGTTTAAAATAACAGCATTTATCATCTTGGTTTATCAACTTTATTTGAAGGTGTCTGTGTTAGAGTGTCATTTAAGTACTGAGTAATAATTAACTACATGCATTTACTACAAGGTTTAGGTTGCATGCAATTACGCATAATTTATAGTTATTACTATTATAACATGTAACAAGGACATAGTAAAATAAAGTGTAATCAAAACATTTTATTGCACGGCTCACTGGAATACTTGATTCTGATTGGTCTATCACGCCGTCCAGCGGTGTGTTACGCACCGATAGCAAATGGTAAAACTGATAACACGCTCATCCGGGTAACTTATGAGGGCAAAGTTTTGCGTTTGGTGAGCTTATTAAAATATTAGTATACAGCTCAAATCAATATTTTGTGTACAATTATTCTATCTCTATCTAAATTAGCTGAATGAATAAACTGAGAACACCAAGGAATTAGTGAGCATGTCCTTCAATCAAACCCCAGTCTACTCCACTTCAAGCTACCAGATTTTGGAGGATTTGCCCTTAGCTTTAACTCAGAATGGCGTGAGTGCGCACACAGACACAGCGATAACATTGGTGCTGACTTGCTCTACGGCATCAGCTTCCTGTATGCAGAGGCGTTTTATTAACGGTTGCATTGTTCTATAATTTGACTAAAGTGAGAGAAAAATAAAGAAAGAGTGATACTGCACGGGTGGGTGGTGGGCATAAACCACAAAAAGGAGGAAGCAAGGATGGTGTGACTCGAAGTCTTGGAGATATAGCAGCGGGTTGCGACAATAGGGAAGAATGTAATCAAAGCGCAAATGAAAACAGATGAGATGGTGGGAAGACAGGAAGAGTGGAAGCAGCGGGGTGCTACATTGAGGTCTGTGGAGGAATGCTTTAACAGATCCCTGCCATTAGATGCTTGCCACGTGTAAAGGGGAACCGGGCCGTGCCATTGGACGCCTGGTTGCCATAGGGACCGAGAACAGTGACAAATTGTAGAGCTTTAAAACTAATAGAAACATTGCTAGATATTTAGAAAACACAACAGTATAGATACATGGCCACATTTTTCTGTCCTTTCAGACAAATATTGTTTATGTGCCACATCGGCCATAAACAAAACCATGATTCATGGACTGTGTGTTTCTGAGCTGTCATTTCTGCCTCTTAAAGTGGCTGTTAGAATGTGAGGAAAGAGCAAGAAGACTAGCAGACACATACAGATGTGTTGTGGGTCAGAGTTTCCTACAGAAATCTCTTCTTGCACAGTTAATATCTTGTGGTTCAAATGGGTCAGTCAGATTTAACAACAAACATTGCAAGTTTATTCAGTGAAATATTTATTAAAATGTTTGCAAGTTGTCTTGAACGATTCATTAAAAGAAGCGACTAAGGCCTCGTTTACACTGCATGGTTCAAGTGACCCAAATCCGATTTTTTCCTGTCATATGGCACAGATCGGATATGACCACTGAACGTGTAAGCAGGAAAAAAACGCAGGCCTCATTCATATGTGGTAATAAATCGGATATGAATCGGATACGTGCATTTGCGTGAGCCATGTAAGCAGACAAATCGGATATTCCCCTGTGATGCGAGTCGTACGTCATTAAAAAGTGTGCGATTATAGGCGCGATGGAAGAAAGGATACACACAGTAGAGCAATGCGGAGGTTTCATGTCTTTTGAGTGTTTGGGGTGAAGAGTGCAGGCAAAAATGCAGGGTTGTTACAGAAATAAATCCGTTTTTGAAGACACTTCACGAGATATGAGGCATCGTTTTAAGTGCTTGTGGCAAGAGCCTCTCCTCTTTTTTTCTCCGCCGTACGAGACCAATGTTTTGATGACTTATTGAAATATTGTGGAAAGAAAACACTGGATAATTTTATTTGCATCTGCATCCATTGAATTTCGTGCTGTTTTGCTTAATTTCCCGGGTCAGAACGTCTGCATTTGGTAGTTTCAGCAGTGTATACTGTAAATGCAAAAATCGGATATGGGTCACTTTTAAAAGATGATGTAAGCAGGTCACCAAAAAAATCGGACATAGTCAGAAAATCGGATTTGGGCATCAAGACCTGCAGTGTAAATGCAGCCTAAGAGTCATTTACCCGAGAATCGGACTACACTGGTTATGCAATACGCTTGTTTTTGCAAGCAACCACGAGAAGAACTAATACTCTGTCTTCTCTTCCCATCACATTTAATTCAGACTGGCAGCCCATATCTCCCATTTCTTTATGGTGGCAGTGTAGATTCAGCAGTGGTGAAGTGTTGCCGCTTAAAAGCACTGAAGAAATTGCAGGAGAGTGAGACTTGTGCACATTAAAAGCACATGCCGTGAGTCGGTGGGTTCCCATTGAAGAGCAACTCCTTTGATTAAGGCTATTCAATTATTTTTTTTCCTGGAATGAAATCTGGAAAACAATTATATGCACACAATCTCGGTGCCTTCCTGTAATGCCATGTTTTTCTATCATGACAAAAGGACTGGAAAATATATGAATTTGAACAATTCTACAGCATTCCTCATATTGTGGTTTGCTAGATCATTCAAAACAGTTGCTCTTATGGAAGGTCGCATGGGTGTGGTGTCCACTATTATCGACATGCTGCTATGTTTCAGTGGACTTTACTGTTTTACTGGGGATCGTGGAACTAAAAGAAAGAGTCATGCTCATTTAAAGGAAGCAAGGTGTAAAAGACATATTTTTTGGGGGAAAACACCCAACCTCTATTTCCTTCATTGTGATGTCATCATCAAAGGTGAGTGGAGAGATGAGCAAAAACACACAGGGGGGGAAAAAATACAACAAAATCAAACAGGAAAACCAAAACACAAATTATACTCATTCATCACAAGATGCAATACAGGATACATGGGCACAGGTGCATATTTAGCATAAATTAGGGGCTAGATGCATTTGATGCGATTTATTTTATGTTAGATAATAGTTTATGTAACATATCTGATGGTTACTGTGAAAGAACATTGAATTTGTGCCGCCATTGATTAAAAGAAAAGTAATGGCACACAATGTGTACACGATTCATGGAAAGTGCACACCCTGATGAAATAAAGAAATGTGCATGTTATGATGAAAAAGCTGCACTTGAATGAACTGAAGGAGAATAAGTAAATGTATGATGCATTGATAATTAATTCTCTCAGGTGGGTACATATTCTGCTACTGGGAATAAAGCATGCTGGGGACTACAATTCTAGGTATACTTGTGATCTGAGAGAAATTGCCCTTGAGGCCTGATTCATGTGGGGAATGGGAAATGGGAAAGGGAACGTGAGAGGGAAGCAGCGTACACTCCATATTGGGCTGAGTGATGATGGCAAATCCTACAAACCAAAAGGAGGAAGGACTGGCAGGAGGATTGACATCTTTTCTTGACAATCGTCCTTCCTTATCTTTACCCACCCAGGACTCTGGATGCAACAGCTGTAGCCTGACTAGACAAAGAGGCATCTATACTGCCAAAAATGCTACCAAGCCATGCAGCTTGTTAGGTTGTAAGACAGTGTTTGATCTTCCCACCATTCCTTTCCCCTCTGACCCTTTTCTTCTCTTACGCGTGCACACAAACACAAATTATTCTCCCGTATGACTCATTAGGAAGTAACAGGGGAGTCGTTCTGGGCAACACACTCTCTCACGTGCGACTGTCTCCTCCAGCACATCCATATCGATCTGTGTGTGTTCGAGTGGCACTTTGCTAGTCTCTTCGCATACTTATAAAAGTCACAACAACACACTTGGTCTGGTGTTTTCATTTACCGTGTAGTTGGGGTTTCCAGTCTGCACACGCATTTCTGCCAGCACCCAGATGCTATTGGTGAGTTTGATGGACTGGTAAAGCATGTCCTGCCCCTCCACTGTTCTCTTGGCTATGGTGAAGATATTACTGCCTTGCAGCTTGTTGCTGGCCGCGTCTGTGAGGAGAGAGAAGTTACTCATTGACAAAACAGACGCACACAGCAGGTTTTCTAAAGACAAATGGAACCTGAGTGAGTCTCTATGGCAACTCTGTTGCAAATGTGTATTTTTACTTATGCGTTGTCATATGAACCAGTTAGTAATTAGGCTGATGTAAAAGAATAATTCACTCAACAAAAGATCTTAGGTGGAATGTCTTGGTGGAAAGTAGCCTTTGTCATGCATGGAACAAAATGATCAATCTGCACAATGAGATGTTAACTCGATAACCTCAACTATAAATGATACCTGGTTTTACCAATTCACTAAAATTAACCTCAAAAGATTAGTTTGAACCAGATGTGACCAGTTGACTGAGAAGTCAATTATACTCACCAAGACTGTACTTATTTGACACAATGTGCAAAATAACAGTTTTACTCTATCCTTTAACTGTATCCTATCTTAATATATTGTCTTTGAACTTGCTGATTTGGTGCTCAAGAAACATTTCTTATTATTTTCAATGTTCAAAACAGTTGGGCTGCTTAATATTTTGGGTGGAAACCATGATTAATTTGATGAATAGAAAGTTCAAAAGAACAAAATTAGCAATAAAGAAAAAAAATTTGACCTTAAACTTGCAACCAGTGAGAAACAAAAAAAGCTGTGTTGTTTCTTTACGGTCTATGTATTATTTTGTACCACTCAGACTTCTGATCTAAATCGCAATCTCAAATCTGGCATAACAAACAAATATTTTGCTGCGGGCAGAAGATTCATATAACAATGCACAAAACACCTATATTTAATTTTCAAGCCACATGGATAGAAGAAAGAAAGAGTGTCAAAAAAGAAGAGATATTTAAAGAGAGCACTAAAGACAGCCACTGTGCATTCATTAGTAATACCACTGAGAGTTTGTGTGATTCAAAATTATTTTATGCAAACAGTTATGTGGAAGAGGATCATTCCCAAAAAACCTGCCTTAAATTAACTACACCCAGACATGCCACCAGATCAGCACTGCTCTTCAGAGACAGACCTCATCAGAAGACGGTGTGTTCATTAAGACTGTCGCAGACTGACAGTTAAAATAATACAAAGCTCAGATAAGGGTAGAGCAGACCTCTTCCTTTCATCCTGTATTTGCTTATTTGTTTCATTTCCTCCCTTTCACTCCTTTCCATCTGCCTACCCACCCAATTCACTCATGCAAGGCAAATATTTATTCCTGTTACCTGAGTTGAGATGGATGTCTTTGATTTGGAACTGTGCCTCATTGTCATTTGGAATATCCTTCCAGGTGGCCAGGAACACCTGACGTTCTGAGGAGCACAGGGACAAAAGGAGTACAACAGTGAAAAAAAAAAATGAAGAAAATGAAAAAGAATGCAGTTTGGCTATGTCTGATGCTGAAAGCGGTTGCCCTGATGCAAAGTGAAAAAGGACACGTTCATAATGATTTCAGGCTGGCTTCTTAAGTTATCAGGCACCACATTGTCATGTCTAAAAATATAGATACTTATTTCTATACTTAAAGTAAGAAAAAGGACCCATAAGAATTTGTTTTATTTCCAACCTTGCAAGCTGTCCCACTTGAGCCGTGCCAACATGCCCATATGGGTAGTCCGAAACGGATTCGAGTGGGCCTGGATACCTTCCTAACTCTATATTCTGCCTGCAGCCAAGGCATGGTTTTTCAGACACAGCCACTATGCATATCTGTATAATATCCTGCAGAGACTGAACTCCATTTAAGAGACTCCAGCGGAAAGTCTTAAATGCATAAGTAGTCTCTATCACACTCACCAACTTTTTCACATAACCACGAACATCCTCTCCAACACACTCATTTGGACACAGATCTGGCACATGTGCTCACACTCCCATGGACATAAACATAAAAACAATATCCACACAAAAAACAAAAGCAAACGCACTCAAAAAAAAGATTGAAGGATTGATGTCACAATCACCTGAAGCACTTATCCCCTTATGCTTATGCCTGAGAGGACACAGCAGAGATAAATGGTACACAAAGACACACACTTACCCATCTTTCCGTCCTCTACAAAGAGCAGGCTGATGGGAAATTGGCAGCTGAAGTAGAACACGTCAATGTTATTCTTTACAGCTACCTGCAACCCCGACAGAGAGAGAGAGAGAGAGAAACACATTACAAGTGTGATTTAAGACATGCTGTGGCAGTGGTCAAGGCACTCAAACCCTGTTAAGAGCAGACGGGACACGGCCATAATTTTTGAAGTAGTAAATGGGCCTCTCTCTCCAAGTTCTTTCAATGACAAACACACACCACAGAATAGTAGGGAAAGATGGTCCTTTGATCATCTTTCTTTGACATTTTGCTTCTATCTCTCTCTTCATTCTTTTGTTTAAGTCCCCCTGTGGCCTTGCAGAGTTGGGTTCAGCTCCTGTGCATGGAGTTCACGTTTGCACGCCAGTTTGTGAACTTCAAACATGCACGAATACCTCCGAGGCAGTGCTTCACCGAGAGGATGGAAGATGCCCACTGACAGTTCAGGAAAACAGTGAGTGAGTGAATCTGTCTTGGATAATCAGACTCAAAAACACCTGTCCTGGTGAATTAGAAATATATTCTATATTAATGTCTATATTATTTTTATTGTATAAATGTGAAAACTCAAGGTTTCTTGAAGCAAAACATTATAATTGAGTTTTTCACACAAAAAAATCATTATAATTGAGTTTTTTTTTATTTTTCTATATTTTAGTTCAATCATGTTTTTTTGTTTAAATTAATATTTTGTATTTTTAGGAGAATTTATAGTATTTCATTATTATAGTATTTCATTACTTAAACTGACATAAAATTCAAATGCTTTGGTCTCCTTTTAAAGATGACAATTGACATTATTGTTTCACCATTCTAACTGAAAAAAAAGAGTAAACCTGAAAAAAGATATAACATTTTACATATCTTGTTATGAAAAATGCACAAAAATACCATTTTCAATTTTCAAAAGAAATGTATACTTTGCAAAACCACGTTTTACTTTAAAACTGTAAAAAAAAAAAAAATCAAATAAGTAAATAAATAAAAGCCATTGATCTAAACCAGCTGTGTTCCAAATTTGAGGTTGATCTCACAAAATGAGCTTTCAGTACAATTTTGTTTATGTGCAGTACTACATGTTTCCAATAGATGAAATTCATCTCCCATTTCCAATGCCGTCACATTTCACCATGAACAACACAAGCGAGTCTATTTTTTTCAGGACCATTTAACTTTCTCAAATAATGTCCATATTTTATTTATTTTTTTGTTAAGTGCCAAAACCTTCGGCTTCATACTATACCATTTCGATGAAGTAAAAAATAAAAATAAGATAAACGTAAACTTTCTGTCAAAATTGACCCAACAGCACCACAGACTTAAGGCAAGAGACAAAAACAGAGGGGCCACGAACAACACATCATTAAAACAAATCAAACCAGATTAAATAAAACCAATCATTTCTGTTGTTGTTTCCATTTTTGTGCAACTGCAGCGGAAAAAAACACCACCACCAAATTCTTATCTGATTATGGCTGTAAATCGTTTGAGAGCATGAGGGATTGAAAGGCACCCAGGGGAGCTTTGTAAAAGCTGACAGCAGGTGCACAGCATCCATCAGAATACAGACTACACAGCCCTGGAGAGGGACAGGATGTTACACATACTAGACATCCATACCTGCTACACTCCACCTATGAATAATTCATCCAACCAAACCGCTCTGAGCTGCTCACACCGACTTTGTTCCAGCCTCCCTCGTCTAACTGCAGATAAAATACTATATAGCACCACCAGGTAAAATAATATAAAGACAGACAATGTACCAACTAATGTGAAATCAGAAATCATTTTTTTGTGTGTGTAATTGTCAGGAGTTGAACTACTAGAATCTGTTCCTCTTCTGTTTGGATTTATCTTCAGCGTTATTGGCCTCATAAATAGGAAAAGAAAAAAGTATTTCAACCAGTCTATGAGTAACATTCACTTCCTGTGATGCAATTACAGTGAATAAGTGATCTATTATTGGCAGCCACGTGTGAAATTAATAATGCCACCATGGCCCATGAGCCTCTCTATGACTGGAAATATCAGCTGTTGTAATCCACGCATAAAAAGATTGAAAATGCACGGTAAGCCAAAGCACATCCAGATCAAACAGGACGTTCTGAATCTGTGAGCTGCCTGATATTCATATATATTATTATTATTATTATATTACATCAGTCCTTCATGTTGCCACCTGTGATTTTCCTGAGCTCTCAAACACTAAATCCCCTGCTGATGACTTCAATGATAAGCACAGAGTGGAAAGTGAAAGAGACTCATTTATGATGAACCACTTAATGCCCATCTAAAATGTGTATTCTGAACACGACACTCACTGATGTCTCTCCAGGAAAGCTCAATACATGCATTTAATCTGAAAATGGAATAAGTCGGACCCTGGGGGGCTCCATAAAATCTTACAATTAAAAAAACATCTTCTTATCTTTTAATCTTGTTGCGGCTCAGAGAGAGAGAGAGAGAAAGAACTCCTACTTTCTATATTTTTCATTTGCTTCATCCAACCAAAACAGTCCCCAAAGCTCAACACAATTTTATCCCTCCGTTTAATTACAACCAATTAGTGATTTCTCTGTTCCACAATGCATATGCCGTGCCTTGTAGTGTGTGGGGTTTGTGATTTATTCCCCAAATGCAGTCACTGGAGAGCAATGTGAATGCTCCACTGAGAGAGATAATAAGGTGCAGCTAATTCACCTATTACTGTACACCACTGCAGACCTACAACCCTGATTAATAGAGGACTGAAATGGACATGGATGAATTGACAGGGGGAGAAAATCTGACAAAAGCAATGAGAGTGACCAAACAGCCGAAGGGAACCACTGATGATTTTTTTTTAACAGAATCTCAGAATCTGAGTTGCATCCGTCTGTAACCACCCACACTCAATGTCCCTGCTGTTTTTGGAGTGGATTTTTGGGGGGCTGCTCACTAGGGGCTTGCTTTATGACTTTATATCTTGAAATGAGTAACAGCACAACACTCTTTTTATCCTGTGTGAAGTATAATGGTGCAGAAATGCAGTGGAAACATTACCTGCAGATTGTTGAGTGGTTCCATTTTCATGACGGGGCCGCTTGTGCTGAGAGGCAGACTGACATCAATGGTCTGATTGGGGCTCAGAGGAGTCAAAACCTGCAGAGGGCCAGCAGGGGCCAGACCAAAACTATAGAAAAAAAAGCAGAGAAACACAGAGAAACACATGTAACATTTTTTATTTTGTACAATTTACATAACGATTCAAGACATCATTAATCCTTCTTCCAAAACATGTTTTTGTCTTACCCTGACTCACTATGCTAAGCCTATTAAGCGTTTAAATTTTAGACCAGGCAGGATATTTTTTCCTGGAAATTGCTTGCATGCGTCACTCGCCTGTGTGTGTCTCGTCGTATCCGAAAATAGAGAAAAGTTTCTCCGGCTACTTTGATGCATGTGTGGTGCGAGTGGCATAATGAGCGAGAAAGATTGACAAGGACCATGCTAAACCTCAAACCTCTGGAGAATCACCAATTTTATATTTATAAAAAATAAAAAAAACACTAAACTGAGATGAGTCTGCAGGCAGAAAGAGAATGCGACAGGGGCTCGTAATAAAATGTGATTTTTTTTTTTAAGCTAGTCAGCTTTAGAAACTTTCACTCTAAACTGGTAATCTCTCTTAACCATAGAAGTAAATATTTTATGATAAGTAGGATAATCTTTGTCTTTTCTTAGTTATGAAAAAGAACCACATTCATCTTGCAGTGTCACGCAGAGCCGACGCAGAACTAAAACAATGTTTTTTCTGCAAAATGCATGTAGGTTTGTTTTCAACAGCTAGAGCGCCAAAGGTTACAGTGTACATTTAAGACTATTGACACAAAAATAATTTAAAAAAAATCTATATAAAATTAAAAGTTTTCTTTTAGCCAAAAAAACAATGTTTCCATTCAATTTGGGTAACTGGATAATTGAACTCGGTATGCTGTTCAGGCTGATACACCAGTTGGAGTAAAGTTCATCAGCAATGAGCCACCTCTCAACATCTTAACCAAAAACATTTTTGCTAATCTAGCATCATTTTTGGTCAGGGTGAAGTGCGTACACACTGCTGACATATTTACTGTAGCATATCCATGTTGTGTGCACAAAATAGACACTTACATAGTCAAAGGAAGACTGTTTCACTCAATCATTTCAGCCCTCTTAAAAACTAATTTGGCAGATTATTTTTGGTTGCTAAAATTTGTGTGCATCACCAGTAAGGCCAAAATAAAAAAAAAAATAGTTTTATCTTCCACAACCTGTAAATGAGTTTCAAAACAGATGATAAAACAAATGTTTAAATATGTACACTTTGAGAGGGACCCTCCAGCATGAATATCAGAGACTTAGTGGTGTATGCTTTTAACTTGGACAAGTAAATCAACCACCCTTAGCAACTACATAGAAACACATGTCCTGGCCACATTCCCTCTAATGGCCCTTATCAATCATGGCCCCCTAATAATCCCCATTAACTGAATTGGCTCAGTCTCTCTCTCTCCTTTCCACCTATAGCTGGTGTGTGGAGAGCGCACTGGCGCCATTGTACTGTGGCTGCCATCGCATCATCCAATTGGATGCTGCACACTAGTACATAGGAAACGCACTATATAAATTAATAAATAATTCTCTCACAACAGCCTAGCATTGTGGCAGTCAGAATGCACCATTCTAAAAATCTATAAATAGCCCATGTAATAGCGGAAAGATATATTACAATATTCTACATTCAGGCTTTATTAAACGAGAAGTAATTTTCTAGACAGAAGTCCTCAATCAATGTGAAAACACATTAAAGTCTCTTTAGAATATCAGCATGTCCTTGAATGATCCCACTGACAAACAGTATAAATGATCATGATGTTTTCCAGTCAGGTCTCCAAACTGATTGAGAAACAAAGATACTTGAGGAGACCTCCAAAACAATCTGCATCCCAGTCTCCCGTTCTGCCTCTGAACTCACCTGTTCCTGTTGAACTGAATGGCAAAGTCAGTCATGACGCTCATGGCTTTGTTGGTGAGAGACATATCCATCTGAATGATCCCACCACGTCGGGCAAATGTCCCAGAAATCTCGAGTCCTTTAGCCTTCATTGCAGGTAACCACAGCTGAACACACAGATAAACAGGTTAGGACTGTGAGGGAAAGAAAGCTAGGGGCACACACACAGGATGGCTGTGTTTTTGTTTGTCTCATTATCTGTGTACACATGCATGCACATGGCTGTTTTTTAAGCAGCTCCATAAGAGTTGCATTTTTAAGCCAATTCTTTTTTCTTTTAAGACAAAAAAAATGTGCTCAGCATTCTGTTGGAATATGTCAAGCTTTTATTGAACACCACAGCACTTTGTGTGTGTACGCCCCCAAAAGTCCTGGAAACGCTGCAGCATTACAAATCGACTTAAACTGCTTATAAAAGACTGCTGAAGTCATAAAGTTATTGATTGAGAATATTGATTGATTCTATACTTACAGTTTTAGGAACAACGTAGAATCCTGTTGGCATGCCAACACCCCCACCAAGGTCAAAAAGGTCACCCAATCCACCTCCAACAGCAGGAGCACCACCGAGAGCAGCAGGCATGGCTGTTGGGGCCACCCCCAGACCGGCACCCATCTGAGCAGAGGGAGACAAGCATTACAACCTATTACAACTTTTCTATCGTCAGGAAAGAGGCTAGCAGAGAAATTAACGGAATTTAACAGCTCTTTGATTAATGAAGGCAAACCCCTCTGTTGATGCTAATGCTTCTCGGATGAAGCACATTCATCAAAGTCTGGGTGAACTTTGCTAAAACTCTTTGTCTGACTTACCGAAGGACTTCCGCCGATGTCTCCTCCCAGCTGGGAACAGAGAGAGGACAAAAAGTAAGGATCAGTGAGCATGAAAGATGATGATAATTATGACCTGGTTGATGCACGGGGAACTAGCTCAGTTGGTTGAAGTCAGCGAGCGGCTACGGATGTTGTGAGACATCTCAGACAGTTTCTGTGCTCTTTTTACATTCTAATGACTCTCAATTAGGGATGGGCGATATGATTATATTTAGGCAGCGATATGAAGTGTCTCTTAATAATGACATCGTTGTATTGTTTATATTGCAGTATGCAAATATGTCTGAGTAACACAGGATTGTTTACATTTTTTTGACACGTTAGAGTGATAAAACGGCATGCATGAATGAGAAAATAAACAGTGTGATGTGCATTATGTTAAACAGAGTTAATCGGTCTCATTCATGAAACATTCGTAAGTATACAAGTAAATATGAGAGTGATTTGAGCGTAAAGAGACCTTCCCGATAGTGAAATGTGTGTGTGTTAATGAATTCCAATCAGTCGTAAATGGCATGCTCATTCTCAATTACCATACATCCCGCCCATTAAATCCGACTGACAACTATGGATGGGATATTATGACTCCAAAACAAAGGATTTCGACGTGTCTTCTCAAAAGCGAATGAAAAAGAAAAATTTCTCAGGTGCAGAAACCAAAGTTTTATTATCAGAAGTGCTTTCCAACACCACATTGTATTTTCAAGCGTAGGCTACATACATAGTAGCGTATCAAGTCCTAAAAAAAGGAAGCTTAGCAGCACATTACAGATGAAGTTAATAGAGTTCCATCTGTTAATCAAAAAGAAAAACCGTATAATATTTTTTTCAAAATGCTGTGTAAATATATACCCGACTAAGGTGAATTAAAATGCAGCCTTAGTTGTTGATGAGCAAAACGTTTGGATGTTTAACTATTTACGCGTGGCTGTTGCAATCTTGCATTGGATTTTCTCCTTAGCATAAAGGTTGAGAGGTCAAAATAGGAAAGAAGAAAAAAGAAAAAAGAAAGAGGCAATCACTGCTTTTGACTGAGCAACTTAAGAAATAGCGAAATAGTATTCCTTATTTGAATGCTACTGTCACATAGACCTACTGTACATGTTGCTGTCATTGATTCATTGTATTTGTCCAATTGTTTATATTGTAATATTTATCATTATTGTGACATAAAATGACTTAAATTGTGAAATAAGATTTTGGTCATATTGCCCACTCCTACTTTCAACATTTCATTTTGTATGAGATGTGCCTACTTGTGTGTGACTAAAACTACCACTACAACCTCAAAAACTGAAATAAAATAAAAGAGGAAAGGTGCTCTTAGGGTTTCTTCATACTGATCTGAGAGACTACCGTAGTTTATGTTGGGCAACAGGGACTAGACTAAGATCAGTACAGACTTTAAGGATGAACTCAAAAGGTGAGAACACCCACACCGACCTCTCTCTCACTATAATCAGAAGATGGCTGGGGAGAATGCACCTCTGTCCTGTGGGAAACACCCGGCTGATAGAGGAATGAGAAATGGATGAAACACTTCCAATGAATTAAATCAGAAGAAACGAGGGAAATGATGTTGAGGAAAAAAATGTGTTTGCATCAAGTCCAAGATTTTTCATACAAGGTGTGTGATGACAACACAAACAATTCACAACCATCTTGGATATATTTGACTAATGTTGACACTCATTAAATGCATAAAAAACAAGTGGTTGTAAATAACATCACATTGCTGGGGCTGTAAATGTACTCGTAAATGGAAGTAGCTGAAGCAGCCCTTTGTTGGTGTGAAGAGTACATTGGTTTCCCCCTACTAAAATACAGATCCCATTTAGACAAATAAAATGGCACGATATGAAAGTGTCTGCTTCTTCTTTCACTTAGTTTAATTACCGTATCTGATTCATCGCCCATCTGCAAGTGTTGCAAGAGAATAAAAGACAGAGGAACAAAAAGAAAAAAGAAAAAGAGAAAGTCAAAAAAGAGAAAGAGAAGACCAGAAGGGAAATACAGACAAGGGAAAGTTAACTCCAATTATGCTAGACCATCTGTGATTTCTCAACAGACACAATTACACTGGTTAAGGGACTTTGGATGTGTGTTTAAGGGTGAGGGGCTGATCTGAGATCAGAATCCACTTGGATGATCTCAACTTAGTTAAGTAGCTCTGGAACCGGTCAACAGTGACACTAAATAAATGTCCTACAACACATGTGCAAGCTGAACAACTGACAAACACGCACACAGACTGTTAAAGGAAAAGATGGGTATATTCATTCTAGTAATTACTCTGTGTTTCCTCTTCATTAATCTAATTTCACCATGAAGGAATGATTATGTTTGGAGTAAAGTGAGAGGCAGCATGAGATAAACATACCAGACTATCCAGACCTCCTCCCAGTAGGTCCATGGCTCCCATCTGCATTGAGGGCTGCACTGAAGGGACAGTGGCAGTGGGCGGGGCCAGATCCAGGTTCAGCAGGTCACCCAGGAGATCACCCTGTGATGGAATGACAGCGGATGGAGCTTCAGAAGGTCCAGACTGGCCAACATCAGGGCTCTCAGCACTCTCAACACTAAGGAGAGAGAAATTACCATTTATTAAAAACATAGATGCATCTTTTTACTTCAAAAAAAAAAAAAAAAAAAGTCTAGATGTATTAAAACACATTTTAAAATAAAATATGTAAAATGTAAAATACAACTATTAACTGGAAATAAAGAAAAGAAAATGAACTGAAAATTGAAAAATGAAATAAAAATAAATGAAACCTAAAAAGCTATATTTAAAAAGTAAAAGAAATGGCAAAAGCACATAATAAAATGACTAAAAATTAAACTAAAATCAACATCAAAACTAAATAATATAGAAATAAAGCTAATTCAAAATTTTTAATAAAACTTATCTTATATATGTTATTAAATTTTTCATTAAAATTACAGTTGTTTGTGTTTACATAATATATTTGTGTGTGGTGTGTATAATTATATTCTATATATAAAATACACACACGCATGTATATATTTAAGAAAATATTATTATTATTATAATATAGATTATGTATTGTATATATATATATATATATATATATATATATATATGTATATTATGTATATATATATATTGTATATATGTATATATACGTATATATATATATATATATATACAGTATATATATACTCTATATATGTGTGTGCAGTATTTATGTGAAAATAATTCTTAAATATATACAAAATAATTTTACACAGCAAACACACATATTATGTAAACACAAACTTTTATTTTGGATGTGATTTAAACGCAATTAATCTTTGCACAGCCCTAATATATAAATATATAAATAAATACTTATAATAATTATAATAATTGTTACTAATGCATATATAAACAAATCTTTATACTTTTCTGTATATAAAATAATATAAGAAAAGAAACAAATTAGAGACTCACGAGCCAACACGAGGAGGAAGTCTCCTATGCTGAACGCCACGGCTGCCCTCCACAAAAGCACTGGGGGGTTTGTGGTAGACTGAGGCCAGAGTACCAATGTGGCAGATGAGCTCCTCCAGCAGGGTGGGCTCAATCAGGTCTGTCTCCTCTGAGATCAGAGGCTTCTCAGCCAGCACCACCTCTTTAGCTGCCACAGGGTCTGTAGATAACAGACGCCAGTAGATGTAGCCACGGTCGCGCAGATCAGGGTTATCAGAATCCTGCAAAGTTAAAAACAAGCAAAATTCAGGGAAAGTGAAAGTGACCAGTTGAAAACCAAGGGGAATTATATGCTATTTATGATGTGAGAATATAAGGAAGAGAAAATAAAGCAATACAAGTGACTGTTTTTTTCAACAACAAAAAAAATCAATTGAAGGACAGTCTTATGTAAATAATGCATAACTCCTAAGCACCAATTCATCTATGTGATAAGATCAAGTAGAGCACCAGCAAAGCAAAACAGCGGTGAGAGAATTAGATCTGGAGGCCATAAAATGGCACCTGGGATAAAGAAGGACATTTGGTATTCTGCGAGTACAGCCTGTGGCACTGAATCTCAAAGTTAATAATGACAAGATGCAATCTCAGATCCCAGTTTGACAGCACAAGTTTATGGCTTCTCTGAATATTAATGAGATCACACAAATGCTCCCTAGCCCTTACACACAAACATGAAACTATTCTAATCAATATTTTCAATGATTTGTCAGGCCAAATTAAAGAGCATCAAAACTGTATTTATCATTTGAATTTTGTGATAGTCTTTCAAATTCTGTAAGTTCAGAAATTTTGTATTGAAAGTAACAAAGCCCATTGTTATTGTATGAGAGTCATGCTGACATAAAACAATGTTTAGTGAAGTTTTGGTCATGCATCAACAGGCTTTTAATTACATAGAATTCACATTTTTGTAATCACATATTGATCAATGCACCTACATACAAGATCAACCATGATTGCTGTCTTGTTCTGATTGGTTCTTGTTCATCAAGCAAGGATACGAAAGGATCTGCAGTGCTCTCGAACACTGAACATATTGTAAGTGTCCATATTCTGTAACGGAATTGTTTAATTAAAAGGAAAAGCTTGTAAAGCTTCTAATGATGCAAAACAATTGTTAATTACCCTAGTGAATTACAGTGATTTAGAAACAATCCAATTCATAACTGGCACAGAGGAAGAAAGCAAGGCTTACTAGCATTAAAAATGTATGTTTAATAAAAATAAATCTGTCAGAATCCTGCTGTTTTGATCTAATGCAGGGTTTCAGGTTCTGGCCCAAAAGCTCTGGCAAGTTTTTCTTTTGTGTTCATTTTCTTGATATAGGGTAAAATGAAACCACACAACCCAGACAAATTATTACTTAAATTTACTAATACATTTTTAAAATCTGTTAACATTATTTAATACTCAATGTGTTGATGTTAGATAACACATTAAGTAAAGTTAATGAATGGTATCTTATTGCTGTGTTACCAAACTATACAGGAGATAAAACGTGTTTTATTTGACTTGACTGTACTTTTATTTTTATTTAACAGTGTTCATTTTTATTTTTAAAAGGGCTTTTTAAACCTGCCAAGAATTATCCAGCCATGAATAAGCCTTGAACTGCTTTCTGATGCACTAATAATGACATAAATAGGGATATATAGAAAACTGTAGATATATAGCCATAATATAGAATACAACATGTTATTATTAACCTATCTTTCAAATAGACAGAAAAAAAAACATGAACCATTTTGCATGCGCAAAAAACGAGCTGTGAACGGCCCTTTATGGCAACGTGACATTAGCCTAATCGAAAATATTTCCATGTGTGGCTCTTTCCTGCTTTCTAGTCAACAAGTGGATTCCGAGCCACCGAATTAGCAGCACTGCCAGTCACAATGTCACAGTGTGTTTAGGTGTGTAAGTGAAGTGAATGTCATGATGTTACTGATCATGTTAAGATTTTGCAGCAGCGCTGAAAATCCATGGTAGGGGAAACACTGCTCTTGGTTTATAATCTTCTTTTGTTTCTTGTGAATTTGACATTCATTTGAGACATGTTTACAAATCAAAAGTAACGTTTTCTGATTTGATGATCCTCTGTCTGCCTGTGGTTACAAAAAGCAACAATTACATCATGTTGTTAAAAAAGATAAATACGTCAGGGTGTTGAGCAACTGTGAAAATCTTGTTCTCTTTGGAGTGATTCAGCAAGCCAAGCAGCTTTGCTTATGAGATGTGCACTTTGAGGATGGCAACAACACCTCCAGAGAGTGCCCTTGAAGGTGTGAGCAAGTATAGGTGCAGTGTCATTTTCTCACTGAAATGTGTGCTTCTGTGTGGACATCTCACCTGTGTGGCGAGACTGAGCACTTGTTGCACCAGCTCCTGGGTCTCGGTGGGTTTCTTCAAGAACAACTTCACAATAGCTGTCAGCAACTGCAACTGCACCTGAGAGGGGAGCATGAAAAAAAACTTAACACAGGGACAAATCCTGTAACACTACCTCCCAAAAGACAAGTTCATGCAAGCTATTCACTAGAGTATTATGGTATGAAAAAAAAATATTAGAAATTCTAAAAAACAATTTTCATACTACCACAGCAAAGTCTCCCTATTCTTCTGTGAGAATTCTTTATGCTCTTAATACAATGCTTACATAACACAAGTCTGCTTAAAGGGTTAGTTCACCCAAAATTATGTCACTAATGATTAAAGCCCGTAAGATTTAGTTTAAGATATTTTAGATTCAGTCCGCGAGTTTTCGGTCCCTCCATTGAAAATGTGTATGGTATACTGTCTTTGTCTAGAAAGGAAAAAATAAAGACATCATCAAAGTAGTCCATGTGACATCCGGGCTCTGCATGGTGTGTTCCGGGCTTAAGAGTTAAGTTCATCTTCAGAACACAATTGAAGATTTTTTTTTTAATGAAATCTGAGCGCTTTCTGACACAACTGACAAGTATGCCATATTCGCATGGGATTAGTATTATCTGGTGACCTATAGTAATTTGTAATAATTGCGGAGTTTGTCTGTGATCTTAATCCTGTGCGAATTGGCCATGTCTGTAATATGTAAAGTAAAAATTCCCTCGCAAATTACCTACTATATTTCGCCGAACACCGAGGTCCTGTGATAATATCAGCCCCGTGCGAATCGGCATATCTGTGTTTTGGCCGTATCGTACAGCATTTTTTCAAGGTTTTTGTTTCATGTGCACTTTTTTTATCCATCTTTTGCGGAGAATGGAGGCTGCTTTGGAGTGTTTTGAAAGTATTTCTGGTGCTGGGTCATATCGCTATCCACAACTACACAATTTGCAGAAAGTAAAAGCTGAAAATCATCAGAAGAGCAAAAAGAAAATGAATGATTAGATAGAGATGAATGACATGTATAGCAACATGTGGTAAGGAACTTTATTCTGTTTGTCATAATATATCATACAGCTTGACCTATAACGAAAATAAATTTCCAAGCAATAGCCTATTGACGTCATATCGGGGAGATAAGTCAGTAAATTCGAGAAAAATCACAGGCTTCAGTTATCCCCTGCGAATGCGCCACATGAAATTCAGATGTGGCGAGGTAATTTATAAATCACATGAGGTCCCCAGATAATACTAATCCTGTGCGAATAGGGCTTTAGACACTTCAAAAAGTTCATTAAGAGATTGTAAAACTAATCCATGAGCGGTTTAGTCCAAAGAAAAGAGACACTACTGCTTTATATGAACAATAGATTGAATTTAGGCTTTTATTCACATATAAACATTTATCAACTCGCAAATCAGTTGTGGTAAATGAAAGCTCAAGCATGTTAGCTTGACGTGCGAGCATAAATGAGGTTCATTCTCGTGTGTTACGCTTGCGTTCTCGCATGTCAAGCAGGTTCGGTTGAGTCTCTGTTCATCATATAAAGCGATCGAGCATCTTCTGAAAATTTGAACAAAACCGATTAAATCATATGGATTAGTTTTACAATCTCTTTATGAACTTTTTGAAGCGTCAAAGTGTCCGTTGCGTAGCTCACTTTGGGGCAGAAAGCTCTCAGATTAAAAAAAATAAAAAATCTTAATTTATGTTCCAAAGATGAACAAAACTCTTACTGCTTTGAAATGACATGAGGGTGATTAATGACACAATTTTCATCTTCAGGTGAACTATCCCTTTAATACAATAGAAAAAAACAGCTGTTTCTTATTTCATAAGCAAACATTTTAATAAGTGATTTGAAAGGCACTTCACCTGTGTGCTCTCATCATGAAAGCCTTCCAGGAAGCTCTCCAGCAGCTCGTCAGCATTGTCAATCCTCTCTGCGTACTCTCCCACAATCCAGATCATTGCTGCCCGGGCCTCAGGCTCATCCAGAGAGTCGAGGTTCTCACACAGGGTGGCAATCACGCTCTCGTACCTAGAAGCACAATAAAGAAGAAAGCCACAATGAAGCTGCAAAAAATAGCCAAATTACATAGTGGGGTGGGGGGGAGGCTGGGTTCAGTGAATCTTTATTAAATGTTTCTTAAACACATTTGAGAATGAAAGGCAGGGCAAAACAGAGGCTGAGCCAGGACAATTGACCTCTAACATCTGAATAACGAACCTTAGCCAAACAGAAATAGGATTCAGTTTTGAGAAACAGCTTCATTGGCAATGTATAGCAAACAGATGAGAAACCTACTTGTTGGGGTACTTTCGGAAGATGTCCTTGATGACCACAATAGCTTCCTGCACCACATAATTGACCTTGGTCTGAATGAGGTCAAGCAGCGTGCTGACACAACGCTCTGCTGATTGCTGTAATGAAGAAAGGAGAGACCAAAAGACAGATCAGCTGATTTGCATAAATGGGATCGTGCAAAAATTAACCAATTAAGCAGTAGGCTTTTGTTTCACATCAGGTTGAATCCTTTCATTAGGAGCGGTGCACTTTACAATTAAAATGAACATGATTGCCATTGTTAACACTATTACTAAATTAATTAACTCTGGCCATCTGTTATCTTATTCAGGGTTAGGCCAGCTCACCTCTACTTTAATAGCGCAGCGGCCAATGGCTCGTACAGCTTTACGCACAAAGTCTACGTCCACTTCAGTGGCGTATTCCTTCAGCTCAGCCAGCACCTACACAACCCAAACACACATACGTTTAACAGACTCTCAGAAGCACATTTCAAATGTTGATGTGACACAGTGAGCTTCAAAAGTGAGTGATGTTGACAAATAGGATTGAAAAACGTTTGCCATTTCAGCTTCACATGCTATTTCATGGTAGGTACAGATTCTACATTCAATAAATACAAACATTTTAAATTAAAGTATTTAAATTTGAAACAAAAAAACTACTAAACAAGTGTAGTATATTAAAGGTTCTTTATTTGTACTTGATAAAAATCAGTCAATCGAAAATTGGGCAGATCAAAAATATGCCTTTTAAAGTCCATTCAAATTTTTCAAGAAAAAAAAAGAAAAACTAATTTCATGCATTTTCAGTACAGTTGTCATTAAAGCAAAAGAGTGACAAACCAAATACTAAGACATTCTGATA
Source organism: Pimephales promelas (assembly GCF_988280905.1). NCBI lineage: Eukaryota > Metazoa > Chordata > Actinopteri > Cypriniformes > Leuciscidae > Pimephales > Pimephales promelas. The sequence continues at coordinate 36,775,204 of NC_142772.1, read as the reverse complement.
TCTGACAGTTGTCAGGTCACTTTTCACTCAAATTATTATGTTGATAATATAAATTGTATTAATTAAACACAACAGAAGTATTTACAATATTAATCTCAGACTTTTGGACTCCACTGTATTTGGATGGTGTAATATATAAATGTATGAACATAAAGGATCAGTGCGAGTGCGCGTTTTATTCACCTGAGCAATGTTGGCCTGAGACGCAAGGCGGATCATGATATCCAGCTTCTCCAGCTTGACATAGATCGGATCATTATATTTCACAAAGAATACCTTCATCTCATGCTTTAGAATTTCAGGCCTGGTAGAAACAAAAATTAAAATGTATATATTTTTTTTAAATCCCCAAATCTTCACCACTTTGATTAAACAAATGTATTTTCCTCAGCTTTACACCTACCGTTTCTGTACGATGAGGTTGATGTTCCTTAGGGCAACATACTGCAGTTCAGGTTCAGCTGAGAGGAGCGTGACCAAGGGAGGAGCAAGTTTCTTTAGCAGGGTGCCGTAATAATCTAGATCTTTAGGAAGCATCTCCATGAACTTCATCAGAACCTTCACGGCAGACAGCACCACGGCAGAGTTGGCGTGGGACAACCGTGGAGTTACACGCTCACAGATACTGTGGGAGGACAGTGAGACCAATGCTTCAAAAAGGCAAATCTTTAAGGGTAAATACACACTCACTGCATAGTTTCGGTTGTATAATAATTTCCAAATAATTACAATCTACATTTGAACAATTCTTAAAATCCCTAACCGAATCAACACTGATTCAATTGTAGGTCAATTAGATTCAGATTTAGATTGGGTAATCAATACCAATAACTACACTGAATCAGCTTTATTAGTGAAGCTAGTGTCTATGTATTGTGTAGACTTCATTAGAGAATCAATTTAGAGTCCATCACACAGGAGTGATGAAATAACATTGCCCTCTGACCTCTGTGACTCGCGGTCGTCACGGGGTGTGTAGTTGGCCAGGCAGTCGAGGATGAAGATCTGACCCCATTCAGTGCATTCATTAAGGGCTGTCAGAAGCTTATTAATGGTCTGAGGATTCAGGTCCAGAAGGTTGCTGTTAGGATGAGATTCTGCTATCTCGGACAGAGCCGCAACTGCATTTGCTACCACCTAATGGAGGAAAAAACAAAACAAAGGCATTAAACTCAATACAGTGGTAGTGTGTGTGCACGGGCTCAGGTTTCGCACAACAAAAGCATGTAATTACACACCATGGAGACTAAGAGAGAGAGCTAAATGACGCTGCCATGCAGGGTTGTGCAGGAGTACTGTGATGTGACAGCAACAATCAATCATGAAAACAATGATCGCCGTGACTTTAAAAAATATTTCTTTTTTTATCTTATGGGCTATTGCGGCATTTTGGGGGGTACCTGAGGTCTGACTGGTTAGAGTTTGGACAGCATGCCATCCAGTCTGAATAATAAAAGGGAAACTATGGATTTGTGATGCCTAGAATCACTTTGATTATGAAAAACAGTTAAGTGCAAGATGTGCAAGGACAATCTGCCATATATATATATATATAATATTATAATGAGTTGTTATACTACACTATTGTAATATAATGTCGTGAATTCTTTGTGTTTCAGTGTTACTGTTATGGGAAGAGCACATCCGCAACAGAAGCTAAAGGGATGGTTCACCCAAAAATAAAAATGGTCATCATTTACTCACTCTCTGGTTGTTCCAAACCTGTATGAGTTTCTTTCTTCTGTTGAACACAAAAGATGATGTTTTAAAAAATGTTGGTAACCAGACAGTTGACAGTAGCCAATGACTTCCATTATATATATTTTTCCAACTATGGAAGTCAATGGCTACCGTCAACTGTTTGATTACTGACAATATTCAAAATATCTTCTTTTGTGTTCAACAAGAAACGCATACAGGTTTGGAACAACTGGATAACAATTAGCTTGGATTAACAAATACACTCTTATTGTATGATTTGCCTTAGTTCAGAGAGTATTCTTAAGAATATTGCCAGTATCTAACCAGCATTTAGATTTGAAATACTTAAGTTGTGTCTCACCATGGGGTTTGAGTCAGAGATCAGGTCTTTTAGGGTGTCCAGGAAGCCCTGGTCTTCTACCAGCTGAGCGTTAATGTCATGGAGCTTAGCAACACAAACTGCAGCAGTCTTCCTCACATAGGGGTCTTCATCTTTCAGACACTTCCTCAGAGGTTCACACAGGTACTCCGTGATCTTGTCCACTCGGATGCAGCCCATGGTGCGCACAGCCAGCGCACGGATCAGAGGGTTTGGGTCCTCACAGTCCTGCAGAAGAGAGCATATAACCAACACACATTACACCTAAAACATAGACATTGTCAGATAGACACTGCGGTTCAAAATGTTTTTTTTTTTTTTGAAAAATATCTTTCACCAAGGCAACTTTATTTGACCATATTACAGTATAAACCACACTAATATTATGGCAGTTTAAAAACACTCGGTTTCTGTGAAAGTCTTAGTGATGACGTTGAAAAGGAGATAAATAAAAACACAGATGCATAATTCATAACAGATTCTCAAAGAGCTGGAAACTTTTTTCTTCTGTTTTCTAACTTGCTGTGATAGGCTTAAATCTTCAATCTAGTTAGTTGCTTTGGTAATGTGTCTCTCTTTCCGTTCTCAGATGTGTGTGAAGCCATCAAAAACTCAGTGCTGATGGAGCACACTGCACCCTCCTATAAAGACTGACTATTCTAGTACTCAGAGAGAATAAAGTTTCTCTGCTGTTGCCAAGCTTATGACTTGCTTTTAAAGCACTTCACTGTCCAGAATGTTGGTTTCATAACTTTAGAGTGCATTTTATAATGCACACTAGTACGGCTGTCACGACATTCAGATTCACTACATGACTACATGGCCAAAAGAATTCACAATAGCGATATCTACAGAAATCTTGAAAAAAATAATAATAATGCTATCAGTCAAATTCATCTTTACTCTTATTCTTTCATTCATATTCATTCAACAGTGGTTGACGAATCAGGGAAGGATACGTCATGACTGATAACACCCAATCATAGAGCCGAGCGTCAGCATTTCTGAAGTCTACCGTTTCATCTCGTCTACACTAAAACGCCCTCCGGATATTCAAAACGCAAAACGGAGCTGCAGCATTTCTAAACTTCTCCGTTTTAGGTCTTCGTTTTTCCCGTTTTAGTCTGGACGGGAGTTGCAAAACGTAGCAAAAGGTCTCCGTTTTTAAATGAAAACGCAGTAGTGTGGACGGGGCCTAAGTCAATGTTTTCTCAAAACTCCCTATTGCAGCTTTAAATGTCTTATTATCATTAAAATATGACAAGATTACGACAGCAATTTTACGACCTTGTCCATCAAAACGATGGACAGTGTGAAAGTGTAACGCGACCTCTGCCTGGAATATCTCCAGTTTTATTACTCCAATGAGTCTCACTTCTGGTGTGAGGGCACCCTCTGGAGTTGAGTATGAATGGCCAAATCTGCAAGATAACGGAGGCGGAGGTGGGTGAACAGGTTGGTGGTTAAATTTCTTGGCGTGCGGGTGTCTTGTCTCTCATATCCGACGACATGCTTTTTCCGACATTTAAGTTTTCTGCATTGGAAAGTAAAATAATACGTAATATCTATCTATAGCCTGTGCAAACTGCATCACAATATATTGAAAATACTAATAAATGCCTTAAAATAAAACAAAACTATTAAGCCGTTTCACTGATGTCTCTGAACCTTACCTTTACAAAGGTGTTCACTGCCATAATGGCCATGTCTGGTTGGCTCTTGGCATAATTCATCAAATACAGATAAACCAGCTTTTTCAGCTCCAGATTATCCGTCTGCATGCAGTTGACAACATCAGGAAACAGAGCACTGGGGACAAAGATATTAAGATCAAAAACTCCATAAACGCCATTCTGTTCCAAAAGATAAACATGATGGATGATATCGCATATAAAACCTCCTGTAAAAGAGTCGGACATTAATACTTCACTGTGAAACACGGCTTGTCTTACCTGACATCTTTTCCCACTGTCATAGACGCAATGACCTTCTTCACTGCCTCCTTTTTCTTCTCTTTCTTATCACTATTGAGCTCTGCCTTCAACTCAAAGATCTCCCCTGAAGGGTCAGACACACAAGACAACAGACATTTATGACTTTTTTTAGATGTCACATAACCCGTGAATGACAATGATGTGCTCTCAGAAAACAGTTTTTCTTATGCAATAAAAGAGAAGACAATGATTCAATCATAATTTGGTGTTCACCGTTTTTCTCGGCTTTGACCAAGTAACATGCAGCTCTATTTGCAGTTAAAAATACTTCTGGCACAATCATGTGACTGATTTAGACTGCCACACAATTACGCAATATTAGTAGCCGCTAGTACACCATGTTCTGCAGAGTAAAAAAAAAAATAAGCAGGCATATGTAGCAAAGTGCTAAATGTTGTTCCCATGTTGTGCAGTGCAGTTGATGATCTGCATTGGCCACAACAGACACACATTTCATGACTTAATGTGATGTACTAATCCCAAAACAGCTTTCTTTAAAGTAAATCGGAAAAAAACAGACCTTTCTTGGTAGTGGTGAAATATTTGGAGTCTGTCATCTTGGATCCCAAGCCTCGGTTCTCCTGCAGCAGAAAAGTAAGAAACATTCATAAGCACTCCACAAGAAAAGTGAGGAAGAGAATAAGGGAGGTAGGATAGTGAAAATGTGCAAGCGCAGGGGAATAAGAGGAAGTCGAGTCCCTGTCCTGCTGATACCTTCACTGATGTTTCTTAGAGATTGTGGAGTGGGGAAAAACATATTGTTAAAGCTTCTTGTTCTCTTTCAGTCAGCAAATTATACTTTCTGTGCACAATGATTGCCTTCTCACAGTCTTTAAATCTGCTGGGAAGAGTTTCCCAAATTCCCATTTCCTGTTATTGCACATTAGACTCTTGCCATCACCTGAAAGGTCTTTTAATAGGAAGATTCAGCTGATTCAGCTGGAGTGATGACAAGTTTTTTTTATTTGTGTACACTACTGTTCAAAAGAGTTGAGGTCGGTAAGATTTTTAAAAATGTTTTTGAAAGATCTCATGCTAAAAGGCTGCAATTTTTGACACACAAAGATTCAGTCAAAAACTGTGAAATAATATTATTTCTACTTTTCTACATTTTACTCCATTACTCAAGTCTCAAATCACATGATCCTTCAGAAATAATTTTAATGTGCTGATTTGGTGTTCAAGAAACATTTCTTATTGTTATTATCAAGGTTAAAAGAGTTGAGCTGTGTAATATTTGTGATATTATTTGTAACAATGTAAAAGTCTTAACTGTCGCTTTTGATCAATTATTTAATGCATCCTCACTGAATATATCTAACATTTTAATTTTATTTACAGATCGTTAAACTTGTTAGCTGTCCGTTATTGGACACTTCCAATTACGTAATAAATTAAACATGGCTGAATACAAACAGAGACACGGGTTGTCCGAGATGAGTGTAATATTGGCAACATTAAAAATAGAGTAACTTTAACCTCTTATTTTATACTTCAATTTAAAAAAATAAAAATCGAGTGAAGCTTAGGATGAACATAAGAGGACAAAAACAGCCATGAATGTGTTGCATTTACAAATATTCTATCTTCCCTTATAACTTTTTCAGACTGCTACAATAAAGAGGCTGTAGAATTGTTATCTGTAAGCCTGAATTACCCATGTAACCCTGCTGACCATATGCAAACTTATTATGATCACCCATGAACCACGACTTATCAGTTAACGGTCACACCAGTCTAAGGCCTTTGAAGACAATACTCACAGACAGTACAAGGTAAGGCAACATTACAGTCAACTGACTCTGGACATGCATAAGTTATTCATTGTTCAAGCACTGCTGTGTTATTTCATTACAAAAACATACAAAATCACTACAATACATTAACTAACACCGCTTAGAAACAATTACCATTTTAGCCAGAGTTTAAAAAAAAATAATAATCAGTAATTTATTAATTATATAAGCAAGGACAACACATTTATCAAAATTGACAGTAAAGACATTTAGAATACTTTGCTACAAAAGTCTAAAAACAGTAAATGTTACAAAGTATTCATGTTGTCAATAAATACTGTTCTTTTGAACACCATTAATGCATAAACAAATGTTTCTTGAGCACCAAATCCGCATATCAAAATGATTTCTGAAGGACCATGTGACACTGAAGACTGATGATGCTGAAAATGTAGGTTTGCCATCAAAGGAATAAATTGCATTTTAAAATACTGTATATTCAAATAGAAAACAGTTATTTTAAAACTAATTTCTGAAAGCTTTTAACATTGTAAGAAGAGCACAAGAATTAACCACCAATTTTGTCGAGAAATCAACAACTACATAAACCAACTTAACCAGTATTAGTTGGACTCAAAAATTGATACCGCCGCGTAAACAAGATTAGGAACAATAGACAGTATAACGTTGACACACACTTGCTATTGCTAATCTAAGTTACAGCCATTCCAGCATGTTCACATTTAACCGAAAATAATAATCTATCTCGTCAACCTGTGAGGCGGCGTCCCACTCCCCAGCTAGTGCAATAACTAACTTACAGATAAAGTAACGTTAGCTGTCAACTGTCAAAGAGCTGCCCTACACTACTAAACGAATGTTTACGTGATTCATTCAGAACCTGGTCGTAATCGTAAATGATTATTACCAACAATCGTAACATCACAACTGGTTTAAAGTAACGTTACGTGGCACAGCAGTGACTGCAGCAGGTGACAGACACACTCACTCAACCGCTTCAGTGGAAGTAAAAGCCACAGAGCTAACTAGCAAAACCCATTTATTACGTCTCGAATAGGAAATTTCAAACTCATTTAAACCCATATCTATCAACGAGTATTTCTTCTAACCCTTTAGAGCGAAATAGGCCGTCACTCACACATAGTTGACTTGCCCACTCCATTTTTGGCGGATGAATGAACCTGCTCGCGGAGATGTAGAGTCGATGGATGAGCTAGCTAAATGCTAACGGCTCGCGAGCTGAAGCTTCATGACCTTCTATAATCAGGGCTTATGAGAGCGCACAGTAATCCTTTAATCTACAGTGCGGTATTACTGAACCAACCAAGCAGTGCACAAAGCCATAGATGAGTGGAAACGAGTCGCCATACCTTAGTAAAACCAAGAAATGCTCCTTACCGAAGTGAAGTGAGTGTGTACAAGTCGGCCTTCTTCCTTCCCTCCCACCTTACATGTTTTGTCATATGATTCACACTTCCGTCTTCCGCCTTCATGGAGAAGAGTTTTATCAGGTTACACTATTTGCCGATTGCACTAAATTAAAGTAAAATCTCAAATGATTTACAGATTTAATTCACTTACTACACAACTCGGATTTTGATATAGTTGTGTGAGGTAATATTACACCTGATGCTTGCACTTGATATTCTATGGGCAATATTATAGAGGGTGCAAAATTTGCTGGGTTATTCTGTAATATTTTCATCAAATAACAATATCGTCACCAATGTTTTATTTTTTATTTCAATGTTAAGTTTAACAAATTTATTTTATCTTGAACATAAATGTACATTTTCAAATGCAGAATATTTTGCAATTTTGTTAATTTTGTAAAGATTAGGATATACATATAATGGAAGACAAGCACAAAACAAATAATTTGATCCAAAACATCTTTTATTACAAGAATTAAATTAACAGCAATTGGTTTTCAAGGAACAGTGGAATGTTGGTCTTGCAATATTGCTATTCAACACAGACAAATTCCACAATGTCAAGACCTTACATTTTATTGTCATCATTAAAGAAAAATAATCAGCCAAAAAAAAAGTAATTTAAGAGTAAATCCATAGACATTCAAATTTCAAATCATCCAACAGCCTTTTCATTTATTGAAACCAGAGCGTGACTGTAGATTCGACGTGCATTTTGTAAATCACATCTGAACATCATATTTGTGTAATGCAAATTAGATGGTTCTGCTCAAGTAAATAAAATGTGTGAATCTACATGCCTTTAGTTCTGATGTCAATAATGAATAAAGAAAAACAGAACCCATTCATGCAATAAATTATTTAAGAAATGTCTATATGTGATTAGAAACGCATAAATGTAATCACAAAAGAAACATCTTTCTGTCTTTTTTTTCTTGGAAATAAAAACAGAATAAATACGATTGGAGTTCAAATCAGTTTACTGTACAAATGTATGGCAGTTAATGATTAGATATTGAAAAGATAACTGGATGTGTAGTGTGTATATGTGACTATGAGAATTAGGCACAGCAACCATTAATGTAATCTGAAAGACTGCAGAAAGCTCAACTGTCCTTATTTGTATTTAGGTATGACATTTAACAAAGTCCTAACGTGTCACAGCAGGCATGCTAACAGTAATATGGTTGCAGTCATTTAGGCAAAACTTGAACACTGAAATCAATTCCCATTAACATCTCCCTCACTTTTCCTGACCCATTTTTGATGGCAGTTTAACAAGTAAACAATTCATCCATTCATTCAGAAACATACAACATTGTCCCTTTATGATAGTACAGTTTACACCCAACCAAATCACCAAGGCCTAATAACTTACTCATTCAATATAAATAAACAATCCAACGCCAAAGCAATATGTGTTTAGTGTAATTCATTTGACTGAACTCAAAAATGAAAATTCTGATATTATTTACTTTCCCCTTAAGTTGTTCCAAATGCGTATGACAGAAGATATTTTTAAGAATACGGGTAACCAAACAGTTGACAGGCCCCACTGACTTCCACAGTATAGGAGAAAAAAATACTGTACAAGTCAATGGGGTTACCAACATTCTTCAAAATACCTTTGTGTTCAGCAGAAGAAAGAAATTCATACAGTTTTGGAAGAACTTGAGGGTGAAGAAATGATGACAGAATATTCATTCTGTACTGCAAGTCACACAACACATCTGACTTAGTCAAAGCATTCCACCACTTGGTGGCGCCACTAAACTTTAAAATAAACGTAATGTCTGATGATGATTACGGTGGAAAATATCACTACGTCATACACAGTTTTGGACTCCATATTGCTTTCACAATAAAAGTTCTGCAATAAAAATGATTTCCATTTTCTAGTTTGTAGTGATTTCCATGTTTTGAGAAACATCCTATTGATGTTTAATATAAGTGTCCTTCATTTCTCACTTGTAGATAATAAATCAAGTAATTACTTTAATTTAAACACAAACTTCAAACAGAAGAATGCTAATAAAGCAGGATCTTGTTACCATTACCCTCACATGTGTGATTGTCACAGTTAGCAATGGGCCAAAAAAACAGAATCCAACACACATTCTCTACCTCACACACAGATATTTCCACCCAGATACATACACACAACATCCCGTCATCTCTACTTCACAAACACAACTTCTCATTCTTTAAGGCAAGAAAATTTGTCAAGGCAAAATTCAATAGCAACATTGCATAGCTAAGGCAGAATTAACATACTGAAATAAACAGCGTATGTTTTATACATTAGTATTAAATTCAATTAATAATTATATTTACATTACACGACCCCACATTTCAGCAAATGAACATATATTACATATAATCCTTTACATTAACCATATTAGTATGTACAAAACATAATACACACAAATACAAGATACTTGTCTGCCAAGGTGATAACATCCTCTCATAAACGTTTCTGAGATATCCTCAAAATGATGAAACAAGTTGATATTCCATTCTATTTAGCCTGGGCTATAAACAGTACAGTCATTTAATTGTATTTCCAATTTGGATTCCACATGGAAGTATGTTCAAAGCGTCATTTAGGTGCTTGCCTTGCACACAAAATTACCCTAAAATTATTCCACCATCATCTTATTTGCTCTACGCGTTATACAGCTCGTATTCTCCAGTATACAGTAAACTCTGTATATTACAATTCCCTGATTAAAATGTCTATACTTTGTTCCAATCCTAACAAATGAAACCTGAACTAAACCAATGAGGACTAAAATTAGTCCTCATGGAACAAATTCAGAAAAAGGTAATAAGGACATGGACGTTTGGAGAAGCATTAAAACCGAGATCCCCTAAAGGGAAATGTGTTCATTTTCTTTCCCAAACAGAAAAAATATGACTCAATGAACGAAATCAAACATATCTCAGATGGTGCTGAATTACTTCAGAACAGGCTATGTTGGTCCAAGATGTCAAGAATGGCATTGGTAGTGTACTTAGCCCCTTTAGGACAAATGTATATCTCCAGTGAATTGACAATAAGGATTCCTGCTACATGTTGTACACCAGTCAGATGTGCAATGTCTCTGTCTTACAAATGTGCTTTTTTGCCACTCCTCTCTCTAATCTGACTGTAAAGCTGTATATGCTGAGCAAAGGAACATTAGCCAAGGCTTGCGTACATTGTCATCATTCACTACATCCAAGCCTCATTGTCCAGGCTGGACTCTGAAGAGTAAGCACACTCTCTAGAGCCCATAGCCGGGGATCGCTGCTGGGGCTGGATGAGGTCCGCAAAGGCCTGGTGCAAAGCTTTGTGCGAGGGTTGGTTAGTGTTTAAACGTGGGGACTGTGGTGGGGTCTGGAGGGGAGACGAGTTGGCGGGAGACTGCCGACAATGATTTCTGTATTGTAAAGGTGTAGGGATGCGTGACGGGCTGTTCTCAGGTCTGTTGTCAGTGCGAGGTCTTATCCTTGGCCGCAGCTTGAGCTTGTAGATGGATGGCACCCTCTCTGTCTTCTTTTGACCCTTCTTGGAACGGAGGACGACTGTGCCATCCGCATCCCCATTGGCCAGTGGTAGAGGTGGAGTGCAGGAGCCTTCAGATGGAGGCTCACTCATGCTCAAGCACATGGAGGAGCTTTCACTGGAGGAGTCCTGGTAGGAACAGTCATCTAGAGGTGGTGGAGGGGAGGGAAATGACTCCGGAAGAGTCTGGACAGCATTGTCAAATGGTAGATCTTGGGGATGTGCACTTTGTGGCATGTTTCCCTCCACCACAACCCATTCCTCCAGGTCTTGCTGGCTCTCCATTGGCACCTCAGTCAAAGGGAGGCTTCCATTGGTGTCTTTGGAGAGGCACACTGATCTGGATAGGCCTGGATTTGAGGCTTCTCCTTCCTCTGTGGAGCTGGAGATGGCAGGGAGCTTACGGAGACCACCTTTACTACCCCATCGCCCTCCCTCCAGGAGCCCTCCATGAATCTGGCTATGGAGAAGGACAGGTGGGTCCTCGAGTGCACAGGCACGGTGATTAGTCCGTTTGGACTCTCGCAAATCAGGCAGAACTCCTACCTTACCTCCGACATTAAGAGACGACGTTGAAGAGTTAGACGAAGAGTAAGCAGAGTCTGTAACGTTAGTGTCACCTGAAGAGGTTGGGAGCACCCCTAAACCTTGATGGGAGACAGGGAGCTGAAGTGACCTCATTTCCCTTACAGTGGACTCTTTACCCAGCCCAGCCTTGACTTGTTGCGTGTTGGCTAGGAACTCTGCCTCAAAGCTACGATACAGATCTTGCTCCCTTTGAGGATCCAGACTTGGCAGCAGGTGTAAACTAAACATACTCTTGTCCTCCTGGATCTCCTGCAGCTGGTTGTAGGGATTTGCCCTATTTCTTTGGTCTCTCCCTGTGGATCGTGCATTGTGAGCTGATCGAGGGGAACGTGGAGGGTGGAGAGGATTTGATCGCGGAGAAGAATGTGGAGAGCGCCGCCCTGGCTGTGTGACTGGGGGAAGCAGCTTCCGGCTCCCAGAGGAAGGAGACCGAGGAGCAGGGGGACGTGGTGTTACCATCCCCTTTTTCGCAGGACTTCCGTTGGTGCAGCCTTTAACGGGTGAGTTTGAGGCAGAGGAGGATGTTTGTTTTCTGGGCATACTTCCACTTATTCTTGAGGATGCTGCGGGCATATTCTTGGGTCTCAGTTCATCTCTCCGATCTATGGAAAGCAGCTGAGGGTCTCTGCGGCGAGGTGATGATCCGGGACTGACTTCACCCAATCGGCCTCTAGGTGTCTTGCCCTGACTGAGGGAGCGTGGAGCTTGGAGCCTCCGTGGACCTTCGGGCCCCAGTGATCTGCCTCTCTCTGTGCGGGGTGTTCGATGTACCTCTGCCGGGCCCTGTGGTGGACTCGGTTTTAGGATTGAGGTGGACTGCGGTGCTGGGCGCTCTCTGGAAGCACTACGGGCACGGGTCTGAGGGGCTCTCAGGGCTGCTGCTCCAGGACGCTCAATAAGGTGTTTGCCCTCCTTACGGTTCACCAGCAGCACCACCTCATCTCCATGAGCATGCCGTGTACCCAGAGAGAAGCGACTTCCTCCTGTGCTTCCTCCTCCACCTTTAGAAGAGGCTGTAGAAGAGTCACTATCTCCTGAAAGTCTGCGAGTCATAAGATGAGATTCCTTATTCCTGTGTGTAAGAGAAAAGAGAGAAAGATATAGATGGATATATCGCAATGTACGAGATTACATAAAACCAAGCCAGGATTCTCAGATAGGTAACTGGCAGACATTTGTGACGTTTTTTGTGTCACATATACACCACCGTTCAAAAGTTTGGGGTCGATAAGATTTTTTCAAATGTTTTTTAAAAGTATTTAATCAAAAATACTGTAATATTGTGAAAAATTATTACCAAGTAAAATAACTGTTTTCTATTTTTTAATATCTATTTTAAAATGCAATTATTCCTCTGATGGTAAAGCTTAAATTTCAGCAGCCGTTATTCCAGTCTACGGTGTCACGTGATCCTTCGGAAATCATTCTGATGGGCTGATTAGTTGATTCTTTGCTCATGGCACATTGCTTACTATTATCAATGTTGAAAACAGTTGTGCAGCTCTTTAATATTTTTTTGTAAAAACCATGATATATGTTTTCAGGATTATTTGAGGATGTTCAAAAGAACAGATTTTATTCGAAATATAATTTTTTGGAAACAATATTACAGCCTTTTGACAACATGGAGAATCTCTATGAAGTGTGCAGGGAGCTGAATGTAGCCATTTCTTTGGAATTAAAGGAAACCATCAAAAGAGGGAGGGAGGGAGGGAGAGGGATTACCCATTCTCTGGCTTTATGAAACACATACACTCTTGAACTACTACTGAAGTTTTAAGAATGAAACTGACATTGCCACTCTTTCATGTAACCCAAAAGAATGTGTTATGTACACAGAGCCAAAAAAATACAAAAAACAAACAGAGTCTGCATATGAACAAAATGTACTGCTAAGAAAGTAAAAAATGCACATCCTGACAGCTTGGCTCTGTAATGTGATCCTACATAAACCTGTTGTGCAGTGCTGACCTGTTTCTGCCATGACAGACCTGGGGGCTGAGATTATCCTAATCTTCAGTAATCCAGCCTGTCTCACCTGCAGCTCCAGGAGTGCAAGTGTTAAAGTGTGCTGCTCTGATGCTTGGCCTGCATCAATAGTCAGCCTAAGGAAACCGAGGCACACAGCCAAGATAAACCAGCAAGCTGTTCGTGGTGCAGTTATACAATGCCCTCACTGCAAACATTGACGCACAAGTATTCCCCACCATCTGATGAAAATAATAAACCTTTTACAACTTCAGCATTTTTTTCTTTAGTCTTAGAGTGCAGTAATGCATGGCATGGAGTTTACACAGCATTGTTTAAACAAATTTTTATATATATGTCCCTTTGCTATGGAAATAATGTTTTTTATTTATTTATCCAAGACCATGTTATCCTTTGCATAATTAGGCAGAGAGCACTGAGGCCCTGTGAAATTGTATATAAAAAAAATTAAAAAAAAAAAAAAAAAATCGAACACAAGGGGGAGTCACAAACCAGACGAGAAGAGGATAGATGTCATGGCAATGTCACCTGGGATTAGTTCAAATCTGCTTGCAATAATCTGTGTGTGTGTGTGTGTGTGTGTGTGTGTGTGTGTGTGTATTTGCTTGTTTGGTGCATGTGCACTGTTGCCTTAAGCTGCAGCTCACTCTGAAGGTACAGTGCACAGAGTGCTATAATTTGTGTTGATTTAACTAGGTCAGTGTGAGCAAATGGCAGACACCCTAAGGGATCTACACAGACAAAACAACAATACAAATGCGCTATCATGCATATGTCCCAAACATAACGCTTCAAGAGTGCACAAATTCCATAGCCATTCACACATATCGTGGTTCTGTGAATATTTTTCTTGATTTTCTTTCTTTTTTTTTTTTTTGTAATTGTCTGTACTTTTCATCAGTATTCATATTTATTTCTGTATGGAGAAGGCAAATCAGTAAGCAAATATTATACTATGAAACATACTTTCTTTTCAAAATCCATTCTTAAAATCTATATTTACAATATACATGATTTGATTTATGTATTGTTTACAAGATATGTTGTGTACACTTATATACAAAGTTTTTTTTTTCTAAAATAGTTCGGGTTACGGAGAGTTTGTGAGTTATAACGGAAATCATTATGAACATCAGCTATGCTAATTATTTCCCATCTGCCTTTCTGCTGTTATCTAAAAATGGCGTTCGTCAGGTCCAGTTTTGTGTCCAGCCTCTCACGGGGATTTCGGATGCCCCAACGCCTGTGATGAGACGACTCAACGCCTGTGATGAGACGACTCAACGCCTGCGATATGTTATGGCGCCGTTTGATTCATAAACAATATTTATATTTAATATTTATATTTAAACAATATGAATGTAAGCCAGAGGAGAACTGGCCCCCGACTGAGCCTGGGTTCTCCCAAGGTTTTTTCTCCATCCAATCTGATGGAGTTTGGTTCCTTGCCACTGTCGCCTTGCTTTTGGCTTGCTTTGAGCTTGCTCAGTTGGGGTTATTTAGTGTTTAGCAATGTTGTTGATCTGTGTTGTGCTACTTACATGTTATCACTGTGAAGCTGCTTTGATACAATCTGTATTGTGAAAAGCGCTATATAAATAAATGTGACTTGACTTGACTTAAAATAAAAAAAGTTTTTCAATTCAGTTTTTCAAAAAAAAAAAGACTTTCATTTTCTATTTCTAAGTGCCTTTGTTTCCAGTGTGACTTTTGGGTACTTTCCTATTTGAGGTACTTTCCTAATTGCCGTAAACATGCACACATTCACACTGCTAAACACCCAAACACACCTGCACTGACCTGAGAGGATTAAAGTGGCGAGGTTCTGATCTGTCTCGTGGTGGTCGAGGCAGCAGTGTTGTGGGTCGTACTGTATTAGTTTCCATCTCTACAGGCACAGCTGCATGGTGCGACCTGCCAGGGCGGGATGGAGAGGAATGCGCTGTGGCACCCAACACAGGGTCCAAAGAGCGCCTGTCGGGTGTTTTGTAGGGCGCCATGCCCTCATTGCGCCAGTGAGGTCCTGGGCTTGTGGAGCGGGAGGAATGAGTGCTCGAGCTCTTACTGTGAGGACCCTGGCCACTCGCTTTAGCCTGCTGATACCGGTGCGCTGTTGAGGTCAAAGAAAGGCATCAGAAGGCTCTTTTAATATTCACAAAAAAATGATGATGTATTTGAACATAATAAATGACTTTAAACCTAATACTGATGTAAATGGGAATTTCACAATGCGGTTACTCACTTAAATGAATGCATTCTCATGAAAAGGCTCTTTATGTCTTGTACAGTACCATTAAAAAAATAATCTAAAGAAATTACTTATCCATTTCAAATAAATGCTATTCTTTCGAACTCTCTAATCCTGAATACAAAAATTCTTGGTTTCCACAAACATATCAAGGAGCTCAACTAGTTTCAACATTGATAATAATACAAAATGTTTCTTGAACACCAGATCATCAAATTAGAATGATTTCTGAAGGATCATGTGGCAATAAAGACTGGACTAATGGCTTCTGAAAATACAGCTCTGCCTCATCACAGGAATAAATGACATTTTAAAATATATTAAAATGGAAATTAGTTTCACAATTTTGCTGTTTTAATGCTTAATGTTTGTTATTTACTGTACTATGTTTGATCAAATAAATGTAGCCTTGGTGAGCATATGAGACGTATTTCAAAAACATTAACACACACACACGCAAGTGGTGATCTGATCTCACCAAATGCAGCGCATCGACAGGGATCGTGCTTGTCGAGGTAATGCTCAAGTGTGTCCCAACCTCCACCCACACGCACCATCACATGAGTCCGTAACACCTACACACACAGAGAGAGAGAGAGAGAGAGAGGTTAACACCTTTCACGTATTCTTTTTTTTCAAAAAAAGTATAACCTTTTTAAACAGATAAGCAAAGAAATGCAAAAAAATATATATATATATTCATGATTATTGACTTAGAAATATGTTGCTGGTTCCAGATTGAAGAATAACTGTTAAATGGTAGATCCCAGAAGTTTTGCCAAATGTAAAATTACAAAACAGAATACAATGTACGAAAAGATTACAACTTCACAGTGAATAATGAACTGCATGTACATTAGTCACTTGATTAATTCATTAATTGTATTCCTCTATGTAATATACAGAGCTGTAAACCAAGAACTAACATGTAAATTCACTTTTTACTTATTGTGAAAAAAATTTCAGTGGTGCTCGTCCAGGCAAAAAAAGAGGGGTTTCGTACTGGCCCAAGTCAAAACATTTCTATAGGACTTTTTTTTTTTTTACCCTTTTATTGTCTACCCTTAAAAATGCATAGACCTACACTTTATTAACACTTTATTTTTAAGTATCCTTATACATGTTACATCTAGGTAGTATAGTAATAACTATAAATTATGCATAATTACATGCAACTAACTCTAAACCAACCCTAATCGTATCCCTATAGAATGGGCAATCTTCAAACACCACTAATAACACAGGTGGGACAACATAACAGTCAGTTGATTAATATATGATCAACCCCCAGTGTCCTATAGCACTATATAACAGAGCTCTCTCCACCTCACCGGTCTCCACCGCCTTCATTATCATCACAGCACGCAATGACAGTGCTGGAGAGAAAACAAAAAGACATCACGCACCGACACTTTTTCAACCCCCTTACGGCTGGTATTCAGAGAGAGAGGCAATGAAGGAGATTTATCATAGAAACAAGCCTCCTTTTTCTCTGATGATTCCTTTAATCAAGAAATGCTCAGTCAGGAAAATGTTCTCTTTCACATTTTCACTGTTGATTGTGTACTTCGTAACTGTTGCATCAAAGCTCTTTATAGACTCGGTATTGCTAAACTCCATCTGCTGAGCACATGGTAAGGAATAATCGTGTGTCGAGTGTCTGTGTGCGGTTGCCATGAAAAGAAAGCACATCCACTGGTTGGCACAATGCCTGCCCGCACACTCATTTTTGCAAAGAAACAGTCATACAAGCTAAATTGAACTATAAAGGGCTGTACAACTAATAAAAAAAAATTAAAAGATAACTTGGTGAAGGTGAATGTTTAGGTCTTGATTTACTGACGTACAAAATCAAGTTGCTATTACAACACACAAAGCCATATAATATTACCAAAATAAAGGCAGCACAAAATAAGAAGCCGTGTTTTTATAACTACAGAACGGAGTGAAACAGAATGCATTTATCATTTAGAGATGCATTTATCAAAGCTGAACTACTAAGTCTTAAACAACAGATACACCAACATGATTGCAAAATGTTTTGCTGTGAAATGTAGTTTTATTCAATTATATGAAAATACAACAAACCATATCGACTCGACTCCAACAGCTTTTTTGTATACGGTGTTTTGTGTAATCAATACTTTGATCCAGTTTATTCAGGATTCTTTTATGAATTGAGAGTTCAAAAGAACAGCATTTATTTGAAATAGAAATCAGTACATTGTGGCAGACAAGTTTAAATAACAACAACTGTTTTTAACATTGATATAATAAAAATGTTTTTTTAAGCACAAGATCAACATTATTAGAATGATTATGTAACACTGAAGTAATCACACTGAAGTAAATTGAAAATTCAGCTTTGTGAATGACATTACAAATTGTATTTTTTTAAAGCTACACTGTGTGATTTTTACCCCCATCTAGCGATGAAAAGGTATATGACCATCCAGTGACTATTAGTTTCTGTTCCTCTCAATTCCGATTTCGTTTTAACTCCTACGGTGGCCAATGTAGTCCAAGATTAACATGGCTTCCAGTTCGACCTCGTCCATGAGTGTTAACTCAAACGTAAACGCGAAAGGTGAAGCTTGAATTAACGGGTATGTCCCTCTTTGGCTAATGTACTTTCAAGATGGAGGGGCAACATGGCGACCGACATTAGAACCCCTTGCCCGTATGTATTTTCAATGGCATATTATACACTCACGAGAATACTTTATTACTTGAACGAAGTAAATATACTGTACATTAATGAGCACATATTTTTGAAAGAACTAAGTGTTTTTAGCTGAGAATAAACTAAAAGAGTTACACAGTGTAGCTTTAAAAAAGCTTTTTTTTTTTACTGTAGATAAAATAAATGCAACTTTGGTAAGCAATAAGCATAACATATTTCGTTTCTTCATACCGGTCCCAAACTTTTGGACAGTAGTGTAATGCCTTTGGATAATCATCCTTTCAGAGATTTTCTCTGCAAATATTGGTATGAGTGATTATAATTGAAATGTAATTAAAAACCCAACCAAGTATTTAGCTAAATGTAACTGCAGGTAGATGTGGTGTTAGGTCCTAATGTAATAATTGACCAATGGGAGAGCAGCACTCTTTAATAGCTTTACTCATCTGCCCTTTCATAAGCAGTTAGGATTCAGTCACCATGGCAACAGGCAGATACATGCTGAAACCATAATTATAATAATCACCGTGTAAACAAAGCTAAAGTTCGCTTGTGCCAAGGTCTAAATCACCAGCAATCGCAAGTTTTATTCAGTTTACATCATCAATATGAGCACTGAGCTTCTGAGGGTGACAGTCTCAAAGTCATCTTATTTCTCTTGCTTATCACCTTCCTTCTTCTTCATTGATGTCAACACAGAGAAGCTGAGCCAGGCATGCTTCACTCCACACTGTGATGCTTGTGTTAAATGCACTGGTGAAGGATGATGGGTCTATGTATAATGATAGGCTCAGTAAATAAAAGGGTTCAATCTAACAGCACCAGCTAAGTTGCACACACAGGTCTAACAATAGTGCGCATACCACACACACCACAGAGGAAAAAAACAGGCACAGAAAGAGAGCAAATTAAGACAGATGACGACAGAGAGACAGAGGGGGAATATAGGGTTGCAGTTACACCATCTATGCAGAGCAGAATGATTTTTAATTGATTCAGCCCAGCTGCATTGGATGAAGATAAAATTCCTTCCCAAATTTCCTCCAGCTGAGAGTGAATATCTGTAGACCCGACAACACACTTAAAGGGTTAGTTCACCCAAAAATGAAAATTCTGTCAGTATTTACTCACCCTCATGTTGTTCCAACCCTCTATGTGTTTATTTGTTCTGCTGAACACAAAGGAAGATATTTGGAAGAATGTTTAAAATCAAACAGATCTCATTCCCCATTGACTACCATAGTAGGAAAAAATACATACTATGGTAGTCAATGGGGATTGAGATCTGACCTCAGATCTGTTTGAATAAAACATTCTTCCAAATATCTTCCTTTGTGTTTAGCAGAACAAATAAACACATCGAGGTTTGTAACAACAAGAGGGTGGGTAAATACTGTTAGAATTTTCATTTTTGGGTGATCTATCCCTTTAAGAGACATAGATAAAATGCATGTAACAAATACCCATGAAGTCATGCACACACACTCACGCATAAATCCAGAGATCTAGGTCTAGAGGACAGGAAATGACCCAAGTCTCTATTTCTGTTCGCAGTATGAATGGGTGTGGGCGCTTTTAGATGAAGCTGGATAACAGGCTAAGTCTTGAATAGGTCAAGCTTGGCAACTGTGTAAACAGCATTCAAACCTCAGGATGGCTTATTATGGAGCTATAATTATTATAGTCTGACCTCCATTCTGGAAATGTTAAAGATCCCAATGATACAGCAGCACAGATTCAAAGAGTAAACACAGAATCGATGGTTTGATGTGGGTGTGACAAAAGCATTTGTACTAAAACTTTGTAATAAAAGAAAGTAAAGTGTATCATTCTGTGCCACCAAATGAAATGGCAAAAATAATTGTTTTCAAACTGATTTCCCAGAAACTCCCCCATTCAAATGCAGAAGCTATTTCTGTAAATGTGCGAGACATTGTGGTCAGTCAAACAGTCCCACTCCAAACTCACACCATTGGTTAAGGGGTTGTTGTGTTGGAACTTAACTTGCCTCAACTTATTGCTAATTTTGCATATATTTAGCATATTAAGCTATATTAAGTCTGCTGAAAGTTAATAAAAGTTGTACCCTGATGAAGATGAGTGCACTGGAGTCGCCCACTTTGTACTTTCCTTCTGAGACTTTGGTCATTGGAAACTGTGATGGACAGGAGCACTGGCCCAGAATCTCCCGAACCTACAAAACACAATAAAAGCTTATTAAAAAGATCATAAAATATGTAGACAATCAATCATGGTTAAAAGTATATTGATAGAAACAATCATTTAATCACATAGCAAATGTTCCACATAGCAAAACGTATCTGCCATATACTGGGTGGCCAATACCATAGAATGAAGTTTGCAAAAGATATACAGGCCTGTATGAATGAATAAATACTACTTTACCAATATAAGCAAAAGAAAAAATGTGTTTTAAAAATAAAACAGTTATTACTGTAACTTATCTATATAATAAATTACTTTCAGTATATTTTTATAGACAATATACATTTCTGCTTGATGACACCAACCGATTTCTAAAACAAACATGGTAAAAGTAAAACTAAGTATTTTGGACAAAAATATGAACAAATTAAATAAAAAGTAAGATTTATTCATATTTTTTGTTTAAATTAATACTCATATGGGAGTTAATATGCGTGTTCACAAATAGGATGTGATTCTTTACTATTCAGTTGCTTACTGGCTAACAGCAGTACGAGACAAACGTTCCACTGAATGTTCCTCAGCACCTGAACAGAAGCAGTTTCCTGTGAGAAACACTGAGTCACATCCCTCACTTCGCTTCAACTCTCGTGTTATCGAATGAAGGACGCTGGGAGCTTGTTTGAGCATGTGAACGGATATGTAACTTCTATGTAATGCATCATAGGTTGGTCTGTAATTAACTCCTGAGCGACTCATCGAAAGAGCCAGACCTTTCCAATTCCTGTCACACCTTAATTGAATCACTCCCTGGAGTAAACGAACAGTCTCTCAGTTTCTTTATCCATCTCACTCTCTCTAAAGTACAAACAGCGAAACAAAGAGCCATTCCCTAAAGTTGCGTCATCATATCCTGATGAGATCTGGGACTTGCCCAATGATTAACTCACAGGCACATACATACAAATAAAACAATTATGCATGTGAAAGAGCGTGACGTAACCGTGTGGTTGCATGCATATTTTTTGATTTAGAGTGGTCAGGCTGGTTAACAGTACAGAATGGGTGTGGTGATCATGGTCTTGCGCAGGCTCTCATTCTGTCTAGTTCTCTCTTATGTTGCTCTGTTCTGTTTGCGGTCATTGAAAAGACTCTCTTAAATGAGTGTGACACCATAACAACAAACAGGGCAAAAGTCCAGAAGATCAATCAAGATCATATGAAAGAACAGCAATGTTAGAACAGGGTTGAAACTCGTACGGCAAGACGGTACTCATTTTCACTCTCACACACCTCTGTCATTTAAACAAAGGATGAATATGACACAGACACTTAGCAACAAAAAAAATATCACTAATTAACTTCCAACGTCTCTGTGGGTGTACAATCTCATAATTTCAGACCAAAA
Source organism: Pimephales promelas (assembly GCF_988280905.1). Classification (NCBI taxonomy): domain Eukaryota; kingdom Metazoa; phylum Chordata; class Actinopteri; order Cypriniformes; family Leuciscidae; genus Pimephales; species Pimephales promelas. The sequence goes on along the minus strand of NC_142772.1, from coordinate 36,753,311 downwards.
TAAAAAGAAAAGATTAAATTAATTCAAATGTATTCATTTCAAAAAAGGAAACACGGAAAAAAGATGTTATATTGTAACATATTTTAGTAATTATTTATGCACATTTAATAAGCACACTTTCTTCACCAGATTCACATGCATAAGACTATATTCTACAATGTTACAAGTGTGGGAAAGTTAAACTGTACACTTTGAGGCGTCTTTGCTTACATTGGACTGCTCGTGCAAACACACTGGAAACTCGTCTTTATTTCCTACATGGACAAATTCAACCGAGTTTCCACAGATGAGAGACAGCAGGCTGGCATGATGGAGAAGATTTATTGCCACACACGTGGTCAATGTCGTTTGATCGACTGTAGTTGAACTTGAAGGCTCTAGACTAGAACAGCCTGTGAATAATTTTAATTTTCCACATTACTGGCCTATTTGGAAAATTCAAGAGTTAATGCTGGAATATTCTATAATTAGACTCAACTTCATGTCTATTTAGGCAGCATGTGTCTGACAGTTACCACAGAACCAGAGAGAGCTGTAATACATATTCTCTCTCTCTCTCTCTGTGAGTCAGTGAGCAGTGACCACCTTAAAAGGTGTCTGTGGCAATAGTTTCTTTCCATTACATAGTATCTGTACGACAAGCAAATGACGTGACAACAAAACCAAAATGCTTCCATAATAAACGACAAAGTCACCAACATCATTCACACAAGTCTTAAAGGTACGGTAGCAAAAACGTCTTACAGCAAAACCTCCCACAAGCAGGCAAAATTGTGTTGTATCTTCACAAAACAATTCTGCTGTGTGGAAATGTGGCTCTGTTCAGAAAAGAATGAGATTTCTGGGTTAGTACGCATCGATGAGTGTTTCTTTTAGTAATAGCCATACATTTTGAAATAGCCTAGTTGTTATAAGTTGGCCATTGAGAATTATAAGAAACTTGATTCAAACATTATAAGGGCACATCAGGGTAAAAAAAAAAAAGATTAAATGCTACTTAAGTACAAAGACTGAGAAAAGTTTACAATGAGCTCTGCCATTCAGTGTAGCAAAACGGGAGAGGGCAGATTCCCTGAAACGTTCTCACAGCATTTCTCTGTTGATTTTAGCGGAGTAACCACCCTTGCCAAATGTGAGACATGGAGTAGCATATACTGTGTGCAAACAGAGCAGACAATGAGATGTGTCTGTGAAAGATTCAACCTAGAAAATGGGAAAATGCTGGTTCTGCACTGCTCTGAAAACAGTGATAAGAGATGTGGGTCACACAAGAGATAATACAAGCACCATAACAGCTCTCACTGATAACTGCAGTCTGTGTTACGGATGCAGGGATCTCCTGGGAAAAACATACTGACAGAAAGAGAGAGGAGAACACCTGACGGAGGAGAGGGGGTTGAGAGAATATGATAATGAACAGTGCTGACAAAGTTGACACATTCCTCATTATTTAGTAGCGAACACATTTATCTAAATCTGATTTGTTGTTCAGTGTGATTTCTAAAAAACAGCAGCACATGTATCTATGTTCAGAAAACACACAAACAATTACATTGTTGCTTTATTTGTATTTCAGTTTCAAATAAATATCTTTGAGTTAGGTTTTTTATGGACAAATTAAATTATATGATTCACAACAATTTTTACAAATCATGGCGCTTGAAATAGGAGTTAAAGTGTGAATTTGTGTTTTCCAAAAAGCAATTTAAAATGCTAAAAATGAAATCAATCATTGAGTACTTTATATAATACTAGGGCTGTCAAACGATTAATCGTTAATTGTATCCAAAATAAAAGTTTGTGTTTACATAATATATGTGGGTGCACTGTGTAAAATTATTTTGTATATATATATAAATACACACGCATGCATGCATGTATATTTAAGAAAAAATATATATATTTATATATAAAATATTTATATAATATAAATTATATATAAATCTATATACAGTATATACATTAAAATATTTATTAAATATATACAAGCATGTGTGTGTATTATTATATAAAATAATTATACACAGTGCACCCACATATATTATGTAAACACAAACTTTTATTTTGGGTGCGATTAATCGCGATATACGGGCTTGGGAAGACATGAGGGACGGTGAGTCATTAATGACATCATATTCATTTTTGGGTGAACTAACCACAATTGTTATATTGATAATTTCAAAGTCTCAAGATATTTGGACCCCAGTGTATACATTTAGAGGCATATTTCCACTAATTAAAAAAATTTGATTAAATCACATTGATGCCAAAAAACTATCTTATTTTTCTTTTCTTATTCATCAATTATTTGAATTAAAAGACAATCATAATGAACATGGCATTAAAATAAATGGTGTCATTTTTAAGGAAAAGGAACAAACAGCCTCTACGTGTGCTTTCAGAAATCGTCGTTTTGTTTTTGGTTCCACCAGCAGACCATCCCGAGTGCTGTTATCAGTGCTGCTGCTTTGCCTGAGTGCATGTCTGGAGGGAACGCTCGCCGTTTATCACCCTGCTTCCTCTACCACCGACACAGCAGCACTATGGGACTGGGAGACCCAGCATCAAAGACACAGAGCTGGGCGCGGTCAGCCCAGAGATGCAGACGGGGAAATGAAGCATCTGAGAGATAGTGAGCTGTATCTGGGTCTCTGATAACTGCAGGCTACCCGATACTTTGACAGAGGGGATATGCAGAAGGCCAACTGGGTAAAGAAGGGTGAAGGATCCTTCCGGGTCAGATGTAAAAAGGCCTTGGGTGTGGATTGTTTTTGAATAGCCGTATCATTTCTCAGTAAGTGCGTGACTGAGTGTCTCAGAAGAGTTGTGTGTAAACAGACTCTCAAGTGAAGTGAAAAACAGTGGTAGACTTGCATTCACACTTACGAAAGCAGCCTCATAAAGAGACTTCAGAACTCTTTTTTGATGACACTGACGGCTGATACCAATAATTGAAGCAAATATTATATTTTGGAGAAATATTAATGCGTTAGTTGTTGTGTGGAAAAGTGTTTTAAAAATGGTTTACCTCACTACTGAATAACCACAATATTTAAAAACTATGGCAGTGTTTGAGCAAAATCTACCACACAGAAAGACATTTGTTGTTTCAGTTGTGCAAGAATGAGAAATCTGTTTGCTGAGAAGTTTATATCTGATTTCATTGCTCTGGGTGGGTTCCAATCTAAACATGATCATGCCTTAAATGTAACAAACTGCTCAGGAAACAGAAACTGTTTTAACATCTCCAGGAATTTTTATATCTTCACTGATCTGAGCTGTATCAGCTGAAACCAACCTAAGGTCAACAACAGTAATGCAACAACTAATAAAATACAGATCTTCAACATCATTCCAATATCTAGGTCAGTTACAGGTCTAACATATTTTAAACAACCAAAAGAAGAGACCTCATGTCATTTAAAGGGATAGTTCAACCAAAAAAGACAAATCTGAAACGAAATTCAGTTGGATGTGACTAAACCCATTTGACATTTTTCAAAATATCTTCTTTAGTCTTTGGCGGAAGAAGGAAAGAAAGTCATGCAGGTTTGGAACAACATGAGGGTGAGTAAATGACAATTTTAGTTTTTGGTTGTCTTTCCCTTTAAGCAAAAGATTAAGACAAGAGAAAAAAAAAAGGTATTTTAACTCAAGGACATTCCGTGACATTTACAGTTTCAGCAAGCAGTGATCTGTGATTGGGTGATTGTATTACAAAAGAGTAGTGTGCTTTGCCGGCATATTTCTACAGACGGAGGGAAAACGTGGGGAATGCAAAGATACATTCTCACAGATACGTCATCTCTTATCTGATTTGTCAACATTAATTAAATGTGTCTTTCAATTCTAGCATCAAAATTCCAAACACCACTGAAATGTCCTCAAACACACACACACATAAACAAACAGAGAGACCCACCTAACCAGACAAACCAGCTGCTTAGAAAAACTGTGTAATAGGGCTTAAGATAAAATTGTAAAAGTCAGGTCTAAGCTTTCTTTTAGTCAAGTCAGCCATTTTGTAAACTCTGACTGGTGAAATCTGAAGGTTAGTCTTCAGTAAGTGCACTATGAAGACTTGTTGCGACTTGTGCTCAAGGGGGGCTGGGGGTGTCCTGTCTTAAAACAGAAGAAAGAAAGCTCTCCTCACAACCTCAGCATGCGACTATCACACGCTTGTCTTTATGTTCGAGGCCTTATTATGACAAAACAAAATAAAGTTTAGGGAGATAAACCGAGCTATAACCTTATAAAAGCACCAGGAACAACAGGTGACTTTCTGCTATGAATACGCTATAAAATTCACATGACCTAAATTGCACCTGATATAAAATCTCTCCTGTATAACTTCTGACATTATATTCCTCCCTCTTTTTTCCCCACAATCTACTGCACACATTATGTTATTTGGTCATGGAAAAACTATATCAGGACATGAGGGACAAAAACATGAAGAGGTCACCAAGTTATTCAAAAATTTAACTCAACTGTAGTGTCAATTACAATGAGAAATCAGTGGTTGATTTATTAATGAGGCATATGATTGAAAAGCAATAAGACCAAATGGACAATTGAGGCATTTGCTTCTTAACATTCATCAAATTCTTTTGAGACCAAATTAATTGAATTCCTATCCACGTGAATTTAATGCAAATTTCAATTACAAAAACAGTTTCATTCGTTTTTAATGTTATTTTCAATTGAAAAATCTTTTGAGACAAAGCTAAATCGAAAGATGCATAGACATGTCAGTATCATAGAAATGTTTGAAGTAATTTAAAATTTTTGTACATTGACAAGAATTCATTCCATTTTATCATCATAATTAATATGTGTAGCCTATTATTTTAAATATTACACCACTTATACACTCACCTAAAGGATTATAAGCAACACCGGTTTAATTTCTCATTAAATGCAGTTATAATCAACCAATCACACGCCAGTTGCTTTAATGGGAAAGAAAGGTGTTTTAAGCAATTTTGAACGTGGCATGGTTGTTGGTGCCAGACGGGCCTTGTTACTGGGATTTTCACACAAAATCATATAATAGGGTTTACAAAGAATGGTGTGAAAAGGGAAAAACATCCAGTATGCGGCAGTCCTCTGGGCAAAAATGCCTTGTTGACGCTAGAGGTCAGAGGAGAATGAGCCGACTGATTCAAGCTGATAGAAGAGCAACTTTGACTGAAATAACCACTCGTTACAACCGAGGTATGCAGCAAAGCATTTGTGAATCCACAAAACGCACAACCTTGAGGCGGATGGGCTACAACAGCAGAAGACCCCACCGGGTACCACTCATCTCCACTACAAATAGGAAAAAAAGGCGACAATTTGCAAGAGCTCATCAAAATTGGACAGTTGGAGACTGGAAAAATGTTGCCTCGTTTGATGAGTCTCGATTTCTGTTGTTACATTCAGATGGTAGAATCAGAATTTGGCATAAACAGAATGAGAACATGGATCCATCATGCCTAGCACTGTGCAGGCTGGTGGTGGTGGTGTAATGCTGTGGGGGATGTGTCATATACACACTATGTTACTCTAATCAATACCGATAAAAGTCTTTCGGCCGAAAACCGAAAATGCACTTTTGGGCCATTTTCGGCCGAAAATTTTCGGCAGCCGAATATTCGGTGCATCCCTAACCATAACACATGTTCAAAAATCAAACACAGCTCATATCACTGGACTTGCAGGTCATTCCATTCAAACACATACTGTAACTGTAATAGGAATGGCATCCATGCTGTTATTCCATCAGCCACCAAGTTAAGAAACCACTCAGCGTTCTTCCACACTGAGCAGATACAGACATTCATGCACATGCACCCATCTTCTCACGCTCAGTTACACATAAATATACACATGCGTGCACACAAACAAAAGCTGTGCACAGGTGCTGTTTAAAATGACATATGGCCCACTAGTTCTGTTAATAGATGAATACTGCAGCCCATCGCAGAGAGATATGCATCCTACGGCAGCTAAATGAAAGCCATAAATAAGAATGACCATGAAAACAACAAATACTTAAAGATGAGTTCATATGGCAAATACTCAAATGAAAAAAGAGCGAGAGTCGTTCTCTTACAGTTAAAGCCTCAGCTTGTGCGATTCTGACCCAGCAAAAACCACCATGACCTACTTTTCCAGTGTCTCTCTCTCTCTCTCTCTGGTGTAAAATCCATTAGAGGCGGGTCAGACAGTCTGTACAGTACAAGCACCTCTGGCAAACCGTCTCCTGCTCTCTTCTGAATACATGTACTGAACCATAAGGCAGGGTTTTATTGTAAAATCCAACTAAGACGCAGAGTGGAGCTTGCCATGATGGTGCAAGTGAGAAAGCTTGACAAGGCTTTATTTAGCTAAAGCTCATTTCATCCACCACCTACCTTAGATTGTCATAATAATGCAAGGAAAATGAAAAACTATAAACAGTGGATTCTACCTGGATCGTCAACAGTGAAATACAACCTGAAATAAAACACAAACACTCTTCACATGGTGGGATAACCTGACCTGTGTGGGTGAAGAGAAGAGAAGGCTTATCCCACAGGCAAATCTAGTGTGTGATGCCAGTAAGGTTATTGATATTGGTATCAGGAGAAAATGACAGAGGACTCTGTGATTCCTGGATAAATATAGATGCATCTTTGCTTTTCTGTTAGTTCCTAAATATAATTACTCAAACTTAGACTAAAATATTTACCATTCAAAATTTTGGGGTAAATAAGATTTTTGTTTAACCCCTTAAATCCATACCTCGGATCTTTAGTGACCCATGACATCATTCACTACTCGCCTCCTTATTCATTTTTTAAAGTTGGACATTCATTTTCTTAGTATCCCTCAATCAATTCATCATAAAAAACAAAAAACGAAATTATAAAAGAATGCCCGGTTTCCCACCCATTTTTTGTATGAATATGGTCGCTAACGACTGTGTAACAGTGCTATTATATTTTATCAGCACAAAAATAAATAAATCTTTGATGACTAAATAATTGCAATTCACCTTTATTCTAAAAAGTGGCAATATCTGATACACAATGATGAAATAATGTTTCACACAGTTACCGCAGAAAGAAAACAAAAGAATAGGAAGTATCATCAGCAAAACTTAAAATGGCTCAGTGATGCAGAGCAAGTACTGATCCCAATCAAATATTAGTGTCACTGTCACTTGATGGTGGATCTGGTGAAGCAGTGACATTGATCAAAACATTGATTTTGAGAATGGGAAAATGAGCCAGATGCTGAATGTACTGGGAATTGAGCTCTGACGACAGTGATGATGGTATAAAACATCTGCTCAAACTGAGCACTTCAAATCTCCAAAAGGTAACAAAATAGCATTACCTCCCATGATAATGTAAAACTCTCCTGATATTAGAGTAAGAATTAAACAAAAATAAAATAGAGATCCATCCGTGTTAGATTAGATAGGTCTCTAAAGCCCCGAATATGTAATAATGATTGGCGAAACATTCATGCATGTAATGGTTAAAGAAATGCAGACTTTTATTCAGCAAGAACACTTTACGTTGATAAAAAAGTCAGATTTCTATTTCAAAAAAAATATGTTCTTTCTATTTATTAAAGAATCCTGAAAAAAAAATATATATATGGAAACACTGCATCTTAAAACAATGTTTGAAAGTACACTGTAAAGTAAATTTGAAATGAGTATTAAAATGAAGCTCATTTTAAAAAATGCACAATGACAACGACCTTGCCATGAGGTTCACTGAGCAACACATCACCCAGTTGCCCTCACTCTTTCCGCAGCCCCTTTATTCTCCATCCATCTTGTTCTTGTTACTCTGTTACTCTGTCCTCAGCTCTCCTCTCTTCTGTTTCTCTCTGCTTATTTCTTTTGCTCTCGCCCACACATCTTTCATTTACTCTCCACTGAGCTCTGCATTCTCCCTTTTTATCATATCTTTTGCTGCAAAGCTTTCAATTTTTCCTCGACCCCACCTCCCTGTGATATCAACCTCTCTCCTGCTATCATTGTCCTTCGATTCACCTCTACCTCACAGTAATGTCTCCCTCCCTCTCTCCCTGTCCTCGGGTTCCTTTTTCAGCCTTTAGGGAATTGCAGCAGCCTCCATAAATCTCTCCATTTTGGCTCTTGAACAGCACAAGTGTGGGACTTGTGTGGTCGATACCCTGCTAGCATTTCCAGCAAGATAAGTATAATGTACATTTTCTGAAGAACATCAGAGTAATGCTTGCAATACCAAGATATTGCTATAGGTGGTTGCTAAGGTGTTCTGGGTGGTTGCCAAGCATTTGCTAGGTGATTGCTAACTGGCTAAAGTTAAAAAAGCCCACAAATATGGCTAAAGTCCTTCCTTCAAAGTAAACTGGGACATTTTGACTGCAAACAAAGCAACAACCAATCCTACAGTACAAATCTAGTCAAGTCACTGTTATTTATATAGCGTTTTATACAATACAGATTGAAGTAGCTTTACAGTGATAAATAGACAATATGAATTCAAATCATTTTTGCTGCAAAACAGCTCTAAAAAAAGACAATAGTGTCATTATTCAACCGAAGTCAGCTCAGAGTTCATTCAGTTCAGTACTTACAAATACAAAATTCAAAAGTACACAGTAACACAAATTCGTCAGTTGTTGCATTGGTAACACAAAATTGAACCAAGAATGGTTTGTAATCGTGCCGTGCCAAACCAAGCAAGCCCAAGCGAAAATTTAACAGGAACAGGACAAAAGTGGCTAAAGCTAGAAAGCAGCTCTGCAGAAAACTTCTCAACAAGCCATATGAATGAGGTATTATTCATGACTGGATCATAATGAGGAGGGCACCCATACTCCACTGCACCATAAAGCAACATATTCTCTCTGTCCTTTCCCCCTTAGCTCTGGGCAGCCAGGGACTATGAGTGTGTGTACTGTACACATGCATGTGCATGTCTGAAGAACAAAAAGAGAGTATATTGGTGTTGTGCATTATTGACAAAACCATAAAGCAGAATGTCAAGGCCTTGGGCTGTGAGGAGAAAGAGAGCGAGGAGCAAAAGAGATAGAGAGGGGGGGTGGGGGCTGTTAGACAAAAAAAAGGCACTGATGTTTTAGAAATTGTCACAGGCATCCTTCTGGTCATGTGCCTTGATGCCATTTCATTGGGTATTCCTGACAAGACGCTGTCTGTGTGTCTATGTTTATGAGAGCATAACATAAACAGAACCCACAGAAAACAACACATACACAAATCTTATATAAATACATAAGAACAAAACATGAGGACGAAGACACATAATGTAACAAAAGGCACACTGATATTTTTTCCGGTCTTAAAAAGGCATTAGCAACCTTTCAATTAAACTGATATTTGTCGGACAAACTACACAGTAAACTATATTTTTTCTAGTCGATGGAGCATCACAATTACTATAGTTTTACATTTAAATATGAATAAATCCCTAACCCTAAGTATTTAACTTAACTCATACCATTTGTGCTACAGACATGAATATACCTCAAATCATGAGGCATGTTAAGAGAGGTGTGCTATTAATTTTCAAAATGATAGTGGATGATAAAAAGACACAAAACAAAACTGATCAGAATATCATCAAGAACAGTCAGACAGTCAATATCACAAAACAAACACGGATAAAGTGAAACCCTGCATTTTCCTGTACTTTGCTATCATTTAACATTTTAAGGCTCAGTCATTTTATTAAAGAAATGAATACTTTTATTTAACAAGGAAGCACTAAACTGACCAAAAGAACCAGTAAAGACATCTGAAAACAGTTATCCTATTTTAAATTATAATAAAATTTAACAATATTAGTGTTTTACTGTGAGAATAGACAATTAAAAATAATAACAACAAAAAATAAAAACTTTTAAAAATCCTCTTTTTAACTGTACTTGAAGGCTATATTATATTGCATTTGTACATTTTAAAGTATACTGAGTAGCCACGAGTATGTGCAACTGTAATGAGTAAGTGACGTAATACACTCAGACGTCAACAGACGTTACACAAACATATGACAAATACCGATACTATATCTTACTCTCAAATTTGGATTGAGTTCCACAGCATTAGACTGGACAAAACTCACTATGAAAAAGTATGGATAAATTCAGTTAGAGCTGAACATTGTATTTTAGTGACTAGACATTAGCAGGAATAGACTACACTAAATAACATTACACAGGGGGAAACAGTGACTCTGTCCCCCATCCCCTACGCCTTTAAAACTTGGAAAATCCCAGCCAGACTTATTATGATGAGTAAGACATTTAGATGGAGAGGTGAAGAGGAGTATTTGTATCAGTGTTTCTGTAACTAAGAAAATCAAGAGGAACTATGTGTAATTCAAATACACTCATATCTCAGAGACACTTCTGCTTTTCCTCATACAGCATAAATGTTACTTCAAATTAGTGTGTGTGTGTGTGTGTGTGTGTGTGAGAGAGAGAGAGAGAGAGAGGAACTAATGGAAGATGAGGATCAGGAAAAACTACCTTTCATATTCCTCAGGGATGAATAGGATTACCAACACTAAATCCAAGCACATCCGTAAAAGTCTTCGATCCTGATTCCACGGAAATCTCTTTAAGAAATACAAGATCAAAGTGGAATAATCCTCATGGTCATCGTTTCCTTACTTTACAATCATGAATCTCTCATTTTGACAGTCTCTGATGTCTGTGTGTATCAGTATTAAAATCTGAAATTCATCATCACTCATGACCAAGCTAAAATCCACAAATGAAATGAAATCCAATAGATAAAAATAACTGTACAGAGATCAGTGCAGCAGACTGGATTACACCATGCATTCATATTTCACATGGACAGGACTCAAACCGTATTTATACATCAGAGACAAAACTAACTTTGTAATCAAGGCAAGAATGATGCAAAATTATACTAATGACCTTAATATGAGTTGGAAGTGTGAATGTTAGTTGCGTAAGAGTATCATATTAATTGATCTAACCCTTAAAAAACATTTATTGCTGGTGTAATCTAATGTAGCCAGGCAGATTCAGTTATATTAAATAATACTATTAAAGCAATAGTTCACCCAAAAATGAAAATGCTGTAGTCATTTACTCACTCTCATGTATGACTTAGTCACATAGTAAAAGAAGATATTTTGAAAGTGTCTCTTTTTTTTTGGTCCTCACAATGGAAGTCAATGTTTATGAAAAAATATTAAAATAATGAAAATGAGCATGGACTGTTAAAGGGTTAGATCACCCAATAATAAATAAATCATTTACTCACCCTCGTGTTGGCCCAAACCCCTTAACACTTTCATCTTCAGAACACAAGTTAAGATATATTTAATAAAATCTAAACCAGTTCTGTACCCTCCACGGAGAACTACACAAATACCACTCATACGCTTTATAAAGAGATTGTAAAACTAACCCATTTCCGAAGAGGCTGGCACTTTATATGATAAACAGATTTAATTTAGGCTTCTATTCACATATAAACATTGAACAGCGAACATAAACCGAAGCTCAACCAAACGTGTGAGCACAAACCTCATTGGTTCTTGCGGAAGCTCAAATGCGTTACATTTTTTGCGTTTTTGCGTCATCTGCGTTACATGCTACTCTGAGAAATGGCACTTTGTATTTTGAGAACTTCTTGGGTCGTTTTTGCCTCTTTACGATGACTCGCTTTAATTTAGTCCTAATTTTAGTAATCTGCTAAATTACTAAATGTAAATGTGAATATAAAAATGACTAAATGTAAATGTAACACGAGAATGAATCTCATTGGTTCTTGCATAAGCTCAAACAAGCTGCGTAACACGACAATGAATCTCATTGGTTCTTGCAGAAGCTCAAACAGGCTGCTTAACACGAGAATGAATCTCATTGGTTCTCGCAGAAGCCCAAACAGGCTGCGTAACACGAGAATGACTCTCATTGGTTCTCACAGAAGCTCAAACAGGCTGCGTAACACGAGAATGACTCTCATTGGTTCTCACAGAAGCTCAAACAGGCTGCGTAACACGAGAATGAATCTCATTGGTTCTCGCAGAAGCTCAAACAGGCTGCGTAACACGAGAATGAATCTCATTGGTTCTCGCAGAAGCTCAAACAGGCTGCGTAACACGACAATGAATCTCATTGGTTCTTGCAGAAGCTCAAACAGGCTGCTTAACACCATAATGAATCTCATTGGTTCTCGCAGAAGCTCAAACAGGCTGCGCAACACGAGAATAAATCTCATTGGTTCTCGCAGAAGCTCAAACAGGCTGCTTAACACGAGAATGAATCTCATTGGTTCACTTCTCGCAGAAGTTCAAACAGGCTGCGTAACACGAGAATGAATCTCATTGGTTGTCGCACATCAAGCAAACATACATAAGCTTCCATTTACAACAACTGCTGTGTCAGCTGATGAATGTTTATGTGTGAATAAAAGCTTAAATTTAATCAGTTCATCATATGATTGTGTCACTTCAGAAAAAAAAGACTAAACCACTCATTTCATGGACTAGTTTTACGATCTAGTGGTTGATGATAGACCGAATCACCGAAATCGCTCAGATTTTATTAAAAATATCTTAATTTGTGTTTTGAACATGAATGAAAGCCTTACAGGTTTGGAAAGACATGAGGGTGAATTAATGACAATTTTCATTTTCGGGTGAACTAACCCTTTAAATATCAAATAGGCGGGCAGGCCTATCGGTAATATCATCAGATAATACGGTACTGATATATTGTGCATCCCCACTTTTTGAGTTTGATCTGACTTTTTTAGAATGTATCTGTGTAACAACACTAAATAAGCAAAGTGTGAAAGCAAATATCATGATAAGAAGCAAAAAAAAAAAAAACATGATCACACAGAACTTCCATATTCTCAAATGTCTAAAACAATGAAACAAGCGTTATTTATATATATATATATATATATATATATATATGAGGAAGTCTGAATGCACATGTGTGGAGAAGTGTACTTCACCTAAACAACAGTCAAAAGTGGCTGCATGACGTATCTCTCAACTGTGGTCACAAAGTGTATCAAAACAACATTTTATCTGAACTTGCCTGTCAGAGAGCAAAACCTGTGTGAGTCAATTACAAAGGGCAGATCTTCTCTCATATATTAAAGAAGAAAAGAAGAGAGTGTTTGATCAGATGAATTCTGCTGAGAGCTCCATATGTCCTGAAGCTTCAGGGTGATGCAATGTTTGGACTTGCTACTGCCCGTCACTGAATCCACCCTGTCTCTGCAGGACAACGCCAGTTGCTCGGTTCAGCAACATGAGATAAGATGACTAGCAACTGTTTTAGACAATCCAGACAAGGTCAACCATAAAAAGGGACAAATCAAAAAGCATCTTCTCTGCCAGACACCAGATAAATCACTGACTGGATAGTGGATACTTATCAGTAAAAAGAAAATGCTAACAAACTGTGTATTGAATGAATTCCTGATGTAACAGCACCTGACGTCCACTGTTTCTTCACCCTGTCTGAACTTATGCTGATGCTTGCAGTTCACACTCAGGGAAAAAAGGTGCTTACACTCTCAAAAAGAGGTGAACGTTTCTTTGATGAGCCAACACTAGATGATCAACTCGATTGTATGCGTAAGCTAAGCAAGCATGTTGCACATTGATCTTCTGCATGATATATCTGTTGACAGACAGATTTAAGTGATGAAATTAAATGGAGTCAAGAGAGGGACTTTTCGAGGGAAATAACCACCACAGTAACTTGGACAGTCAAATAATTAGTAAAATGGAAGTCCCTGTGCTTGTGTCCAAAACATTATGAGGACAACATAATTGGATGAGAGGACTGGTAAAATAATAAAATGCATAATACAAATAACAAGGACATGTTCATCAGTCACTCTGTGCTAATATTCAGCAGTCTTATCAAACATCAGGACTTTATCTACAGGCAATTATATCACATAAATCCCCTAGTATGTGTTATGATTGTGTTATTATTAATGAGGGTTGATCAAGTGACTAAACTTCATACTGATTAACTCAATACCAGGATCCAATATCTCTGATCTCTGATCTTTCACCCTCAAGAAACACATAGATGAGATATGCCATTGACTGACATGTTGGCATGATCAGAGTACAAGAAAATAGACTCAGATGTCAAACACCAATATACGAATAACACTCTGACCTTTCATCCCACACACAGAAACGCATAAAGATCCCATCACAACACCATTTTGGATGACTATATTCAATGAGGTCAGAGGTTCAGTTTGGATGAAACCTCCTGTTCACATTTTTTCACTCAATACGGGTATAGAAACCACTATTAACTTAGATTAACTAGCTAATGAATTAACTTAGATGGTTTCAAACTCATTTTCTTCACACATGGTTGTAGTTGTGACACAAAAAATAAAGCCACAGTTACTTGAAATAACAACAAAAACCCATAAAACCTGCCTGTGTGACCTTAACCAATTTAAGTGAATTATTGAAAACAGAAGCTTCATAATGAAGGTTGGCTTCTATATTGCGTGATTTTTAAAAACTTTCATAAATGTCTATTCTATTTCTATAGGCAATAGGGACTATTAAATTATCTTGATAGTCAATCAAATAATGAGAAAATCCAAAGAAATTGAACATTTATGTTAAGAACATTCTAGTGATCATTTCAGAGAGGACAATTTGCTATTTTAAATACTAATGCTGCTGGGTGAAGTTGTAACTGCCATGTTTTGTCTCATGTTTCAAGAAACAGCTAGTGTAGTGTGTACAAGTGTTCTTCATATATAGGCCAGGGGCTTCAGACTCAATTCCTGGAGAGTTTAACTCAAGCCCTAACTAAACACACCTAATGGAGGTCTTTACAAGAAATTTCAAGGCAGGTGTTTTGGAGCTGGTTGGAGCTACACCTTTATAGGGCAGTAGTGCTCCAGGAGTTTGACATGTCTTATTAAGGTGACATTTGGGATGTAGAGCCATCTAAGGTAAAAGTGTTATTAACTGCAGTTTGCTGCCTGTAACTATAAACCCTGTGATAAAATATATGTAATTTCTGTATTGGTTCTGAAACCAATAATCAGCATCATTCCTTCACTTTCCATAGCACATCACATCCTTTAAGTGGTGATTTGATGCGTTTTAACATTTAAAATGCAACAAGTGCAGAATCACTGCCAACACTTTGCATTTGCCCAGATTAATAACCCAGCCGTTTTAATTATTATGAACGTGAGTGAGTATGCTGCTGACAGCTGTCAAACTCACCAGCTCGTCCAGGTTGCGCATATCCAGGAGGACTCTCTTCTGCTGCTGCTGCCAGCGGGCCAACAGCTCCGGGTCTGGCTCGCCGATGCTTTCCTTGCGAGTGTACGTCCTGCTTGGCGGGCTCTGGGACTCTCCTACAGCCTCCGTCAGGTTCTCCTGGTCCCGAATCTCCTCCTCGATCTCCTCCTCGAGTTGAATCAACATAGGGGCCAGCATGCCGAATTTGGCCCCCCGGCGAGCCACCTCCAGCAGGCACAGCACGAAGTTCTTCTCGTTGCACCTCTCCACCAGGTCGTTGGTCTCGAACATGAGCACATCTTTGATCCAGAGCTCCTGCCTGCACCAGCCGATGAAGTTCGACACGTTGTCTCTGGCCAAAAACGATCCCGGAATGACGTTCCTCGACTGGAAGACCACGTCCTTGCTGGGGATCCGGAAAGGAAGCGCCGCATCTGGGTAATTCGCCTTGAATTCGTGGGCGGCGCGGTTCACGTTGTTGGCATGCCGGCAGAGCGCGCAGCCGGTCTCCAGACCCTCCATAAAAGTGTCCGCCGTGATGTCCAGCTCGTAAAGCGTGTTCAGCCATTCAGCCAAATCCTCCTTCATGGCATACAGGTATTCCTCGCTGGATTTGAACGGCCTGATGCTCTTGGAGGCGGCTGACTGAATGTTGCTCTGATCGGCCATATTATGGGAAAATGTATCAATCAAGGCACGAAATGACGCACGGCTGTCTCATACAGTAATCCTCCACAAACAGCGTTGGGAATGGCATAACGACGCGCGATAGGAGCTCCTAAAGCGGGCCGCTTTGACTCGCAGCTCCGCGGTGCAGCTGTGGGATTCCGCGATGGATTCCGGATGTCTGTGAGATACCCGCCTCCTTCAATGACCACATCGCGATTACTCATTCCCCTATGGAAGTCCAGACCGAAACAGAAACATGACAATTATCAGTACGTTACATGACAGCTCGACGACATACTATCCCATTCGACGCGCTTTAGCGTGTGTTAGAAGCATCCGCATTGGCTAACAGCGCTCCGCAACGCCTCGTGTATTCATTCGGTCACACCAATTCAGAGGACGCATGGCCGATTGAGGCAGGAAGGCTGCCCCGGTCAACTGGGGTAGTTTAATAATAATCCTCGTCAGTTGGAAAAGATCCGACCGTCCTATGCGCCGCCTCCAGCACAACAACGCGCTGAGCTGCAGTGGCTTATAATACATGGAGTTCCATCTCATTAGAGGATCAACAGCAAATTTATTCCCATGATGCAGCTCCTCTATTTCAATTGCTCAGCAGCACAGGCCAATACTATAACGTCCAAAGCGTTTATTTGCATCTGACATTCGGTTGAAATTACCGATCATTTTTATTCAAATAGCTACGGTAACGGTTACTGTTCTGCTGACAGAAAGTCAAGCGAAATAAGAAACAAGGATGTTAACAGAATGCCCACTGTTCCCATCATGCAAATTGGAGATTATACGCAAAAGCTTTGCTTATTTGTCTCCAATTTGCATGTTCGTTGATGGGAACAGTGGGCATTCTGTGATTGCTTCTTGTAAACAGTAGACTGGGTTTAATTAGTGCGACGTTGATCATGTAATCTGTTTGCACGCGCTGATTAGAAGCGTGAACGCAAACTATGTGATGTAATCAACGCATACCTTCAAGTGATTGTCTATATGAAATGCAGTGCCGAATTATGACAATGTAAGGATTATCTAGAGTAGACTACAGTCAGACAGTGCCATGAGGACTGATTGGCTGTGCATTTTCCCGCGTATTTACACTACTACTGAATTAAACACTGATTTGTTAAAATACTACATTAAATAATATGCACGCACCGCTTATTAGCTTAAGCCTCCACTAAGAAAAATAGTCAAATCATGTTGAAAACAATCGGTCTAGCAACAAGACGAACACAGCATTATTATTACAATATATATTTCTAACAGCAATTCAATTAGTTTTTACGGTGAAAGTTAGCAAACACATTTAGCTTCAGTTAATGTTAGCCTCTAACGTTACGTTACTAACTTTACCTTTTCGTTGTTCCTCCGACCAACATTTTCATTTTGTTGCTTTAACTCAACTTCTAGTCTGCGCACAAACATTTTATATGCTTTCCATATATATTTAAATGAATACTGAAGACACCTGTGACCAATTTAGTCATGATTTGGTAGTGGTAGCCTAGTGCCTTTAAATTCGCAAGAAGCACAAACTGGCGATTCACATCGCGGAACAATCTTGGAGGCGAGCAAGTAGCGCCGGTATGTTTGCCGTATAAAAAGAACTGCAATTGATCAAATATTTGTGATGACATACGTGTAATTTGGTGTTATAAACTTCATAAAAAACGCAATACCGCAATCTTGCTCATGTTAAAGAAATATATTTCTCCTCAAACAAAAATAAGAAATACTAAGCATTTTTGCTCCATTGCTCAAGAACGTCAGTGTTTCTTGCCCAACTTTATTCAAGGCTGTCAAATTAAATGAATGTGGCTATGCAACAAGCTCTGTTCTTGTTTGGCTCCAAACCTTTAGTCCAGGCTCACTCACACACTTCTCTGCCAATGGTCTTGGTCATCAGCAAATGAAAGGGACCACTCTGAATAGTCAGACAAAAGACAGACATCATCATGATGTTAATCAGAGTTCATTTGTCTCCTTTAAACAATCAGTTCAATAACTGTAGGACAACTGAAAGGCTGTCTTCAGAAACTCAACTCTTAACAACTAGCCTACCAGACAAGCCAAAGTCAAACTAGTGCAGCTGCAAATGAGAAGGCAAAATAAAGTTTAGAGCAGTAGTATTTGAAATAGAAGCATCTAAATGTCATGTTGAATGTGTCTCCTTAATATATTGTGAAGTAGCCTAATGGTAATGCTAGTGGATCAGAAATGGAAGACTCAAATGTCATTCAGAGTCACTTTTGCTTGGATGTTTTAGCCGTAAGTCACAAATCATGCCAACTGCAGATTTAAATCACTCCCACTTTCTTCTAAATTTAACAACAGAGAACAGACCAACAATATAAGACATTACAACTGCCTTTTACACATTGTTCAGCTTTTCTCCAAACTTTCTCATCTGCATGATCCCATGACATAATTAGCATCAGAGATCCTACTAAATGGTAATGTTTTTCTATCCCTTTGTTTTACTTCCTGCTCTTGTAGTTGAAGTCAGGCAGCGTGCTCTTCAATGGCTCAGGCCGGACCACTACAGTGTGTCATTATTCCAACAGCAGCCGCAGCCAAAAGGAGGCCCTTGTTTTGATTTGAAATTCGTTGGTTGTTCCTTTAAGAGAGCTAGACGGAGGGGAGGACACACAGCAAGAGAAGGAATGAGATCATTCTTCAAGGCCTGGATGAATCAGCTTTTCTGTGAACACACACAAAACCAGTTCATTCCACATCTCTCCAGCAAGTGAGCATTTGGCTCTCAGATGTTCATTAAAAAGGGTGTCAGTCAGTCACACAGTGAAGTGCGATTATGCCATTCTATGCATTAAGTTTATGAATGAGAATTATCTTTGCTCAATTCAATTTGAGCATGATTTAATGAACTTACGGATTTTGCAAGAAGTCTCTTAAGTTGGTATAAACTTAAGAGACTTCTTGCAAAAGAAGTCATCCTGTCAGCTCCTGCCAACACTTCAATTAACAAGAGAAATGTTTCAAGAAGGTTCTTGTAAAAAAAATTTAACAGTCCCAAGCTTTACAGGTGACAATAGTTTCATTTTATAAAACCTTTAAAAGCCAGAAGAGAAAACAAACTAGTATTGCTCGCAATTGTTTTAATGGTAATATTCCGTACAACTAGGATTGGACAGCTTAATGTTTATATTCCTCTAATAATTAACTTTGACACTACAGTAACAGCACATACTTCTGAAAAATGTATGCATATAGACTATAAAATGGGTGGAGGGGGTTACCAGTGCTCAAACCAGCAACGTTTAAATCCACTTAAAATTTATCAAGACGCTGTAATGGAGGCTGGTATCATTGTAATTTGTAATCAACGCCAAATTAACACGATCTATGTTCGTACTCATCAGATAAATCTCTCATGTACATGGTAGGCCTGAAAACTTGTGAAACTAGAACAAATGAGACGCCTAATGGCTAAAGTCTGAATTGCACCCAGTCATGTGGGTCTAGTGCAAGTTATTACAATTTGCACAACAGCTACAGATCTTGCCGTTTTGAAGCGTTCTTTAAGAATAGCTTCAGGGGTTTAAGCACAGAGCAACACAAGGTAATGAATTCATTAAAGACATGAATAGATCGCATGCATAAAGATTTTTAATTGCAGGCAACTTAAGTACACACAAACCCCAATATGAAAAAAAGGGATCCCAAAACATGGCAAAACAACCGGAGGTGGAAAAGTTTATTTTTAAAAAAATTGATCAAAGTACATAGTTACATAGAGAGACATGTAAGACAGACATCACCAAAAAAAGGTGACTACAGGGCAACTGAGTATTTTAAAAAGGCTGGGGGACCATTATAGCATACAAAAAAAAGCAACCAAAAGGTTTAACTAAAACCACTGTTGTACTGAAATTAAAAATAAGAAAAGCAAAAAAAAAAAAAGATAACCATATAAATATGGAATCATAAATAAAAAGGACTTTTAAAATTGTTTTCCTCTATGCTTGACGCATTAACTCAGTAGGGTCTGTCTCTGCGCTCCTGACGGTGATCCCTGTTGGAAGAATAAAAGAAAAAGTATGTATATGAAGCATCACAAGGACTAAAGCATTTCACATTCATCCTGCTATACTCACAGTAAGTGATGCTCACCTCATATCCATCTTGCCTGGTGGTCCCATGCCTCTCCTGCCCCCTCGGTCCATGGGAGGACCACCCCTGCTACCTCCTCTGAATCCACCCCTGTCCATTCCTCCACGGCCTCTAAAGCCTCCGCGATCTCCTACCCAGCCTCCACGCATGCCTCCTGGTCCACCACGATCCATTCCCCTGCCGCCCCTCATTCCTCCTCTACCACGATCACCTTACACATTTATACAAATCACGTTTTTCTGTTACACAACTCAAATCTCATCACAAGTGACAGCTGACGGGGAAGACTGTTAATCTGAGTGTACCTGAAATAGGGAAGGGAGGAGCTCCAAGGCCTTCGGGTTTTGGAGCTTTACATTGGTTACACTCCATTCTCCAGGAGAAGTTCTGATTGCCACATCCACTGTAACGAGATTTGAGAGGCAAACAAGTCAGAAACAGACATTAAATTTCTGTTAAGCATAAATACGTTTTTATGCTTAAACAGCAGGTTCCATGTATTGCAAATTTGACCTCAGTTTGGTTGCTTAAAGGGATACTTCAGGATTTAGCATTAAGCTTTGCATCAGTAGAAAACCAGTACTATTTTCAAATCACCATGCTTCCAATTTCAAAAATAATTTCACATTTCTACTATATGAATGACCAATATTAAATATACACATTCATCTTCCCAGAGGTAAAGTATCCCTTTAAAGATGCACATCACTCACGGATTGGGACATTCCCAGTCTCCAGCTCTCTTCTGTGTGTTGCCTCCTGGAGGACCATTCCAGCCCATTCCACCCCGAGGGCCACCACGAGGGGGGAAACCACCTCTCTCTCCTCTTCCCATACCTGCATGCACAAAAATTAATCACAGTATAGAAGCACATGAAGGATCCACTTGAAGGATACCTATAAGGATTTACAGACAAAGTTTTATACCTCCACGGTCCATCCCAGGGCCACCTCTCATTGGCATTCCTCTCATACCCCCCATCATGGGCTTTCGGCGAGCCATAGAGACCTTTAACCTCCGGCCCTGGAATTCCTTACCTGTCATAAGAGGAACAGAAAAATGTGATGAGAGATTGACTGAAACTGGCAGACTAATGTGAACAAAACGTACACATTAATTGGTGATATGAAAAAGGTCTGTATAAGTTCAAGTTTATATAAATAACATTGAGAGGTATCTAAAAATAATTAGAAAAACCAACCATCGAAGTATTCAACAGCTGCTTTGGCAATAGCAGGTTCTTCATATGACAGTGTGGCATCTCCCTTTGGTTTGCCAGAATCTTTATCCGTGTAGATGTTTATGGCTGGTTGATTTAAACGCCGATTTATCTATGAGAGAAACAAAATATCAAAAAGGACTTTAAATAATTGAGTGCTGCAACAAATTGACAAAAGCTGATATTATTCAGAATAAACCATTTAAATGAGGGATGGACAGTCCTTACAGAGTTTAGCTCAATCATTAAACATCTGCCTGTAATTTTCAAACAATCCTTTAAACTTGTAAGGTTTTTTTCAGGTATGTTTGATTTGGGATTGAGCTAAACTCTGCAGGACAGTGTCCCTCCAGGAGTAGAGTGGCCCATCCCCGATCTAGATACACAGCTGCTTACCCGTATTGGTCCACAGTGCTTGAAGAAGTCGGCCATCTCGGGTAAAGTGGCATTCTCAGTGAGACCTGTGATATAGATGGTGCTGTTCTCAGAGTCCTGCTCTCCTGGATGCCCTGTGCATTTGTAGGAGAGAAGCTGATTTAACACAAACACCACTTGTTTCAATAAAATCATGCAAGAGTCTTTATCTTTTGATAAATTTAATGCATCCTTGCTGAATTGACTCATTTCAAGAATTGTGAAAGGTTACAATGCATACCCATGTCACGATCCATTCCACCTCTCATGGCTCCTGGGATACCATGGATCAAAGAAAAAAGAAAAGAAATGCTATTATACAATGTCACAACTTAAAAAGGCAAACCTGACAACCTGTCAAGACCAGAAAAAAAAAATGCCCACAATATAAAATTCATTGAAAAGATGTGACCATTTTCAGGATTACCCTTGACCACAACATTCTCAGAATGAAATGGGAATAATAAAATGCAGAATTAAAAAAAAAAAAAAAAAGACGCTTCAGTCAAAGGACACGTCTCAACTTTTGAAGAAATCCAAATATATACACCAAATATAAACCATCAGGACACAGCATTTATTTTTTGGGGCAAAAAAAAAGTGGCACACCAAATGGAAGATTTTTAAGGACACATTAGGCGTGAATGGCCTCTACATTAACTCGAGTGGACTAGCCAATGGAATACGCTTTAGGAACTTACCACCAGGCTTATTGAAGCCCCCTCTGTCTCCAGCGATGCTAAACATGAAGATATGAAGGCGATATTCCTTTTAGTCTCCAACCATAGGACTTGAGTAGGAAATGAACACAACATCTCCCTCTAACTTTGCTAGGGCCTCATGTAATAATATACAGTGTATTTTACAAACTAATGGGGCATCATGACTTCTGTAATATCTTTCAATGGCATTTAACAGTTTGGTTACAATAATGTAAAACAATATCCACACAAAACCAGAAATACATTGAATTTTGTAAACCTTTGGTAAATTAAGTTAGCTTTGTTCTGGGCTGCAACCAATATAATATGATTGAGACAATTTTTAAAAACAGCAATCCTGTTAGCTGGAAAAAAATCCCTTTAGCCATTTCAACCCAAATTAAACCAATAAAATGTCAGCTCTGAACACTATTTATAAAAAAAATTAATAAAAAAACACATTAAAATATATAGTTCAAATGACAAATGTTTACAAAGTATGATCAAATTATGAAAGGAAAAATCTCAAATATGCTGACAAAACAAAAAATCTAAAGATTTGCTAAACAACAACAAAAAAAAATAATCCTAAATCAAGAAAGTTCCCCATGGTTCTTTGAGCTGTCGCCTTTGAAATGGAAAAAGGTACTTAGAATAAGTACTGCTGTTCTTACATCGATCTCTGATACCTGCAGCGTATAAATGTGACAAAGAATGTTAAAACAAGACCTTTGAAATGAGAAAACAGTTCACAAATACAAAAATATTTAAGTACATGAAAATGTATAAGTTTAAATATCAGAAATGTGTATAGTAGCATGCTCACCGTCCCCTGAAACATCAATTCAATTGGAAAAGAAATTCAAAGTGTTAATTTTCCTTTTTTTTGTTTGTTTTAGTCAGCGATTCCTTTTTTGGAATTTAAAAAAAAAAAAACCTGAAAAGGCCTCAAAGAACAGTTCGTTTATCCATAAAGGATATCATTGTATGCGCCCATTAAATATCCAAAGGTTACTCCATTTTCTTTAAAATATCCATTTTCCCAATGCTGAACCAACTCTTTTATACACTGACCTGTTTGAAACTTGATTACTTTCAATTCAGAATTTAAAACCCAGTAAATAAGGATAACCCCATAATCGTGTGCCACTGTCTGCTGAGATAAAATTCCAGTTAACGACCAATTTCTTTAAGACTTTTTTTTTTACTTTCCCCATTCAAACTCAACAGCAAAGATCCTCATTCAGCCTGTTAAAACCAAAATGTAAATTTAGTAGGCAGCTTGCACTATTGCAACAAAGAAATTGAATGTGTAATAAAATACCTCGCAACCAAACATAACCTCAAATCTTTGATAAGCCGCCACACTTGAAATAACCGTGTTTAAAGAAAAAGGCAAAGAACAATAAACTGAAGGGGGGGGGGGAAATAAAAATCCCAAATCCCTCAGTCTTAAAATAAGTACATATGGATTAAGTGACCCATCTTCAAAACTAGAATCGTAGGAATAACTACTAAAACGGGAGACCAAAATAAAACTGCAGGAATATCACTGTGATACCATAAAAAACCTCTACAAATCAAATGGTTGAATGAACTACACCTCCACTGTTGTAGATGCCTGCAAATACAAACCCTGCATGCAGCGATTGATTTCGCTCTGTGAAAAGCAATGAACAGTTAGTTACATAAAGAAAGCTTGAACTTACCCCATGCCTCCGCGGCCCATACCCCCACGCCCCCGATAACCATCTCTGCCCGGTTCTGGGTATCCACCCCGCTGTGATCCCGAGTAGCCTCCACCCTGACTGTAACTGTCTACAGAAGAGATCACACACAGTAAAGTATCTGGCCAATGAACTTAATCTGAGGAGCAAACAAAACAAAAAACAAGGGTAAAGTGGCACAACAGTGAAATTGGCCCTTACTATATGCACTTTGCTGGCTGTATTCATTCTGTGACGCACTCTGCTGGCCGTACTGAGGTTGTGCGTATGCACTGTTCCCCTGAGGGGGGTAAGCAGCGGGAGGGCCTTGCTGAGGTGGCTGTCCATAGCTGCTCTGCTGCTGCTGTCCATAGCCTGGCTGCTGAGCCTGGTACCCACCCTGAGGCTGAGAATAACCTCCAGCCTGAGAATAGGCACCTTGGTTGTAGGCCGGCTGGCTGCTTGCACTATAGCTGCAAGGCAAAAAAAAAAAAAAAATACGCGATTAAAATAAGAACATTGAAAATGTCTACACACTAGCATTCAGTGACAGTAGATACTTATATAAAAATCAATCTCACATTAGTTTTGCTGATATTTAGAGAAACTGCACTCGTAATATTTATTACTAAATAATATAAATAAAGCCTAAAATCACGTACTTCAGAATAAGCATGCACTCCCTGGGTGTGTGCGGGATGGGCTACACTCGTCAAAACAACAATTACAATATTACAGACGATATATAATCGTACACCCCTTGAATGAACTGCTGAAGCGCATGAACGCACACCTTGCATAGTAGTGCACTGAAGACCAATGGCCAATGAAATCAGATGACACAAAACTCACAAGGCAATTTCAAAAGCAAGCCTACTGCAATGACAGAAGGAAACCACGGCCGTGCGATTTTAGCGCATTGCTTTATAGCGGTGTGCCTTCTTTCCTCCCTAAGACCAAATGTAACATCTAAATAAACTAGATCAGTGATTTGATTACGTTGTATTGAAAGAGACTTGTTTTTCACAGGAATTCTACATTATGTGTGAAGCTCTAAGCTGTTCCTAATCACCTCTAACAGGGTGAATGGAATGTTGCTTGTAAATTAAGTTGTCAATTCATAATATTCATCACTATTTTTTTTTTCATATTAAGAGGTCTACTGCACAGCATTATTTGCACAGTCAAATTTGAGAAATTACAATAAATATTAATTATAATATAATTACTTATATTATGAGTGCCGCATGGGAACATTGTGATGCTTTTGCATCTTTTTAAAGCATGCTGGTCCCCATTCACTGACATAAGGAGTGGACTAGTGCAAGCGGGACATTTTTAATTTCCTCATTTGTGGTTAGAAAAGCAAACTGCATTAGAACACTAGGGCGAGTAATCGATAATTTTCATTTCCGGGTAAACGATGCCTTTCAACAGCCTCTGATCTTTCTTTTTCTACAGAAAAACAAAAAGGTATCCGCATGGGAACTGCATTCAAATTTAAGAACCATGCTGTAAGAACAGCATATGGAGATACTGCAGGAAGCTCCATAACAGCATTCTGTTATGTGCTGCTCTAGGAGTTGGTCCAGTTACCTCTGAGGAGCGGAGGCAGCAGCCTGCTGGTTGTAGCCAGAATAGGCTGGCTGGGCTGAGTATCCGGGCTGGGAGCCATAGGAGGCCTGCGTGGCAGGGGCCGCAGTGGAGCTGGTGTAGCTGCTCGCCCCATAACTCTGCGCAGGCTGATTATAAGTGCCTGGCTGAGCAGTTCCATATGCAGCTTAAAGAGAATGACTTAACATTAGTTGTGAGAATCATTTTCTACGTGCACCTGAATAAACAGCATGGCAATGTAGAGAACTGTGCATTAAAGGGATGCTCCACTTTTTCATATTAAACTGTTATTCTCTCAACTAAGATGAGTTGACGCATACCTCACGTCAATCGCAAGACACTTTGATGGCACTTAAATAAGCCCACTTCATTCAATAGGGGCCAAGCAGAGAAGCGACCAAACACATCCATGTTTTCCCTATTTAAATACAGTTACACAAGTAGTGTAACTCGACCAAGAATGGTGACAGAAAATAAAACGTTGCACTTTTTTAAGCGTGTAAAGTGTAGAACTATAATGTATGGCGGAATACCACAGCAAGTGATTGGGAGCACTTCGACTTGGCGCATATACTATGGACTCGACAGTAATATCATCACTCTGGAGAGGGAGAGAACTTTTCACGACTGATGATATTACCATACCGAGTCGAAGGGCTCAAGCACTTGCTGTGATATTCCGCCATACATTATAGTTATCCACTTTACACACTTAGAAAAGTGCAACGTTTTATTTTGTCACCATTCTTGGTCAATATACTTTACTCATGTAACTAATTAAATAGGGAAAACGTGGAGGTGTTTGGTCGCTTCTCTACTTGGCCCCTATTGAATGAACTGGGCTAAGATAAGTGTAATCAAAGTGCCTCACGCACCAGAGCGATTGAGTACACGCACTGAGACAGAGAGGTATGCATCAACTCATCTTAGTCAAGGGAACAGTTTAATATGAAAAAACGGTGGAGTATCCCTTTAAGAAAGCAGGAATGTCCAGGCCTAAATAAACGTCACCACACATTTAATTACTTTTTATATAAACCAATCATATAATACTAATGATATAACACAGTAATGCTCCAAACACTATCACTAACAAATATACTTGTATAATAGTGAATAAGATCTGCCTGCAGACCTGGCGCTGCTGCCGCCGCCGCCGTAGTTGTTGCTGCAGCCGCTTGTCCATACGAGGATGCATATGGCTGTTGTGCATACGCTCCAGCAGAGGGCGCTGCCTGACTGTAGGTGGACTCAGGAGCAGCAGCAGGTTGAGCATAAGAGCCATAATCCTGTTGGGAATAGCCCTGCTGCAAAAGAAAAAAAAAAAATTAACAATTTTCTTTTACACATATAAACACTATTTAGATATGAGCCAATCAGACTTTAGGCTTACCTGTGCAGT
Source organism: Pimephales promelas (assembly GCF_988280905.1). Lineage (NCBI taxonomy): Eukaryota > Metazoa > Chordata > Actinopteri > Cypriniformes > Leuciscidae > Pimephales > Pimephales promelas. Next base: position 36,726,149 of record NC_142772.1, on the reverse strand, counting down.
TTGTCCATAGCTCTGAGAAGGAGGGGCAGTGTATGAGCCATACCTGTGTACAAGATTATTATGATTTAGGCCTATTTATTTAAATAACAAATACATAATACAGTGTTTTAATTAAGAACTTACGACTGCTGTGCACCAGCCTGGTTGTAGCTGCTATAATCTACAGGGAAATAAATGACCAGAAAAGGTTAGATGTACAGAAAACACGGTTACAGCTGTATAACATCTGGTATTTTATTATAGTTCATTAACAATGGGAGATGCATGCACCACTTGAAATGATTGTTCACCAAAATAATAGAATTCTGTCATCACTTATTCTCAAGTTGTTCCAAACCTGTATGAAATTTGTGTTCTACTTAACACAAATAATTGTAATTTTGAAGAATGTGGGTAACCAAACAGATGATGGGCTCCGTTGACTTCTATTAGGTATGTGGACATTTCAAAAAATAGCGGCCGCCATTGTGTTCCAAATCTCTGTGCCGGATTTTCCCGAATCACTCTGAGCGGGTCTCCTAAAATGCGCTGTTTTCATTGACTTGCTGTGGGAATCCTTGATTATTTTTAGCCAATCACATCGTTAGCGTTTTCGACTGCACATTTGTTTTTTCTAGTCAGGCTGCATTTTCCTCCTGAAAGACGATTTCAAACAATACGGAAGAATTCAACTGTCAAGAAATTATTTTTACCCACTTTGGACACTTTCCAGAGGAAGGTAGACATGAAGAACATATGTTTGTGGTGTGCTGTACAAAATTTCGTGGCAATTTAAACTCCCCCTCTTTTTTTTGACTACTGCCACTGAACGTTACCTGCAGAAAAGCTGTCAAAATGCAGCGCGTCGTGTAGGCTACACTCAACATTTGTGTGGTCTCCTCCACTTTCTTTCCTCCACCAGCATTAGTATTGTTAACTCTATATTCTTACACAACTGGAAATAGCATGAATCAACCAAAATCCATCTTTTAAATTAAGGATATATAATTTTCCTTGAATTGTTGTTTTCCATTCAATTATTTGTATTTTCAACAACTGCTCATCAGAAAAATACTATAAAAGATAGGCCAAATCAGTCTTTACGTGTGTTAAAATCAAGTATTGATCCAAATAACTACATGAAACCCACGTTAGATCCAAATAACTATATGAAACCCATCTCCACAGAAAATTTCATTAAGATATCTTGAATATTGAGAAAGTTATGAGCATTTTTGTGAAAAAACAACTTGTTTTCGGTCACACTAAATTCTATTGTTTTCACCTTAGAAATGAGACAAAAATAGGTGCTGATTACTGAAATATAAAATGTTGTAACTTTCTTCATACTTGACATATTTACCTTTTTTTTTTTTTTTTGTAAACGGGGTACCCAGGTCTTTCCACATATGCTATCCATTTGTCTATTTGTTGAGTTTTAATTTTTTGTCCACATACCTACTTCTATAGTATTTTCCATACAGTGGAAGTCAATGGGGGTCCATAAACTGCTTGGTAACCCACATTCTTCAGAATATCTTTTGTGTTCAGCATAAGAAAGGAATAGCAAATCGTACTGGTTTGGAATAACTTGGATGAGTAAATTGCGAAAATTTCCATTTATGAGTGAACTATCCAAGCAAACAAACAAAAGGGAGTAACGTGTTACTGCTACCGCTGAATTTTAGACACTCATTTAGAACAAAGCTTAGGCCTATCAACAAGGCAGGGTTGGTTGTTTGACTTTGAAATATTAAAATATTCAAAAGAAACAGGAATCCTTGACACTGATTGAACAAGTTTACATTTTGGTTTAGAAAACGTGTGGTACATTTTTTAGAAAATTGTGCATTTGAACGTTTACATTTTAGCTTTTTAACTTTCTTAACGACGAAAAAAATGCATCAAAAACAAGACTTGCAAGAAACCAAATCTCGGGTGTCAGTTAATTTCGAATTACTTAGAAAAACAATATTGCAAACAACAAAACTAAACATTATGTTCGCCATGTTGGCTCCTCTCTCAATCCCGCTGTTTTTAAACCACGCCTGCTACGGTTTACGACGCACGAAACAACGAGCTCATATAAGCATTTAAAGAACAAGAAGACAAGTTAATATGAATATAAATTGACGTTATAAGGGATTTAGGCTCTTATCATACTATAAACTAAGTTTAAAAACCGGTTGATTCGCGTTTTCGATCCGCTAGCTTCAAACGACCGCCATGACCCAAAAAAACAAACTTTAGGCCGCATGCTCGAGGAATGTTGGTTATCCAAAAAACAATCTCAAATTCCAATTCATTTGTGGAAATCTACTTAAGTTGCGAGGATTTCAGTAACAAAGTACTGAAATACAATACATTTAAAGCAAGAAAAGAGGAAAAATACACTCACTCGTGACTGACGCCATCTTCCCGTTGGAGAACAGTATGCGTTGTGCGGGGAACTGAGCATCCGCAACGTGTGCGCGTGCGTGAAACCAAATGGAACGTACCAACACACCGATTGTAGAGGGTGGCAGGTATAAATCTGTTTTTAATTGTTATCATGAAATTTGCCTGATATTCTTTACAGTTGAGTCAAACAATTATTAAAATATATTAAACAGTTGTATATAGATTAACATATTATTCTATAAATATGAATCCCTTAAAACATATTCGGAGACTCCCACAAATGCGCTTGTCCGAAAGAGGAAGTTATTCGCTGTCAAAATAAAAGGGCTGGCGAATGACATTGGTATGGGTGTAGCTTGGTCTTATTTGTTTATTATTTAAAAGTTGTTTAAAAATATATTTATATATTTGTGCACATCGTACGTACACTCGTTCGTTGAAGTATTTGTAAAACAGACCTCAAGATGCTAGCGTGAGCGTCGTAAACTGACAATTAAGTTCAACTGGATAACGTTACATGATACACCTGCCCTAAGCTCAAATCTAAATAGATACTTGTAATGATAGAAACCCATCAGGTGATGGGTTTTTCAGTTTACAATGCTCGATCATCTTTTTTCAGCATGGATGTGGTTTGGATCAAACCGGCCAGGATATTGTAGTGGAACATTTGTAATAGTCATATTCATTTTATTGACTTGGCTCTGTGGTATTCACGCCAGCCTAAGTTTAGGACCAGGTGGGGAATTTCCTGGATTTTATGGTAAGCAATACGCGAATGTATAAAGACTGTGGTTTACATGGAAGGCGTTCAGTTTCTAATGTTTCTTGTTCATTGCAGACTTTATCTTCTACGCCTTCAGTAATGAAGAGTTGACCTCATTTCTCTACAACATCACCCTGCTGCTGTGGATCGGGCCCTGTCAGGAGAGAAGATGGGGCACTTTTGTCTTCCTAGCTCTCTCTTTTATCTCCACTGTGCTTCTTCCTCCTATCTATGGCCTTTTTCTCTTTGTTACCGGGGATGAAGCCAGCAGGGTTAGTGGATACTCAGCCACCCACCTTGCCCTGCTCACAGCTCAGTGTCGGCAAGTGAAGCAGAGACGGGTCCTGCGCTTTGTTCCTGTCTGGTTCTTGCCTTGGCTCTTCTTGCTCCTCGACCTCTTTCTGCTTCCCAGTGCTCCAGGACTGCTGCATTTTTATGCCATTTGTCTGGGACTCAACTGTATCCTTTAAACCAGTTCTTCTCATCCTTTTTGACTTTAAGGCCCCCCAGATGCTTTTCTCCCTAATATAGGATATTTCCGATATAAAATATTTCCAGCGTTCTGCTGTATTATGACAAAGCTGCCTGTTTTCAAACTTTTTTGTTAACAGAAAGTTTGGTTAAACTGATAGTCCACCTAACAGTCAAATATATTTCATCATTTACTCACCCTTGTGTCATTCCAAACCTCTTTTCATGTATGTTTGCAACACAAAAGAAGACATTTTGAAGAACGTTGTTTTATCAAGCTTTAATTCAGTGGGAACCGAAACCAAAACTGTTTAGTTACCACATTCTTCAAATGATATTCTTTTGTGTTCAAGGTTTAGAAAAACATGAGGTTGAGTAAATATATATATATAATCATTTTAATTTAGATAATTTTATATCACCCTGCAGCCCCCTTGGATGTTTGAGGTTTCCTGGTTTAGATCTGTGTTACACTAATATCATTTTGTGATATTTATTGCCTTAATAAAACAATGCCCTTAATATATTATACAGACAATAATGAGTTTATTGAAATACTGGAGCAAATAGAGAGACTGGGTGCATGTTCCTGCTTGCCAAAATGGGCCTACATCCCTGTTACCTCTCATCCATACCTGCCAGTTTACCACAACACCTCAATAAGGTTAGTTTCTGCCAATATTTCCCATTGATATGGTTGTAAAATGCTTTGGGTGTACAGTAGTACATATGACAGTGCTATATAAATGCCTCATTCTTCAATTCAATCATGAAATCATGTCATGCAACTAGAATAACTAACAAACTATGTTTTTATTATTATGTAATAGACCAGAGCCTTCAACCAGTAGATCCCAGTTGGAGGATCATTCGGCATGGCAACATTCTGTGTCAGAGTGGCATCAGGAGCCTTTGTTGGCAACAGATTCACAGTTGTTAGAGGAGCAGATGCTGAGAGCAGGGATATTAGCATCACTCCACGATGCACCAGAAGGTGAAGCGGACAAAGTGGAAGTACCCAAGTCCTCAGTGTCCTCATTAAGGTCAGTTCATAGTGTGAATTAGTGTTTTTTCATCTATAGAGATATCTTAAATGCTTAAGTTCATGCTGTGCATCTAATCTCCTGTACATTCAGGTTGCAACAGCTGGAGAAGATGGGCTTCCCCACAGAGAAAGCTGTTGTGGCTCTGGCCGCTACAGGGCAGTTGGATGGAGCGATCTCTTTGCTTATTGATGATCAGATTGGGGAGGAGGCTGTGGTCATCTCTAAAGGGAAGAAGCCATCATCGTCATAGCTCAGAGAGACTGCTTCAAATTGAAGCTGTCCTATAGCATCACTCTAGTGTAATTCCATTACTTAGGCGAAGCATCGGACTTCAGGGTGAACTGTTACTTTGTTTTTACAACTTCATAACTTTTGGATGTGCAAGAAAAAAAATCTAGTGAATTATTTGTGGTTTGTTATTTATGTTATGGTTTTGGCAGCTTTTATGATATAAACCCATACTCTCAATTTGTCCCAGTGGTTGAGACATGGACGTTCCAAGAAACCTCTACACGGACACGGTGTCATTAAATCCACATTATTAGAATGTCGGGCCAAGAGAGTCATGTGCATATGTCAGTATTTAAGCCCTATTTTAGTCACGTTTTTTTATTTTTTTGGGCTGCAGATTGTTCTTTATTAAAATATTGTCAAATATTCAGGAAATACTAAGTATGATAAGAACGTGAATTGTCTTAAAAAAGAAACACAACAAAGTTTATTTTGATTTTAACACCGAAGTAAGACTTTGCACGCTGGCAAGACAAATTCACACGAGGCTAGAAATGAAAAAAATACAGGTGACGTTACATGAATTGGTATACAGAATAAGAAAAACATCAATCGCTAATAATCATCTATAAATAATTAATACAACAATATTTATATAGGAATACAAAGACATGGAAAAGCATTGACGAAGGAAACCAGTCCTATGCATGTGCATGTAACTGATGGAAAGACATGCATGGAACACAAAAACAGAATTCAAGTTATACGAGTAGTTTTCCCACTTCCCCTTGTGCTCCAGTTAGATCTTATTTAGTTTATGGAACTCTAGCTCACACAATGGCAAAAACATTTTTTAGGGTTACTTAATAATTATCCTAAACTAGAGGAGAATCCTAAAATTGAATTCAGAACCACTTAAACTCATGCTTTAACAAAACAATTTTAAAACCATTGAAACGATTCGTTTTCACTAATTCAAATCTGGTTACAGCTTCGAAAGGGAGAGGAAACCAAAGCCATTTTCTATTTCAACTAAATTGTCTATTAAAGTTTATACATGTTTATGTCCTTCAATTGTCCTTTCTCTTTGAAGAACAAGGTGATTCTCTAATCTATCTACATAGTGCATTTAATCCAAGCAACAGAATATGAAATCAGTTTTTATCATTGGGGAAAGTGTGGTGTTTGGCTGAATAGCAGAATCGTTACGTGCATTTTCCTCATTACAGTACATTTGCTGAAAGGGATAGTTCACTTTGAAATTAATTTTTGATATGTTTTAGCTTACCTCAAGGGCATCCAAGATGTAGATGTCTTTGTTTCCACAGCTTTTTCAATTTTGACATTTTTTGGTCAAACCGTTGTTGTCTGTCAGTCCTATAATGCAGTTTTAGGGGGTCCACCTCAAAGAGCATGCACAGAGAAGTCAAAATTAAACATGATTTAATGATCACACTGATGGCCTAAGAAACTAAACAGTAGTCATATAGTTTTTACCTCTTGTTAACAGCCGTCGAACTGATCTGAATCAGATGTCCAACTGAACCGTCTTCTTCTTCTTCTTCCTTTTCTTTTATTGGCGGTTGGCAAACAACTTTTAAGTGTGCAACCAAAGCCCGTCTACTTTCTCTGGTGCAACTGAACCGTCTCCAGATGTTGCGCCGGAAGTGATCTCTCGCGCATCTACGTCACTCATTGTTTACACGGAGATTTTGGAAGTTTTACCTTTCACTAAACATATTTAGATATACGGTAATACTTCCGAAATCTCCGTGTAAACAATGAATGACGTAGATGCGTGAGAGATCACTTCCGGCGTAACGTCTGGAGACGGTTCAGTTGGACATCTGATTCAGATCAGTTTGACGGCTGTTAACAAGAGGTAAAGACGATATAAATACTGTTCGTTTTCTCACACAAACCGCTTGTTTCATGTCTTGGGCCATCAATGTATACTTACATTTACGAGTCATTAAATCATGTTTAATTTTGACTTCTCTGTGCATGCTCTTTGAGGTGGACCCCCTAAAACTGCATTATAGGACTGACAGACAATAACGGTTTGACCAAAAAATGTCAAAATTGAAAATGCTGTGGAAACAAAGACACCTACATCTTGGATGCCCTTGATGTAAGCTAAAACATATCAAGATTTAATTTCAAAGTGAACGATCCCTTGAAGTCACTATGAGCTCCTAACAGCAGCTGGAAAGAATAATAATATGGTTTGATGCTCTCCGTTCTTCATCTCCACCATTTATGCCGTTTTGTACAAGCACCAATACCGTTCCTCTATATCGTATTCTAAAACATGTTTCCTTTTTTTCATGTGAATCGAGTATCAAACAATAGGTTGATAAATTCCTTCTGAGACTGCTTGTGTTCATTATGTCATAAGAGTGACACAACATGATGGCAAACCACAATTATTTGCCAGAGGAGAGGTGCTTGGAACCTGTGGAGTCCCATTAGAGGTGGTTAATTTATACAGCACCATATGGTCTTCCCTGAGGTGTCTCCCCCCTTCTGGATTAACTGGAATACTCCAAGGCGGTTGGATCTGTAATATGTTTAGGACCTGTGTAGTTGTTGCCAGCTCAGCTGATTTACAGATATCGGAATTGATATGGAAAGGATGGCTTCACTCTTTGGAATATGCAGACTACTTCCCTCGAACCTTGGTCTCAGCAGTGATTAAGGGAGAGTTGACCCGCAAAGATGACATTCTTGCCCTCTTAATCCGGTAGACATCGGGAGATGGTGTGCCAAAGAAGCCATCTCCTGACCCTAGATCTGGTTCTGTTGAAGGAAGAGAGAGTTAAGACTGCTAAGTGCTAATCTGTTACTCAAAATACTTTGTAAAGTGGCTGATGAATAATAGTCCAATGATTCAGTTCATTCTTAGAGAAGTGGCATATGTTATCCGTTTTCACGGTTTTACCAAATTGAGATGAAGAAAGGTGGCAACAGGACTCAATAATGTTACAATAATTTAAAGTCTTGTAACTGTTGGCGATAGTCGAGAAAACTTAAAAGGTTGCAAGCATTGATGTCCAAAACAAATGACTCGTATATCGATTCTTGTGAACAAATAACTGATTTTGTTCTCCGAGATTCACAGAACAGTCTTAAATCCGCTCTAGAGTTAGCGGTTTGAATCAGATTCGCTCACTTCGAATAATTCAGAGGCACTTGTTTACAATTGACTCCCTGACTGAAGCATGAGTATTTTATTTTATATATAATTTTTTTAAAGTGATCTAAAAAACATTACTGTGATGTGTACTTTAGGTTTGTTAAATCAGAGTCCTGTTGTATAAAATAATCAATTATATTCTAAAAATAATTCTAATTTATTTAAACACACACACACACATATATATATATATGTAGTATTGTTGCCTATCGTTTAGCACAGGAAGTTCAATTATTACGATTGATTTCATAAAATATTTTTGTTAGTAAAATTAATAAATACATCCTAAAAGTAATTCTAAAATACTTTGGCACAAATACGATTATTATCACTAGAGTGACAGCATCAAATCAGAAATTTATACTAAATACAACTAGAAAACAGATAAATATATACATTAAAATGAAGGAGTAATGATATATGAAGAGTTCAGATGCAAAAGCTTCTAAATGCCATTTGAAATTTTCTTCTTTAATGATGATTTTTATCAAACTTGTATATTTAAGTTCAGTAATTTCACTTAAACGGCAATGATAATTACCTATTAATTGTTATTTAAGTGAAATTACTGAAGTTTGATAAAAAATCATCATTAAAGAAGAAAATTTCAAATGGCTTTTGCATCTGAACTCTTCATATATACTATAATAAACATCCTTTAATCATAGCACACAATCTTTGTCAAGCAATCCTTCATTTAACAAATAAGAAGTTGTTTGGTTCCTAAATACTTATATTTAGGAACCAATTTTAACCTAGTCATTTTTGAGTCTGGAGCCCTGTGGTATTACTGTGTTTTGGTGGGTAATGATGGGTCTCCACTCACAGGAAGAAGTGGCTAAAGTGGTTAAAAATCTTTAGTAATTCAAAGGATGTTGGTTCAAACTTCAGGGGTGGTTCATGAACTGATGTTTTACTGCGGTTCCCATTATCACATCGCATGCTTGAGTGAGGCACTGAATCCGGGCTGTTGCACGGGTCTGTCTCCATAGTAAATGTACCATAAGTCACTATAGGGAAAGCATCTACTAAATACATAGTGATGGTGTGGCATTATACAGAAAAGCAACTTAATGAGAGGTAAACTGGGAAATACTGCTGGAGTCTGGCCCTTGGATGGAGTCTTTTTTGGATTCATACAATCCCCCCTGTGAGCTGATCTTCTAACTGGCCAGGAGATGGCAGTAGATTGACTTGTTTGGACGAGGGGAAGCGGGCATTACCTGGCCAGATGATCGCCTCCAGCAGCTGCACCCTGCGAGCCAGCAGCTCTAAGTCAGCCTGCAAGTCTTGGAACTTCTTCAAATTAAAGTCCTATCAAAGATCAAAAGTTTTGAAAGCATGGTGGGGGTTGGGCTCATGGATGGCAGGTGGAGTACTTGGCCCCTGTCCTCCACCACACTTTGCTCCTCGCTCAATTTCCAAAGGTGTTGTGGGATAAAAGACGCACTGAAATCTCTGACCCTTGTCCTAAGTCCTTTTAAAAACAAACCTAAACCTAGTTCTGGCCTTCTACTCACCATGGATACCGATCATAGTCTCGAGGATTAAAACCCTCTCGGCTAAGATCTTCAGGGCCTCGCGGATTTGGTGTATCCCATCCCCCTGTGGAGATAGATACAGCCGTCAAGGTATTGGGCACAAGCCAAACAAAAGCGCTCGCCAAGATGCAAAGTCATTCTGTTAATCAATTACATTAATCTCAATCCATTACCGTAGTTAGCGGGTTAAGCTCTCAGCTTCATTCACTACGAAACTCCAGTTAACTAAACATCAAATTAAGCTCTGCCTGTCTTATTTCATTCATTTCTTCTGTGGCCATGCCGTAAGTCTTGACAAAAAGCATGCAGGGTTTTTTTTTTTTTTTTTTCAGGCCAAAGGCTCCTTAGAGCAAATCAAGACCAAATGTTCAACCATTTTAGATTTGAACATGCATGTAACATTCCCAGTACACTCAGACTATGTTACAAAAAAAAAACCCCAAGAGGTGAGCAGCTTTGTTCAAACTAAAGAAATATTGGAGTCATCTGGACCATTTTTTGTACTTGGTTGACTATACATACATTTCTTTAGTCTTTAGTCTGCTCATCTCAAGGTAAAATATGCTCTTACACCAAAGCCACCGTTATTAGCTCGCACTGAAGACATGGCTATCAAATACTGGTGTCCAATCAGAGCCAGTAATTCATTTCAACATAATACTTTTAAATACCTAATGAATTATGACCATTTTAAGTTCATGGAATTAAGGTTGGGTATCAATACAGATTTTTTAGATTCACAAGCTATTTTCTTTACCTATTCATAAAATTCTCACTTTCCTGATACTGTAAACTATACAGGCCAGTGTTTCAGATTGATTCAAAATGGTAACACTATCTTTAAAGAACTAGCTCATATGAGTCATTTGTTTCAGGAATATGTTGCAATTCAATATAAAGTAGAGTCTGTAGATACTTATTGTGAATCAGGCCACACTAAAGGAGTAGTTCACTTTTTTAAAAAAAACTCACCCCCATGTCATCCAAGATATCCATGTCTTTCTTTCTTCAGTCGAAAAGAAATTAAGGTTTTTGATGAAAACATTCCAGGATTTTTCTCCATATAATGGACTTGAATGGGAACCAAACGGTTCAAGGTCCAAAGGACAGTTTCACTGCAAACAGTTCAAAGGGCTTTAAACGATTTCAGACGATGAATAAGGGTCTTATCAAGCAAAACGATCGCTCATTCAAAAAAACAACAACAAAGTTTAAGTTTTATAAGCTCAAATGGTCGCCTTGCTCTGTTAGGGTTAGGGTGCGATGTGCGTTTGTGACTCTCCTATTCAAACTCGTTCATCAAAATGAACAAATCTTTTCCCGAGTCAACTCGTTCATTTCGTTCGTTGAATGAACCAAATTACACAAAAAAAGATTAGTTCATTTTGATAAACGAGTTCGAAAAGGAGAGTCACGAACACGCATCACAGAACAGAGCAAGGTGACCATTTGAGCTTATAAAACTTAAACTTTGTTATTTTTTTTAAATGAGATCGTTTTGATCGTTTTGCTTGATAAGCGTTGCTTGTTATTCATCGTCTGAAATCGTTTAAAGCCATGTGAACTGTTTGCAGTTTGCTCTGAAACTGTCTTTTGGACCTTGAACCGTTTGGTTCCCATTGAAGTCCATTATATGGAGAAAAATCCTGGAATGTTTATCAAACATTGAGTAAATTGGGTGAGTAAATCATCAGCAAAAGTTTTTTTTTAAAGTGAACTACACCTTAACCACATTTTTTTTTTTGATTCACTAAAAAGATCTGTCAAAGAGTCATTCATTTCACACTGAATAACTAAAAAGAATGGGTTCACTTGTTTATTTGTTCAAAGAGTCATGTTTTTGTTAATTGGACTACACTGGAAGAGTTATGTTTTTCATGCAGCCTGCGAGGTCAATACAATTAACGATTTTTCTTTTTATTGCCTCATATACTGTGAACAACTCACATTAACAACTCAGCAAAATACTAAAATACTAATACTGAAATATTAATTGGAAAATCAATATTTTTTACCCAGCGCTACATGGAATCAAAAGACAAAATAATAATAATTAAAAAACAGATCTAACAGAAAAAAATCTTGAGCTATTTTACAAAAAAAAAATCTGCAGAAATACTTAAGTTATGTGGCTTTGGTAGGCATTTCTAGAACAGTGTAAAGAACTGGTCACATAACGTACATTCTACACAACAGTCTCAAGCTCAAGCACATGTTAGAAAAACAGTGTTATTGATGAAGTCAGGAAAGAGTTATGTAAAAGTTAGTGCCTGTGAAAGATCTAGATTCTAGCCAAACAACATATAATATCATTTCTTGAAAAAATAATACCATATTCATTAAGAGATGCAAGTATGGCTATGGTCCAGAATGTTTCCCTATGGTATTATATGAGTGCTAGGCCTCAAAATGATAAATGTGAAGCGATTAATCTTCAAATAATTGTATGGTCTTTGTGCATTATGTATACATCTCTAAGGAGTCTACATACAGCATCTACAGGATTTAATTGAATTATCTGATTAATAACACACAAATGGCCCACATCTGGGATCGACAGGCCATGCGGAAAACCATCCGTCAACATGTGAACTAAAGAGGCTGTTCAATATAGCAAGCCTTTCACAACGGATTGAGTGTGATGGCGTAATGCAATTAAACACAACGTTTGTTTGACTATTGATCGTTCAATGCTGTTAAACTCAAAATGGAATGGTTAGATGTAAGTTGAGTGGGCGAAAAGGAAGATCAGAAGCAGCGCAATAAGATGGGAACATGCAGCAATGCACTGAGGGATACTGAACGATAGCTGTATCGATCTACACGTCCATCCACACACCAAATCCCTGCAAATGCTAAAATGGAGCATATACACAACACACGTTTCTACTTTTTTCTCATTTCTCCTCCTCCCGTGGTTTTGATCTAGCAGTTTGGTTGCTGAATCCTGATTAATCATTTAATCACACACAAAGGTTATATCAACAGCACTACAAAGCAAAGATTGAACTTCTCTGTGTGTTGGGTATATGCCAGAGCTAGTAGCTAAGAGACTGGTGGCTGTGAAAGGCAGCCATGGGGACAGTAACGGAAAGGAGTCAGCTTTAGAGGACAGGGGAAACACTCAAGACAGCCCCAACCACCAACCAATCAAAATCAACAACATTAACAACATAATTGCACATTCAGAAGAGATTATGCCCTTGTATGCTAATCTGAGTAGGGTTGGGTATTGTTTGAATTTGAACGATTCTGATTCCGATTCCGATTCCTTGTTTCGATTCCGGTTCCTAACGATTCTCGATTCCGATTCTTTTAAGAGGCAGGGTCAAAAAAGTTTAGCTAACCTTGCTAACCAACGGCCTTTCTGAAGGAAATACTCCTTCTGTAAAAATACTCCTTTTGACACAAATTTTGCATTTTGCCGAGATTTCGTTATTTTTAGAAAAGTGAAGCCACACTTTGGATCGCCGACGTAAGGTACTCATGTTCGACTTGCGTGGTTATGCCAACACTTCCAGTAGACGCTTCTTCATTGGTGTTGTTCAGCGGTTTCTTCTTCCGCTCGGCGGACTGTGAATATCGAAACTGTTACGTCTGGTCAGGAACGAAACAGAGAGTGAATCCAATCGCAAGCTTTTACTAATAACACTAGCCGATAATCCAGGGAACTCAGAACAGGACAGAGAAACAGACAGGAACCAAGTAACATTTAAACAACAACCGACAGGCAACAACTGAAACAAAGGGGTTTAAATACACAGACAAACAAGCCAATCAAGATAACAAGGGGGCGTGGTTGATAAACACCTGTGGACACTGAGCAACAACATGACAAAAGACAAGACACATGGCAGGATCACATGACCAACAAGGAATCACGTGATAAATAAAACACAACAAAACCCACACGTGACAGAAACTAGGAATCGAAATTTTAACTTTTGAACGATTCCGGGAAAAACGAAAAGTTAGTCTCGGTTCCAATCGATACTCGATTCTCGATACCCAACCCTAAATCTGAGACAAGATCAGAAACCCCTAAACCCCCTATAGGCAGTGAGAAGCCAAAAACTTATCTCAAATAAGTCATAAAGGGCAACCTCTTGTTCAAAAACACATGGAAACAATATCAGTGCACACAAAACCGAGACATATAATGTGCTAACCGTGAGTACTGTAAGTAAGCAATGAACAGCATTTGTGGAGCAAATCCTTTCAGTGGAGTTTTCATTCATTCGTAATTTTCCATCAATTTGGGATGAGAAAGTCAATCTGCCCTGATTTTTCATGATGAAAATTACACTGATGGATTTGTTGTGATTGCTGATGTTAAAACACAGATGAACGGCAGGATGAGCAATGAAAAACCTAAAGGAACCAGGAACGACAAAAACGTCACGGCAAATGTCAAAATCTCTTACGTTCAAATCGCTCTAGAACATTGAAAAGCAGGCATAAGGAAAGAGATTATTTTCGCATTAAAATCAGTGCATTTAAACAGCTCTTAAGTGCATGACTGACATATTCCCTGCATTCATGAACTCAGGAACTGATCATTTATCTCCTTCCTGGAAAAGGTTGAGCATAAATGGGAGTGAGTGTGTCAAACAGGACTCCTGATGGGCTTGTCTTACCGGAAGACCTTTCTCCCCTGGCTCTCCTTTAAGGCCTTGCTCTCCCTAGGAAGAAAAAGCGTGAATAATGATCTAAATTTCAGCCTGTTTCTCACACAAAATTACTGTACGACTTCAGAAGACTTGTTACAAGTTGAATGGACTACTCTTTAGTGCTGTCTTTGGAAAAGGTAGGCATCTTACCGGCTCTCCTTTAAACCCTCTCTCTCCTGGATATCCAAGAGGTCCCTGAGGAGTTACATTAAGAGTAAGAAATGCACAGAATATACAGGAAGTGTTGCACTGTGGGGAGGTTTAAGCTTGTGCACTCACTCTTTCGCCTCGTTCGCCCTTCGGACCCACCGGGCCTTGCAAACCAGGAGCTCCCGACTTTCCCTGATTACATGAGAAAAGTATAACATATTAGTACACACACTCACATAAGGGTTATTTGCTTATCAGCCATAAACTTACAGTTTGTCCCATTGGGCCTGGTGGTCCAGATGGTCCTATTGGTCCAGGAGGACCTGCAAAAGACATAGTTAACATATCTGAATAAAACCATTCGTGGTCTAATTTTATTCTATTTGTCCAAGGCTTTTCCCCAATTGCCGGGTATATTGGGTGACCGTTGATAGCCGGCTGCTTTCAAAAGCTCCACAGTGTATCTGTGCAAGCATTCTGTGAAGAGCCTCAAAGTTTTAAAGTGTTAGTCATTGAGATAATCACAGACATAGTTGTTGAGCGTGTAAATGCAATGACCTATCAGAGGTGTTTAAGTTAGTCACTCAGAATCTGGATTTTTCACTTGATCTCTTTACTTATAAACATTTGAAGGCTAAATGCTGTTTTATGCATCATTTACTTGTAGTGTTTATCATCATAAATAATAAACTTTAATATTTTCATTTTCTATTAGTTAAAATAGTCTCGACAGTTTTTGCTATGGTCACAAAATTGGTCCCAAGAACCCTGAAATTTGACTGGTATTGCTATACCCAATACTCTAATTGTGTAATTGAAATATTACATTTGGGTCCATACATACCCTTGTAACACAGGTGGATACTACTAGGTCATGTTAAAACAGTCTTTTAACATGAAACATGGAAAACTGATAATTAATAATAGCTCAATCAAATAGTCTGAAATAGAAATTATTATGGATCTATGACTGTCTAAAATGATGAAGGAAATTCAAACTAAACATATTACTAGCAGTATTTGAAAAATTAAGGTTAAGTCTTTTCTATAACCTCACCGGTTAAAATAAAAAATTCAGACAAGCAAAAAGCCCATTAGATATAAAGTCAGTGATATCATAACTGTTCTAATCATAACCTGCAGAATGGTTGATTCATTGCCACAAAAAATAGTAATATTTATGTTAAAGATGTGCATGTACATTATTGCAAAGATGGTTACGTGCGCTAAAGGTAGAGTAGAGTGAAATTCATAGTTTATAATCACATTAAAACAATATGTAATTTAAGGGAGGCCAAAAATAATAAGGAAACGTATAAGTCTGTTGATATTTTGATTGTCTGATGTTTTCAATATCCTGTTTGCAGTTTATGGAAAAGTAAAATATGTCAAGAATTAATGGCTGCAATTTTACAAAAGTGAAATAACAACAGAAAATCCCATGATAGCAAATTGGGATACAAACACTGTAAAAAAATATTGATGGTTTAACTTAAAAAAGTAAGTAACCTGGTTGCCTTCAAATTTTAAGTTCATTGAACTGGAAAAAGTGAGTTAATACAATGAAGGAGATTAATTTAACCATCAGAAACTCAAAATTATATGTTATCTGAACTAAATAAATTATTTAAGTTGATTTGACAAAAGAAAATATGTTGTGATTACTACACTGTAACAATTTTTTGTTGGTTTAACTTAAAAAAGTAAGTAACCTGGGTTGCCTTAAAATTTTAAGTTGATTGAACTGGAAAAAGTGAGTTAATACAATGAAGTAGATTAATTTGACCATCATAAACTCAAAATAATAAGTTATCTCAACTAAATACATTTTTATAAAGTTGATTTGACAAAAGAAAATATGTTGTGATAACAAATCTTGAAAATATTTTTTACAGTGAACACAAATTCCTCCTGCATAATGAAATTAAGTTTGATACAAAATGTGTATTATAAAATTCAGCTGCAATTAATCATAATCACATATCACATTCAGTGTGAATGTGGGCTAAATCAACTGACTGTTTTCAAACCAGGCTTAGTTTAAACCTAGTACTCATCCCTGGAATAAATGTCCAATAGTGAGAAATACTTTAAACAAGAAATAAATAATAAAGATTCACTGACCGGTGGGTCCAGGTGGACCATGTGGAGGGGTCACTCGGAGGTCAGGGAAGTTGTTATGTAGAAGACTATCTTTTTTCAGGCCTGTAACAAACAAACATATAACATATCTCAGTCAGAGTGACAGCGATCTGATGAAGAATGTCATTAAGGCTACTCGCCTGTAGATGGCGATGTTTAAACAAGAATAAACGGGTATTTAATTTGTAGCAGGTTGTAGAATATTGGCGCACCAATAATTGAAAAATCGGTTTTGACATTTTGATGTGCTGGCTTTTTATTTTCTGCAATGAAAAGTGAATTAAATCACACACAAAAAAATGACAAAATTACAAGCCAGTGGTTTTCTTTTTTATCATAGCCTAATGGTTTTCTTTGTCTCTTTCTCTTGTGTGGGCTTTATTTTCCCCTTCATTAATTACTCTGCCTACAACACACCCCTGACATTTAGAGCAGTCATTTTATACATTTATAAAATCAAGCAATAAAAACATTTTTAAAAAATGCTATTGGCATTTGTACAACCAGCTCAATAATGTCTGGCTGAATTTATGTATGTCCATTACTGTCAGTTTGGCACTTTTTTGAATATTAATACTTTTCTCTATTTTTATTTTCTTGTCACCGCTTTTGTTGTGTGCATTGCTGCTTTTGAAATATTATGTGCACAATCATGCAAATTAAGTGCTTTGAAAATACATTTTACAAGTCTCCTCACAGTGGACAGAGTAAATGTTTTGTCTTGAAATTACAAAGGCAGATTCCCATCTCTCTCCCTCTCTCTGTCTGTCTGTCGGTGTCCCGCAGCAGGTGAGTTTTCTGCCGTATTCTCTGTGGCTGCAGGGCATCCCTGAGCCCAGACCCAGACAGGAAACTCCAATAAAGACAGTGTTTTTCTATGGAAGCCCCTTGCAGACCCTTTAATTGTCCTGATTACTTTGAAGGTGGAATCATGGGAATAACAGCCTTAAATGAGTTATAAAGTTCTAAGGCCCCTAAATTGAAAATTCTCAAACTTTATGAGGTCTGGGCAGGCCCATGTCTCCTTCAACAGAGAGCAGATATAAAACTGAGCTGAGGTGAAGAGTCAGTTGGCTACACGGGCCAGTCCTCCTCGAGAGTGACGAAACACACACTAAAATATTATTGCTTCTATTCTAAAACACTCCCTCGTGCTTAGAGTTTAACTGAGTGTAAGTCTAAAGACGGCACACACACACACACTTCTACCCTGCTGTTTTGGCCCTGCACATCTGGAAGTGGTTGAGTGACATCAGCAGCAGACAGACAGGTCTGTTTCCCAGCATGTGACTGTTGAGTCTAGCCTGCATTACCTCCTGAAACCTGCCATTTTAATCAAGAGGAAAAGAGGGGCAATGAGAGAAGAGATGCCCATAAGTTAGACTAATTCCTCAATCCATTCCTCTTTCTATTTCTATTGGACTCATTCGAAGCTTCCCATTCACTCTGTTGTCGCACACAACAACGGAAATCGCAAAACTCGTCAAAACGAGATGAATTTGACTTTACTGTTAAATGACTGGCTACTAATGAGGTTTAGACTTGCAGAACTGGCCTGCACCTCACAACTGAACCTGCTCCACATTTAGAGCAACTGACTACAGCATCTGTGTGTGTGTCTGTCCACATACATCCATCTGTTTCTACAGCAATTTCCATCACAACTCGATTCTAAAGGTGTGAAAAATCGGAAGAGCCACATGAAGACAGACAGACAGACAGAGAGAGTTAAAGGGGGGTGAGGGGTACAAAAACAGCAAATGCAGGCAACTGTAACAGCTTTCTAGGATACTTGATTCTGGTTGGTGAGTTGTGGCGTACTGCGGTCAAATATTTTTATATAATGACCACAAAACTGTATAACTGACTGCCTGTCCAAGGAAATGATTTCCTTCATAGCTATGCTAGTATATATATATATATATATATATATATATATATATATATATATTATTTGATAAGCAGCCATACACTAACATTCAAAAGTTTGTTTTAGAAAGAAGTCTTTTATGCTAACAAAGCATGCATTTATCCAATCGAAAATACAGGAAAAATCAGTAATATTGTGAAATATTACAATTAAAAATAACTTTTTACTATTTTTAGACATTTTATTTTAGCATATGAAACTGAAGATGTTATAGAAAATTCAGCTTTGCCAAATATCCAGCATCATTACTCCAGTCTTCAGTGTCACATGATCCTTCAGAAATCATTCTATGCTGATTTGCTGCTCAAGAAACATTTCTTATTATTAAACAGTTACGAGACCGCAATACTTTTTCACGATTTTTTGATGAAAAAAAGTTCAAAAGAACAGCATTTAAAATAGAAATATTTTGTAATATTATAAATGTCTTTATTGTCACTTATAATCAATTTAATGCAGTATTTATTAAAAATAATAACAGTATTATTTTAATTTGTTTTAAACGTACTAACCCCAAAATGTTAACAATAGTAGGCTATACTAAGTGTGGGAAAGTGCAACCCCTAAGAGTGATAAAAGACCACTTTACTTTACATCCAGGTCCGTATGAACCTTGTTTTTTGGGGTTTTCTTTTGTGATAATGACTGGATGACAGCCACTTAAATAACTCATACTCATACCAGCATCTTGTTCAAGTGGTGGGCCAGGGGGCCCGGGAGGGCCGGGTGGCCCAGGGAGGCCCCTCTCTCCTGGGAGGCCTGGTGGTCCCTGTGGACCTGAGGAGAAAGCAAAAAAAATTTGAAAACTCAAACACACACAGACACACACATTTCAAACCATCTTTCCTCTGATTAGTCAATTATAAGGCACTGTTGGAAGTGAAAGAGCACAGATTGAGGTAGAATGAGGTATTTAGTTTCGATACATGGCTGTTCTAGAAAAGGGGTTAATAAGAGGGGCATGAGAGTGATGTGTATTTGTGTGTGACTGTGTGTGTGGGCTGTAATTAACAGGAGGGGGTTCATAATGGCCATGTGCTGGGCTCTAACAGAGAGAGCTGGGAAAACTCAAATAAACACCGCTAAATGCCGGAGCATATTAGCGACTCTGGTGTGTAATAAATTAAAACCTGGCTGGTGACTGCGCTGATTCATACAGCTCTCTTTCTGGATGTGTATGTGTGTGAGTGTGTGTGCACGCATCTACACAATATCCCTCCAGCTGGTTCCTTATTGCCTGTTAGTTTTGAAGGGAAAAAATAAAGGAAAGAAAGGCTACATATTACGGCTGGTGTGCGAGATCGCAGAACAAGGTTTTCATCTGCCTGTCTTTGTTTCTTTTCTCCGTTCCTGTCCAGTCTGTCCTCCATACTCTCCTCTGTCATCCCTGCATCCTTCTCACCCCATTTATCACCAGTCTCTCCTTTAGGGGTTTTAAAGGTGATGCAATGCAAAAATATAATGTTTACTAAGGTTATTTGATGAGATGTAGGATAAAATTCCTGATTTAACAGTAACTGGCAAATTCACTAAACAGTTGTGTCATTTTTGCACATAGTATTGCAGTGCAAAAACCTGTTTCTTATTATTCACTAACCACACACAATCCAGCTTAACCAGACACTAAATGTACTGAAACAGCACATGACGTAAAAGGAATAGTTCACTTAAAAATGAAAATTCTGTCATAATTTACTTACTCATCTCACGTTTACAAGCCAGCGTCTTTATTGCAACGTTAACCTATTGGCCACTGTTTTACATAATGGATATGCTTATTCAATTCAATGTTTGTGGTAGATAATAGATCATGTCGTCAATATTATAATATCAAGCTACCATAGATGAATCTGCAAATTTGAAAAATCGATTTGCATTATAGCCTGAGGCAAGACACTTTCACCAGAAAAATAAATAACAAACATGACTATCAGCCTGCAGTGCAGACATAGGATAGTTATCCTGACTGTATATTTTGTTCGTCTAATCATGTATCACTTACTGTACTTAGAATGTAGCCACTACCAAATTCAGTAATCAGTATACTTTCACATCTCGAGCTGGCGTGAGCTGCCCGCCCCGACTCTACAGGGATGTTTGAGTGTGTTAAGCGCCCTCAAAATAAAGCAATGCGGTCTACTTTGGATGCGGCGAGGGGCAAAGCTACACAACACATTGCTAACAGTAAACTGATAGTTTCTTACGCATTTTACATTTGCAAGGCGGGGGAAGATTGATACACCGGACCGGAGTTTTTGTAGAGTAGTATTATGAATTAATGTTTTTAAAATAGTATTAGTATAAAACAATCACTCGTTCGTTCATTTTGGCGTACCCTATGGATGAGTGGCGCCAGTGAGCTAACACTGGACCAATATTGATCCTCATAGCCACCCTCCCTTTTTCTCTTTCTACTGTCCTCCGACAAAACCTTTGGCCTCTTGGTTTTAATGGCTGCTTCAGCCATGACAACATACAGAGGTAAAAAAAAAAAAAAAAGCTCATTGGAGCATTTAGGGAAATGGGGGAAGTGATGTATCCCGTAAAGCAGTCAAATTTTGTAGTTCTTTTTGTGCTCGGGTTCATACCCGCTCCCTGAAGTTACATGGTGCCAGTAAAAGCGATATCTGTACGGTCACTGTCAGGCTATGGCAGACCTGTCATTCAACCTATTGTAAGTCGATGTGCCATCTCAAGGGTTTTGGAAAAATTATTATAATGGTTGAAAATGTTACATAGTGCTGCTTTAAGTACTGTCAGTCTTTTCTCTGTAAACATGCCCTCTTTCTATGTAAATTAGGCATGTGAATTGGGCTTATTATTATCTCTGTTGATAATAAAAAATCATAAAATCAATCAAATAAAAAAGATCAAACAATGTAGACAGCATGTGTAAATAAACAGCCGTAATGGTGGACAAAATTCATTCTTAGACAGTGTCACAACACAGGTCACAAGTGGAGTCTGCTGCTTTGTGGAATGCTAATTGAGTGAATAATAGTTCATTGTGTATGTAAGAGTGTCATGTAAAGAGGATGTCCTGTTTCCCTTTAACAGGAATTGTGTGTGGACTGGTATTCTGCTGAGTCAAGAGTAAACAATCACAAAGACTCTCAGAGCAATATCCAAAGTACTATCATCACTGAATTTGTGTCCTTCACCAACAAAAAATTACTATAGCACTATGGCATTTGTCATGATTCTTTTGGAATGAATGACAACAATGAATATTGTAATCGTTCAGTACCATGGTATAAATCAAAGTTCCAGCACTTTAATATATCATTTATATGATATATATTATATATGCTATTTATATGATTAAACAATTTAAATGAATATAAATTTTATTCAGTTATAGCTTTAACTAGTCAACATTTTCCTTTTTAGATGAACTAGTTTATTTTAACAGTCCTGTGGAATGGTAAATGAATTTTCAAAACTACACATATTTAAAAATCCATGTAGTCTTAACTAATATGAGGTCATAAATTGCAAATAAAATAATTTTCTAAATGCAATTGAAAATAGTTTTAGATGAAGTATCGCAGGATGTCAACTACCATAAAGTATCTCATGTCAGCTACCCATATACCTTGACGTTATTTTCCTCTAGATTTATCTTGCTTTTTAAACATACCTCTCTTGAGAGAATACAGCAATCAGATACAGTTCATTGTGCATGACATAAAGGCGTAAAGAAAAAGGCAAATCCAAGAAAAACAATAAAATGGCAAACATATGGAAGAAATAAGAAGCAAGTATTGTATACATATCTCATGTTCACTTTAGATTGGATTCACATGGCTGAGGAGCCCCTCCATAGGTCCTAGGGTCATTTAAAGCCCGTTCAAGTCAGTCATGGCTGGGTTAAAAGACCCTTCATACCTGTGGCCATGTTTCAAATATTATGACAGTACTAGATTCTGTACTATTTTTGAGTCTTGGGGTACGTGATACATAATGTTAGTTGATTGATTGTGTGTGTGTGTGTGTGTGTTTAACCAAACCCTAGTACAGCGCTACACGCTGTGAACAAAAAATATTTTTTTACAATGTGGTCCAAGCACAAATATTTTGGCAAGTGGACTTGGAGCTCAATGCTGACTCGTCATTGTCTTCATATAGTGCCTCTTTATGGCAGAAAAGTCAGCATGATGAGAAACCACATTCTTGCCAGTCATAGGTCAGCAGAACTCCACAAAAAAATGTTATAAATGGATACAATTATAAAAACATATGTACAAATACAGCTTTTGGGATTCTTTTGAATGTGCCATTTCTGAGGTACTTAATGGATCTGTACATTAGACAATGACATGAGAAGTGTTAATTGGACATAGCTATTCCTCAACTTTTGTCTTGAGTCACAAAGTGATTTCTGTGATCTCAAAATCCTGTGATAGTGTTGTGGGCTTGTTCAAAGTACCTATAGGACCAGCTATTCCTTTAGACCCTGGAGCCCCAGATGGACCTCTGGTGCCCGCCTCTCCTTTGGGTCCTGGGAGACCTCGATACCCTTGTTTACCTACAGATACAGAGAACATGTGTAATGTGTAAGGTCTACAGAGGAATCAAAGTGAAAAGATAGCAACCAAATATGTCTGATTATTAGGTCGTTCTCAAACTTAACCTCTTTTTTTCCCTCTCAGAGTGAGGAGACCCAGATTGTGCAAATTACTATACTTTACTTGCTGAACTTTAATGAAGACCTTCTTAGGGTTGTTCGCACATGTAAATTCAGACATCTTGGTTCTTTTGGTGCAGACCAAAAAAGAAAATGATATATTTAGTCCTAGTTCACTTAGTATTCAAATGATCATGTTTAACACCCAACCAAAAGGTAAAAACAACAGCTTTACAGCTTTGGTGGGAAATAATTACCGAACATCCATGCTGTGTTCTGGGCTAAATTAGCTTGTGTGTACGTATGATTGTATTTTTTCAAGCTCAGAACTTGTGAAAACAGCAACTAAACACAACTGAACTGCACTTACAGAGCAATAGCACTAGAGTTTGTTTTAGTCAAACTCCTGCTAAATGTGAACACAAAACACCTGACGCGTACACTGAATTTCATTGTATGAACAATTTAATTTATATTATTTATATTTGATGGGTTCCACAGAAGAAAGAAAGTCATAGAGGTTTGAAATGACATTAGAGTGAGTAAATTGTGAAATTATCTTTGTTTTCATTATTTCCCATCTCTGATTACTCTGTGCCTTTAAGAAGGTCTGTTGAATGCATGTCCTGATCATGGTAAACCTTTTAGAAAGGTTCTGCCCAGTCCTGAATGAACGAATCGAGCTTGGGCAGCAGACCTCTATTGTGAGTTTGCAGAAGTGTGTATGTGTGTTTGAGTGTGTATTTTAGATTGAACTGAATAGTGAAAAAACAACTGACCGTCTTTACCAGGTAAGCCATCCTGGCCTTTCTCGCCCTGTGGACCTGGGACAAACACACACAATTGTACAGTTAAACAGGAAGTATAAAGATTCTCCAGATCTTAAAGCAAACTCTGCTTTAGTCAGTAAAAAAGTCAATCTTTTACACTAAAGTATCTTCCAGGGCTGTCATTTGAACAGCACTACAGCCTGATAAAATCAGTGCCTGTTGGCAGACACAGCCTAAATAACACTGAGCTCATCATGTGAGATCATCATCTGTGACATCATTGCAGAGACAGGATTCCCTAAAGGAATAATTTATGAACTGATACATTAATTTGTTTACACAATCACTCATGTTATTCTCCCCCTGAAAGATTTTATGATAAAATACAATTTCCTCATGTTTCTCTCCCACCAAAGCATCTGGCCATGAACACAGCCACACAATTTCTTTTGCAGGAACATGGCGACTGTTTTTAAGAGTAACACAAATCCAACGACCTGTTAGGTTACAAAAACTGTCCCCTGTACCATACTACAAAGCTTTTGTGGTCCTGTCCAAGGTTACCTTGGACAGGACCACAAAAGCTTTGTAGTTTAGATCTATATCAGCAACCAGGCTGATAAAGTAGTAAATGGAAAAAAGAAAATGGACATTTAAAGCTCTTTGCCTTTCTCTTCCGGGATATCTTATGATAGTAAACCGAACTGGACATGGAACTGGAAAAAGTCCCACACAGATTTACATTCAGCTTTTCTGAAATCCTGACTGAGGCGCAGGAGAGTAGGCTATGACTTTATGCTCTCTGCTAATGTCTTGATCAAACTAACGTGCCATTGTCTGCTCACTTGAAAATAAGCTGGACGAGCTAAGAGCCAGAAATTCATCAGGAGGAAACCAGGGACCGCTGTACCTTCATTTTCACTCTTACCTACATTCAAGTGCTGATAAAAAATTAATTCATGAAGCTAGAATAAAACTTTTTTTGTTTGTTTGTTTAAAAGCAGAAGGTTTGTGCTTTCTTTTGAAATATTGCATGTTCCTACAATAAAAATATTTTGAGGGGCCATTATCATTAAAATTTTGTGAAAATTATTAAAAAAAAAATCCTGGAGCTGAAAAAACAAGTTAATAACAACTTTCTTTCAAATAACAAAAGGAATCTTGAACATTTAAATACAATACACAATAAAAACAAATGAAACAAATGTTTCAAATAGAGTAAAGTGCAAGAGAAAAGAACTATAAAGAACAATAATAGATCTTTTTTTTCAAACAATATCTAGGTATCTTTTCTGGGTGGGATGTTTTAGTTCAAAGAAAAAATGTAAAATAAACATTTAAAAATGCACATTTGTGCACAAATCTTTGAAAATAAATATGAAGCATTTGCTGTTCTTTGATGATCCACAGGGAATAAAAAACTGGATTATTCTGCTTTTCCATAAGTGTCACGTTTTGTGAATTCGCATTTCCATTCAGCCTGTAATGCAGAATATGCACAGTTTTACTAATGTGCATTCTAAAAATCTAAACAATTTGGATAACAAGATACCTAGGACAATTCAGACTTCAGTATTTTGAAATGCCCACTACATTGTGCATGTGATCGTAATATACTGACCGCATTACTGAATGCATACAGTATGTTTAATTAACATCCACTTTTTCAATTTCAGATGGGCTACACCAATAATTGTGCATTTTAGTGATGGCCCAGCACAGCACACAGTTTAAGAGCTCCACACAAATTCCCCATGGAAACACCAGATTCGCTAGCACTCTCTCCATCTGTCTAACCAGCACATGGAAATAATCCCCTCAAGGGTAATTTGTGCCTCATCCTTCCACCACAGTCCTTCATGGCTGTGGTATCTCGAATATATAGAGGATTGACTTTGCATTGAGGTGAAGAACTTCTGGGCAACAAATCTATTCAATGTTCTGTGTGGAAAGAACTGAATTGCCCTTGATTTGCTGAATAGTTCTGCCAAGTCAGCACGGGGACGGGGAAAGCTGCATAAGTGCGACAAGGGTTTTCTGGATTTTTCTTAACAGTCTCTCCAGTCATTTTAGAAATCTCTGAGGACCCGTCTTTAAATCTCCGCCATACTTCAAGTGATGATAGGATTGAACATGGACAGCGAGGGTTAGCCATGGAGTGGGTATAGGGAATTAATGAATGGGTATTAACTGCTAAAAAGGATGTCTTTCTGCATGAAGGATGCACTTTATATAGTGCTGAAGAGATGATTCATCATTCTCAAAGTGTGATTCGACATCGTCAGAGGGAGAAATGGGACAACTACACTATCCATGATCCTAAAGAGAGATCCACCAATCAGTGAAGGGCTACCCTGAACACAGCAGTGACAGTGCACTTCCATGTAGCTTTTTGTTTTCGATACTAATACATTTGAATTGATAATCTTTCACGTCAGGTTTAGACATCTAATATTACTCTTATGTGTGGGTAGAAAAAAAATACAGTCAACATTTTGCAATTTAATATTTTAATAAATTGCTTTGGCTTTAGTACAATACCAAAACTATTAAAGCCAATTATTATGCAAATATAATATAAGCCAAATCCTAATATCATGTTTTTTTCACTTGGTAAAAACACAATATATAATATATATATATATATATATATATATGAAGAGTTCAGATGCAAAAGCCTTTAAATGCCATTTGAAATTTTCTTCTTTAATGATGATTTTTATCAAACTTGTATATTTAAGTTCAGTAATTTCACTTAAATGGCAATGATAATTACCTATTAATTGTTATTTAAGTGAAATTACTGAACTTAAATATACAAGTTTGATAAAAATCATCATTAAAGAAGAAAATTTCAAATGGCATTTAGAGGCTTTTGCATCTGAACTCTTCATATATATATATATATATATATATATATATATATATATATATATATATATATATATACATACATACACACACACCGTTCAAATATACACACACCGTTCAAATTTCTGGGGTCAGTTAGTTAGTTTTAAGCAAGGATACATTAAGTTGGTCAAAAGTGACAGAAAAGACATTTATAATGTTATAAATATTTATATTTTAAATAAATGCTTTTAACTTTCTATCCACCAAAGAGTAAACTTTAAAATTTAAAGCAGCACTTTGATAATACATTTTTCAAGGAATTATTATCAAGAAGGATTATGTGACACTGAATAAATGATTTATATTTTAGGGAGGAGATCATCTTATTTGGGAGTCCTTTTCTTGAAAATTGTTAACATTCGTACAGCGAAATTGAATAGAAAACTATTTCCAGAACAAAAGCTGCTTAAAACGTCTGTAGTTACTGTTGTGCTCCATTGCCAACAGTTTGTGACACAGTGTCAAGTGCAGTCCTACAGTTTTTCCTACACAATTAGCCCCTTTAAATCTTCACAAGCCTCTTTAATGTTTCAGTACTGCATCTCTATGGCAACTAGCGATGAATTGGTGCGATTCAAAGCCTTATGCACTATGGCATTCCCCCAGAAATACACCCACCACCATCAACGCTCACACAGTCAAATATACACACAATTTAAAGCTACTCTAATCTCTCTGCAGTGAAATCCCCAACAACTGTGCTGGGAGATAAGTCAAAATGTAGGTGGGTTTTGGGATTATCATTATTGTTATAGGGAATGGGATTATCTCCACATGCTTATTGGCTAATAAAGTTTTCTCCTAAACTGGATACAAATGGATCCAGTCCTGACCGGTCATTATGAATACACTGCAAAAAAGATATGATCTTAGCTGTGGCCAAATGCGTGGCCTTGGATGCTTGACTTTGGCATTGAAAGTGCAATGCTCTATTGTTTGAAATACAGGACAAATGAACATTTTTGCTCTAAAATCAATGGAACAGGAATGCATGCTTCACATGCAGTCTTAATGCAAACACCACTACAACATCTACACTTTAATCATTCTGTAACACAAAGAAATAAACATACCTGCAGGACCCTGAGCCCCAGGAGCACCTTTAGCAGGTGGCGCCCCCATCAGGGAGGAGGAATCATGTTCATTTTTTAATTGCGTTTGACGATGAGAGGTGGAGGCAGGGGCTGTAAGAAGCTGAACCTGGGAGAAAGAGCGACAGGAAGAGAAAGAGAAGGCAGAAAGAGTGATTGATCAAACAATGTTATGGATTGTTTTGAATGATAATGAAGGACTGGAGTGATAAGGACACCGCATCATCAAACACTGAGGTACAAATAAACAAAGCTATCAGTGGACACAATTCATTCTTAGTGAATTCCCGCTGAAAGAAGCTCAGAGTGAAAGATGTGACTTTACCTTGGCCTCCAGAGAGCTCACACGATCTGTGAGGGCAGTGATACGACTGCAATTCAGACAGTCTGAGAGAGAGGGACGACAGATAGAGAGAAAGTGGGGGACAGAGACACACCATAACCAATTAGATTATTGCACGGATTAACTAAGAATACATTAAATATGCATGCTAAAACACTAATTGGTAATTCGTTTCAAAGAACCAAGAACTGCGCTCAAAATGGCCAACACAGGTGGACTGTTTACTGTTACAAGCTGCATCATTAAGTCTTACAACAAATGGCCTAGGGTACAATTTATAACAGTTCCAGATGGACAAGTTGCTTTAAAGGTGTTTGATGACACTTTTGTCTTTTTTGGGCTTTCCATTGCTGAAGTGGAGCATATTTTGAGTTGATAAAAGAAATTAGAGGTTTGATCCTTACTTGAGATCTGTTCTCCTGTTTTAGCAGCATGTTTCAGAAATGTAGGCTGTTTCCTTACAGCCTCCTGGGCGACCAGGTTACTTGATGATCCTGCATAAAGAGAATCAATTGGAAAGATGAAGACAGGAAGCAATTTGATACTATTAATTGTACAGTAGTGACATTTTTTTAAACTAACACTTTAACTAACACTAACATTCTTTTAAACTAAAAGTGACGTGTAAATACAACATAAGAAATGCACCAAATCAGCATATTAGAATGATTTCTGCTTGATCATGTGACAAGAATCGAGTAATGATGCAAAAAACGCTTTTAGAAAAAAAAGGTTTTACTGTATTTCTGATTAACCCTTTCACACGCAAATGTAAAATATTCTAACTGACGCCCCAGCGTGAGTTCTTCAAGGCGACCGTTATTTAGAACACGGCACTTTAATGTTTCCATGGTGAGCGCCATTCCTGGTCACATGACACAGCACAACAACACAGTGCTGAATGAATGATAATCTGCTTTTATGTCATTTTTCCTTTTTTATTAAAAATATTCACAAATGTATTAGCTATAACATAAAACACTGATATTCCGATTGTCAAATATGTGCAAGTGAATGGGTTTTGTTGTTTAAACATCTTTATAATGATCGAGTTAGTTGAGCTGTATGTATGCACAATGGGCGGCGCCATTTTAGTTTGTTTTATAGTTCAGAGAATCGGATCTGTTGGATTACAACACGTCAATTCCTCCACTTCTCACGAAATACATGAAAGTAAGTGGCCAGTGAACTGGGAGAAGAATAGGGTCAAATGTTAAGCTACTTACACAATGTGTATCTGATATAAATAAAACGTGTCGTCTTATTATAATTGAAAGGATTATTATTACCGCTTCCATAGACATCAGTGTGTATTTTACAAACTCAGAATCATTGTTTTGTTAGTACTTATGTGTATTTAAATGTCTGAAACCTAAAATAAACATTATGTGGTTGAAAACACTCAATAGTTGTGATATATGACAGCACTGAGGGCGTCCGTCTCTGGCTCAGCGCCAGCAAGTTTGAATTTAGCAGTTGCTGACGTGATGCACTGACCGTTCTAATCACACCGGTGTGATCGTCCGCTCCAGAGACCAGCCAAGACTGATCACACCGGTGTGATCGTATGCGTGACAGGGTTAAATAAAAGTTTTCAAATCTTTAAAAGACACCAAACTTTTAAACAGTACATTTTGTTTCACAACCAGAAACAGAGCCATAGAGCAAACCCACCCAAACAAAGAATACAGATCAACGGTTACAGTTAGAGACCAACTTCTATTTTTTTTCCCAGAATCTCTCTGTCCAGATCAAATTTGAAGCCAAGAGGCAGTATGTATTTAACTCATGGCTTTGGCTCTGCATAGGGATAGTTACGCTCTGAAAAGCACTAATAATGCTGCTTCATATCTGCAGGAAAGGCACAGAGGGGCCTCCCTGACAGGTAAGCCCACACAGAACCCTGGCACGAGGGAAAGGAAGGGTCCACAGGGGTGGGCTGAACAGGATACAAATGTGGAGGGAGAAACCTGGAATCGCTTTCCAGAAGAGAAACTAATCTTTGGGTATTATATGTTTAATTTAGGCTTAAATCAAATCATTTTATGACAGTTTTTCTCTATCTTCATTGTGATCTTGAAGAGGACAAGGTTACTTGGCAGACAGAAGAAGATTGAGGTTGAATTTAAAAACAATGGTTTCCTTGTGCCGTTCAAATAACCTCAATTCATATTCCCCAACTCCTCTCTTTCTTTCTCTTCTTCTATCTATTTTTTTTTTCAAAGTAGAGAGAAGTTTTAATGCTCCCTGGACTGACCTGATTCAGATTACTTCAGCAAACGTCTAAGGCAGTCTGTGGCAAGCTCAGGTGCTCCAGACATAAACAACTGACCCAGTTCAGAGCTTCATTACTGGCAAGGGACAGGAAGTCTGCTCGGCCGGCCTGATGTAGCTAAACCACAGCAGCAGCAGGACCAGAACCAATGAAGTGGCACCTGCCGTGTTCTCAGGCCTGGTAAAAGAATCTTGGTCTTGGATTCTCATAGTGAAAAGGTAATGGGGTCATATGACCAAGTCAGGATGTTAGAAAAATACCGCAATGGAAAAGAAAAATTGAACACTTTTTTTCAATAGGGTTAGGCTGCCAGTCTTGGTGGGTACATCAAAACAGAATTCGAAGCGGTAGACAAAATGTTTTGTGTTAAATAAACCTCACCAGCGGTTCAGAAGGGGATGGTTACAGTTCTGCAGTTAAACCATGAAACATGAGGTAAATGTTCCCTTCAGCAACCTCTTTTGATTTACTTTTTGTGTGTATAGAGGAGACAGAAAGTAAATTTCCCATAATGCACTGCTCTAATGGTTGTTTTGTTCCAAATGGCCTTAAAATATAGACTTTTCCACCGCTCTAATCAGGGCAAGTCTTATACCAAAAGCAACTCTACACAAAAAAACCATCTTAACCACATCTAAATGCTAACAACCTTCCATCTCCCCCAGCAATGACATTGGATGGATAATTCACCCCAAAATTGTTCACACTGCTCTTTTCCATATACCAAATGCATGTAGGGACCACAGGGGCAGTCAAACCTTTGTCCAAAAAAGACAAAAAAAAATGCACCAGTTTTGATTTACTTTAGGGTGTTTTTTTATGAAAAAGAACAACCTGCTGTTCCACAAAACATCTTCTATTGCCTGTGGATTACAAATGAGACAGGGATGAGTAGATGATGACCTAATTTTCATTTTGTCTTATATCCTTTAAAAACAAACCTAAATCTATTTTTAAATGTAAACCCAACCCAATTCAATGATATACATCAGGGTGTCCAGTCCTGCTCCTGGAAAGCCACCGTCCTGCAAAGTTTAGCTTAAATCCTAATTAAACACACATGAACCAGCTAATCAATGTCTTACTAGCCATCCTAGAAAATAAGTGTGTTGAGGCAAGTTGGATCTAAACTCTGCAGGCCCTCCAGAACAGAGTTTGGACACCCCTGATATACATGCATATTTAAATCTCCATTCATCTACTTATTACATTTAGGAGATTAATCAGTATATTTTACTCAAAGTTTACATTCATCATAACAATACTGTCCATCCACCCCTAGATTTGCAATATCCCTTGGACTATTAATTATATACTTCACCTTATGAGTGCCAAGAGTCACGTCAACCTGCAAATGTGTGAGAGATTGACCTCTGACCACTGAGTGTCTGTGGATGTACACAAGGTGGGAGCAGCCGTCGATTTTATCAGCTGCTTTTTAATAACTAGGTTTCCTCTGAGTCTTAAAGGAGCAGAGGGGATGGTGACATCAGAGCATGTAATAAAATCTAACTCTCTAAGCTCTGAGAGGTCAGAAGAGGCGCGTGAATGTGTGTGTGCGTGCCTGTATGCTAGATAGTTCAAGGGTTAACACCATTGCGAGGTCACTTCCTGTTAAGATGCTTGGGGAAAGGCTGGATGGGGTTATCAGCAAGTTCATTTGACTAAAATATCACAGAGGGGAAAGTATCCCCAGGGCTGAAAAAACACAGTTGATTCTCTTTTTGCCTCCAGGAACAGCATGAAGTGTGGGAGTATTTATCCTGAGAGGTTTTCCTGTTTATCAGCTTATATACAATTAGAGAAGTTCGTGGAAGGAAGCGCCTAGCGTTTGTGTCTGTGTGTGTGTGTGTGTGTGTGTATATGTGTGTGTCTGAGGCCTGAGTTATGTTGCATTGTGTGGGACTACTACACATGTGTTTAGTTAAGTGTGGGTGCACTTATTTTGATAAACTGTCCATTACACATTAAACCAACTGTTGTACTAATGTCATACAGCTGAGTCTTCATCTTTCTAATCACTGGACAGAAATACAGTCATCATACAGAGATTATTCTCTTCAGGCTCAGGTTAAGAGCATTGGGATGATGACATTATTGATCTTTCATAGAAGCAGCCAGTGTTGTAGTCGAGACCACCTCACTCGAGTCCGAGTCGACACCAAGACCAGAGAGAGTCGAGTCCGAGTCGAGTCCGAGACCAGAGACGGTCGAGTCCGAGTCGAGACGGAGACCAGTGAGGGTTGATTACCTAATTTACTTTTATTTACTTAGAGAATTTTTTTTTTTTTACTGAATTTACTTAGAGTTTAAAAAATATGATCAGTTTAGGGTAAAAAGGCCACATAGTAGGTGCTGTTAAAAGTAATTTTATTACAATTCGTCATGCGCAGTTGCGCACTAGAAAATCACCAATCACTGGGCGTGTCAATCAATTTAAAGAAATATTTTATTAACATACATTAATAATCATGAAAAATATTTTTAATTGAACTCGAGTGGACTCGAGTCCTAAAAAAAAAAAATGTTCGAGTACGAGTCAATTCCGAGTCCAAATGGACACGAGTCCATGACAAGACCAAGACCATTAAAATATGGTCTCGAGATCGAGTCCGAGACAAGTCTGAGTCTCGAGTACTACAACACTGGAAGCAGCTGAGGAAACAGAGGTGTGTGCCTGGAGAATTATAGGTAGCCTATGCACAGGGCCACAATAACTCACAAGAATATTGTTCCTTGCTCAGCCCTGAATTTAATAATGGCCCAAGGTCAGCCCTTAATACTCCTCTCAAAATAAAAATAAACCAAGGCACACTTTGTCACAGGACGGCACAGAAAGTTCATCCTCTAGAGAAGTGATCCCCAATTCTAAACCTAATCTTAACCATTAACAACTAAAATAACAGGAAAATCATAGGCGGATAAGAATGGGGGGAAATCCACTAACCCAAGTCCTAACAAGGATTTCCTATATTCCAAACAAAGGTCTTGGAGTTTCTTTTTCTTTTATAATTGTGATAAATAAAATCATAATTTTTCAGTTTTATTCAAAAATGTTCTATGTAAAGAAAACAACATAATTATTAAATAATACATCCCAAAACTATACATTTAAATTTAGAAAGAAAAAAAACAATTTTACAAAGACAACACTTTGCCGTGATGACTAAACATCTGGGTTTTGTGCGCTATTATAGGTTTAGAGTACAACTAGCTTCAAACTAAACTGAGGCTTTATTTAACCTGATTAAATTGAGGCTGGCCGAGCACACAGCTGTAGACGTACGTGGAGAAATAACAGGGAAAATAAGAAGTCTCCATCCATCTCTGTCAGAAGACTGCTGCCCTCAGCACCACAAGCTCATTAGAGACCAGGTGGAAGTGATGAAAGCAGGTCAGGTGGGTGTGTATGTCTGCATGAGGGTGTGTGTGTGTGTGGGATGGAGAAGTTTAAGTCATGGTCGCTCTTTTTTTTATAAGATCTGCCCTATAGAATGTCAAGTCTACAGGGAGTCGCTTGTGCTGAGAAAGCACTCTGTGTTTTAAGATAGAGTGGAGACCTTATCTCTCTCTCTCTCTCTGTCTCTGTTAAACACAGACTACATTGTTTCTGAGCTCTTCAGAATAAGTGCCCATATAGCTCAAGGTCAAAAGGGACCGCTGATGTTCATAATCAACCTCGAGCCATATGGACATTAACCCACAACTTCAAGAGACATCCCGTCCCTTACTGTACTTTCTTTCACCTGCAGAACACAAAATATATTATAAAGAATGTTTTTGTCTATACAATGAAAGTAAATATGGTACAAAACAAAATTAGACCCCAGTGATATTCACTGTATGAACAAAAAAAAGCAACTTTTGTTGTTTTCCACAAGAAAAGAAAGACATAAGTTTAGAATGACAAGACGACGGTAGGTAAATAATGACAGAAATGTCCCTTTTAGACCAAAAACAGATGTATTTGCAAAAAGCAGCCCACACCTGCCCAAAAAACATAATGACTACATGGTGCAGCCTTGGAGGTCTTGGAACAGACCAAAGCCAAGCTAGAACAGACAGAGAGAGGGAGTGACGGATGAAAATGAAGAGGAGGGGGGCGAACTCACCTCCTACATAATATACATACGTCTCACCTCATCAGTCAACAATCCCTCATGATCACACAAACACACTTTAGTCTGGCTTCACACACTTACAGACACGTCACGTTTAATCAAGACCTAGTCTGACTTCAACTAACGGTAATGCAATTGCTGCACAAAACTATAGAAAGACAGTAAGCGACAACTTGATTGTTTATATGCAGTGGGGTCCAGAAGTCTGAAAGCACTAATAATTTAACACCAGCATAACAATTTGAGCGAAAATTTTAATTGAAAATGTATTGAAGCATAAGCAATAATCACAAGGCTGTAATGACACAGCCATGCTGATATTCAGAAAAATCAGCACGATTGCCAGCGAAATACTGCTTTTATAAAACAATTCATTTAACAAGAATTAAATATTGAGTAATTTAAAAAAAAAAAAACTCATGTTGTGCTGTATACATCTAAACAAAATCATGATTCTAACCGTTATATTTTTTTAAATGCTTAGCGTAAAATATGATGCGATTTTAAAACTTTTTTTATTTTTGGTATTGGGCGTAACAGAATAGGTTAACATGCTCAACAAAACCCACATTATTTTTCACATATTGTACATTATTGTAGCTCCTCTATTCCTAGTCTGTCTGAAATGATCTGCAAAAAAAATAAAAAAATTCTACAAAGCTCCTCCTTCCAAAAAGCTCAGAGTTCTCTGATTGGCCAGCTGACCCATTGCGTTGTGATTGGTCAAACACCTCAAGCGTGTGTCGTAAATGTAACATCCCTTACCATATGAGCTTCTAATCTAAAGCATTTGTAAACACAGTTAATAATAATGTCGTCAGTTTAATATCAGTTCGTAAGGTCATCAGATATCAGTTCGAGCCCGAGTTGGAAAATCGAGTTCTAAAAATGCAGACGATCAAGCCAATTGATATTGAGCATAACGTTTCACAGTGGTAAGTTGTCTTTGTATATATAAACTCTACCAGGTTCAGGAAGCTGTCCTCTGGAAATTGTGCTGTGCCCAAGCAAACTTTTGGGTTGTACTGCACAAGAACAGCTTTATAAATAAATCTTAACTCTCTAAAGAACCTCTGAAAGAAAAAGCAGTTTTGCATTTGCATCCAAACAGAGCATCTCCGTGACATGATGACAACATAACAATTCACTGAAACCTCATCTTCTATCTTTGGACAGATGTTATGCTAATAGTGACGTAGATTGAGGAAGTTATATTTGGACTTCGATCGAGGCATTTTGGGCAGATCTTGATCTCAGTTCTCATTTAGATAGTAATTGCATTTTGGGAGCCACTGAGATTTGTAACTTTGTTGATTGTTTGCGCAAACAGATGCATTACATACTAAAGCCTAATATGCCACTTTTAAAGGTAAACAGTGCTCATAAACGGCTGTTGAGATGGTATTCACACTTGAAACGGAGTAGAGACTTGTTCCCGGAAACAGTCTTCATTATGTCACAAGCGGATATAGCCGAAAATAGTTCCACACAGAGCTGCAGTACAACTGTTGTGGAGTCTCTAAGGAACACACAGTAGCAGTGTTTGGTAACCTGCAGAAAGAGCCACTAATAATTTGTCTCGTATTTAAAGGGTTGGTTCACCCAAAAATGAATATTCTGTCAGTATTTACTCTCCCTCATGTTGTTCCAACCCCGTAAGACCTTCGTTCGTCTTATGAACACAAATTAAGATATTTAAGATATTAAGATCGCTCCTGCATACAGTCCATAGGCTTCTTGAGGGAATGACTTGCTGTCCTCGAAAAGTCATTAAAGACATCGTTAAAATAGTCCAAGTGACTACAGGGGCTCAATCTTAAGTTTATCAAACGACGAGAACACTTTTGTGCGCAAAAAAACAACAAAAATAACGACTTTATTTCAACTATTTGTTTATTTCTCCCTCTGCGCGAGTCAGGTTACTAGTTTAATAGCGTAAGCTTCTGTTATTGTACGTCACACGCATCACACACATGACCAGCGTCGGCCAATAGTGAGCCTACGTGTGACCTAGCTTTACGCAATCACACTACGTTAACTGACTAGAGGCCCATGGAGAAGGAAGTGAATAGTTGAAATAAAGTCGTTATTTTTGTTTGTTTTTGCGCACAAACAAAGAGAAGAAAGTATTCTATATACAAAGAAAGTATTCTCGTCGTTTGATAAAGTTAAAATTGAGCCCCTGTAGTCACTTGGACTATTTTAACGATGTCTTTAATGACTTTTCGATGCCAGCAAGAGAAGCCTATGGAATAGTATGCAGGAGCGATCTTAATATCTTATATTTTTGGGTGAACTAACCCTTTAATGACCTATAAATAGTGAAGAATTTATAATATTTTTTAAAATATTCATTTTTGGGTAAAATTTGTTTTTTTTTTCTTTTCTTTAAAAAATGAAATAAATAAACAACTTGTTTTCAGATTTAAAATTTTTTGACTCCCGCAACTTTTTGGACCCTTCTGTACATGCCATCACAGCAGCAGTAGGCCTACTAAAGAACTAAAGTTTGCAGACATGAGTGTTTCTCAGTCAGCGGGACGACAACAGCTACTCAACCTGCGTCACTTAATCGCCCCTCCTCTAAATGTGTGCCTGTCATAAGCATCCAGATGTGCACTTGCAGAAAGCCTTTAATCTTTTACAGGAAAAGAAAACTATCTCTTATTTTCTCGCTA
This sequence comes from Pimephales promelas, assembly GCF_988280905.1. NCBI lineage: Eukaryota > Metazoa > Chordata > Actinopteri > Cypriniformes > Leuciscidae > Pimephales > Pimephales promelas. The sequence goes on along the minus strand of NC_142772.1, from coordinate 36,688,809 downwards.
TTTGCTATACTGTAGGCCTAGATTTCCCCTCAGTCCAGACTATAAGACTTATATATTGGATATAAGACTTTTTAACCTTAAAAGTGTTTCACTCCAACCCTAGAGCAACAGCAAATATTTCTGGCACACACCTTCAACAAAGTGAACCATTTCAACTTATGACACAATTAAGAAATGAAGGCTATAAACTCCGAAAACAAAAGGAAAATCCAGTTAATAAAGGTGTTTGGAGTGGTAGTTAATATGTTGCCTGACAGTCAGGGTCATGCCCCATTTATATTCTAATCCAATTCTTGAAATTGTACTGCATTTCAATTGTGGCTGCAAACAGTATTCAGAGCTACTATCAATTGTTACGTAAAAAAGTACATTTAAAATCCATGGAAATTCAAATAACTGTATTTTTGTTGCTTTTGTCTATGTAAGATGGTTGCTAAAGTGCTCTGGGAGATTGCTAGGTGGTTGCCTACAGGCCCAAGTCTAATTGACCACTTGCTTTAGTAAGCACCACTAATCAATGGTGTCTAAAAAGTGGTTTCCTGAATAACAGTGTCAGATTTTAAACCACTAAAAGCTTCTTCTCTTATAAATATCTGAGAAAATGACTCTAGAAGTGGAGGCTGCCCTCCATCTGCTTTGATATCTTTTGGCCTCTGTGTGGAAACACATATTGAAGAGTACAAGATGGAAACACTTTTCTACCGGAGACAAACGGTCATGTGGTGTCTGTGGAAGATCTTAAACAAGCCCTGGGAGCATGTGTAACCATGTAGGCCACAGACCAGTACCGTATAAGCTCCTGCGTTGAGACGTTCACACCGCAGATCCGCCTCTTCGTTCTTTGACACTTCCTCCCACACTAAGAAAACAGATGTTAAACAGAACGAAGGCTGGCCCACTTGTCCTTATTTATAAGGTAGAAACTCAAAACAGCTTCCCATCTTAAAACACAATCCCCTTTCATCTCTTTGTCTCGTGACCTCTGCTGACCTCTTGTCAGACCCGCATCGCTTCATCTCACTTGTGCCCTACTTGTCTCGCACAATTTCCTTGAACCCTTTCACTTCCGCAATTCAGTAGCCGACACCTCCTTTCCTTCCAATCGCCTCCTAAAAGAAAAAACAGTGGGCGCTACTGAAAAACGGTCTGTCTGAACCACAGAATGTTGTTTGTGAGCGAGACAGGCAGGGAGGGGATCATCTTGGCTACCCACACCAACCACTCCAAACACTCAACAGTCGTTAAAAACCTCTCAGCTCGGCGGACACGCCACCACAAGAGATTCACAAAACAAGCACAGGAAAACAACGCCTGCCACAAATAGGACCTCACAAAATCAGCTCCTTAGCGCGCAAGAAATTAGCAGAGGCATCAAAGAACAGGTCCTTAAATAAGTGAATGAGAGCCTAAAAGTAGCAAGTACCACCAATACAGACTTTAAATGAGAAGAAAGAGCTGTATTTGTTCTATTGTGCCAGAAATAGTAATTCTATTTAAGTTGCATAAAGAACAGTTTTATGAACAGGCTTATGAACACACACGTAACAATGTTTAATAAGCAGTGTAATATTGTAATATATTGCAATATTCTATTATGATTTTTTAAATTAATTTTGAATAACCTAGGAATGCACAATATATTGCTGCCATATTAGTTATGTATAAGCAATAAGCCATGCACTTGAGGTTGTACGTTATGTAAGGGTTAATGCCCGATGAGGTGTCCATTGTCAGGTTTTAATGGACGACGGCGAGGCGTGAACCGGCCGACGCGCAGCGGAGGACGTTTGCCTCCGCCGAAGCCATGGTCACTTGCATTATACCATGGTCACTTGCCAATTAAAACATTTGTAAAACATTAGTTTATATTTTAATTAGGCTAAATCTAGTTTTTTTTTCAAATAATAACTATTTATTTAGCAACTTGAGATATTTATAGTCCGTTCAGCTTGTAGAACCCTTCAGGTTCAAAAATTCATTTTTTTTTTTCATGAAACACAAGGTAGGCATAGTTATTTTTTTATTACACATAAAACACTATGTGTTACACTAGTCTACACTAACCACAGCACCGAAGCACCGCTGTATGTCGACTCTCCGACGCTGGACTGGAGATCCGTCAAATAATGTCGGTGAAAGGCCATCGATGCGAGAGCAGTCTGTGGGCTTACTGGGCTCCGTCAGTCCGTGAGAGACTGAAGATGAAATAATGAAGTTGCTCATTGTTGTATTAGTAGGCTATGTAATATCTAACTAACGTTAGATATTTGTTTTGATAGAGCAAATTGTTAACGGATACTTTGACTGCCTGTTGCTATGGTTACTCACAGCTGTTGTAAATGGTAAACAGGCAGTTTCACCAGAACTACTTTACTAGGTGTCCTCTATCACTTTTTAACGGACACCTTGCAGCCAATCAGAATCGAGTAATCACCCAGACCATGGTATAAAATGATTTATTCAGGGATTTTAGAATGCCAAAATAAACACACCCATCACTGTGACACATATCCTCAAGAGGCTTATTGTTATAATTGAAGAAGAGAAAAGAAAGAGATTTTGTGGTTTATGTGAAGATCGAGGTCAGAAACACTATTAATTAATGTGGCACGTCCTAAAAAAACCACTCGCCAAAACAGACAGTCTAAAAATGACACAGACTCAGATCCTCTGAGGGACTTGCGTGTTCCATAAGAAAAAAAGATCTCAACCAAAATGATTCCACTAAATCTAATGCCTGTGTTGTTAGATTCAGCAGAGGTTTTATTGAGTTAGCTCACAGTTCAGACCATTTTCGCAAAGTATTTTTGGCCACCAGCTGCATTGCAAGTACAGCATGACTTTTAACAAGACCTTCAGGCTGTATGAGCGCAGCACAGATGGCCAAATCTCATCCCACCTTTAACCCCCCAAAAATAACATAAACATTTTGAGGTCAACTAAACACTGTTGCTATGGCAACCCTATAACAATTACGTCAAGCCCAGGAACTATATCATTATGACGGTACAGCACTAAATGCTCAGTCCAATATTCCTCGCAGCATCTCCTGTCTCAATCACAGATCATAAACCCACATTAATGTGCTTATGAACACACTCATACTCATCAAACTTTATTCTGACTCATTTCACTCTTTGAAAGAATACCTTTTCCTTAGGCCATTTTAGGCCAGGTTCTCTCACTGAACTGTGTCTGAGTGTATGATCCAATTTTTGGCATCGACCTCTAAAAAAAAAAAAACCCTGTCTCACAATTTCAGATCATTTCCTTTACAAAAAAGTTGGACACACAGGATGGAATTTTGACAATCTGCTTTAGAAGAGTTCGGAAACGTTGTCTTCTAGTCGGCAAGCGTAGGCCTAAACGAGAGGCCCAGAGGTCAAAAGGGATTTTAATGCAAAGATAAAATATCTGACCTCGACGTGTACGGGGAAAACACTCTCAAAACACAATCCCTGTAGAAATGTAGAATTCCACAATCATTCGAAACGAGACGAGAAAACTGTCTGGAAGATTTGGAAAGCTTTCGGTTATTAGTCCCTCTGGATAATGTACAGTCTCTTATACAAAACGGCAGATGGAGATAAACAGCAATAGTAATACAAAGAACTTTGAAAAAGAACAGACATTTAACCAACCACAGTGTAGTATCAAAACTGATACTGTACAGACAACAAGCCAGCCGTCTTGCAAACAGATGCTCTTTGTTGTGACTAAAAAGGATGGATGTTTTTGAAAGCAGTGATAAATAGGGCTTATATTATAATCTAATGACATAAAAGTGCTGTAATAGCTTCAGAACACCCATAACTTTTATTTATTGTGTCAGTTATTCCCTTTCTTTCTGCAAATGCCATCTTAGCATGATTTGATCAAGGTAGTAGTAACAATAACCAGCAAATAATTCTCACTTTGCCTCTTTCTTCAGACACCCAAAAACCCTCACTTATAACATCCAGTCAAAAATCACTATTACTTCGTTTAAAATACCTTCTTAAAACAGAACCTTTCATATTGTAATGATATAAACGCCAAAGCTTAAACTTGCACAATAAGCTCAAGAAGAATTGTTCCCCACTCACACAGTCAGCCAAAGGCATTTAGTGTGTCTGTGCATGTGTGCGTGCCAGTATATATAATTAGTTTCAAAGTCAGAGTTAAAGTGAGTCTAAGTGGTCAGTGAACTTCAGGGTGGCCATCGACCATTACAGAAGCAGTTGCACTGTCCTTTGTGGTTGTGGCTTCCCAAAGTAAGTCACGTGAGCAATCATACCTCAATGTTTCCTTGTGTTTAACTCCGTTGAAACCTATTTAAACACTCACACACAAGGGCAAGACATTAAATTGCTTGAAACAAAGACGTGCGGCTTCTATTCTAATCCTGTCCTGAACGGATTTTTGGGTGCTGTACATTCTGCGCATTTCTCTGGATTAGAAATGTCTAAAGGTCAGAGGTTACAGTGAAAGGTATTTTCTCATTAGGTTTAATGAGTTTGACAGACATTTAACTAAACTAAATTGTGAGGAATTGGTGACTTTGGGCTGACTGATTCGTTTTATTAGTTAGTTAGATCATTCAGCAGATGGTTTTCAAGTGACTTGAAAAAAACACTAATTGTACCACAACCAGGACGTAAAAAAGCTGATGTAGCCATATTCTGAGCTCATCCTGTCATTGAGCCTGTAATCTTTGAGTTTGCAGGCGAGAACCTTAACCATACAGCAACAATCATCCAATTCAGATTGTTTAATATCTTTTACCATCCCTAATGGCTAGTTAATGTGAAATGTCAAAACAGAGACCCCTTGAGATGGCACACACACATTTGCACAGTCTCACACACGTACATTCTTACAGAGTTTGCGTGCAGGAATTTTGACACCTCATCTGAACCGTGTGCTTGAATTCAGAGCTTCCAGCCTTACACTAAAATAACACCTGCCAGGACCATGATGAGCATAGACACCTGCATAGAAAAAGATCAGAAGCATACTAGATGCCTACTACAGAATACAATACATGACTGAATGACAGGCACACAGAGAGGAGTAGGAACAAGACGACAATACTGAGGTTGTAAACGCTGGGAGCTGAATGAACTGCTGTTTGCCAAGATCTATGTATGTGTGTGAGAAGAGCTCTTGTTATCACTGGGACAAGCTTCTTATCTCTTTTCACTTTTTCTGCCATCAGAACACACACATGCAGGTTCTTGCTCTCAGTGTTATCTAGACAGGTGTAATTATCTCTCATCTAACCTCATCTAACCTTCTTCTCTTTATCTTTGTCTTGCTCTTCTTGTTCTACTTTACGTCTGCATCTGGCCAGCATCTCAGGTGGACGGGCACGGTCAGGTTTTCAGAGACAAAGGACACTCCTGCGGTGTCATCTTTTGTGGCTTACTTGACCCTGGTATGCACATCTGATGTGGTTAATGGTCAACAGTGGTCAGCGGAGATACTCAACAGTTTACTACATCTGAATTAAAAAATAAACCCTGATGTTTGATATTAAATGGTCAGTTATTTTAATTGTGTACCTGCATTGACTAAAATGGTTTACATTAGTTACATTTATTTATTATGCAGACATCCATACTGAATTATCTTTCATTGCACATGGCAGTCTGAAGATGTTCTGCAAGCCTGTTGACCTCATTATCTAATTCCCACCTGAGTCTCCAATCAGTTCTGCCGTCCAGTTTTTTTGTGTGTGTTCATTCAATGAATATAGTGGGGTAAATGTTGTTTTGAACCCCACTAAACTTCTTTGTATGTAGACTGTGTAAAGTAAGATTTTTTACAGTATGCTTACCAAGGCTGTATTTATCGTATAAACAGTTATTAGATATACAGTTAAAACTGTAATATTGTGAAATAGTTTTACAATTTAAAATGTTATCTATTTTAATATCCTTGAAAATGCACAGTATGTTATTATTTAAAAATGGAATTTTTTTTAAAAGGGTCACATGATCCTTCAGAAATCATTCTAATATGCTGATTTGGTTCTCAAGAAACATTTCTAAATATTATCAGCTGAAAATGGTTGTGTAGCTTAATATTTTTGTGGAAACCGTGATAATTTTCTTTTTACAGTTACATTTATTCATTTAGCTGATGCTTTTATCCAAAGCAACTTACAATTCGCTCTGGGGTTTTGTATCTTGCTCAGAGACACATTGGTGTCTCACAGTGGATTCGAACCCGGGTCTCTCACACCAAAGGCATGCGTCTTATCCACTGCGCCACTACCCCATTTTTTCATGATTCTGTGGTTCACATGACAGTGTTTTTGTAACATCATAATAGTCTTTACTGTCAAATGTAATACATTCTCTCAAAAAAAGGAAAAAATCTTACTGATCCCAATATTTTTAATGTACAAAAACAGAAGAACTCTTCAGTGTTTCATCATCTTCCTTTGTGTTACTCAGAAGAAAGAAAGTCCAATATCTATACACAAACACAGCCTCTCACTTCAAGGCATTTTTTCTCTTTCCCTGAAGTTCAAGAGTCACTCACAAAGGCTGTTTATGGAGCGTGTGATAGCGCTACTGCAAAAGAGCGTTCAGTTTCAGCCAGCAGAACTAAATCTTCCTGCCCTTCAGACCTTTAACATTCTTGCTAAAAGAAGCTTCATCCATTCAGACCTGACAGGACAGCATATCAACACCTTGCCACTCCTGTTTGTCCCATTTGCCTGTCTGTTTCCATCTAATGAAAATAATTAGACTCAATATTATCACTCGGCTGTCCCCACTACCACACAGACACATACAAACACTCTCCAAACACTCATTTTCACTGACAAGAAGCAGACCAGACCAGTGAGAGGTGGGTGAGAGAGACTTAAATGGATGCCCACATTCCCTCCCTCTATTCTCTTCCCACAGATCAGAGTTTTATCTTCTGCAGCCACTTCACCAGAACATCCACATGGCCTTGTGTTTGAGTTATTATAGGGGTGGATAAAAGATCGGGTTGATGGGATGAGAGAAACCCTGTGAGCGGAGCAATGAGGGGGTATTCAAATACAAGAATAGAGGAATGTCAAACAGCACCGATCTCACTAGAAGAGAGTCCTGGATCAAAACACACTCAGATTTTCTATCACTAGTCAGTCAAAATAAATGTGTGAGTCAGACCGGAGGGTCACCATGTCAGGTCGCTGAGGAACAGCACCGTATGCTCTGAAAGGTTTTAAAATACATAGGCTATTTTAAAACTTTAAAGTGTGGCTACCAGAGGCCGACCTGATGGTTCATAAAAACGCAATAATTATAGGATTTGGTTCATGATTAAAACAACAAAAGTAACACGTTACAGCTTGTCTACATTTATGTGGGATTAAAAAAAAAAAGTCTAACAATTTATATTTTGATATTTTACACCTTTTTCACCAAGGATTAAAGGGTTAGTTGACCCAAAATTCATTTATGACTCACCCTCATGTCATTTCAAGCCCGTAAGACCTCCGTTCATCTTCAAAACACAGTTTAAGATATTTTAGATTTAGTCCGAGAGTTTTCTGTCCCTCCATTGAAAATGTTTACACGGCATACTGTCCTTGTCCAGAAAGGAAATAAAGACATCATCAAAGTGGTCCATGTGACATTAGTGGGGTATTTAGAATGTTTTGAAGCATCGAAAATACATTTTGGTCCAAAAATAACAAAAACTACGACTTTATTTAGCATTGTATTCTCTTCTGTGTTCTGTTGTCAATCTGCGTTCAGTGACACTGCTGACGTAAGACGCTGCTGTTGTGTTATGTGGTGCGTCCGAGCTTCGTTTACAGTCTGAGGGCGACGGACACAATTCCCAAACATATCTAAGGATTTCGACACAGGAAGACTAGCATTTTTTTGCCCAGCCATATTTATTTGAACTCGAATACAACAGATACAGCTGCATCTTACACCATCAGCGTCACTACGGACTCGTGAACGTGGTTGAATAAACTCATAGTTTTCGTCATTTTTGGACCAAAATGTATTTTCAATGCTTCAAAACCATTCTAACTAACCCACTGATGTCACATGGGCTACTTTGATGTCTGCATTTCCTTTCTGGACAAGGACAGTATACCGTACACATTTTCAATGGAGGGAAAACTCGGACTAAATCTAAAATATCTTAAACTGTGTTCTGAAGATGAACGGACGTCTTACGGGCTTGGACAGACATGAGGGTGAGTCATTAATGACATCAATTTCATTTTTGGGTGAACGAACCCTATAAAAGAGTGTTTTTTTGAAGATACTCTGCATTATTTTAGTTATTGTGAAATAAAACATGTCTCAATGTCATTGCATGCCTAATAATCCACTCCAAGCTGCAATATTAATTAAGACTTGAGGTATATAGCCATAATAACAAATGATTACACGGGGGAAAATAATATCTCAGTCTAACTCAGCAAATTTCATTTTATCAGCTGCTTGGCAGTCAGCTCTTTCAACTCATAAAAGCTTTTAAGAAAACAGGGTGGTTAGGCCTTTCAAACTTATGGATGTCTTTAAGCTTTATGAATACAAATTACTTCACCCAGTGGGCAGATAATGAGACCGTTTGGGAGAATGGAAAACGAAATCCTGCTGTCTCATCAGGAAAATGTCTTTTCCATATATTGTGTGCAGGGTTGTTGGGTTATCGTAATTAAAGAAGACTTGATATATGTAGCACTAGGCTACTGGATGTCTGAGCAATGTGGGTGAAGGAGCTTTTATCTGAAAATCTGACAAGACTCATTGAGGGTGTCAGACTTTGTGGTTTAATGGACTATGAAAGCTCCGGAAAGAATTGAACCAGATGACCTCCGAGAAAGAAGTTGAAACGCAAAATAGGTTGCTGCTTTTCTTGACTGTTTCTGGTGGAATAATGTTCATGTGCCCCCGCAAAAGGTGAAGCACTCAAGTGGACACATTTCAGACACTAAGATTTACCATTATGCACTTAACTAGCACTTTGTTCTTTGTAAACGCAAGTCTTTCAAGGACGTTACACACACTATAAACACTGCAGCGCTACCCTCTGCGGCAATGAAATATGAGGCCATGCAAAAGCAACTGAATTGGAAAAAAAAGAGATGAAAAAGGGGACAGACACAGAGAAGGGGCACCAATTTGTCCAAGAAAAACATGTTTAAAAGGAGAGCCAAGTGTGGTGCCAACGTGTGGGAGATGAGTCTACAGGCTGGCACTAGTGCCATCTGAAAAGAAATCAGCATAGTGATGTGGGAGAGTGAGATTACAGTCACAAACAAACAGAAAGAGATCTTGAAAATATTTTGAATTTGGATAATGGTGGGCGGTGTATAGTACACTTGAACAAACATGCCTGTAAGATAAAATATAAAGAGAATGAATTTGTGAGTAAATGAGAAAGTACAGTCTCAGTCTGTCTACTAAATTGAATACATATGAATAAAATAAATTCAGTAAGAGAAAACCATGAAGTAATGGTGAGTCTACATTGCCGTTCAAAAATCTGGTATCGGTATGATTTTTTAAAATGTTTTTAAAAGAATTCTCTTCTGCTCACTAAGGCTGCATTTATTTGATCCAAAATACAGTAAAAAACTGTAACATTGTGAAATATTATTATAATTTAAAATTTAAAAAGCCATTTATTCCTGTGATGGCAAAGCCTCAGCACCATTACTGAGTCTTCAGTGTCACATGGTTCAAAAATCATTCTAATATGGTAATTAAATTGCTACACAAGAAACATTGATTCTTATTTTCAATGGTGAAAACCATTGAGGATTTCAGGATTCTTTGATGAACAAAAAGTTCGAAAGAACAGCATTGATCTGAAATAGAAATATTTTGTAACATTATAAATGTCCTGTCACTTTTGATCAATTTAATGCATCCTTGCTGAATAAAAGTATTAGTTTTAGCTTTCCATTTCAGATAAATGCTGTTCTTTTAAACTTTCTATTCATCAAAGAATCCTGAAAAAAAGAGTGTTTTCAACATTGAAAATAATCGGAAAGGTTCTTGAGCAGCAAATAAGTACATTACATTAGTGTAGACTATCATTCAAAAGTTTGGATAAGTACTTTTTTTAAAAATAAATAAAGACTTTTATTCAGCAAGGACATGCTACATTAATCAAACGTGACATGAAAAAATACTTTTACATTTTTACAAAAAATACTTAACTGCATCCTTGTTAAGCATGACAAAACGGTAGAGTAAATATAATCTTTATAACATATATGTTATATATATTTATAACATGATATGAACAATATCACACATTTAAATATTTTACATCAGTAGTCATTCAACAAAATGACAATAATAAATGTATATACTATATTTAACATTTAACAACACTATGGCAATAAAGAAAAGCCAAACATACACTAGAAAGATTCTGACCAATCATAATTCTATGACAAATCCTAGTCTAAATCACCCTGTACAAGTGCAGGAGTCTACAATCATTTCACAAACCAAACTAATCTACACAGCTCTAATGATAGTGTAAAAGCCGTGTGGGCTGTGCCGTATCATTCAGACATTCTGAGGTTCACCACTGACTTTTCTTTCACATGTCAGGTCACTAGTGGAGAGAAATGAGAAACACAACTCCAAACAGACAAAGCAGCCCCATAACACTCAAACCTCTTACAGAAATACCACAACTATATATACACTCTATATACACAAGACAAATTAATCTCTGTTTTTGGGCAGCTTCCACCAAACATAAAAACTGGTTTGCTTATGCCAAAAGAGCAAGTGGCTGTTATGGCAGTGTTCAGTTAAATATGGGCTTGTTTGTACAACCTGTCTTAGTTACAGTCTGACAGCCACATTGTTTTGCCCAAAAGACTCAAGTTTCAAACATTTGAAATTATTAAAGCCTCATATCATAACTCTTTGTAATGTTAATAAAGGTTTCTTCGAAAAACATAATTCAGTTTTACCCACTCTCGGACTATAAATGGGCAGTTTTTTTGTCTGTTTTTAATGTTTGCTATTGTACATTTAAGACTACCATGTAAATACAAAATGCAAGTAAAACAACCAGATTCAATCTGATCAGATTCAATATATTGTAGTTGGCACGGCTCAAATAACAAACCCATATTCCAAGAAATGCATGCATATACAGTACTGTATGTATATAGTGTATATAGTATTGGCAGTATGGCATTAAACAAATTTTATTATTGTTATTGTTAGCATGAGAGTCCATTACAAAAGTAGTGTACAGATACAAATGTGTAAAAATCGTTCAAACTAATTTATTAATGTATTCAAATATTAAAAAAAATAAAATAAAAAAAAGAGAGAAAAAAGATTCGCACTGCACCATCCTTCTCTTAAGATTTTTGAACAAATCTGATTACATAGCTACTGGAACAAAAGCGTATAGATCTGTAAATACTAATAGATCTGTAAGGTGTCATATGTTAATGTATTTGACTGTCCGACCACATAATTTAATGATTTCACAATAAGACGTTTTTACAGTTTAGTTTCAACAGATGGTCGTGTTAGACAAGAGTTTCATTGTACAATTCGTATCCCCATTATGTTTTCTATTGAAATTGTTTAATTTCAAAACATCAAGGAAAATTCTATTTTTCATGAAATTACACATTAGTTTCGCATAGACTGACTGACGGCAGAAGGTCTGGACTCCTTAACAAGAGGACGTCGTGTTTTGGGGCGTGAAAATAATGTCGATGCCCCTATACGATAACAGACCGCATTGCAATTCATTCAAGAACATTGTGCAAGTTTGTGCAACAATGGTGCTGTGAACTTCACATACTTCTAGCATTTAGCTGATCCTGATAAGCGCTCATTGTCACAGTTGTAAACACAACAGCTTTTTTCTTTCATGAAGAGTTTTGGCATAACGGCAGCTTCGTTTCCAGGTGGAACCTTAAAGAACGCAACAAACGTCTCCCAGAAATCCTGAGAATGAATCTAATCAGAAGACCACTTCAAAATTCCTGAAGTGTTTCCCATTTTGTGTCGTACGCATCAGACGTTCAGTCAACGGTTCACTGGCGTGATGTCTGAGGCTGAGACTACCCTTCAAAACTCCCCCCTAAAGCACATCATGGTGTCCTGATCCCATGAATAACGTTTAGAAAACATGATCGCTGACGTGACTACATTCAGCAAAACCCCCCTTTTGCACAACAAACTGAAAGCTCTGTCTTCATTTGTTGATCTTCCTCTCTCTCCATCTTTCTTTCATTCCAAGTGCCCTACAATAACCATTTTTCACTCAGAGGGAACTGCAATCTAAACCCTTTAGGAGCCTCTGCCAAAGCGAGCACAATGTCAGCCTTGACAATGAGGTAGAGTGTTGGAGAAAGAGAGAGTGAGAGAGCTGATTGACTTATTGCGGCCCTGATACCTGGCAGCAGTCATAGGAAACAAGTATTTTTGGAGTTTCCCCAGACTTTCACTCGCTTATCCTTCATCATGCTCTTTCTCAATGATGACAGAGAAGGAAAAGATATCGTGATGCAGAGAAAAAGAGACGGGGAGCCTTTATCACACTGTCTTTCCATCTGGAACTAAAAGCGATTGTTTATACGGCAGTTGGGAGACCTTGCAGCATGTAACAAACTAATTTTTATCAAAACAATTTGAAAAGACAGATTGTTTATCCAGTTTTTAAACATTATAACATGACCTTTAGTAAATTTGATCGAGTGGTTTATCCAAAAGGATAAGTAACTGAAACTGACATCAAATGAAGGATATTTTTGTCCAGCTAGCTTGATAAGTCAAACTCTGGCGTGGGAAAAGCCTTAACATCAGCTCTATAAATACAACAAGAGTTCAAGAGCAGCATGTCACTGACTCCAGCTAGACTGATTAAGGTCCATAAAGAGTTCAACTCACACTGCTCTCTAATTCAGGTGTGTGTAAGACAGTTTTTAAGACAGACGATGTGGGACAGGTCCAGCCCAAATAACAGACCCAGACATCATCCTACCAGTACTGAATAACCCTGCCTCCACTCTCCTGTCCCGTCCAGTGGCATCACAGGGAACTCTCAGCAAGCCTTCTCATTGGCTGGTGGCTGGACGGAGTCCAGGTCCCTCCGCACACATTATGTCACGGCACACAGTCTATTAAAGTGATTTACTGCCCTCACTGTCCGTCTGCTAGAAAGAATGGCAGCAATAGTGAGAGAGTGAGTGAGTGAGTGTAAAAAGCAGTATAAACTACATTAAAATCATGCTACAAGCTACTACTAATTAGTTAAGTAGTTAAATTATACTACAGTCAAGCTAAAAAGTAGTTAGACTACAAGCTACTAACAAAGGGCCATTTAGAGGGAGTCTATTTAAATAAACAGTACCGTTCAAAAGTTTGGGGTCCGTAAGATTTTTAACGTTTGTGCAGTAAGGGCCAGATTTACTGAACACGGCAATTAAAAAAAAGCATGATGGGAAAACTTCCAATGGGAGTGGAAATTTTCGCATGTGATCTACTGACAACGTGCAAACTAAAGAACACAGACGCAGCCGTATCATTACCATTAATGATAATGAGCAGCGCAAATTAGCGTCTGGTTTAAGACATGCTTTTATGGGGCGTTATATAATGCCACAAATACCTGTAAATTGTCTAGCAAAAACCTTAGTAAATCACCTTGCAAACCATCTACCAAACAGGGAATCCAGAGAAATCTCAGTCTGTGTAGGGCAAAGCAGAAGACCTCCGTTGAAAGTGCAAGACCTTTGAGCCCTCAGATGGAACTGCATGAGAAACTGTCATGCTATTCTGTTAAATATAGCCACATGTGCTCAGGAGTACTTTGGAAAACTGTTGTCACTTAAAGGTGCAATGTGTAAAAAAGTTGAGTATCTATTAACAGAAATGCAATATGACATCCATAACTATGTTTTCAGTGGTGTATAAAGAACTTACTTAATTAACCGTAATGTTTTTATTACCTTAGAATGAGACATTAATAGCTCCATAACCGCGGGAATCCCCTTCTATGAAGGTCGCCATGTTGTGACGTCATATTCCTACCGTAGCCGAACGCGAACAAAGAGCGCTACAGAACGCGTTTCATCACTACCTTGAAAGAGAAGTAGCGGAAAGCTGGAAGCTAGCCTTACACTCCGTGAGTAGTGAGTTTTCCCTTGTGAGTGGTGTAAAATATGTAGTTGGGATTGTTTCATGTAACTTAGTTCTCCCTCGCTGTGTTATGGGTTTGTTATGTTGGGGATAGATGTGCTGTTACGTTCGTGAGACAGCTGATGATTAGTACTCACGTCATTGACTGTAAAACAGTACGTTACAGGAATCACTAACCCGTCGATAGAGACTTTTAGATCACTAAAGTCGATCACGAAGAGTTTTCAAAATCAGAGAAAAAAGCATATTGTGTGTAGTAAATATGGGATACGGAGGTGCGCGCGTCAAAAATGACATGATTGTAACAGCGTGCGCACTTCCGACCTTTGGACTCATGCGATGCAGACGCGTCCCAGCTCAGCCACAGTAACAGCTCATATTAGCCAGCTAAACTATTACTACCCTGTTAGAAAAAAATATATAGCTGCTCCCTCGCTGTATTATGGGTTTGCTACAGTATGTGGGGATAAATGTGCTGCTGGTTACGTTTTTTGAGACAATCAGCTAATTACTATTATTATATTAAATTATATATTAAAACCCTTGATCCTCACCTGACTATGGCTTTGTAAACAGTATCCATGATGTGGTTTATAATGGACTGTGGTACAGAAACAGTGACAATGTTACACACTCTTGGCTTACTCTGGCTATTCTCTGCTGTCTCAGCCGACGAGATGTTTGTCCCGTTTTAGCAACCGTAGCTTCTTCGAAAGGGAGGGGTGAGCAGTGGGCTGAGCCCTTAGTGCAAACCTGGTGCAAACTCGCAACCGAACCCCTAGATGTCGCTAAAAATCCCACATTGCTCCTTTAACACAGTCTGACGCTTCCTCCCCCCACCCCTCCTTGAACGTAGGGTGTAAGTTACTGGTTATATGTATTTTTGAAAAAAAAAGAAAGGTCTTTTTGATTTAATGAATGTACAGTTATGTTTTGTCTTGTTGAATACCTAAAAAGGATTGGGAGAGTAACAGTCTGACACTGCGTCAAGAAATGCAACTTGAATCTCTTGTTCTGCAAGGAGAAAGCTAAACACCTGTTCAATGCAGAGATGCCGGTGAGTTCTCTGGGCCAGCTCATCTCAGATAGTCTAGAAGATGATGGAAATGTGTGATGTGGTCTGAAGAGTCCATGTTTCAGTTTGTTTTTTGAAAAAAAAAAAAAAAAAAAAAAAAAAAAAAATCACATTTAGTTCTCAGTCCCAAAGATGAAAAGGACCATCAGTGACAGGTGCAAAAGCAAACATCCGTCACGGCATGGAGGTGCATCAGTGCAAACAGCAGGGGTGACTTGAATTTGTGTGAAGGTACCATAGACGTGGAGACTTATATTTTATGTCCCAAAATAGTAATATAATATAATGCAATCCCAATATATTTTTATGTATTTTTATATTAATATATTCTTATACTGGGACATATACTGCCATCAAGATGCAAGACAATGCAGACCTCATTTTGTACGTGCTACAACAGAATGGTTTCCACTCTACATCATAGAGTGGATGTGCCTGACTGCCTGCATGCAGTCCAGATCTGTCTCTTATTGAAAATGTATGGCCCATCATGAAAAGGAGAAACAGACAGCGACGACCGACCACAGACTGTTAAGCAGATGTCTTATATATACTGTATATAATCATATATAGTCTTATATATATAATCCTGCCTGTATATCAGGCAGGATTGTGTAAAAATTCAACTCGCAAAACTGCAAATTTTAGTATTCTCAATTCCCAATTGATTAAAAAGTGTGATTAAAAGGAAAGGTGATGTGAAACATGCCTTAGTCCTGCTTTTCTGGAAATAAAGTTTTTAAATTTTTTTTAAACTTTTTTGCTCTGAAATGGGAAAGTTTTTTATCCTTTTCTTTCCTTTGAAAAAGTAACACATGTTTTTTGTAAATTTAAAAGTAATGAGTTACTTTACTAGTTAATTGTAACAAGTAATCCGATTAAGAAACTTGCATTACAAGCCTGTGTGCCTTACTCAGGTTTAGAATGACATAGTTTAGTAAATGATGATACAACTAGATTTCCATTAATCCACCTTCACATGTTACATTTGAAGATACTACTACTGTGCACGCATACATTTTAAGTTAGTCACACACAAGACCAGCAAGAAATCAGTTCACTTTAAATTTCCTGCTGCATTGCATGATGGATCTCTTTTCCGACACAGATTCGGTCTGTTAAAATGAAGTCAGCACTGCACACCCCTGGCCAAAACCACAGGCAGAAGTCTCTAATGCACACAACATACTGCAACTCAATCATCTCTCTGTGAACACCATCACCTCCATCATCTCTTAATGGAATAATGCTGTCGCTAAAAACCCAACACAACAGATTAACATCAACACATAGTCACTAACATCTGACTTTATTATTTGTACAGACAGATACACTGCGTTATTATCCTGATAGTAAAAAAGGCAGGTCAGGTTCTAAAGGATCTGTTGAAAATGTCCTTTTCCAAGTGCATTTAACTACACTCAGGCTTTATGTGATGTGGCAAGACACAAAAGCTTACTTACGATAATGCACGTCGCATTCTTTTTGTTACGTGCATTCTTTTTAGCATACGATTTACAAATGTACTTCGAGTAACATTTGAGAAACTAAAAATTTTAATAAAAAGGGCCATTTGATTTCCTGGTTTCAGTTATACCACAAAATATAAAGACATGCTTCCTTTAATATAGTATTAAATGAGAGAATAAGAATAAATTCTGACCTTAATGATCAGTTGAATGTTTAATGGAAACATGTGTAAAAACTACCAGTTAGAATCTGGTTTAAAACGTGCTTTTATGGCGCAATAATGGCGCAAACAGCAGTAAATTGACGTGTGCAAACCTTAGAAAATTACCACGCATGATTCATTTAAATACTCTCCTCTCATAAATTGTGTCTGAAAGGGAAACTCCTACAAATGCAATAAGGTCAGCCACAAAAATAACCCTGTCCACGTTTTTCAGTGCTAATTTTTCACAGCGTGTTTTTAGTAAATCCTGACAGTAGTTCGTGAATTAACTGTAGCAGATCTTTACAGGTGAAGCTGGGGAAGGTGGAGGTTGCTAAGGCAAATTCTAACCAAGTATCTAAGGCCCTGTTTACACGAGAACGCTCGCGGGTGAAAACGTAAAAATATTTTATCGGATGTGCTTTTCGTTTACACGGCGACGGCGTTTTTGAGGCTTAAAAACGCAAAAAAGTGAAACCACCCTCCAGAGTGGAAATCTTAAAAACGCTCCACCGCCGCGTTCCCGTGTAACGGTAAAAATGCAAAAGTCTGCTTGACTTCCCACACAAAACGCTCGTCTAAACGCAGAATAAAAAGTGATGACGCAACGCCACTTTTGCGTTTTCTCTTCAGAATCGTTTCCGTGTAAACATAGCCTGAAGGTTGAGCATGCAAACTCATTAGCAACTGATACAGCAGGAACCAATCAGCTGTGCCCTATAAAGAATAATGTGATTAGAAACAGGTTGAGTTAAGGACCTAGCCTGAGCCATCATTTTAATGCATCCTCACTGAATAAACATATTAATTTCTTTTCTTTTTTAAAAACTTACAGACCACACGCTTTGGAACGATTGTGTGATGATTGTGTAATGTGCAAAGACAGTGGTAAACCCCATATACTTATACTGAAGGAGTAGCTTAAGCCAAATCCAGAGGCCAGAATATCATATTGACCACCCGCACACGAAGGCTATTTTCACTTTGACCTGTAAGAAACCACCACAAACACCCTGGCTATTGCACCGACCCGTAGCCCGCTAAAAACACTCAGAACACC
Organism: Pimephales promelas; assembly: GCF_988280905.1. Classification (NCBI taxonomy): domain Eukaryota; kingdom Metazoa; phylum Chordata; class Actinopteri; order Cypriniformes; family Leuciscidae; genus Pimephales; species Pimephales promelas. The sequence continues at coordinate 36,670,858 of NC_142772.1, read as the reverse complement.
ATTTTAAGCCAGACATTTCAAACCTATTCTAGAAGCAGAAAATATAGATGCAATCTGACAGCTCTTAATGCAAAATTGGGAATCACTGCAGATCTATTGTAACATAAAACCCCCTGCGGCCACCCGGTTCCTTCCTAATCCTTTTATCCTGTAAGTTTCTACAGCATTGCAGTGTGCGCGTGGCTCTAATAAGCATGTGTGCATGTAACGATCATCCAAAACCTGCCTCTCTAATCACAACAATGTCTATACCACCACATAAGCACATACAGATCCAATCCAGAAACACCAACACGCACTTAAAAATGTTTGCAAATGACATCAAAGAAACATGGGTGTTTGTGTCTTTGCTTAATCAGCAGCTCAGCAGCTTAAATGAGCTCTTGGCAACCACAAGATCATTTGAATATATGAATGACATCATAACTGCTCGCCATAAATGAAGACTTCTGTGGTTGTCTGTCAGTTTCACATGACCAAAGAAGCGAGAAAGGGAGGTGGGAAACAAGAGACAAAGTCTTTGTCTTTCAAAGGTTTTCTAATTTTCAATATAAAAATTTGCAATGTCTTTTCATGTGGCAGATGCATGGTTAAGTTTTACAGGGCCATATAAAAATACAACAATAAAACCAAAACACACACCCCAAACAAGACGTGATATGCAGTGCCCTTAGCAACAAACCTCTGTTTTAATACATTTAACAGAGGAAGAAAGGCGAAAAACAACAGGTAGAAAATAAATGAAATGGCTGAGCATTGGTGCACATGGGATTTCAATCTTTTTGAAGCCAAAGGCCTCCAAACACAATAATCCCCTTGTGAGGGAGACCCTTCTAAATAAATATATTAAGACACCTTTAAAGTATGTGAGAAAAATTTTAAGCATGATATTAGAAACACAACGTTTGTTCTTCAAAATTAAGTTACTGGCTTTTATAGTGTCATTGTACCAATAAACACTGATAGATGAAAAAACAGAAAAAACATAGTTAATTCAATTAAAAATGATCTATATTGCCCTTTCACAATAAAAATAGTTCCAGTTTTACATACAATACTGCTTTAAATTTCATTGATCGAGCTAAAGGAGATTGCGAGGACGGAGGAAAAACAAAAGTCAAAAAAATAAAAACGTGTTTTTATGAATAAACAGGAGCTAAAAGCTAACTTGCTTTCCAACATCCCTAGAAAAAAAAAGCAACTTCTTGAAACTGCAAGCTTGTCTAGATAAAGTAAATGTCTCCTCTATAAATAATATACTTTCCTTCCTTGTACTCAATTCATTTGTTTCCATCCATCTTCAGACCTCCACTTCCTCCAGTGGGTCCCTGTGCAATGCAGCACTTCCTGTTTGAGTTTAAATGGTGGGATGTAGAGCACTGGGCCTGTTAAATATGAAATTTCCTGGTTTACACTGAAATGAATGAGTACATTTAGATTTCACACTCATCTCAGCAGGTGGGTTATGATGTCCTGCAGATTGACTGGGGCCATGGGAAGGAATGGACAACTCAGAGCAAAGAAAGGAAAAGAAGGGAGTGATAATGAATATATAATAGGCAGCAAGAATTTAGAATAACAAACAGCTCACACAACAAAACTTGTGTTGTTTATAGTAACAGATGGAAGATGTGGGGTGAAAAGAGAGAATATGACTCCATATGACTCCATAATGCAACGTGCATTAAGAACGTGTTCATAATAGTGTGCACTTTGGGTTCTTTTGGTTCTATTTAAGCTTAGTGAATGGTGCTGATTTTCCCATTGTTATATTATTATTATTATTTAAAAAGTTCTGATTGTGTGCTTACAATGGGCATTCTTATGGTGTTCACATTGTTTGTTCATAATATTCAGAATGTACATTCAAAGTGTGCATTCAGAATGCTTTTTCACAATGTTAATTCTAACTATTTGTTTAGATTGTGTGTATTTAGAATTTTCATTCAAACTATTCCCTCAGAATGTTTTATCAAACTGTTCAGAATGTTCATTCATAGAGTGTTCGAACTGTTTCGTGAAAGAGTGTGTTTAGAATGTTTATTCAAACTGCATTTAAAATTTTAATTCAAAGAGTGTATTCAGAATATTCATTCATAGAAGGACTGGCTTCCAATGATTATTATCACCCAAATAAGTGAGTGTTGTAAAATGCAGTATAATGTCGCTAAAGTGTGGGATGTGCTTGACATTAAACAGTTTAACGTAAGCCGCAAAAGAGACACTGTTCCCCAGGCAGCTTCCTGTGCACACACTCCAAGCCAGAACGGAATGCGCATAAGCAAAGTATACTGTGGGCTATGGATACATGCCTACAAACGGTCTACAAAGCCCACAAAAAAAAACCTATTTGTTGAGTATACCCGTAAACACAGTTGGTTATGTCTTAAGTGAATGTAAACAGTTGGGAAAGAAAACATGTGTGCAACAATATATTGGATCCATGCATTAGCTCTTAAAGTGACAGCAGCCTAATATACCTGCTACAGTCTGTCATAAACAAACAACAAGAGTCAAAGATAAAATTACTCATTGCTCTTGAATTAATACCTTTTGTATAACTTTTAATGTAGAAGTGAAGACTATGCAGTTATTAAACATTAGAATTAGTTTCTTTGTTCTTATTGTATTGCTGACTGTTTACTTGTCTTCTGTAATTGTTTTAAGGACATTTATCTTAACTACATTAGGTAACGTAGTATTGGTTTTTGCTGAAGTATCGATAATTATAAAATTTCACTGATAGGCCTATCTAAAATTACTCGTATCATGAAATAAGACTTTGATCATATCGCCCACCAAAAAATATATGTTAAATAATCGTGGTTTCAAGATTGACCAAAATAAACGTGATTATGATTTTTTGCCATGATCGAGCAGCCCTAGTTCATAGAGTGTTCAGAATGTTAATTCAAAGAGTGTTCATTCAAACCGAGTTTAGAATGTTCGTTCAAAGTGTTTATTCAAAATGTGTGTTCATGGCGAGTTCAGAATTGGGTTTTCAAAAAAAATGTCCAATGTGTGTTGATGCTCACAACGTACAAATACACTCAGACACAACAGCTGCACAATGCACTCCTTGACACCTCATCTCCCACACACGCTCACACACACACAGTGCCTCACTTGAGTTGCATAAACACACTGTGCTGCACAAAACTGACTGGCTAACACAAAGACAGACAGGAGGCTCTGCCTGAAGGTTTGGCACTTTCCCAAGTCATTAAGGACAACTTAAATCATTCCAGAATATAAAGTGCTCTTTAAAAAATGAGCAAAAAAAAAAAGAGCCTCTATAGTGAGTGTGTGTAACTGATGTTTGAAGCGTAAGAGCTTAGCGTGGAACCCCCCGATAAGCTGAACTGAGCTGTGAAAACACAGATTACATTTCTGTGGCTTTAAAGCATTCGTCGCATGCCTGCGAGCCGAGCGGGTAATTAGTGCATCAAAAGCGCACAGCCTCACTTTGACCGAGGGCCAGGGTTTGATTCGGGGGCCCATCGCACTTCTAAGACAAGCGTGCTAATTCAACACGTCCACCCACACGACAAACACACAAGCTGTTCACTTCCTCTCAATCACTCACCGACTGTCAGTCAGATTCTCTTACGCACTTGAGAAGGGTGAAGAGTTAATGTATATGAATATAACCCTCTCAGAATGAATCCTCATCTTTTATTTAAATACACAAAAAAAGGCCTGTGGAGAATTCTTCTTTAGACACAGAGGGGGAAAATAATGATTTAACAAGTGTTAGGTCATTACGCTTATCAACAAACATGATCTGTGGAGCTCTGTTGAAATAATAAACTGAGCTGAAAGCAGATATGACAGAACAATATTTTTATATAAACCCTTGATAGACAGTATTTAATTTTTTTTCCTGATTACATGCTCTAAGTTGTTTAATATTTGGGTTTTTTAAATCCTCAAATTTATTGTGCACTATTGGCGTGGGGGTATATTACTCAAAAGAGTAACAAGAGATATCCATTAAGGGTTTGCTTTTAGAATTATTAATTTAGCACTTTTATCCAAAAGACTAAGATGAGAAACTAAAAAAATCTTCATGAGTAAACCAGAACAGTACAAAACTAAAGCAGAAATTACAGAACAGTAGAAATTGGTTTAGGGTTTATAAAACTCTTTGCATGCCGGATGTCTGTGACAGAATCCTGTGAGCATTTCCATCTGTTAGCACTTACAGTAATGTATGTAAAAACAACGCAAAACTACATTTATAACAGCTCATTCATAACAACGGACCTCAGGTGTTTACGAGACAGCTACACATCTACATTTTCAGTGCCCATGTGTGTGTTTGCATGGATACATACGTTGGCACTCAAATATTTGGCGTTTGTAAAATTAGTTTTGAATAAAATTAATATTTTTATTCAACAACAAGTCACTGAACTGAGCAAAAGTGACAGTAAACTCATTTATTAGGTTACAATAATTTCTATTTAAAGTCGGCATGAAATCAAATTTGACAAATCTTTTGATATGTAATATTGTAGTGCTTATTAAATGATTTATCTGTGCATTCATTATTTTTTTTAAATTCATGTACCCTTATAATCTTTAATGAAATGCATTACCCTTCCCTCCCCCATCGAAACGACCTCTCTTCTATTTCGGTCACGTGCAATATCGAAAGTGTGCGGACAGATCCGATGATCAGTCAGAGAATCGCATTCAAATCTGACTCTGATCTGATTTTGTTTGTAACACCCAACCTCCACCGATCAAATCAATTCACGAAGGACGAACTAAGCCCTGCCCTACATTTTTTTCTAATTTCAGAAGCCGTTTCACTCGTATATACGTCACGACAAGGAAAAAATGACACTCAACTTCTGTTTCACGCCGACTTTAAAAAAAGGACATTGTTGTGTTGAACTTTCTATTCATCAAAGAATCAAAGTATCACAAAAATGTTAAGCAGCACAACTGTTATCAACACTGATAATAATTAGAAATGTTTCTTGAGCAGCAACTCAGCATATTAGAATGACTTTTCACATGATAATGTGGAGACTGGAATTCTAAAATTTTATTTTTTAAAAAATCTCATTTTAAATGCAATACTGTTTTTACTGCATCTTTGATCAAATAAATGCAGCCTTGGTTAACATTCAAGACTTTTTTTCCAAAAACATTGGTGTGAAATGGTAAGAATGGTAGAGTATATGTCCAAAGTTTTCAAAATGTTCTTACAAATAGACTAAAACCTGTCGAACACTGACTTGAGGACATGTGAAGGGATCCTGGCTAACAAACCTTCAAAAGTCAGTGTCCAATATGTGTGTGAGTGTGTGAACGAGGGTGGGACCGCTGGGACACTGATCTTTATGCAATGTACTTCAGATAAAAAGCTTGACATTTACTTCAAATATGTTTTTGTGTCTTATCGGTGATGTAATGTTTTCACTAGTTCAGACGACGCCGGTGAGAAAGGGAGAACTAATGTGAAAAGAAAAAGAGATTACAAGCATGAGAAAAAAAGTGTTGAGGTCCAAAAATGTACAAAAGCAAACAAAATCTTTGGCAAACCTATTCAACAATTAATATAAATACATACGGATCTTTAAGGATCTTTAGAAGAGAAACATGCATATCAACATGGCAGTAAAAACGCTTATTTTGTCATGTATTTCCTGATAGCTCGAAATGTTTCCGACAAACAAAAATGAATGCTATAACGTTGATGTTTTACGTACCAAGGAAATCCCTCAACAACACAGAATCACTGTGTTGAGATGCTATTACACTTTACATTTCAAACTACACCCCATACCCTAAGCATAACAATGATCTGGAGCCAGTGTAGACACAAACAGAGACAGCCGGTGTTATAAAACAAGGTGGGGGATGTCTGGATGGTACGACTCACTATATATGAGAGGATAAACCTCATTCTTCATGGTCTCTGATATAACAGACGCTAATAAATGTTAATGCATACATAACATGCTTTGTAGTTTCTGTCTGTGGCGTATTGCATCAGTGACACAAATGATATCTTGAGGGTGCTGAAGCCCACAGTGGTGTCAGAAAGAGAGAGACAAAATGGAGCTGTCAGGTCTACTCAGGCCTGTCTGTGATCAGAGTTTGTCTCACATGGTACTGATAAGACATTAGTTTTCACAGGCCTCAGAGCGTCCCACTTAAGATGCTATCCTCTCTCCATTTCATCATCCCTCTCTTATAAGGAACAGATTTAACTTAATTCACCCACTTTATCTCTCATTTCATGGATGTCTACAGCCTTTGGGGTATGAAATTGTGAGAATAATTTGCATTTTGGTTGGCGGAGTGGGTGTGTTTGTCTGTATGGTTTCATCTTTTGATAAAAGTAAACTCATTCCCAAAATGAGGAACTTTTAAAGCAATCATCAAAATTGGATTTACCCTTTTGGCTAATTTCAGTTCTTTAACCAACTCAACTAATTGTGTGTCCATGAGATAAACGCATAACTACTAAAATGTCTGTTTCATTTTTTTATTAATCAGAAATAGTTTACCCAAAATCCACCAAGACTTTCATTTGAGAGTTACAGGAGTAAGAGTTTTTAGAGAACAGTGACTGATTTTTTTTTTTTTAAATTTAGATTTGTTCATGCTTTCTATTAAGCAGAAATCTCTCAGGTTTAAGTAGAAACATCTTCATTTGTGTTTCGAAAATGAACAAAAGTCTTATGTGTTTGGAATGAAATAATGATGATAGAACCTCCAGTTTTGGGTGAATTAATCCTTTTTTTTTAATCATTTGAAAACTTAGAAGTTAGTGTTTAAATCAGTCTGATGGACACTGAATTAATTAGCTGAATCCAGAGAGGTCACTGAATAAAATGAATAAAAAAATACATAAACAAAAAAAATCATGTTTGTGTAATTTACAGCAATAGCTGAGAGTTTTTTTTATATGTAAGCAAAATAAACATAACTAAAAATGTATCTAAATTAATCTGAATAAATGTAGCCTATCAAAATATGAATCAAATATAAATTGGATAAATGAAATCAAATAAAATCAATGACTGACATCTAACTGCAAACATTGTGTGCAACATCTCATTTTGTTTTCCATAGAAAAAGCTATGAATATGTATTTTGAACAACACAAGGGCGAGTACATTTTGCCAGAAATGTCATTTTATCATTTTAAGTTTCTTTTGCCATTAGCTGAGGGCTAAAGAAAATCCACTTTGCCTCACAGACAGGAAGTAGTAAGTACAGTTAGTGTTCAGCTACTTGACATTTTAGTGTACACACACACACACAAAAAAACAACCACATGACAGACATACTATACAGCATTAACAGCCCTCAAAGTAATTTAAAAGACACATTAAAGCTGAAACTGTCAATAAAAGTAAATTAAAGTTCAGTCAAATAAAGACTTGCCACTTTGGGAATGCCAACCACATTGAATCATTTAGCGGACCTTAAGAGTCCAACGACAATGTATAAACTACTACTGGGTCAGTGGGTACAGCTGGTTCAAACAACAGCTTAGAGAGCCCACTTTTGGCCAAATCACACAAGAGTCAAGACCTGGTGCAGTTCGGAGAGGACAGGAGACTCATGGCTGCTGGCTGGTCCTCTCGGTTACTCCCAGCACGACTCACAATGAGGCTCTGGCTGACACTCAGAGAATGCAGCCAAACACACACACACACTCAGTCAGTCACAGAGCAAAGCAGCCAGAAACAGCATCCAAACACAGCTGAGACACACTCACATTAATCAGACACTCACTCGCACACACGTATACTTTCACAGTCTCACAATAGCCATCCATCCTGTTTCTTTTCTTTTGTCTTCTCCACAAGTTGCTCTCCTGACATTGGGACATGATTTACAAACAGAAACGAGGAGTCAAAGTCAAAGTGATATGTAAGCTGTAGCCAGGGCAGGACATTAGTTTTGAGGTGGTCTCCTTGTGTGAGCCTCTGTAAACATTAAATAACAAACATGGCTACCTCACAGACCCCAAACACTTGTGGATCATTTCTCATTCCAGATCATATCTAGTTCTGCACCGTGTACAGTGTTGTGGAATAGAGTAGAGACGCAGCTATTTTTTAATTCATTTTTCTTCTCAGCAGTGCGACAGCAGTTTCCAAAATAGTATTGCTTTTTCCAGCAACATTTTCCAAAGAGTAGCATGATGAAAAGCTACATGGCTGCTTTGTCACACTGTGTTGTGGAAACTAAATGAGGAAATCTATTCTCTCTGAAGTAATTGAAGCTAATTTATTTTTGTTTGTTTTTAAAATGCAGTCCCTATGCTATATGTTTAAAAATATAATGATATAAATTATTGAGTTAAATTCCGTTAAATGGTGTCTTTATATTGAAGTGTTTTTATTAACTTGGTTTTTACTGCATATTTACGTGTTTTATTTAGTATAGGTCTTTATCACAATTTGAAAAATATAACTTCCACGGTAGCCTATATGAATGGCAGATGAGTTCCCATAGCATGGGATTGTTGTGATTTAGTGATGTACAGTTCATCACAGATACTTCATCTAAACACATTAATCGGGTATGATGAAAAATAGTGTCATGTTATTCAGGCGCCTTTTCATTATTTAAAGAGGAGCACACTACTTCAAAGTCCTCCTTTTTTACTATTTAAGAAATGCAAGAATTGAATACATATGAATTATAAAGACTGTACAAACTGAATCATAGTAAATATGCTGCAACAATAAAAACAATAACATTAAAAATTAAATTCTGATTGTATTACGAGTATTCCCTCGGCAGCCAGCAAATCTTCATTTATCAAAAGACTGTGACAACATCGGTAACGCCGACAATCGCTTCAATCACATAAGGTTGCACATTGAAATGGAAGATTACACATATGGTAGGGTATGTAAGGCTAAGTAAAACGTTTGCAATATTGATGTTTTTTGTCAAGTTCAATTAAGGCCGGATGTGTTCTCTACCCGATAAACACTCTTCTAATTGCACAAATGTGTTTTACAACCAGATAGTTAATGTAGAAAACTATACATTTTCAAAAGTGTAGCTTGTTTAGAAGTTGAGCTTCAAATTTGGGAAACTTAAAGTAGATTCCCCAACACTGACAAAGCATAGAGCACAGCAAAGAGATTCCTTCTTCACAACTGCATGTAGTTCAGGCTACAACTACCATCTCTAGCCAGTCTTACCTTTCTCACACTGAGATCCACTGTATCCAGGACAACATTTCCACTCCAGAGAGGTGATGGTGCGGTACACAACTTTATAGGATGGCCGGACCACAGTGCGATAGCTGCAACACACACATAAAATGTAAGTCTTTTTGAAAGTTTGTAACCAAATGACTCAAAAGACAGCAAAATCTTAAAAACAGAGGTTGTCAACAGAGGTTCCTAAAATGATATAAAACCCAAAGTGAATGTGTGCTGATGATAAACTTACCTTCCCCCATTGCAACCCTGAGGCCACCTGCAAGTCTGGTAGACTCTCTGAAGTGTGGTGCCATTCTGTACCTGACAAGTCACAGTCTTTGTCACCGTCTGAGGACACCAGTTTCTAAAAGAGAGATAAATATGATAATCAGAGCAATCTAATTGAATTTGATGGTTCTGATCACATAAGAATAATAACACACACACACACACACACACACTTAGGTGGCCATGAAATGATCTAATCCAATGCACACTGTAAAAGTGATCAATGTTTCGTTGGACGCCCACACTTCAACAGTCTAAACGTCTCTTTTGAAAACTCTTTATGGTGTTTACACAGATTAAATGACCCGTATGCCTGGCAGGAGAGCATTGTCAGTGCTGTTTACTTTGCGGCCTTTCTCTAGCAAATCACATCCGCCCATTTTTATTCTTTCCGCAGCACTACAAGCAGGTCAAGTCACGGAGGGGGTCACTGCCCCACATGTGTGAGCGTGTGGGCTCCTCATCTAGATTTAAGACAGCTTTTAGAAACCTGAGCCAAAACCGGAGCAGAGGCACAGTCCCTGCGAGAAAGAGTGGCTCTTTTGTGCTGCTTTTTATCAGGGCTTCACCTCACACGGCTTGAAGAGCCGAGAAACACTTCACACAGCTTGAAAAGCGACTGCTGGACAAGTCCCTGAATCAGGAGCCCATATATTCTAATCCAATATTAAAAAGAAAAAGTAACATTAATAACCCAAACAATGTCAGGAAAGATTTGACTGTGTTTTAAAAAAAGGCTTATTTAGAGTAATATGTTCCTACCCTAAAACATGCTATAGGGCATCTTCGTGACAGCAATGTAATGAAGAAATCCACTTAAGGTATGATTTCAGTCATACTTCAGTCTCATTACTGAGCGGAAAATGCAAACGAGAGAAAACAAGCCTGGAAGACAAAAGTCATCTGGAAAGTTTTCTACGGTAATCACTAACTACATAATGTGGAACCTTCTAATTGGGAAGCCAGTGGCAAATCCAGCCCTGATGAGGAGCAGACTAGAGTCAGGACAGATGAGAGGCGGAAAGTAACACAGAGAACCAAAACAAAGCTGCACGGCCCAAGCCCAGGATCTCGGCATATGCCAGAAGTCACAAAAGAAAGGAATGAACGTGGGTTTGAAGAGAAACACCAATCAGATCTCTTTCCCCCTGAGCTCCCTCATGATTTTTACACGGAATGGCTTGAAACAAAGGGCCATTGATAAGTTCACCTCAAACAGACCTTTGTATGAACCATTATGCCTCAAGTTGAGCAAACATAAGTCAAAGAGATGTGGAGCAGAATTCAAAGAGAGTTAATGCATGTGTAACATATGGAGGTCATTATATCTACTATACTTCAGTGGTTATTATCAATGGCCCAGCTTATGCACAGCTATGATCACACATCAAGGGCCACATGCTCAATAATCAGCATCAATCTGCCTATCAGAGTAGATTATCTGTCTGTAGATTTCAGGGATTGGTGGTATTGTGTTTTCAAGCACACTTAAACATTGCTACATAATGATGTGCATGTATCTACAAAACTATATTTAAAAAAAAAATCTGTTTTTAAGTACAACATTTGAGGCAAGACAAAAAAATTACAAGGTGCAATTGAAAAGGAATGAATTTAATAATGGGTAACACCTAGCAGATTAGACAGGTCAAAGATTAATCTATATACATTTTCAAAGATGAAAATGATTATATACATACATACACATATACTGTATATGAAGTTGTAACCAGATGTAACATGGCATGCTCACACTTAACATCTCTTGCATGTGCCGTTTCCCAGCCCTTTCCCAGAACCTGCTAAAACTGTGGCCCACAGAACCAGCCCTCAAATATGCCAGATATTTCCAAAACCTATATGTATTTTAGGGGATTTCCATGCCCTGCTTGAGACAAGGGCCCCGGGGACACAGAGTCTGGAATTGGGGTGACCACAGGCTTATCCGGTCACTACCTGCCCAACTGTTCTGCCCCAGCCAACAAACACACACAAACACAGAAGCCAGTCCGGTCACAGCTGAAGACCATGGGGCTATATTTCTGTGATCTGCTTGCTATTGAATTCAGAACCACAAATTGTACCCTTGCCCTTCTCTAGGAAACACAGGAATGCATATTCAGACAAACTCCATAAATACAACTGCACAAAAAAAAAAAAAAAAAAAAAAAAAAAAAACATTACAACTAGGGTTGGGTATCGTTTGAATTTGAACGATTCTGATTCTGATTCCTTGTTTCGATTCCGGTTCCTAACGATTCTCGATTCCGATTCTTTTAAGAGGCAGGGTCAAAAAAGTTTAGCTAACCTTGCTAACCAACGGCCTTTCTGAAGGAAATAATCCTTTCTGAAGGAAATACTCCTTCTGTAAAAATACTCCTTTTGTCACAAATTTTGCATTTTGCCGAGATTTCGTTATTTTTAGAAAAGTGAAGCCACACTTTGGATCGCCGACGTAAGGTACTCATGTTCGACTCGCGTGGTTATGCCAACACTTCCGGTAGACGCTTCTTCGTTGGTGTTTTTCAGCGGTTTCTTCTTCCGCTCGGCGGACTGTGAATATCGAAACTAGGAATCAAAATTTTTACTTTTGAACGATTCCGGGAAAAACGAAAAATTAGTCCCGGTTCCAATCGATACTCGATTCTCGATACCCAACCCTAATTACAACACATAATTGACCCAAGCAGGCCATGCATCCTGAATCAAAATCCTTTGTTGTCAAGTCAACCTAAACATACACATACACACAGAGAGCAATGATTGGTTGAACAAAATAATGCAACAAAATAAAATAAAATACAATTTTAAGTTTAAGTTTTAAAGCATAATTATCCCATCCAATAAAAGCAACTTAATTTAATTTTATTTTTTTTAAGAATTAAAGTCGTATGAGTTTGGAATGACATGAGCATGAGTAAATTTTATTTTGTTTTGCGGTTTAGTTTTGGGGTGAACTGTATTGGAACAGTCACATCACCTCTGTGTCAACACACCAAATCATGTTAATTCATCTGAGTAAAAACTATCACATATAATTTGTTTCCATATTTCACCATGATTTCAGTTACTCTGAACTCCAGCCAACTGACTCTGACCATTTAGGATCATTTTAGCCTGCAAAATACTACATAGGTTGAATAGACACAGAAATGAGCCAAACTTCCAAATAGTAGGAGTAGGCGTCCGGGCAATGGGCATGCAGATAAAGATCGGCGGCACAGCCATCAGAACACAGTTCCCACACACCCAGCTTAGTGAACAGGGTGATTTGTTTGAATTGTCCCATCCACTCCCCCACCCACCTCATCTGATCCTGACTTCATTTGATACTTCCCCAACAGTAGGCCTACCTTCAATCTAAAACACAAAACTATGTAAAAATCCACACAAAAATGCCCTCTCCATTTTAAAACACCACACAGTGCATGGCATTCTCTGGATGTTCATGAAAACTAGATTCTGGTAACAGTCCAGCTCCATATGAACTAATGAGAGGATATATAGTGAACATGCAGAACAAAAGCCTTTCAATGGGAAATGACCCCTCGCCTGCTTTCTGAACAGAAAGATGGAGGCACAGCCAACTAAATTCTGCTTTGATCCAGATTTAAACCTTGAGGCAGGGAGAGACGGGTTAAAAGTAATCCATTATTCCAGTAATCTAACATCTTTCCTTCACAAAGCGTTTATGAGGGGTCATTATGCAACCCAGTCACCAACCCACACTCTAACTCTTACTACTTAATTGTTGTGCCTTAAAAATATTTAAATATTTTGAATAGAATATAACCCATAGAATATTGTTTTCCACTTGTTTACATGTCGGGGACTATCATCCAGTGAAAGGATGTGTATGAATGCATTTGTTTAATAAAATAACAGGGCTACTAATTTAACAGTGCAATTTAGAATTTTGAATAAATAAATTTAGTGCACTTTAAAATAAATAAATGGGAATGCAACAAACTGCTTCTAGCTTCATTCTCTCTCAGATATGCGGTAGGTAATGAAACTCAAGTTAAAAGGTGTGAATGCTTTCAACAGCCCAGCAATGCTACATTTCACTGGCATTAACATGCACTTGGCCAACAGATCGAAAGGCTGACTCTCTTCCTCACATACACACATGGGACCAGAAACCTAATAAATAACTCTGCATTGTGCACAGATCATAGCACAGACTGTAAGGGGGAGACAACTCAAATCAGAAAGAGATGGCAAGAATCACACAGAGCTGGACTGAGTGCAACTCAGCGAGCGGCAAACAAGGCAAAGCCATAAAATAAAAAGCAGCACAACGCACACATGCATTCAGACTCGAGGAATGATCATGAAACGGTCTTGTTTTAGACAAAAATGAAAAGCAGCACGCTTCATTTAAAGCATGAATGCTAGCTTTCAACACACAACGCGTGAGACAATGCTGAGACTCTAATGTTGACTCCCGCAATGTAGCACAGACTAGAAACATTATTGACTCTGGAGGCAAATAAATTAAGTTTGAACAAGAAGACAATAGAGAGTTGTGGCAGCTGGACAGGAGGGTTGGAAAGAGAGCATTTCATCATCGGGTCAGTAATGAAGCCCTCCTGGGATGCACTAGGGGGGGTAAAATAACCCAATTAGGCCGCGTTCATGACGTCCAATGATATAGGCAAAACAGTGAGGGACAAAGAAGATTAATGACCTGCCGAAAGAAAGCATCAAAAAGTACTTAAAAGAGAGCAAAAAGAGAAAGAACGACAAAGCAAAAATGAACAAGTACCCTCTTCTGTCCCTGAGATTTGCTCAAGACTGGTTCAAAGGACAGGTCAAAGGCCAAGGCGGGAGACAGTCCTTCTCCAAAGTCAGATTTAAGGACCAGTCTCAAGGGAAAACAGCCCTGAAGCGAATGCTATGGATGAGTGAGACTGCACATAGAAACACCCATAGATCATAAAGATGATCAGTGCATTCTTCCCTAAGTATCTCTATCCTCACACTGAAACCGATTCCTTGATCGATTGATGTGAGTGTCATGCTCTTCACCCCATGTGACAATCTTTATTTATATCTGATATCAAATGAGTAGACAAAAACAAATGACGTAAAGAAAAACATCTAATGTGTATAACCCATGGAGCAATACTTAAAGGGTTAGTTCACCCAAAAATGAAAATTCTGTCAGTATTTACTCACCCTCATGTTGTTCCAACCCCTTAAGACCTTCGTTCATCTTCGGAACACAAATTAAGATATTTAAGATATTAAGATCGCTCCTGCATACAGTCCATAGGCTTCTTGAGGGACTGGCTCTTGCTGTCCTCGAAAAGTCATTAAAGACATCGTTAAAATAGTCCAAGTGACTACAGGGGCTCAATCTTAAGTTTATCAAACGACGAGAACACTTTTGTGCGCAAAAAAACAACAAAAATAACGACTTTATTTCAACTATTCGTTTATTTCTCCCTCTGCGCGAGTCAGGTTACTAGTTTAATAGCGTAAGCTTCTGTTATTGTACGTCACACAGCATCACACACACATGACCAGCGTCGGCCAATAGTGAGCCTACGTGTGACGTAGCTCTACGCAATCACACTACGTTAACTGACTTACAGGCTCATGGAGAAGGAAGTGAATAGTTGAAATAAAGTCGTTATTTTTGTTGTTTTTTTGCGCACAAAAGTGTTCTCGTCGTTTGATAAACTTAAGATTGAGCCCCTGTAGTCACTTGGACTATTTTAACGATGTCTTTAATGACTTTTCGAGGACAGCAAGAGCCAGTACCTCAAGAAGCCTATGGACTGTATGCAGGAGCGATCTTAATATCTTAAATATCTTAATTTGTGTTCCGAAGATGAACGAAGGTCTTACGGGGTTGAAACAACATGAGGGTGAGTAAATACTGACAGAATTTTCATTTTTGGGTGAACTAACCCTTTAAGCATCAAAGTGTTGGGCAAAATGAGGGTGGAGGTATGCTTGCTGTTGGTATTGATGGGTCAGCAGCTAAAGGTCCCTCTGGGGCCCCGAGTCTCACACTCCCACCCTGAGTGCTGCTCTCCAGGGCAGTGAAGCCGAGCAGAACAGGAAATAGCTGCTGACTTAACCCCCAACTGTGTTCAGCTTCACTGGCCCCTAATTAGACAGATATTCTAGAGGGGTTTTTTTCTCAGGACATTTATATTTCAGGCACTGTCTTTGTCACATGCAAAATGCTTTAGGGTAAAGGTTAGGATGTGGATCGGGGTTAATTATGATTTATGGCAAGAGTTCATATGCCTGTTGTGTTCAGCTTCTCTTGATGCTTTGGAAAGTAGAACAAACTAGGCTATTCCTCTGTGCTCTAGCATGGGAAACTAAGTTCTGTATTCACCATCATGGACTACAGTAAGTTTTAATGTGCAGTTTTAATCTAGCTGAACTACAGTAAAGGCATGACACAATGTGTAATCGAATGTGTGAAGGATTAAACAGTGATGCTTATCCAAGGCATCTCAAAGATGTCTGTGACCCCTCCTCTCTGCATCATCACACAGCAGTGCAATAAACTTCCCTCTCGCAGCATGCAGACGATGCAGCTGGATGTGTTTAGTAAACACCGTCTGTTTCATCAGTCTTTGACTGACGGGAGGAGGGGTGAGAGATCAAACCTTCAGCACAGAGAGCAAAGACTCCTCCACACCTGCGTACTTCACATCCCACCCACAACAACTCTAAGCCATTTACCCAAACAGAGTAAATATTTGCATGAAGATACAAGGGTCAGATCAAGGCCATAAGCTGTTGTTACAGGTCAGTCAAGGGGGTGCAGTCTGGATAGAAGTTGGAGTTCTTGCATTTTGAATGTTTTGTCTAATGTCTTGCCTTGTTATGTCTCAAAAAAGCCTCATCATACACATGCACTAGAGGAGGGCAATGAGAAAGATTATATACTGATTAAAAAAAAGCACTGCTGATTATGTCTGATTTAGCATTTGCTTAGAAATTCAAACCTGTTAGTAAGACTTGGAATCATTCAAAAGCTTTCTGGGCGAGTTGAAATTGTCTGAGAACAGTGATACCAATCTATTTTCTGCATGTTTTAACTGGAATAAACCATAGACAAACATGCAGACAGGAGAGATGGGTGTTTCCTCATCTCAGGAAAGAGGAAACAGACTGTCAGACTCACAACTGGGCTAGTGGATACTATAGCAGAGAAATCAGCATTATAATTTAGATCCACAATCTGTGTATAAAACTGATAAATAGATTATCCTCACAGTGTATCAATCTTATTTTTATTATTTCTATAGGCCAAGCTACAGTAAATGTAGTAATTTACAAATTATCATTAAACTCTGCTGTGTTTCCTGTTGGAAATTCTATCTTAAACAGTTTTTTTAAAACAGCAGCAGCTGCTTTGTTTCTAGCTGCTTTCAAGCTGTTCTAGCTGGCTTAAAGATGGTCAGCTACTTGACCAGTCCCCGTGTTTCAGAAACAAACTTGACCATCTATAGTTGGTTTATTCTGGTGTGCTAACTAGGATCAATTAATTTGACCAGCAAAAACCAAACAGCTGATATAAGCTTAAACTGGATTTTCAAACTAATGTTAATAAATGTGGTAATGTTAATAAATTCAACAAACAATGAAGTAGGCTAATATAAATTTACTGGTCTCAGCTCATTGAAGACAATGTCAAGTTTTTGTGGATATTTTAACTCACTCTGTATGAAAAAAAATTACTAAACTAGGCTAGTATGCTAAACATTACTCGAAGCAATATAACTGACAACTGCAAGTTATTTCTGTTACGTCACTTCTGTTATTATGTCATAATAAAACCGTACCTTTTCGACAGATCTTTGTGGAGTGCTGTCCCGGTCTGGTATTTGTAAACTCCGGGTCCCCACGTTCCCTGGACGCATGTCAGCCACAGTATCAGCAGCAGCGTCCACAAGAGGAAAGAGCTCCGGTGAACCGGAGACACCGAGCGCCCGTCACGCGCTCCCATTTCAGCCGCGTCAACTATACGGAGAACCTACTCAGCAAAAAAAAAAAAAAAAAAAAAAAAAAAAACTTCTAATATTGACCTACTTATCTTGCAAGTGCAACTGTGACTAAAGAACATATATAAGACTCGCAAGACTAATTTCTGAACTGAGGCATTAAAATAATAAAAGTCTTGTTTATGTGCACTCCAGCGTCTCAAACACGAGAGTTAAAGTTTCAGAGGATTGTCATCGGCAGACCCCGCCACAAATAAATATCCTCGCAAAGTTTGCTCAAACCGCAAGACAAATGTTTCTTAGCAGCCACAAACCGGTACCGCCTCACTCCTCCATCTCAGTCTCTCTGTAGGTAGGCTACGTTACGGTATATTTCTTGACTACATCAACACAATGGCCAAGAAAGCGGTTTTATAGTCGCATTGAGTCCCACAGCCTGTGTAGTTTTTTTTTCACCCAGCCCAGTTCCCTCTTTCTCTCTCTGTCCTCTCATGCAGCACTCCCCCTTTCCTGCTCTTCCAGTGAAAACTTTTAGACATGAAACAAATGGATTTATGGCGTCCGTGTTTAAGAAGCGGTTAATAAATGTAGTCAGAAGAGGCTAAGCAAATCCACAGCCAACAGAAATCTCAGCTGTTTCTCCAAGCAATATCACAAGATCACAATAATGTCTCTCAAAATGACCAGTATACCAATGTTTGTCAATCAAAAGTCACTATGAATCTGACATGAATGTCTTGTTATCCACATTAATTTTAAGGATCTCTTATGTAACATTGACTGTTTCACTGATGTTTTTTTTATGTATTTTCACTGGTGTGTTATTTATAGCTATATATACACATATACATATATATACACACACACACACACACACACACACACACACACACACACACTCACCTAAAGGATTAGGAACATACTATACTGTGTTTGTCCCCCTTTCACATGATTCAATAGTGACTGATTGATTCACATAGTGACACATTGATTCAACAAGGTGCTGAAAGCATTCTTTAGAAATGTTGGCCCATATTAATAGGATAGCATCTTGCAGTTGATGGATATTTGTGGGATGCACATCCAGGGCAGTGAGGGCACGAAGCCCCCGTTCCACCACATCCCAAAGATGCTCTATTGGGTTGAGATCTGGTGTCTGTGGGGACCATTTTAGTACAGTGAACTCATTGTCATGTTCAGGAAACCAATTTGAAATGATTCGAGCTTTGTGACATGGTGCATTATCCTGCTGGAAGTAGCCGTCAGAGAATGGGTACATGGTGGCCATAAAGGGATGGGCATGGTCAAAAACGATCCTCAGGTAGGCCATGGCATATAAAAATGCCCAATTGGCACTAGGGGGCCTAAACTGTGCCAAGAATACATCCCCGACACCATTACACCACCATTACCACCACCAGCCTGCACAATGGTAACAAGGCATGGATCCATGTTCTCATTCTGTTTATGCCAAATTCTGATTCTACCATCTAAATCTCAACAGAAATCGAGACTCATCAGACCAGCCAACATTTTCGACATAGCAATTCTTTTTTTTTTTTTTTTGAAAAAGTACAAAAAGTGTACATTTTAGAAGAAAAAATTGCTACATTTTAGAAAAGAATCGCTACATTTTAGAAAAGAATCACTACTTTTTATAAAAGAATCAGTACATTTTAGAAAAAGAATTTCAGAATTTGAATTTGTCAAAAAAAAAACATTCAACCAAGAATTTGTCAAAAAAAACAAACATTCAATCAATCAATATGATCACTACATTTTCAAAAAAAATCGCTACTTTTAAAAAATAATTGCTACTTTAAAAAATACAATTGCTACTTTTATTCCAAATGCATTTAATTAGTTATTCCAAATGCATCAATACATACAGTATAGGCCTAGTCAATCATTACATTTTCGAGAAGAATCTCTATTTTAAAAAAAAAGAATTGATACTGTTTAAAAAAGATTTTTCAAAACAGAATCGCTACATTTATGTAAAATGCATTTATTAAGTGTTTCAAAATGCATCAATATATACAATCAATCAATACAATCGCCACTTAAAAAAAGAATTGCTAGGCTACTTTATAAAAAAAGTATCACTATATTTATTCAAATATCAATACAATCACTACATTTTCGAAAAGAATCGCTACTTTTTCAAAAACCAATTGATACTTTTCGAAAATAATTATTAAATTTAAACGAAAAAAAAAGTTAGGGTTAGGGTTAACGTCTGAATAGCATCCAGAAGGGGCCAAGAGGAGAGAGTGATACAGAACGAGAACCGCAAGAACATTCTAACCTTTCCTCTTTCCTCTGAAAAAGGGGAACAGGGGTTTCTGAAAACCACAAAACTGTGGTCCACGTCCAAGCTAAACACCTGGCTCAGCAGTCAGTATGAACTCCAGCCCACTCATCTATATCTGAGGTCGAGGCGACTACGCTCAGCGGACCCCCTGACAGCCAGAGAAATAAGCAAAGCACGGACCAGGGGCATCAATTACACGGCCGGCCAAGACCTGCAGGTGTTGAGAGGATGCCACTTGTCTTAGTTTGACAGGTTTGACTGCTGGAGTAAAATGAAGCTCAAAAATTATCTAGCAGAATGTTAAGTTTTGACATTGGAAAGAAGATGGGTATTATTGCATCCTGTTTAATTGAACAGGCTTTTTTCCTTGTGCCAAATCCGAAAGAAAAAGAAAGCAATGAGATGATGTGTGACATGTAAGATCCATGGCATTTTAGAAAGCAGCAGGTGCAAAGTCATGCCATGCAGGCACTGGAGCATTTCAGGGTTAATATAAATCCCTGCTGCTGAAAATGATCTTGGCTTCAAAAGAATTAAGGAGAGAGGCCGGTGGAGATTGTGGGAGCTCTTGTTTTGCTACTTGATTCTCTTTGTCTTTATCTACTGAGTAATGAAAGCTTAATCGAAAGGCAAAATAATGTTGATAACAAAATGCAAAATGTAAAATACCACCCAGCTCAAATCTGCTGAATGCAAGAAGGCATGAAGATATTCATCATGATTTTCTGTAAAGATGCTTTGAAACAATGTGTATTGTGAAAAGTGCTATAGACGTAAATTTGCCTTGACTTAAAAATGTTACAGTAACTCCTCTCTATTTCTTAAAAAAGCAAGTAATCTTGAATTACAATTAGACACTTATGATCAAAGGGAATGGAATCTATAAATGTTAAATAGTGTTTTAAAAACATGAGACTTAAGCAACATGCGTGCATGAATTTGATATCACTTGCTAATCTTTTCTGTGAAAAGTCTTATCCAATTTTACAATTTCTTTACAAAGACAAAGTAATGCCCTAAAATGACCAACTTTTCAGCATCAAATAAAGTTGTGATGTTAAATTATGTTCTTCCCTATTGTGATGTATATGTGATGAGACATTATTGGAAAAGGCTCTATCCATTAACAATTATTGTTGATTGCATGGAGGCAGATCTGAGTATAGCGACTCACAGTAACACTGTTTTCTGTCAAACAACCCCACTGAAAAGTGAGCTTGACTTGTATTGAACATGGAATCTTTTAGGCTAAAAGATTACTTACCATTCCAGCTAAAGATTGACTCTGTTTCACACTTTTTTTCATCCAAGTGGTTAAACACTCTTTATAGCCTTGCATTGATTGTGTAAACTTTTAAAAGTGCCCCCAATGAACACTCCTTGTGATCACCTCTATTGTTAATGGAGTTCCTGGTGCAAACATTGAGAACTTGTTCCTACTTAAAACATTCCCAAAGCAAGGATTTGCTGAAGAGAGGGCACTTTGTTCTAAACTTAGTGTTAGCAAAGCTGCTAAATATGTTCTACAATGTGTTGAAAAGATTTTGTCCCACTTAATGATAAAAAAATCGGCTCACCTGACCATAATTAATCTAATTAAAGAAAAGAATCAGCCAGACTCAAACAAAAGAGTAGAGTAAAAAAAAAAAAAAAAAAAAAAAAAAAAAAAAAAAGTGGAGATATCCCAGGTGCAAAAGTTCCTTTCTGCTCTATTTGGTACAGATTTTCCTTTTTCATGGGCAAACTTTAAGCCTTCAGACGCAGGAAATATATATCAAGTTCTATAAGAATGGGTCAAATTCCTCTGGTGACCCAAAGGTTATGAAAAATGTGACATGTGCCAAACCAAAGCATAAACATATGCAGATCGGACATGAAAAGACAAGTTTCTTAAATTTATGCTCTCATACCTCTATCCTGTACGTATATACAGCACATAAGTTAGAGTCTGTCCACCCTGAACCTGACTGATGTGCTTTTTTTCTTTGAGGTTTTGTTGGAGAATGTTCTGTTGAGGAGCACCATGAGTGAAGGGTCTGAGGGAAGCTGGTACGGATGCCTGGGTGAAACATAATCTAGAGAAAGAAATGTTAGGACTGTAATTAAGGAAACACAAAGCATCCCCTCTTTCTTCCTCCCCCTGCGGTTCTGAAGTCTCATGGGTGTTAGAAATGTCATGTGAAATCAAACAGACAGAAGTCTTAATTAGATCTATCCTCTGAGATTACATATATCAGGGCCTGGAGACTGAAGAGGGATCGGGGTGAGATGGGGTGCATGAGCGGAGCTGGCAGGAATCCAGACGTCAGGCAGACAGACAGCATCAAAGTTCAGGCCACAGGACACAAATCTGGAGTTTGCTGCCTTCTAGTGGTGAAGTACAACATAATGCAATTTAACTGTATTCTACTTTGAAAATTAAAAACAGTTTTTTATTCATTTTATTGTGAAATATTATTACAGTCTAAATCTCGGAAGATATTTTTAAAATGTAATTTTTTCCTGTAATTTCAGAGTTGATTATATGTCATAAAATCAAAAAAAAAAAAACAATACATATTACTGTAAATTAGATTCAATTTAATGTATGGTCTGATTAGTGATCTTACAACTTTTGGAACCTAATTTGTAGGCTAATGCTGAAAAAGATGTATGGATATCCTACCCATTTGTCAACTGCCCATACAGATTGTTATTGGGTAGTTTACCAAAAATGACAATTCTGTCATCATTTAGCCTACACACTCCCTGAAAATTGTTCCAAACCTGTATGAATTTCTTTGTTCTGCTGAACACTATTTTGACAGATATTTTGACGAATGTCAAACAGTTGATGGGACCCCTTTGACTTGAGTAAATTACGTATTTATTTTTTATTTTTTGGTGAACTATCCCTTTAAGTAACTATAGCTAGTGTGCGATGTGATAGGCCTAAAGATCAGCCTACGTTAGCATTCCTCCTCATAGAAAAGAATTCATGACTGGAAATAAACGAAAAGCAAACATTTAACGACAGATATTCAGATGTTCTTTGTTGTTCTACAGAATTCTACGCAGATATGATTAATAAATGAACAGTTGCTGACTGACAGGAGGTTGGTGTATGGAAAGTTCTGACTGCATGCGGTCAGTAAACTGATGGAATCAGACTCTGCATCTGGATTGGTGAGTCTGTCTCTGGCTGCTCGCAGAACTGAATTTTACAGGAGCATAAAGCAAACTCCGGAAGCCTGGGTAGCACATCAGTTTATCATTACAGATCGTAAAATGGAGACGAGTCCCATTTGGAGACTCTTAAGGCAGAAAAAAACCTACATAAGATGCACATTAAAGTTGCCTATAGAAGTAAAAACATGAAACATATGCCTCAGGTTTTGGATGA
The DNA here is from genome assembly GCF_988280905.1 of Pimephales promelas. Taxonomy (NCBI): domain Eukaryota; kingdom Metazoa; phylum Chordata; class Actinopteri; order Cypriniformes; family Leuciscidae; genus Pimephales; species Pimephales promelas. The sequence continues at coordinate 36,647,704 of NC_142772.1, read as the reverse complement.
TATTTTTTTTATTATTATTTATTTTATTTTTTTGCTTGACCGAAATTCCTCTAAAAATGTAAATGATAAAAGTTGCATTTAAATTTTACTTAGGCTAGCCTACTAATGGTCTAAAGCAGTTCGTCTAAACTAAAGCCTGTAATGGAAGTCTTGATGAGGAAGTCTTTAATGAGAGCAGCGGTCAGCCGCAAACGGAAGACTGTGTGAGGTTTGATGATTATTTCCAGTGATTCCTCCAGGTCTTTCATTACACTAACAAGCTGAGAGGTCATTTAAGTTTTGGTGGAAACTCCTGTCTCTTCCATTTTCCCAAAATGTGTGTTTATAAAATGCAATATCTAACAAATATCATCACTAACAAAATGTGCAAAAATATAAATAGACAAATCCACCATTAACTTAATTAGTTGCAACACAGTAAAGCAACACAGTAAAACCATGAAAGTTACATTTTCCTTCCTTATATTTGAACCGATTTTTCACCTTTCCATCATTTTACAGCGTTGACAGCTTATTGTATTGAGCTCATATTTTAAAGAACATAGTACATGATAATACCATTTAAAAGTTTGGGGTCAGTAACATTTTTTTAGCAAACATGCAATGAATTGACTAAAACATTGATTAAATAATGTAATTGGAAACGTTCTATTCATCACAAAATATTAAGCAGCAACTGTTTTATACATTGATAACAATAAGAAATGTTCTTGAGGAGTAAATCAGCATATAAGATTGCTGAAGGATCAGAATGATGCTGAAAATTCAGTTTAGCCATCATTGGAAAAAAATTGTCAAACTGTATTCACAATATTACTGTTTTACTGTTTATTTTTGATCAAATAAATGCAGCCTTGAGAATGAGAGATTTAAAAAGACATTCAAAACTCTTTATTTTCCAGCTATTTTAAAATTTATATAACAATATATTTATAATAACTTCAATTTAAATTTGACATATCTTAAAATGTCAGTTCCATTGTGTTGTCTCAAGATGCACACAAGTAATGTTTTTATAAGGTATTCTAACTTAATTGTCCTAATTTAACTAAGGCCTAATCCTGGCTTAATCTGATGTTTATGAAACCAGGCCATATCTCTTTTCTTAAATACATTTTTCATAAAGTGTTCCCCAACACTGAACTGAACACGTTTTGTTTAATCTGAAGGCCTTGTCCAAGGTCCTGAAAATAATTTTACCCTGTTTGCCCCATTTTTGAGGAAGACACTAACAGTCCAGGTATCTCACGCATCTCTCCTCTATTTTCACACGTGGGACTGTGTGTTTTCATAGTACAATGAAAACTAATCTCAAAAAATTTAATAATTTCTACATGATGTGATATACTAGATAGCTAGTATTAAACAATCAACCAAAAATTCTGACAATTTTGAAACTTTTAATGAGCCAAAGAACACATAGCATTGCAAAAGACCATCAATTGCTTCAAACACTTTACCTATAAGAATCAGAATATCTCTCACAGTAACATTTATTAGTTCACCCTTCTCTCCTGATTACACCAGTTGAACAACTTTCTCTAAAAGCTTCAAAGAAACTAATAACTTCACTAACAAGATAACACAGACAGTAAACAGCTTATCCTTTCACACCGTAAAACTGTGTTGAGGTTGCATTGACAGCTTGCATGATAAAATAAAGTTCTTCAAATATAATTGATCTTGTGTAATCCTAAAAGTAAAGACGAAAACAGAATTTATAGACTTTTATCAATTGTTGCTGGAATCAGAGAGATGTCAGGGTTGACTGATTGATATGAAGGGCTCAATATACGTTGCCTCATTTATCATACTTTGGAAAATTAAAGGAATAAGATGTAACATAATACTTGCTTTTTTCTATTAAGATCCTTTTCAAATTACCTGTTAGTTTCTAACAATTCAAGTTAACTCAATACTGATAATGTCACTTGTTAAAACAATACCAGTCTCTTATGCTCACCAAGGCTACATTTATTGAATCAAAAATACAAAAAAACAAAACAAAACAGTAATACTGTGATATACAATTTACAAGAATTGTAATTGATCAAAGGTGCCCACAAAGATATTTATAAAGTTGCAAAATATTTCTATTTCAAACAAATTATATTCTTTTGAACTTTATTACAAATATGTAAGCAGAACAACTGTTTTCAACATTGATAATGATAAAAAATGTGTCTTGAGCACCAAATTCAGCTATTTAAATAAATAAATATATATATATATATAGAATTTTTTAATTGCAATTATATTTCACAATATTAGTGTTTAGTGTATTTTCATGAAATAAATGCAGCCTTGACTTAAAAAAATTATTCCAAACTTTGGATGATTAGTGTTAAGGCTCAAGGCTACTGTGAAATGATCAAAACCTACTGGAAAAGAGGTATTTGAGGTCAGGTGGTATGATGGCTGCTGTGTCGCCTTGTCCTGATCTCCATGTCATCATCCTGTTTGGAAGTTAAAAATCATTAATCAATAATATTATGTTTAATCACACTAAAACTATAACTAACACATTCTTGCAGTTATCTTACTGTATCAGCTGTCTCCTCCTCCTCTTCTTCATCGTCTTCTGTATACTCACTGTTTTGCAAATCGAAGTCTGACAGCACTGCATCTTCATCACAGTCTGTCTGGTACTCGGACTCCTCTGTGCGCGAGAGAATTTAAGAAACAACACAAAGATGAGAAAGTGACATGGAAAAGGGACATGTGAAAAGATGGTCTATTCCTCACCATCCAAAACAGCCTGTTTCACTGGCTCTATTCTGGACACTATTTCAGCCAGATCGGTGAAAGAGGCATTGGGACAGGTCACCTGAAGGACAGATAACCAAGAAATGAGTTTGTGAGGAAACAGCCTGATGATGTGATAAGCCAAGCTCATTCAAAGCCCCTTACATTTGTGCTCCTAGATTTGTGGAACTCCTCTTGATGTTGGTCTTTGAGCATCGTCTCCCTCACCCCACTCCGACACCACACGTCAAACACGGTTTTCCCATGCAGGTAGCCAACATCCTGCAAAACCAGAAAATTCATTGCTGTCTTCAAAGCCAAGGCAACAGAAGTTTCTATGAGAGGATGACAGGCCACTCACAGCTATCTCATCAAATTTGCCAAAATCCAATGTGCCATAGCGATCGATGGGTGGTCGAAGGTACTCGCAGTAGTCACTGTCTTTTACCAGCTCCAGTTGACGCACAGAACACACGTAGGCCAGACGGGTCTGAATCTCTGCCATGTTCAGCACCTAGAGGATACAAAGTCATGAATATCAAAAAATGCATATTTATATATCTCCAATTAATGCAATAAGTAAAGTAATGAAGGGAATCACTCTTTTTTTAATTTATAAGGGTTTAAAAAAAGTATTTATATATATATGTATGAAGAGTTCAGATGCAAAAGCCTCTAAGTGCCATTTGAAATTTTCTTCTAAAATGATAATTTTTATCAAGCTTGTATATTTAAGTTCAGTAATTTCACTTAAATGGCAATGAAGATTACCTATTAATTGCCATTTAAGTGAAATTACTGAACTTAAATATACAAGCTTGATAAAAATGACCATTCTAGAAGAAAATTTAAAATGGCATTTAGAGGCTTTTGCATCTGAACTCTTCATATATACATATATATATATATATATATATATATATATATATATATATATATATATATATATATATTCTTTTTCTTTATATATATATATATATATATATATATATATATATATATATATATATTAGGGCTGTGCAAAAATTAATTGCGATTAATCACATCCAAAATAAAAGTCTGTGTTCACATAATATATTTGTGTGTGCTGTATATAATTATTTTGTATATATAAATACATACAAATGCATGTATATATTTAAGATGTGTATATTTAAGAATATTTAAATGTGTTATTCATATATAAAATATTTATATTTATATAATATAGATTATGTTTATATATATATATATATATATATATATATATACAGAATTTAAGTGCAAATAATTCCTAAATATATACATGCATGCATAGGTATTTACTTATACAAAATAATTATATACAGCACACACAAATATATTATGTAAACACAGACTTTTATTTTGGATGCGATTAATCGCAATTAATTTTTGCAAAGCCCTAATATATATATATATATATATATATATATACACAGAAGTTTTAGGATTTTCCATACATTTGGTAAGAATGCATTACTTATAAATCAATGCAATTGGAGCAAACGCATTAATATATCCGACCTTCACTCTTTCTGTCAGCGGGTTCAAGCGTTTCCATAGCAGCCACCATCCAGATAAAGAGTCTCCATAGTTGGTCAGATCGGTCTCATCCTGACTGCCAACATCAACGGCAATCACCATCTTAGCACCCAAGGAGCGAGCTGTGTCAGCTTTACAGATATTTATACTGTTAATGATTTAAATATCTTAATGCTTTTCTACATGTAGCAGTTTACAGTCAGCCAATAAGATAAATGATAAACCATATGAGATTTGATATAGTAATAGTATATATGGCTCTATGGGAGTATGAAAGCAGGTCAAATTTGTATATGTAATCCCTATAATAAACAATTTTGACAAGTAAGAGTACAATAGGACACTTAACCAGGTAGGTTATTGATGTAGCCTCCGTCCATGAGCAAGTGCCCATCTTTAGGGTCACATAAAGGGGGAAGATATCCAGAGAGAGACATACTGGCACGCACATACCTCCACAGAGAGCCTAAAAAAAAGAGAGTGAACATGCTATAATCTGTCACAAAAGATGAGATGGAGATGACAAGTTGCAGAGAAAAAGTAGTAACCATAAGTGTGCACTCTCATGGAAGAGGCAGTGATGTCTGTGGTGATGTTGAAATACGATATCCAAAGGTCCTATCATTAAAAAAAAAGAGATATGCACAAAGTTTAGACTTATTTAACAAATATGATGTTTCTATACTTTTTAATAGCTTGTATTGTGCAGTGGCAAGTGCCAATAAATTGAACCTCAATCTGTTTGTCCTGGAAGACTGCACTAATGCTGGAGTTAAACGACGCTCCAGTAAACATGGATGTCACTGGGTAGGTCAAGTCTATGATCTTCCTAAATATGGATCCAAAATTCTGTTGTGCACAAAAAAAAGAAATCTCAATGATGGTTCGGTTCTACATGTATGAATGTTAGTGTTCAGTGCTTAGATGTCTCACCATGGCCCACTGGCGTGCTCTGACAGTCATACGACTGATGCTTCGCTCTTCAGCATAGAGCGCTCCTATCAAGGAACCGATGGAGGTGCCGCCAATCAGATCTACAGGGATCCCCGCCTCACTCAATGCCCGAATGATGCCCACCTGAGAGCAGCCTCTGTGGGTATAGTGTGGTTTCATATTCACGCATGAGCTTAGAGTTCTTACTAGTGCATTGTGTGATATTAGTATCATTTTATAAAGCATTTTAAAGGTAAAGTGAGAATTTTTTCCATCTCTGAGATTTCATCAAAGAGTGTGAACACTGCTCCTGTGATGCTTGACTGATACATAATAGATAAGGCAGAGCAATAGGGATGGCAGAAGGATTTGGGAAACCTTTGATAATGATTATTATTAAATTAAACACTTTACCTTTAAAAATACTTCATATGTAAACTAAGTCTGTATAAACTAAAAAAGTCAAGATGAAAAGCATATATGGTCACAGAAATCCATATTTATAGCATTATATTCATATAATTGCAGTTACAGGATTACACAATTGAAGTTACCACTATGTGAAAGTAGATTAAACAGATTACACATTTTATGCCCCCTTATACATCATGTTTTGACCCACCTTTAAAAAGTCGCTGATTATGACTGAGAGCAGGCAGGGACAGAGAGTAGACAAAGAGTCGCTATCATCGAGAGACATGCTGAGGATGTGAACCCCAAAACATCACTAATGGGTTAGAAATGACTATATTATGATTAGTTGATGGGCACAAAAATTACAAGACACTTGTAATAGTGCAAAGGATAAACACTTCAAGAGACCACTAAACTACAATGATTGAATAAGTACGGGGAAAATCAGTCAATGTTCCACTAATATCAACATGCTTTTACTAGATTATTCAAGTCAGAAATGTTGTTGGCACCAGGCCAGGTGCATTGAGGAGGATTGGTAATAAAGGGGAAGACAGATTCATACCTGGCTCCACCTCCTCCCAGCACAAGAGCGATAGCATTTCCTGTCAGGATCCGAGCCAGACGCGAGAAGTCAGAATGCCGGTCGGGAGGCTTCTCAAATACACGCTGATACATCTCTCTCTGACAGGATGGGAGGAAAGTGGGAGTTTGCATGGATAAAATAAGATAATGATTAGATTAGACACAGAAAATGATTTTTGGAGAATGTTCATGTTGCATAAAATGAAATTAGGATGGGTCCAATTGGGAATTGCTGACTTAAGATTTGAAAAGGTCTATGTCCTCAGGGAAGCTACTAAACAGATAGGATAGGACTGTGAGATAACATGATGTTTCTATAAACCCCCAGGTGCTGTCAAGTACAAAAAAGGACTAACATCACCATAAAATCATCATAAAATAGTGTGAAGTAAATCTTCTGAAGCCATATGAAAACTTTGCTTAAACAGTGTAAAATTCCTTGCAAATCTTGTTTTAAAATCTTGCTTGACAGTGGTGGTCCACATTACCTGCTTTCATTAGGAAAGCTCCTTCATTTTATTATTTTAAGAAATTGCTTCAAAAACACCTTTTTAATAGTGCATTTAATTTGTTTTTAGAATGAATGTACCATTGTATTATGTATTGTTTTGTTTGTTTTATGTATTTGAGAATAAGAAATGTATATTATAAATACATTTATTTTTATTAGCTATCATTGTATGAAAACTTGCTATAAACAATATTGAAAAACATAAATGTGTTCATTCTGCAAAAAAAAAAGAAGAAAAAAAAGAAGAAAAAGTTATAAAGGTTTGGTTATAAAGGTTATAAAGAACTTAAAGGTTGGAAAATGTTAATAATTTTTGTGTGAACTTTTGTTGCTCTTAAATAGACTGGCCATCCATCCAAGGTGTTTCCCTGCCTATGGCTTGAGACCCTGGGATTGGCTCTACCCTACATAGGACAAGTGGTTTGGAAAATGGATTTTCTGTGGCTCCTCGAGCTTGATTTAGGCATTCACATTTGCTAAAACAATAATAATGTTAGCACTGGTACCAGTTTGGGTAGGCTCCTCCTGGAGAAGACCCTGTGGGGACATGAAAGGTGAAGATGCCTAGAGATCCAGCTGCGCATGTTGAGCCATTCTGCGGTTCCTCTGGGTGGAGGCCCTTCCTCACGGTGCAACAGGACCAGCTGCTTCTGAGCTCTCACGGCACTGCTCTCCAGCATTCGCTCCAGCTGATACCACAAACAAAGCCAAAAAGCTCAGTTTACCAAATAATTTCATAGAAATGCATGTGCAGAAATTAAATTAGTCATAATTTTGGCCCTTGTGAGGCATTGCCCTTTTTGTGAAATAAATAGTTAGGCTACTGATATGACTGGATTTGCATGCCTAAAATACTCTTCTAAAGTAGTATGTATATCTTTATATCCAAAACCTTTTTAATGACAATTCACCTCTCCCACAGTGGGCTCCTGTTCCCCCAGACCCACGATGATGATGCAGTCCGCCTGTCTGATGCAACGTTGAGTCCAAGGAGTCAGAGTACTGTCAGACTGATACAGAACAATCCGGTGGATGTCCTCTTGTTGACCCAACCAGCTTGACAAACGGTACTCATGAACACTGAAAATTAATAAAGTACTGTATATGAAGAGTAAATCACAGGAAACAAAAAGACAACGTCTGACTAATGTTACTATATATATATATATATAAAAAAAAAACTACACTACATCTCAATTTGCATACTATCCATCTTAAATGGTATTCAATATTAGAATGAGTGCACCCCAAATCATAGTATATTGAAAATAGCATGTCAAAGATGCCTTGATGATATTTCCGGTGGGTTTCAGTGAACCTAAGAGTTAAGTAGGCCTTTTTAATGATTTTTTAAGTTAATGACCTACATGCAAATGTTACAATGGAGTCTGTAAAATCGAGATGGCATACTGTTTTATACATATTTAAAAGTATGCATTACACACTTTTAGTGCATAGTGTGCAAGTACTGTATGCAGCTCTCACCTGTCCAAGGCTGCAACACCTAGATGCTCTCTAATGATGTCACTGGTTAAAAGCAAAGTGGGGCCTAATAAAATAAAAAATAAAAAGGAAGCTAGTTAAGTATCTACTTACTTATTACCAGGTTAACTTTGAGGCAAATTAAGGAGGGGAACGAGACTAATAGCTGACCAATAGCACTGAGAGCATGTTGCAGCTCCAGCGTGAAGGCAGTCAAAGGCACTTCCTCAGAAACAGGCAGAATGGTGACCGTTGACAGATTAGCAGCTGGGTTACCTGCTTCCCACTTGCTGGTTGGGGTGTGAAAACCTAGGCTATGCACTGTGGAGAATCATTAATGTTCATCAGGAAACATACAAAACACAAACACACACAAATGTTTCACAAAAACACACCTGATAGTGGATCATTCACTTGCTGCATATTACCCAAGATTTTCTGCCCAAGAAGATGAATGAGACGAGTAACAACCTATGAAAGAGTGTAACATGTTAATATACAGTATATGCAATATAATATCATGAGATGTGTTAATGAGTCTATGGTCTAACCTGTGGGTATTTCCTCTTAATCGAGTTGAGAGCTCCCTCGGGGAGTTTGGCCAGTTCAGAGTCTCGGACTGCATGGACTGTAGTGGCTCTGTTCAAATGAGTCAAAGTTTCCACCTAACACCAACACATATACTTTTATACAGAGGGAAAATGCCACAGCTAAAAGAAACTACAAAAGTATTCAAAATTATTTTCTTTACTGTAATGAAATTCTTAGTAAAACCTTTATAAATAGTCAACAGCCTATTACTTGCTATTGAAACTATGTAGACAGTGGAATTACAAGGAGAGGAAATTTCATTGGATAAGTATATGTATATATGGCTTTGAATAGGAGATGATTTCATCAAAATGGGCGATTTTACTGTACATAAAAAAAAAAAAAAAAAATATATATATATATATATATATATAAATATATACAAGCTAACAGATACAGAAACAAAAACTACTAGAAATTAGTAGTACATGCATACATACATAAATAAATATCACTACTCACCACACCAATGAGGTCTCCCCGTCCATACTCTCCAGCAAGCTCTTTTTTCCCATCATCCTTCATGATGACAGAGCGCAAGCGGCCACTCAGAACAATGAAAGTGCTGTCTGACTTATCACCTTGTCTGAGAAAGACAAAAAAGAAAAATGACTGCAATGCATGCAATAATACAAGCATTCTCAGGTTAATATTCACAACAAAGAGCAGAGCAGTGACCTGAGATATATAGATCTGGAACTGAGAGATTGTATAGGAAAAATGTGCTTACCTATAGACAGCCCGCCCGGCTTCCAGTGCCATCCAGTCCAGGGCAAAGTCAATCTGTCGGACAAAGGAGGAGACCCTCCGTACCACCGTGTGAGCTACATGTAAAACCATTCGAGGCTCGGCTCGCATTATCCTAGAGTATAAGTTGTACAGTTGACAAATTAATCAGGGTTCTGATATGCTGTATATAATTTGATACAATGTTAAAGAAAATGTTTCTAATTCTTATATAATAATTTTTTATTTTCATTTATTTATTTTTTGTATAATTATTTTTATTATAATTTTTGATTTATGACCTACAAAAAAACAACAACAAAAAAAAAACAAAACTAACAGCGAGTAAATATGAATATGAAAACTAAGATAGTTTTGATAAACCAAATGAAAACAAGGGTAAAAGACCCCATTGCTTGCTTTTAATAGCTTGTTCCTCACTATATAACTGCTAAAAAGTATCAAATTATGATTTGTTCCTACAATCATCGCATCACATACTCATAGAAGTGTGCTTTGGAGATAGACAGGAAGCAGCAGTCTCGGTGGGCACGCACAGAAAAGATGAGAGGCTCTCCTGTGAGGACAGCCAGGTGGCCCACCATCTCTCCAGGATGAGTCACAAAAAGACACGTTTCATCTTCTCTATCAATCTGTCTCTGGTACACATGAAGCGCTCCTGAGATGACAAACAGCAAGCTCACATCCTGTCACAGACACAAAGTACAAATGGATTCACGTGAATTGAAATTGATAATTACAGAGGAGTCAAAGTGATGGGTAACTTCTTACCTGGTCGCCCTCACTTGCAACCACAGACCCGGCCTTAACTTGTCTCAGAGTGACCCTATCTTCCAGAAGACTGGAGTCCTGGAGCACAAAAGATTTTATACTTCTATGGCAATATTCCAAATTGTATTTAAACTCCTCATTTTAGTAGAACAATATAATTAATGTGGCCTGACCTGAAGCTGTATAATCTTGAGCAAGTCCTTCTTGGCAGCTTGAAAAATGGCATTAACTTTACAGTGGTGAATGTGGCTGGAGTGACCCCCAGTGTCCGAGTAGTGAAACACAGCTGATGGAGAATGTTGCAGAGTCACCGACTTCTTCCGAACAGACTTCAGATAGGAGGAAAGATAAGCACACACATGCAATGTACAGGATATGAACAAATATAAAAATAAAACAGTTTATGGCTTCTTTGAATTTGTGATAGAATGATGCCAAGGTACCTTATGAATGACAATAGGACTTGAAGGGGCATTCTCTTTTGTAATGCTCGTTCTTCTGTCAAAGGCCATATTTTGGTCAGGAGACCCAGCTGTGGGATAAGCACACATTACCACACTCAAACATGTTCATTATGAATGTATTCAAGCTAGGTAGGGATGAATGATATTTGAGGACCAAGTTAGTTTTGAGTATTTTGTAAAAGATGCATGGTGAAACACTACCATGTGCACTGACAGAGCGAGACTTCTTGAATAAAGTGGTTGGACTTTCTGAACGGATGGGCTTACCACCATCTGAAAACAAAAGAGCAAGTAAGACCCACAGGCTGACTTATAACTCTTAGAAATATATTTGCTTATTATTAGGGTAATGATAGGAATATTTAAAGAATTTTATTGGAAAGCCATTCAGCACAAAAAGTCTGCAATGTGTAAATGATTCACAGGAAATATTTGTATTTAACTGCATTAAATGAACACATCATACCCTCTCCTCTGTATGTCTGACTTGTGTCATTGTAATGGTCAAAGGACCTCTGTGGGACTTTGTCAGACACATCCTCAATCGTTTGTGATTGTCTGCGTAGTCCTTTGCCTGGACTGACCTCTCCTACAACACCAACCACTGACACCAGTGGAACAGCTTGACTTTCCTACACGATGTGACAGAAATAGACTATTCAACGTATGTACTGTAATAAAAAGTCTACTGTAATAGTGTAAAATATTTTCCAAAAGTAGAACGTGATTTATAGATAAACATCTAACCGGATTGAAAAGTTCGGTGGTCAGGCCCAGATAGTTATGAAGGGCGAGAAAGGTCACTCTCTGAAGTCGCACCATGATAATCTGAAAAAAACATTAACAAGAAACATTGTCCTGTCATATGTACAATAAACAAGTACTTCTAACAACTGATTTGACTGGAGTCTCATTTATCTCAAGTAATGGCTGCTGAAAATTCCATTTTGCCATCACAGGAACAAATTACATTTGAAAACATATAAACGTTTAAAACATAAACTTTCACAATATTACTGTTTTTACTGTATTTTTGATAAAAATGCAGCCTTTATGAGCATAAGAGGCTTCTTTCAAAACCTTTTTTTTAAGTTACTACCCCCCACTTTTGAGGGTAGTGTATATTAGGGTTTAGATTATACCTGAACAACTCTGACTAGGGTCTCTGGGTATTTCTCGAAGACGGACTGGAAAGCCTGCGCAGGGAGGCGGAGAACGGTAGTTCGAGCTGCTGCTCTGGCTGAGACGGTTTTGTAGGGAGCTGGATATCCCTGTGGAATCCGGGTTTCAAAATTTAAAACTTCAGTGGGCTTGAAAACAGGTCAAAATACAAACATTTGCATATCAGAGTGGATAAAAAAGAGGCCAGATGGGTTTTACAGTGATGACGTCGAGGATGCTGAGAAGACTGTGAACACTGTCTCCAGGCAAAACGTGCTTTACCACAACCTCAGTCCCATCCTGAGTCAGAGAAAGAAAAACACGCTTAGTCATAAATTGGTACACAACCCTGTTTTCACTAGGAAAGATTAAAAACAGGTATATTGAGACCGTTTGGTTCTTACACTCTCATGGATGCACAGGTCAAGACGCCCATCCTGCACTACGAAGATGCTGTCATCGATGTCACCAGGGCGGAATAATCCTTCCCCTTGCTGTAGCTGCACAAACACCATATGCCGACACAGTTCCAGGAACAGAGGCTTCTCAAAATGACCCAGAACCCTGAGAAACAGAACATATCTCAACTCATTAGGTGCCGAACAACACCGCCAGATCATTAGACCTTAGATTCTGTGTACTGTTTATTTTGGAAAAGAATCGATCGTTCTTGTAAGATTAAATGACAAGGTACCAACCTCACATTTTTCAGCATATACAGGACTTCAGAGGGCAGGTGAGAGCTCTGCATGTCAAATTCAGTCAGATCTGCTTCCAAGAGGGAAGGAGGAGGTTCTTTCGGTTGAAGGGTTGGTGGCTCCCTTCGGATACGCAGGATTCTGATCAAGAGATGGATAGGATGTTAAGATGCTTTGGTAGACATGGTTTGTTTATGGTGTGTTCGTTCTACATCTGTGACTTTTCACATACTTGCGAGCTATCGACAATACTTTTGTTCTTTTTCTGGTTCGCTTTTGAGATACTGGACCTGAGGTGGGTGGTGAGGACAAGGTCTGGACCTGAATGGACACAAATAACAACACATTATATATAACAACACACACAGTTTTGTTGAAAGTAACACGCTGGGAAGTTCTGGTACCTTCCGCATTATCTTCCTGCCATAAAACATGACTTTGTCTCTTTTTCTGAAACGATATTTAGGACCTTCAGATTGCTCTTCTCCTGGAAAATCCAAAGTAAAACAGTTGGTTAAACACTTAAAAAAATACTCAAAAAGAACGGTCTATTTCACATTTTATTTACACAACAACTACATGCTATCTGTCTATATTGTGCTTATTCAAATATCTATAAACCTAGTGGTGAAAACACTCTAAACCATAAATGATCACACACTCACCAGCCTTGAATATTCTGTGCAGAAAAAAGGTAACAATACTGATAATGGAAACAGCAACAGCAGCTCCAATCAACACACCAGTCCACTGTATTATTATGAAATGGGAACAAAAAAGCAAAACAATACACTTTGTCTGCGAGACAAACATTATGGATTATTAATTCACTAAAACATGTGGAATTATCATATACCATGGTGGTCTGCAACTGATCCTCTATGAAGTTCTGCACCCGGGCTTTGATTTCACTCCCAGATGGCAGCGCTGCCTAGAATCCACAAAAGTGCAACCAAAATCATGATTATAAACCACACCTTACAGAGCAACTACAATACAAAGCCAAAACGGCTAACATAATGGTTACTGGTTCAATCTCAATCGAGGTTGATCTGGAAAATGTGGAGTCATCAGATCACAGTCTTGCTCAATCATTGTTTCATTGTGGAAATAACAAAACTAATGCTTTTGAACGAAGTACAGTTTAATCTAATAGTGTTCCCTTTAAATAGTATACTGCAAGTGACTTTAGTAGTATAAACAGCATGGCTTTATTCATATAGTAATTTATTTATTTATTTACAGACACTCACTGATACACATGTTAGCTTTACCGTAATGGCTTTGGCTTTAATGTCTTACCGGAAAAATACTGCACGTATCATCTTGTTCTTTCTCATCCATATCTTCCAGAGACGAGACAACAGAAATAAACACATTTGATACACATCTCAAATCTGATTTTATAATAACTCACAAGGTTCTTACAATATGCAATAGCTGTTTAAGTGGCATAAAGCAATATCTATGTACATGCTTGACCTTCAGAGAACCTAGGTTAATTACAAGGTTAAAATAGTTGACATAATACCTACTTCTACTAAATATAGGTTAAAACTTCATACAATAGCAGCTCACGTTGCAAAATATGTCATAGCAACAACAAATTTGATTCTGGCCTGTTGAAAATGTTAGTGGTAGGGATTTTGTCAAAAAAGACCTGCAAGAACATGAGTCAGGGAACCATCTGACACTGCCATCTCACTGCAATCTGACACCATGTGGTGTGATTTATGAGACCCTCTACCAGGAGGAAAAGTCAAACGCTCAACGCAGAGTGAAGGTGACGCGAAAACTTAAATTGCAAGTGTGTTTCACCGAAAGGAAGAATATTGTAAAGGAGAGTTTTGTTGGTTCAGGAGGACCTGCAGGACTGACGGACGTGTCTCTGGGTCAGAGGTAAACTCAGTTGTGTTGTTTACACTCAAGCCGCGCCTGTAAACAAGCACTTGTAATCAAATAGCGTTACCTTACCACTCAGTGTAACGTTAACTTAATTAACAAGATTGTTACATTATTTCATTGTATAACGCGGAAATCCTGCGTGCAAATAATGTCCATGAATAAATGAAAAGTACCTTTTGAACGGCGTTTCCAAACTCTGTTTTTGTCACTCAGTGTACTTTTGAGTCTCCCAGGGGTTTCATTCACTTCCCACTGAATTCACGTGTTGCCAGGTTCTGTAAGAAAAAAACAATCCTCCCGGGGTGTTTAAATATGCTCAAAATTAGCCTCATTTTTGGATCATCAAGAAAGGAGAATTGCTTCATTTTATTGATCAGATGTTCTTTACTATAAACATAAGACATACATTTTGTTTAACTGCAAATTGCTGCAAAGTAATTATATATATATATATATATATATATATATATATATATATATATATATATATATATATATATATATATATATATATATATATATATATATATATATAGTGTTTAAAAAAAATACTTACCTGTCCTGCACGCGCATTTATGAATCGACGGTGGCGCTAAGCATGTGACTGACGGTAGGACATTTAGAACAGTTTATGAGAAAATAAGTTCATAACAAGCGGACATGGCAACACTGCCAAGGACAGCCCTAAAGCCTCTAATCAATATTCGCGTCTCCTATTGGCTGTCTTCGTACTGATCTGACCAATTACAGTTGATTTCTTTACTACGCTTAACGTTGGAAAAGAGTGATCTCTTATTGAAAGCGCAGTAGCACATCGTTCAAGGTGAGCTTGGGTTATTTAATGATCTATGACATTTAAATAGATTATACTTAATATGTGGCCAGCGACGTTTTCATTATTTTATTTTATGATTTCTGAAAAGTGAATATAGTGAACGATTTCAACTAACGTTACACACTGTAACGTTATAGTATCCTCCATTCTTCATTTTGAACCAGCATTTATTTAACTTGAATGCAGTGAGACGACCTTCAAAAAGATTATATTGTTGTTCATTTTGCTGTCATTCTTCCTTACTATACAACAATTCATAATTTATTAAAGATGACCGTCATTATTTAATATTGGTGGTGCTCTTGCTACCAATATGGAGCATCACCTGCTCTGCTTCAGCTTTTCCCTATTATACTATAGCAGCTAGTTTCTTCCCAAACGACATAATTACCACCGTTTTTTACTACAGTAAAATCATAGTCAATGTTAATATGATCTCACTCAAAAAAACAAAGGATTGCTTAATGTGTGTATGCATTTTAATTTAAGTTGCAGTAATGTTATTCAATTGTGTAAATACCATTACATTTACTGAAACTATGTTATGAGACAGTTTAAAATATAATTAAATTAAATAATATTGTTATGGATTTGCTTAAAATACAATTAAATTAAATCGATTTTGAAATGAAAATGGTATGAAGTTGTTTAAAATATAATTAAAATAAATACATTCATTTTGATACAGGTTATTGCTGCAGAAAAATCACTCTTAAATGGGGGTCCTGTCAGCGCTGACGCGGGGACTCGTGAGAGGAGCTGACAGAATGGCGGAGTTCACGAGCAAGCGTGGGCCCAGGACATTCTACAAAAGCAGAGGCGCAAGACCCACTGGAGTTGTCACCTCAAGCAGAAAGTTCATACCTGTACGGGCCATGATACCAGAGTTTGTGGTGCCTAACCTGGAAGGATTCAGCCTGAAACCCTACGTGTCATACAAGACCCCAGCAGGGACAGAAGAGCCCATGACACCAGCGAAGCTCTTCAGTGAGGTGGTGGCCCCACAGATTGAAAGAGACATTGAGGGAGGGGTTTTCGACATGGACCGTCTTGAGAAATACGGATTGGAGAAAACACAAGAGGGGAAGCTGTTCAAGCTGTATCCCAAGAACTTTGTTCGTTAGATGGACTTTGTGTTTGCAATGGACTGTAAACAAGGTTATGTTTTGTTAGAATTTTCCATGAACAGATATCATCTAAGATTAAAACCATTTCATACTTGACTGTTTATTTGGAAATTATTTAAAAACTACTGGAATAAAAAAAAAATGCTCAACCCTTAGCAAAACTGATTCATTGCCATTGAATAATTTCGTAGAGCAGCCGGGTTTAAACTGGAGTCGAGGGCCACAAAGAAGTGCTAGGAAAAGGTGCAGAAAAGGTGTTGTTAAAATGCAATAAAAAAGAATAAATATAAGTTATATTAAATAAAGTAAATGAGTAAATCAATGCATAATAAATAACCAAATAAATAATAGATTAAAATAAGTGAATAAATGAGTAAATAAATACAGTACTGTATTGATTAGGAAAAGAAAATGTAACTTATCAGAGACTAAATATTTTCCAAATAATATTTTTGAAATATTTATAATATTTATTTTTCACAGTGCAAGTAAAAACTATATAGATGCCTTTTACATTTTAGGATCCCTTACATGTGGACCCTTATGATCATATTAAATAAATGATCCTATTTAAGGGTCGTTGGTATTTAAAAGCTAGAAAACCCCTGCCTTATAATTATTTTACAGAAGAAATAAATATAGACACTTGAATTTATTATTATGGTAATGGTTTATTCGTTATAAAAGGTATCTGTCTACGTCTCAATGTAAAACTAAATTGGGACTAATCACACAAACTACAATATATAGTGAGAAAATGACATTTTCCAAAATCGCGTTGAATACAAAGCAATATTGCAGACGTTACAGCAGGACACTGTTGAAATGCGCAGTCCCAAATAACCTCATAACAAAAGCCCAATCAGAGCAACTGTGTTCAGGAAGAGTGGGCGGGTTCAGACCTCATCTGTTCTTCCTCTGGGGTCCAGTCCCATCTCCAAACGTGCATCATGTGGTCGTAGAAGGAGCAGGAGGCCATCAGGCAGGACAGAGACTGGGCGTCTCTGTCAGGGCTGGTAAAGGGGTCTGGAGCTGATCTTTTTTCGGGTAAAAGACAATGATCAGGTACGTATTGCCCCGAGTCATCCTCCAGAGAGGTATCAAAGCTGGCAGTGGGCGATTCATACTGGATTCTGAGATGACCTCTGGACTCTGTGAGCCCAATGCTGGTTTGGGGAGGTTCCTGAGGAGAGGGGGGCGTGGAGTTGCTTAGGGGGAGTCTGGACCAGTCTGCTCCATATGCTAAAGAGTTGTGTAGAATATAAGAGGCCAGAACAGAACATGGTGCATCTTGTCCCTCTACAAACGTGGAAATTAGGGAGAAACCAAAAATTACTATGAAGAATTGTAAATTACAAAAAGAAGTTTCTTATGCTCTCCAAGGCTGCATACTGCATTTATTTGATCAAAAAAGGAGTAAAAACAGTAATATTGTGAAATATTAGTACATATAGAATATTAGTACATTAGAAATATTAGTTTTAAGCAAAGCTATCACTCCAGTCACACGATTTCTTCGATCATTTCTTATCATTATTAGTGTTGAATACTGTTGTGCTGATTAATGTTTTTGAGGAAAGTGTGATATATATTTTTAGGATTCTTTAAGAATAGAAAGTTAATTTGAAATGCAACCTTGCTGAATAAAAATAATTTCTTTCAAAATTTCAGAATTCACTGACCCCAAACTTTTGAGCAATAGTGTGCATATTTATCATTGGCATACACAGTGGCAAAGACTAATAGTCATTCTTACCCATAGCTTTCTGGCAGTGGAGAATATGGAAATCTTTATGCATACATGCAGCTAGCAGCAGGTGCTCTTGACTGGGGTGCCACTTGAGTCTCCACACGCCACCACCCACTGCAGTCTCATTCAGGGGCGTCTTCATGTTCCTCCCGTCCCAGAGCAACACATTCTCATCATAGCTACAAGAGGGACAAAACATGCACACGTCATATACTTAATTATTCTGTTTTTGATGATTGCTTCAGCAGAAAGGGAAAAGACTCTTTTCTCACAGACTGCAATGATGATTTTTGCAATAAATAACAATTATTCTTTACGTGTTTTATATTTTCAGTTGCCTCTTACCTGCCGGTGGCTAGTACGTGCTCTCGATGGGGGTTACTGTGTATGCTGCATACTCCCATAGTGTGTCTGAGACAGAACAGTAGTATTTATTTACCATGACTGTGCATAAACAGTATATAGAACATCATTAAATGGACTCAAACGCTAAAAGTAATGTTGGTTGATAAAACATCACAGCTACTGTCTCACCTCTTGCTGGTGAAGGTGGGGGAAGAGGGACCCATTCTCAGATCCCAGCCCTTTAGTTTGCAGTCATCACCACCTGAGATGGCAAATTATAAAAAGTAATGGGTAACACTTTATAAGGTCCCATTAATGAATGCGTGAATTAATGTTATCTAACAATGAACAATACATGCGTTTATTAATCTTTGTCAAATTTGCACAACTTTTGCACAACAGACACAACTTTTGATTTTAAAAATGTAAAGAAAAAAATGTTCTGAAATTACTACTAATAATAAAAATATATGTATTTTTAATGCATAAATAAAGTATTTTTTTATAGTTAGTCATGTTCACTAATATGAACAAATGGAACCTTATTGTAGGTTACATGAAACTTTTACATAAATAGATAAATCAAAGCAGTGCTATATTTATACTATTATAGTATTTATTATATTTATTAAATTAGCTTTTATTTTTAGTTTTTTAATTTATTTTAATTTTAGGAATTTAGTTATGTGCTTTTATTATGTAATTAGTTTTTTTTAATTATAATACTTTCAACTTATTTTAACTCAGTTAATTGCCAAGGCACCATTTAAAATTTCCATTAAATTTATTTATTTATTTTTAAATTATTTTTTAATTCCCGATTTGTTTCAATTATCAAAAAATATTTTTAACAGTTTTAGTTAGCAATAACAACACTAAATCAATGACGATACACATAACAGCACCACAGTGACAAACAGTTCCTTCTGCTTGCTCGTTTTCCTCATACCTGAATAAACAATCTGAGTATCCCAGTAACTAAACGCTGAGATCCAGGCTTCAAAGTCATGAGCTTTCCACTGACACACAGCAGTTAAACTGGCTTCCCCCAGAGACAGCACAGTGAGAGAGCCGCTTGAGTCACTGGACACCACACGCACATCACTGCTGCAAAAAAACAACAGTAACCATTATACAGAGACAAATGCAATGGCAAATCATCAGTCCATCAATGATGAGTGCACCTTACCTCTCACCTCTCCCTGTGGACCAGTCTAAAGACAAGGCCAGTTTGTCAGGACCCAACTCTGCTCTCAACTCACACTCCAGACCACAGGTGCCCTGCTACTGGAGGCACAGTCCAAACATGCAAAAGACACTTAATCAGTCAAAAGCAATTAAACATCTTAACATATGTGTCCGATGCCTAATAATGTTAGGCAGACTTGGGCCCTGAGCTGCTGGATGATTCAAAATGTATGTATTATTAATATAATTCAAATTATTCATATTAATTATAATTGTGGTAATGCATTTTCAAAAACGTTCCAGTGGCTTTGGATTTAACCTGAATTAATTATTGGTGCTGCAAATAGAGCTTAACTTTTATTATGTCTATCACAGTCCTCTAACGTGCATCTCCTCAGGCAGCATGAGTTTGATTGGTCACCTGAGGTTCCATAAGCTTGTACAGCTGGATTTCTCCACTTGCAGTGGCCATACCCAACAATGGACGTTCTGATATCGCCACATGGCACCTGAGGAATTCAAATATCAAATATAGCTATAAGAAGGGGTGGGGCAAGAAGGTCCGACCACTACCCATAACTCTATCCCTCCACCCATTAGATCCACAGAGGTGGAGCCGGACTAGGTCAAGCTCAGAGAGGTGGAGCTGAACATCATTTGGCTCTGCAGTGAGCACCACTTGGCAATACTGACCATCTGTCCAGGGTGTTTCTTTACCTCAGCCAGAGACTATTTACTGTAGGTGTGGAGAATGGATGGATCCATGCCATCACATACAATAAACAAACAATATGCATAAACAATACATACACAGAATGTACAAAACACAACAAAATAAATTGTGTAATGGTCTAGGTTAAGAATGAATTGTAGTGAGCAGAATGAAAAGTGAGACTGCCTTACCACTTGAGGTCAAGTATAGCAGGAGTGTCGATTCTCTGAGTCTCTGTCAATGGAGGGATGAACGATGTTTTCGGATTACAGTGAAACAGATAAAGTCGACCGATTCTGTTCAGGGCAGTAGAGTCTTCTGCTGTCTGCGGTAAATAGAAAACACCGTGTAGAAGTGGCCAGGTGATACAACCAATAATACCACACACACACACACACACACACACACACACACACACACACACACACAACACACACAAGCTATTTAAATTGGGACATTCCATAGAAGTTATTGGTTTTTATACTGTACAAACTGTATATTATATCCACTTACACTAACCCTAACGTTACCCATCACACAAAACTTTCTTTTACATTTAAAAAAAAACTTTAATTTATATTTTTAACTTATAACAGATTTACGAATGAGGACGTGCCTAAAGGGGGGATTTTGGATATGTTGTCAGGTTTTGCGCGCGCACACATTGATAAAATCAGAAGATATTTTGCATTAATTACCTTATCATCGCCTTTTTGAAGTTGGTAAGTCCCACATGCCAAAACATGAGACCATTGTGGTAATGGGCACCACTCCACGGTATCCGCGCTCAACTCCGTGTCAAACACTTGCAGAGTTCGGGTTCGAGAATGCCAACCCATCGAAGCGGCTCTGCATAATATGAAGCAACTTAGAATTGACCAAGAAATAACTATAACTGACTAAGAAATGACTGTAACTTACGCGTGCTGCCACAATCCCTGCATACAGCACAGCAGACCATCTGTCAGTCAGTAGATCATTTGTTTACAGTGTATATCATTTTATATGCTGACTTTCTATTATATTTCATAACTTTACTTCAAAAACCGGTTTCCAAGTCATAAATATTTTTGTGTAACTTCGACTTTTATCGTTTTTACGAGGTAAACAGGACGTGAATGGCGCAATAACTTCCGGGTGCCTGATGTCTGACTGGCTGAGCGTTTAAATGGCGCCCTTGTTGTTTATTGTGAACAGTTCCTGGTTGAAAAGCATGCAGTTTTCACTTTTTATGTGATTGTACGGAACATCAGTATGACTCAGATTAACCCCGAGGCAAAATATGTTGTCTGCACATTGCTGGATAAAAACGACCAGTCCAAGTATGTGTTTTTTACGCAAAAGCGATCAGCAGGAGACACAAACATAGGGTGAGTTGATATGTCGACAAGCAGCGACAGCAGTTTGACGAGCTTCTATGATTCATGTATAATAATTATAAATGTAACGTAGTTTAATTATATAAGTTTTATTTTAGGATTATTAACATAACGTTACTCTTATTCATATTGTGAATTAGTTTTCTATATTTCCAGTTTTCATTTTAAGCCTTAGGAATTTTATGTGTTATGTCATATTTATTAATTTTTCTTAAAATAATCTAACTAGAGTTAATTTAATTTTATTTTAGTTTTAGTAAGCACAAGTTTACTTATTTTTTAAAATTTATTTCAGTTTAAGTTGACAGCATTTACTCGTTTTTCATCCAATCAATTAAAACTATATATATATATATATATATATATATATATATATATATATATATATATAATATTGTGATGTCCTGTTTCTTATAGATTTACCAATGGTGAAGATGTTTGGAAAACTCATCTTTCAGAGGAGATTGTGTCCCAGCTTGTAAGGATTTGTCAATGGAAGTCTTTCCACATGAAAGATATTACAGTCTATTATATAGTACTCGTTTACAGCAATAATAAAAAGCTTTTTATTTCTTTACAGTTTAAGAAGTTTGCCTTAAAATCCACAGAGGATTATACCGTCAAGCTCAAGTGAGTGAAAGAGTACTTGAGTAATTGATAGTCTGATTTCTTTGTTTGGCAAGATCTTCTATCCTGCCTGAGAACACCCCCTTGTGTATCTGGACAGATGTGCATGTAAGACTGGCAGAGCATTTGTGAAGCTGCAGGAGGACAGTGCTGTGCTGCATTTAGGATCTGAACCAACAGACCTCAGTCTGTCTCTTTCAAAACTCACTGACTCAGAGGGAAGGACAGAAGTCAAGGAGCTGCTATTTAAAATGGCTGACAACCTGCAACAGCTAGAAAGTCAAGGCAAGCAAAGATGCTTTCAATTATTATAATTGCTATTTTTCAAAATAATTTAACCCTGGAGCTAAATGTTTTTAATAATTTTTAGGAGCGTCATCTTCATTTAGTCCAGTCAAGAACCCTCAGAAGAAGAGTTCTGGTAAGTTAAGGCAGTACTATTTAAGCTTGTTAGTTGGATTTAGTCAAATGTATTTAAATCAGTGGTTCTCAAACATGATATAAAAATTATGTAAATTTCGAAGAAAATTTATGGACATTTTATGTTTATCTTAAAAGTACACTATGTAACTTTTTTTTTGTTCAAAATTAATTAAAAAAAAAAAAAGGCCAAAACTTCATTCAAAGCATGTACAAATGTGAGCAGTTTTGTTTTTTTAAACTTGAGAAGGCCAAAAATTACATAGTGTACCTTTTTAATTAAAATGCTATAAATAAATCAAGATGTACAACATTATACTGACATTATATTTTTAAGGGCTTTTAAAAATATTATTTATTACAACTGTAATATCGTGTGTGTGAGTGAGGAAGGAAGAAAAGGAAAGTCAGTTTAGATAGGAGGATCTTCGAATATTGTCTTG
Source organism: Pimephales promelas (assembly GCF_988280905.1). Taxonomy (NCBI): domain Eukaryota; kingdom Metazoa; phylum Chordata; class Actinopteri; order Cypriniformes; family Leuciscidae; genus Pimephales; species Pimephales promelas. The sequence continues at coordinate 36,624,329 of NC_142772.1, read as the reverse complement.
GACAATGCCTTGTAGTTAAAAATGTTAAGAGTTACCGACTTAAATAGTCTAAGCTGTTTTAAAATTAAAATTTTTCCTTTTTTTTTTTTTAGAATTTGAACCTAGAAAACAGCACACGGGTCCAACAGTAGCAGTTAGAAAACGTCTTCCTGGGGATTCTCTCATCAACCCTGGAACAAAAAGGTTTTTTTTTTTATTGAATTTAGACTAAAAAATAAACAAATAAATCTGTGAAATTTCTTTTAAATTCCTGTTCACTGACTATTTCTAACCATTTTACAGAAAGAAACCTGCAACAGGTGTGGCCTTCGATGATGGAGACGATGAATGATGATATCGTGAGCTTTTATTAAACATGAATTGTCTATTTTTTAACCACCTCAACACTATCAGTTTTTAAAATATAATTGCATAGCAATTACACCACAAACTGTTTTAAGTCATCATGCATTTTTTTTCTTTTAATTGTGTTGCAAATAAAAAAAGGCATTTTTAAATTTAAGGATTATAACTGAAAATGTTTTATTATTCAAACGACTGTGTACAAATAAAAGTCACAAAATCAATTGAACAATTTATTGATTTAATTATTCTCTTTTCCCCGTTAATATTAAAAACACCAGTTCACCCCAGTTAGTACAAGAGCATGAAAACGATAAAGGTAATTGAAAACAAGCTGAAAAGGTCCAGTCAATCTTGTTACAAGGAAATTCACCTGAACATAGGTATTACTGGATGAAAAAACGTTCATAAATATTGAATCATATTCATATGTACTGAAGTTACATTCCAAAGCACTTACTAGAAAGATAAAACTAAATCACCTCCTTAACCACAATGCTATTTTATATGATACAGAACCACACTCATGTTTGCTGGTGTCTTAAATCACTGCACATGTTCATTTCCAAAGTGAAAAGCAGCTAGCACTGATCTTTAGTTAGGCTGTTGAGGTTCTCGTTAGCAGGAAATCTTATTTTGAGGAAAACATTTAGCAGGAAAGGAGACTTTGAGTGTTCAGAGTTCATTGGGTCAGTTTTCACATAGCTGGTCACAATTAAATTACACATTTCAAAAACCGCTTCATTTCCCTTTGGTCATCATCGTACATAAAAATGCACCGACGGCCTCCTCATCCGTCTTTGCTTTCCTCTCTTTGAGGAGCTCAAAAATATCGATCATACTCTTTTACACAGCAATGTCAGAAAAATAAAACACCATTATAGTACTAAGTGCCGACAATTGTGCAAGATTCAGAGCGGTTAGACTGTCACCAAGTGATAGGACCTAACCATCATGTACATCACTGGCATGAAGGAAAAGCATCATTTAATATCAAATAAACAACATAACTGGCTAATTTCAGGAAAAATAAATTACACTTGTATTACATTACAGTGCAAACAACAACAAAAAACTTCCTGCAATTCAATAAACAAACATATTTGAAGGGTTCTCAAATATAATAATCAAGAGCAATGACCTGATTTCAGTCTATCTGTACTGTAATAACAGTGACTCAAAGTTCACTTTTGGCTTCACAGTGATATAGTGACACTTATGAACGTTTCAACAGACATCTGGCATTATGCAGCTTTCAACCGTTCGCGGTAATGCAACGTAAAAGATACCAGTTTCAATTCTTAGAAAACAAAAAGAAAAGGAGAAACAAGAGTCAGCACAAAACACTCATGCCGTTTACATTCAACCACAAGACCATAAACATCTCGATAGCAGGGCTTGCTCGGTTCGGTTCGACTAAAAGGCCTTTGAGTCATTCACTATTGAATGTCCAATGTAAAAACTTCAATGAAGGTGCACAGGTACATTTGCATTCTTCAACAAGAACAACAGGTCTGTTCAAAACATTTAAGCATAGCAAAATTTCTTCAACCCACAACACAACAGGCTTGTCTTAAAGCATGCTCTCGATGCAGGTACAAGTAAACAAACTAGGTCAGAGTAAAGGAAAAAAAAAAAAACAAGATGTAGGCTATAGTTCCAACCGTTTCAACTGAACATCAGAATAAACAGTCATAAAAAAACAAGTTGCAAAGGCCGAAACCCATTCCTTGAGGGATGATTTTGTTATGACATCAACACTACGATTAAAACAATTCCAACGTGTGATCAGTTTAAAGATAGTACAACCAGATTCCAAATTTAAAGCGATACCAAATTAAACCATACGGCCGGTTCGTATCTAAGAAATACATTCTCTTTAATTCCCATCCAGCAGGCTTGAATATGAAGTACAGTAATACACCTTTCCATAAACCATCATCTCAAGAACTCCAGAGGGGACGCTGTGGACTGAGAACCTCAGAGAACCGCTCTCTCGTGCCCCGACTGTGTCCGCATCTCTGTTTAGAGTTCCCAGAAGAAGTTCCTGTTCTCTCGCTCGGCTACTGAAGAGCAAATGGAAACAAGAACAACCCCCTCACTCGGCCAGAGAGATCTGGATCCTCTCCAGCGAGAAAAAAACAAAACACACAAACGTCTTTCACCACACAGACACGCGTCTGAACTTGAGGCTTTTTTTTTTTTTTTTACCATCTCTCCGTCTCTGAGATGAACAGCTGATTCAGCACAGAGTGTCTGTATTAAAGGACAACTGTACCTGTGAGAAGGGAAAATAAAAAGTATTTTAAATAATGTAGTACAGTAGTCTTGGGATAAACAAAAACATGATTGATATGAATAATTCAAAGTCCCAACCAGAGTTATCTAGTGGCATACCAAATGGTGCATCACTAGTCCTGCCAGTTTTATTTATCAACAAATCACTCTTTTGATTTGGTTATTTTAATGAATCAGTTTGAACCAGTCTAATGCAGGGGTGTCCAATCCTGCTCCCGGAGGACCATAGTTCTGCAGAGTTTAGCTTCAACCTCAGTTAAACACATCTGAACCAGCTTATCAAGGTCTTACTAGCTGTGTTGAGGCAAGTTGGAGCTAAACTTGGACAGTTGGACAGTATCCTTCTAGGACCGAGTTTGGACACCCCTGGTCTGATGAATTAACTTCTAAATCACTTACTGACTGGATGTTTGTCATATTGTGTAGTTGAAGATTCACAAAAGTGTTTTATTGGAATTTAATGTACAAAAATACACTACCATTAAAATAAAAATTTAGATTTAAAAAAACAATAAAAATACTTTTATTCAGAAAGGATTAATTATATGAAGGTAAAGACTTTTATAATGTTACGAAATATTCTGTTCTTTTGAACTGTATATTCATCAAATAATCATCGTTTTCACTAAAATATTACAATGGTGATGATAAAAGGAAAATGTTTCTTGAGCACCAAATCAGGTTATTAGAATAATTTCTGAAGGATCATGTGATACTGAACACTGGAGAAAAACCAGCTTTGTCATCACAGGGAAAAATGCTTTTATTTTAATTTAATTTAATTTGGTTTTAATATTTCACAATATCAATGTTTTTATTTTATTATTATTATTTTTTGATCAAACAAATGCAGCCTAGTTTGGGACAAGAAACTGTTCTAAACACTTCTAAATATTTAATAGCTTTAATCTTTTCATTTTTATTTTGAGATAAATTAAACATTAAAGTTCATTTCTTTCATACACACTTTTTGACCTAACACCAGCCACTTTAATTTTGAATCCACAAGAAGCTCATCCAATTTGTTCTTTATTTTTTAATAAAATAAAGATTTCTAATAAAAAATATCTTTGTAAATCACAACCCAAAAGTAAAAGAGTAATAAGTCTTATGCAGACCGTGCCAAGCAGATTTAATTGAATAAATCTCATTAACTGAAATATGGTTTTTATGTTGCGGTGTCCCAATTCTTACCCTCTCTTCCTCAAAGCTGATCAATCCTTCGTCATCATCACTCTCAAGTTCATCCGGCTCTTCACTTACAAGAGCGTTGAGTTCTGTGTTAGCAAGACGAGGCCTGAGGATGCTTAGCAGCCGCTGCAGTGGCGACTGACCGGCACTAGATGGGGAACTTTCCTGCTGTTCTAAGTTATCACTTTGCTTTTTTGCAAAGTTAACAAAGACCTAACAAAAGAAAAATAAGATGAGATATCACTAATTTTTCTTGTTACAGTATATGCAGCTTTTTGCTTCATATTATACACATTTAGTTCTTTTGCATCCATAAAATGGATTTTGACCAGAAGTCAGTCATATTCACTTTCATTACTTTACTTTTTCACTATTACTGTCCCATTTCTCTGAGATACACTTACGTTGTCCAGAGTTGTCTGGCTGACAGAATAATCCTCGATGCTCAGCACCTCCACCACCTGCTCCATTTTGCTAAAGACCTGAGCCAGAGAGATGTTCTCTGACTTCAGCTGGTACTGAATCTTTGTGTGGTGCCGCTCCTTAGGTAAAGGAATACGCAGAAGTTTACAATTTTTACTGCAAGCGAAGCAAGCTCAAAATATACACACATGTATACTAAGTTTTGTCAGCATTGCACAAAAACACCTTGTGAGAGCTGCTTGCAACTTTCTACAAATATGAAAACTCACTGTCTCCAAACTGATAACATAGAGACACTTGTATTCTACGGCAATATGTTTTGGAGAAATTTGAGCTATATATATATATATATTAATTAATTTCCAGTGAAACTAGAGCCACAAATGGCACTAGTTATGTGTTATGTATATATGAAGAGTTCAGATGCAAAAGCCTCTAAAAGCCATTTGAAATTTTTTTCTTTAATGATGATTTTTATCAAACTTGTATATTTAAGTTCAGTAATTTCACTTAAATGGCAAAGATAATTACCTATTAATTGTTATTTAAGTGAAATTACTGAACTTAAATATACAAGTTTGATAAAAATCATCATTAAAGAAGAAAATTTCAAATGGCATTTAGAGGCTTTTGCATCTGAACTCTTCATATATATATACACACACACACACACACATTAGTTTTGCAAAACAAAACTTACCTTCAATAATTTATTTGGTAACACTTTACAATACGGTTCATTAGTTAACATTAGTTAACTACATTAGTTAGCATGAACTAATAATGAACAGCACTTATACAGCATTTGTTAATCTTTGTAAACGTTAATTTCAATATTTACTAATACTTTATTAAAATCTTGTTAACATTAGTTAATGTGCTGTGAACTAACATGAACAAACAATGAACAGCTTTATTTTTATTAACTGACATCAACGAAGATTAACAAATACTTTAACAAATGTATTGATCATGGTTAGTTCATGTTAGTTAATACATTAACTAATGTTAACCAATGAACCTTATTGTAAAGTGTTACCATTTATTTTCTTAAAATGTTATGCTTTAAATTGTCAATAGAAGGTACAAAAATGTACTTCATTCAAAATATATTCAGTACTGAATATTAACCATTTGACGCACCTTTAGGATGGCCTCTGGAAAATTCCTGTTGAAAAACCGTATCACTTCCTTGACGCTAGCGGTGGTCTTAGTGCGTACTGTTATCATGTACCCATCCCCAAATCTGAAACAAATATAAAAGAACAGTGTAGCAAAAATGTATAAGTTCACTGCACTCCTGAACCCCAAGTGGATTTAAGTGGCTGAGACTTTTCAAACCTGTTTTTGAGATGCTGGATGCTTCCCAAGCACTTGAACCTGCCGTTAACCATGATGCCCAGTCTAGTGCACAAGGCTTCACACTCCTCCATACTGCAAGTAAACATAACAGTACATTACTACACTGCTATTAAAATTAAATATAAAACAGAAAGATTTCTATAGTTAGCACACCTGTGTGACGTCAACACAACAGAACGTCCGGTCTTGATGATGTCAAGAATCAGGTTCCATAAGAACCGACGAGCCTTTGGGTCCATACCTGTGGTGGGCTCATCCTATAAATGACACACAGGATCATGTTTAGACCTGCTCAGGGTAATTAAACACAGCCCAGTACAAACTGATTAAGAAAAACAGTGAGAGTGGAGAAGTGACAGGCAGATCTAACCAGAAAGATGAGTGAAGGGTATCCAATCAGAGCAATAGCTGTAGAGAGTTTGCGTTTGTTGCCTCCACTGTAGGTGCCAGCAGGTTTGTCAGCATACTTGGACAACTCCAACTTCTCTAGAGCCCACTGTACCACCTTCAGGACACAAAGTGAGAGCGAATGAGAGTGAAATACTATAAAAAGAAGGTAGGAAAAACATTTTACTCTCGACAGGTAAGGACAAATCTAACAATAACCTGCAGTTAACATTTATAAATTGCTAAGTGCTTTTTCAAGCTGATTTCAAGAGAGCTTTCAGGAGCTCTTATCCATACTTAACTATCACTGACATGTGCATGACAGCCATTTACATGATTCTGTGTGACTGCATAGTGTGTGTGTGTGTCTGCGCTCACCCGTTCCTCATCTTTCCAGGGGATGCCACGGAGGCGTGTGTACATCTCCAGATGTTCTCGAGCAGTCAGGTCATCAAACAGAGCGTCAAACTGCGGGCAGTAACCGATGCTCTGCTGCACGCATAAAAGCTCCCGCAAGACACTGTGGGTTAATGAAAGACTCAACCTGACGAAGCCATTTACACTAGCAGTATATACTGTACACAACATCAATTAAACAAGACTATCCATCCATTTACCATCCATCCATACTCCTACACTGGATGGTCAAAAAATGTGTAATTATTACATTTTTTTAAATATATTTTTCAAAGAAATCTCTTATGGTCAAAGGCTGCACATGAAAATTATGTAAAAAAAAAAACATTTATTAAAAAAATTTATTAAAATTTCAATTAAATGTTTTGTATATGAATATATTGTTTTAAATATTTAAAACATATATATAGATATACATAATTATATGTATATAAAACATATATTGTTGGGTCAATTCATGGTTACTTTGCTTTAGTTGTATTGAGCACTCAAAGCCTAGATTCACCCAGGACACTATATATATATATATATATATATATACTATTTATTTCTGTGATGGCAAAGCATTCTTCTTTTTTTAAACTTAAATTAAACAATATTAATTTGAGGTTTATGCTTAAGGATTTACCAAAAGGGTAAAACCAATCAACTTAATTTGAGACATATAATATATTATGTCAAAAATACCTATTTTCAATGCTAAAAAAAAATTAATTAATTAAATGGAGAACATTCAATAGTGTCGTTAGCATAGCAACATGCTCATCAAAACTTCCTTACAATAATTCATTCATAAAAAAAAAACAAAAACGTTTTATTGAGAAATACAATTTTATAATATAAGACTTGCTTGAATTATATTTGATTTTTCTTGATGATTGGTTTATGCTTAAAATTTAACAAACAGAGTAAAAGAAAATCAACTTAAAGTTATATTCTATATTCTTCCCCCCAAAAAAACCTGCCATGACATCAGAGGTGTTCTGAATGTAGCACCTGTGCCCCTGGATAAAGGCCTCTCCCCCCGTTGTGCTCTCGTCTCCTGTCAGCATTTTGAAGGTGGTGGTCTTTCCTGCTCCGTTCACTCCCAGCAGCCCGAAGCATTCCCCAGGACGGACCCCCAGACACAAACGGTCAACTGCCAGGATCCGGCCCATCTTACGAGACTTGTACACCTGTAGGGAGACGCATGTGCAAACGATGGGTTCAGGTCTAATCAGACAGGGTTAAGGGAAAGTTTTTAAAATGTCATGGAGTTCCTAACCTTAGTTAGGTTGTCAATCTTCAGCATGTCATTGTCAGCATCTCCCCTCAGCACTCTGCGTCTCTCACAGGCCACATCAACATCATCATCCTCAACCGGCTGACTGCTGACAGGCACTCTCCTTCAATCAGATGGAAACAGTCGAAAATGAAAAAGTTCTAAAGGTCACTGTCAAAGACACATACATTGTATACAATCACACACTCACTGGGCTTTCCTGAGGAAGTTGTACTGGCACAGAATTGTAATAAGAAAGCCAACGAAACCCTCAATGGTCATTGCCACCAGTCCCCGTGTCACAATGTCCCATTCAAATGGAGACTTCACCTTATCAAACTGGCCTGCAGGGAAGAAATGGCATTTAACCATTTGATAAAAGGTAAGAAAAGTCCTCAACAGTGCCCTGAGATGGGGAACACACAAACACACCTATCTTGGCGTAATACTCATTGATATACTCATTATAGGCCATCTCCATCAATCCATGACCGAGGTTATAGTTGGGAAAGATGAGAAAACAAGACTTCAGATAGCTGTTTACCAACTTCAGATCCTGTGAGGTAAAAGAAAAAAAAAAAACATATTAGTGATAAAATGCTACACTGTTATTTTGTATTAAACATTAGATACGACCGAATGTCAAGAACACCTAGGTGGGATGGGCCAAATCAAAAATGGCCAATTCAAAAGGAAAACAGCAAATATATTAATTGATTTATTTATTTAATTTAAACATTATATTTACACACAGGAAGGATCATATTAATTTATTTGGAATTATTTATCGAAATGACTACTCAATAAATAAATATGTGAAATAGAAATGTATATACAAATATATATATTTTAATATATATTTAACTCATTTTGATTTATTTATAGAGTACTTAAATTTCCTTGTTAAATATAATTCAGCAAAGGATAAGGGGCTGAGTGTTATCTTCATTTACATGAAATGTTTGTAATTTGTCAAGGTGTGAGAAAATGTTCTGCCATATTTTATACAAAAAAAATGTATATGATGTGTATGTGTATATATATATTAAGTAAATTATCAAGTATATTAAGACATTAGATATTAAGTATATTAAGACATTAAGTAAATTAGCCAAAAATCAGACATTTATGATTTTCTTTCCACAGACATTTGATTATGTTAATTTTACCAAACAGACAATTTATCTCTCTGATGTACCTTGTCATGCTCAAAGAGCTGTAGGAGGAAAGTGGCCACCGTGGCCGTGATGCCAATGAAGAGGTTAATGACTATGAGGAAAACATAAGCTGTGCTGGGAACCTCAAACCAGAAAGAGGCTGGATACATGATGGGGGTTATAGACCAGCTAGAAAGAGAAAGAGAAAGGGAAATGTGACATTATATGTGGGATTTAAAAACAAAAATGATGTCATTCCATGTCTGACTTAGATGTGACTTAGAGCTTACCCATAAAGGAGGAAGAGAGAGAGCACTGCTGGGAAATTCGTAGGTGACGTGTATGCAGGAAGGTCGAACACAAACAGAATTAGGACACAGCATGTGGCTGGAACCAGGTAGTTCAGCTGGCGAAGAAAGGACAAAAGAAATCTGTGTGTAAACCAATTTAGCCCTCAGGACGGTTCTTGTTTGTGAATACCACATTATCTCTCCTTCACCCTACCATGTCCCATATGTAGTTTGCGAGCCAGTAAGTGACAGGGTCACATCCGCTGACAAACTGAAGGTGTTTGGCCTTGGTGGATTTTTCTGCAACCAGGAAGACCACGAAGCTTGCTGGCACAAATGACATGGCTACTATGATGAAGATGGCAATAACCACATCAGTGCCCTGGAGCCTAGAAGGAGATGAAGAGCAAATATTAAATCAGAAGGAGCTTTTTAAAAGAGCAGTTTTTTTCTGTAAAGGTCTGGCTCTCAACTCTGGAACATATTTCTAACTAAAAAACCAGTGCATGACAAAGCCTTTTACAGTGATGGTTAAACTATCACTAGCTTAAGAGAAACCAGAGCTGTACACAACTAAAATTGTAATAAATGATTGATTTAATCAGTCATCTTATCTATCCACCTTATTTTTCAGGTAAGCACGGGTGCGTCCATTTGTAAATTTAATGTGCCTGGATTACGGTATCATTCCCTTCAAGTTATATTTACCAGTACAATACAGCCAACATGTAAACTGGTGCTTCATACCATATTATTTTAATATTGTCTTAATATTGTAATAGCGCAAACAGTTTTACAGTTCACTGCAATTTCCCTCCTACTTGCAGTGTCATCTCTTCTCTTCTCTGATGACGTGTTTATTGTCATGAACAACCCGTCACTCACATGAGATCACAACAATAGCAAACCACAATCATCCAACGATCCAATCAACTCTCGATGGACAAAAATAAAGTCACACCTTTTTTTTTTAGTCTGACAAAGCTGTTCTCTCGGCTACGTCACAATAGGGAAGAAAAGTCTATCCCTTCCATTTCATAAAGACTATAAAAAAAATAAACCAATAAAAAAAATAATAATAATCAATGAGTGTCCAATGGATGGAACAGGAAGCAGAGAGGAAAGTAAGACTTACAGGTAATCCAAAGAAAGACTGGCACTGGTTCTGTTCATGGGATGATTGGTCACTGTGATGCCTGTGAACATGAGCATATATGGGATTTTTAGTGCAACTAAACAATCTATATGACAAAAATCCAATCAAAGTCTTCAATCAGTGTTTCTACATAAACACTAACAGCTAATTCAACCCGTGAACTCACCGTAGGCAGAAGGGTTTCCTTTACTACTGGGCAGATTGGCTCTGAGGATGGCATTGTTGAGGACATTTAGGTAAGTGGGCATACTGTGATACCCTTTGTTATTGTAAAGCACCTGAAGATCAAGATAAAAACATTAAACATATGATAAAATATTAGTTTTAAAAATGATTCAGTATAAAGGGAAAAGTATAAAGCTCTGACTTGCCTGTGAGGATCGCCTCACTGCTATTTTGCGCACCATAGGTTGCGCTTTTCTCCCGAAGGATGCTGGGACAGATTTCTGAATGTTTCCTACAGTAAAGCCTCCATATCTACAGGATAAGAAGAAAAAAAAAAAACACACTTTTTTTGAGAGGTAAATAGATGAGAATGGGTCTAAAATAGAAATTAATTTATTTTCTAAATGCATTTTTTTATCTTATTGTGAACACTTTTTTTTTTTAAGTAATAATAAAATGTTTTGACATTGTAATTTTGACAAAAACTGTCAAAACTAAATCTTCTTGTAACTTATGTTGGACTTGTACAATAATTTAGTACAGCTAAACACCACCTTGACACAGATGTACATCACTCACAATACGGAAGACAGTTCTGTTTCTACTTCTGTTATATCAAGACTTTAAAGGAGTCATATTTTGGAAAAAAAAAAAAAAACCTTTTTAAATAATTTTCCTTGATGTCTACAAATAAGTGTTCAATACACTATATAAACAACATCCTGATCCAACCAGCAGTGTTGTAGTCGAGACCACCTCACTCGAGTCCGAGTCGACACAGAGACCAGAGAGAGTCGAGTCCGAGTCAAACCGAATCCATAGAGAGTCGAGTCCGAGTCGAGTCCGAGACCAGAGACGGTCGAGTCCGAGTCGAGACCGAGACCAGAGACGGTCGAGTCCGAGTCGAGTCCGAGACCAGAGACGGTCGAGTCCGAGTCGAGACCAGTGAGGGTTGATTACCTAATTTACTTTTATTTACTTAGAGAAATCCTTTTTTTTGTTTTGTTTTACTGAATTTACTTAGAGTTTAAAAAATATGATCAGTTTAGGGTAAAAAGGCCACATAGTAGGTGGTGTTAAAAGTAATTTTATTACAATTTGTCATGCGCAGTTGCGCACTAGAAAATCACCAATCACTGGGCGTGTCAATCAATTTAAAGAAATATTTTATTAACATACATTAATAATCATGAAAAATATTTTTAATTGAACTCGAGTGGACTCGGGAATAATTCCGAGTCCTAAAAAAAAAATGTTCGAGTACGAGTCAATTCCGAGTCCAAATGGACACGAGTCCATGACAAGACCAAGACCATTAAAATATGGTGTCGAGACCGAGTCCGAGTCTCGAGTACTACAACACTGCCAACCAGTCCAAAAAGTCCATTTATCAAAACTGAAATGCACAAACTGCTCATCCAGAAATGGTTTGATGTCATAAGGATAAATACACATTTAAGCAAATTTACAAATGAGCAATGATATTGTACCACATTACAACATTTTCAGTATTCAGCAACTTGGCTTACTAGGTCACTTCACTTGCATTGCAAAGACACTCATTAAAAAACTGGACTGAAAATTGGACCCAGCAGCAAACCCACAAATTCACAGTAAGCATTTCAAATTTAAAGAGGGTGTTTATACAGAGGTACAGAAGCAAAAAACAGCAATCTTAACTCTAAATCTCCCTGTTACAACTATAGGTCTAAATTACAGTGGTGGTCTGACTCTGTGGTGTAAAATACATTGACAATACTGGACCTTAGGAAAATAAATACAGTTTCGAGTTTCGACACCCTCTCAGAAGATTACCTGTGTAATCTGAGACGATCAGAGGTGTACAGGAGATATTCGGACACGTTTCGACCTGTGATGTCCACCAAGATGTCTCCGGTTACTACCTTCATGAGGGGCGGTCGGCCCCCGACTCCGCTGGGGCAGGAGAAGCCTGTGCCCTGCATGGAGCAGATACAGCGCACCGGCTCTCGGATGGTCAAGGGCAGCGTGGGGGAAGACGTCGCCATCTCTGTGGGAACACAGCAGGGTGCGAGGAAGAATACATATTTCACAGCTTTATGGAAAAAGATAAGAGTCGGCACACAGGATGTTTCAAAACAATCTTCATTATGCAAGGAAAATAAATGATTCATTTTTAGCATTAGTCAGCAGGTGTGCAGCACAGGAATTATTCTTACTCATTCCGGATATTATCTCCAAAGTTTCATAACTTTCAGTATGAATCACTATTTCTCTTTTATGTTTTTGGCTGCCAATCAGTGTTCATTTTTATAGTTTTTTTTTTTTTGGTCAATATATCAACATATTCATTTATTTTTGTCAATTTTACTAAACAATACTAAAGTGGCATCTAATAATAATAGGATACTTCACCCAAAAATAAAGAAATGTATACATGTTTGGAACCATTTTCATTTTTGGGTGAACTAGCCCTTTAATGTCTGATTCAAATGTTCAGAATTAAACCAAATTAAATTGATCAATGTATGTATTGCTTATAAGATTTCTAATTTGACAAAATACTTATATTTCAAATGAATGCAGTTCTTTTAAACTATCTATTAAGCAAAGGATCCTGAAAAATGAATCATGCCATAAAACTACCATACACCTGTAAGCACTGTAAACTCTGACCTCGGACAGTAGTAGGAGGAGCGGCAGTGTAGTTCCAAAGGCCATCTTCAAAATGTGCCTCTGGGTCATCAGAGGGGGCCGGAGAGGGTGGCGGGGGCACAAAATTTGATAAAGGCACACCCTGTGTGAAGGAATCCAGGCACATAGAGTCAAAGTAGCGGGATGCTAGGGTTTTGGAGTTGTTGGCGTATGGATTCAGAGTTTGAGCCAGTTGGTCCAGAGTACTGTTGAAGGGAGTTTTCAGTACACAGGTTGCACCAACTCCAGAGGGTAGACGCAGGGTGTTAACAATCCGCTGTGGGCCTGCGTCTGGAGAAAGTTTACTCCTGAAGAAAACAAAGGTTGAGAAGGATTGAGAGAGACGATGTGTGTGTGTGTGTGTGTGTGTGTGTGTGTCTTCATTTTACTTTAAATGCAATCAGCAACAAAGAAGTCTTTAGATATTTGAAATGTTAATTTATTGTACAATGACCTTGTGGCTGACCTGTACTGAAGCCTGTCTTCATTGGCATATGGGATGAAGTTTCCACGAGGCTGAGTGTAGTTGTGATACTGAGATGGAGACAGAATCAGGGGAGGAAGGTCACCTACAGAACCAAAGAGAGACCATCAGAACAGCCTTCACTCAAGCCTATTTAAGATCTGCATCATTTTAGTGCCAAATGCTCTGATTAAATCATTAAATTCACCCACATAATGATATTTTCGCCCCGTAAAATAGTTGTAAAAAAGGTTAGTGGTTCTTTCATTTGGAAAGCATTTAATGCTCACCAAGGCTGCATTTATTTGATCAAAACTATAGTAAAAACATTGAATATTGTCAATATGGAAGTTTAAAAAAACTGTTTTCTATTTTAATATATTTTAAAATGTAAATAATTCATGTAATGGTAAAGCTGGTGTGATATGAAACAAGACGTATTTCTTATTATTATCAATGTTAAACACAGTTTTTATTTTATTTGCTGTATTAAATATTTTTGTGGAAACTGTGATACATTTTTGTTCAGGTTTTCTTTGTTTTCAGAAATGTTAAAAAGAACAACATGAACTAGAATTCATAACTGTCTGTCATTTTTGATCAAAACATTATTTGGTAGTTTATTCAATATTTCCCCTTGAATTTTCAGCAAAAAATAACTAATTGTGGTGTATAACGTTAAATACCTTGATATAAAAACATTTCAACACTGTCTTTATTGATTTTAGAAACATTAACATTAAAACATAAAACGTGTGACCTTTGCATGAATGAGAGCTAGTGCCAGACGAGCATTTGTGGTTAAAAAGTAAAATTTGTTTCGGATTGTTTCTCAAGATCTTGTAGAGCCTTTTGAAGCTGCACTGAAACAGGTCTTGAAGAAGATTATGGAGAAAAATCGTGGAATGTTTTCCTCAAAAAAACGTAATTTCTTTCTGACTGAAGAAAGAAAAACGTGAACATCTTGGATGTGAAATCTTGGGGTGAGTAAATTATCAGGAAATTTCTATTCTGGATTGATCCTTTAACATTTGGGTGAGTTTTTTCCAAAGCCAAACAATAAGCAATTCCTGTAACCATTGACCTTGATATAAAATGATCCTATTTAAAATGATATCCTTACCAATCTCAGGCACAGATAGAGCGACAGTCATGGCCACACAGACGAAGAAAGCAGGCAGCAGGATCTGAGAGAGAATGCCCTTGGTGTTCCTCTTCGCACAGTGAAACCTTTTCACTATCAGCCCGTGAAACTGCCGAAGTTTCAGCCACCAGCCCTCAAGCTTAAAGCTGCCTTGGCCGTCCAGTATTGGCGTCTCAGGAGAGGACTCTTCATCTGGAACACAGAGGGTATATGGTACACTGAGCGGTAGGTAAGCACTTTATCTGTTACCTCCAGGCCCTTAGAGATGCACTTGTACTTGAAAGACGCTTTATGTCTCCAGAAGCCGCAAATAGCAATAGACAAGATGTTCTTTCTTAAAGCCATAGAAAAAGATAGAACCCCAAAAATAACTAGTTCCTAATAAGTTTCTACCAACATAACCACCAATTGAGCTATAAATAAAGAAAATATTAATAATTAGACCTCTCATTCGATGAAACATTTTAAAATATTAAATAAAATGCATTTAATAAAACTTTTCTGTAGTAAATGCATAAACAAAGAATCCGACAAAGCTAAATAAATGTTTAATTATGTTATTAATTTGTTTCTTATTAGTTCTAATCAGCTATGAATGTTCAGGGTTTTTTTTTAATTACCATGAAACAGTTACAATGTCAAAGTGAATAAATGTGTTAATAACAAATAATTAAATCACACACTGAATAATAACAATAATGACCAATAATCAGGGCTCTCGAACAATGGAAATGTTTTAATTTTTTGAAATCACACAGACCATGAAATATTTACATTGTCAAACTGAATAAATGTGTTAACATAAAAAAATTATTAAATCACATAATAATAATAAATAATTATGGCTCTCAATCAATGAAATAATTTTAAAATACTATCTAATGAAAGATTTTAAATGAAGTTAATGCATTTAGTTTTTTAATAAGGAAAGAAATAAGGCTAAATCATGTGTGTAAATAGTTTTTAATCATTAGTCCTAATCAGCTAAAAAAAAAAAGGAAATCCCACAGAGCAGAATTAATCTGTTATAATGTCAAATTGAACAAATGTGTCAATAACATAAAATAATAATATTTAAATTAAATAAATTTCATTGAACAATAATAATAATAATAATAATAATTAGAAATAAATATTATTATTATTATTATTATTATTATGCTATTTTCCTCACCTCGGAGACTGGCCGAGTCAGGATCCTGGACATTGTCAAACAGAGGGCAGTAGTCACCATAGAAGTCAGAATAGAGGCCCCCTTCATCCCCTCTCACTGAGCCCAGAGAAGAGCCGGACTGTAGGGACGCTTGGCTTGGGCTCAGCCTGGAGCACATCATCAGGTTACTGAGCTCCACCTCTGGCCGGATCACGGCAGCATCTGGTGCCCCCTCACACTGTGGCCTTTCTAAAAGATTAGAGGGCTTCCCAGCTGACGCTCCACCAGGAGAGTCCTTCATATCTGACAGAGAAAAAGAGAGAGAGATATAAAATATGAATCAAATCTCATGGCTTTAGATGCATTGCCACATCACTCTTCAACATCTAACCTGCATCGCTGTTCTCCAGTGATAGATCCTCTTCTGATACCTTCAGAAAGACCTCCTCCAATGTGGTGTCCATCACACCAAAGCTGGTCAAGGCCAAGTTGTCCAAACTCTGCTCCAGAGCCTGAAGAAAATTCACCCAACAAATGTGCCCATCATTCAAATCAATAAAGGTTTGATGATATCAAACTGTGTCTTTCCAACTGTCTTAAAACATTGTTAGTGTGTACCTGAAACAGCCTCTCAAAACAGCCTTTCTTGACAGCCTCTGACGGTAGGACATAAGAGAGCTCAGTGTTGGAGTCGGACACCAGCAGGCAGGAGGCAACATACTGACGGATGAACTGTGTCACTCTGCTCTCTGAACATGGAGATATCGAAGAGGATGGAGACTGGCTAGACTGATCTGAGAACAAATAGAAACATACTGTATATATATCAGCTTTATTTCAATTAACAAAAATGCTAATGTTTTAGTTAAAGGGTTAGTTCACTCAAAAATGAAAATTCTGTCAGTATTTACTCACCCTCATGTTGTTCCAAACCTCTATGTGTTTATTTGTTCTGCTGAACACAAAGGAAGATATTTGGAAGAATGTTTTAATCAAACAGATCTCATTCCCCATTGACTACCATAGTAGGAAAAAATACATACTATGGTAGTCAATGGGGAATGAGATCTGTTTGATTAAAACATTCTTCCAAATATCTTCCTTTGTGTACAGCAGAACAAATAAACACATAGAGGTTTGTAACAATTTGAGGGTGAGTAAATACTGACAGAATTTTCATTTTTGGGTGAACTATCCCTTTAATAAAATCCTTGATTTATGATTTTTGAATTTATCAGGGAATTTTGGTACATTTATTGACAAGATAGTATTGGGAGAAACTTGGGGAATCAAATAGGGAAATGATGCGAGCTGGCCTCAAACTCGCAATGCCCACATGACGTCTCAGACATAAATAATGAAAATTTTTAAAAAATGTGCAAGTCCACAAATGAGGATACCTGCAGTGTGCGAGTCACTCTGTTTCTTGACAAGTGTGAGTTTGTAGCCGTCTCCATATGTGCTCTTGAGGAACAGAGGAGAACCGCAGCACTTGAGCTTGCCATGAGAGATGATGGCAATCCGGTCTCCCAGCAGATCAGCCTCATCCATGTGGTGAGTGGAAAGCAGGATGGTGCGACCTGCTCACACACAGATACTAGTTTTGGACTGATCATGTATTTGGAAACTGATGCAACATAGGACACTCCCATTTAAAAGTTTGGGGTCAATAATATTTCACAATATGAATATATTTACTGTATTTTTGATCAAATAAATGCAAGACTATTGATATTCCCATCCCCAAACTTCTGAGCGGTAGTGTATTTATCATTAGAAACGACATGATCACCTTGTTTATATTTAAGGATGAGGTCCCAGATTGCTCGACGGGCATATGGGTCCACTCCTGCCGTGGGTTCATCCAAAATTACCGCCCGAGACCCACCTACAAACGCAATTGCCACTGACAACTTCCTCTTCATCCCCCCAGACAGAGTCTGAACCAGACTGTGACGCTTGTTGGACAATTCAAGATCCTCTATCATCCTGTGAATTCCAACACACAGACTCTATGAGCTCAGGTATGGGTATGAATGAGTAAGTGTTGGTAAAATGCGAGTGCGTTAACCCACTTGTCCATCTCCTTGCGAATATCTTCCTCAGCCATGCCCTTTAGACGCGAGTAGAACCACAGGTGTTCCTCCACACTCAGCTTGTCAAACAGAACATTGTGCTGGGGACACATGCCCAAATTCTGCCTGATGCGCTCCATCTCCGTGCGGATGTCATGGCCGTATATGGTGGCAGAGCCAGAAGTGGGTGGAAAGAGTCCTGTGAGAATGGACCTATGAAAGATTCATTGGATAATAAATACATTTTCTGCAGGACACTTCAGTTTCATACATACATACAATTTTCAGCTAGTAGGGTACGACTGTCAGCCTCAATAAAATAACAGTTTGGCTTCAGAGGGTCTCAACCACTCCAACACACTATGAAGATAATATTCTAACACTCACATAGTAGTGGTCTTGCCAGCCCCATTGTGTCCCAAGAAGGAGACAACCTGGTTCTCATGCAGGTTTAGGCTCAATTTGTTTAGGGCCAGTTTTTTGCCAGTCTTGTAGACTTTGGTCAGTTTGTCTATGCATACCACCAGCGGCAAGTGACTGGGTTCTTCTTCAATTCCACGAGTTTCCTCTGAGCAACAAATAGACATAAATTTAGTAACAAGCTTAACATTTCTCACCAATTTACATTTTAACACAAAACATTTTAACTTTAACAAAGAGTGCAAGCTGATAATGTTAACTAAATTTAAAAGACAAACTTTTTTGACTTGACAAAGCATTGTCTTAAATGTTAAACTTCTATTAAAGTTTGAAGGTCAAGATGGACAGAATGATGGTTCTAGATAGAATAATAGTTAGAAAGATAGAATAATAGAATGACAAAACACTTGAATGATGGATAAAGATAGATTGATTGATAGAATGAACGATAGAGCTCAAGAATGAATAATAAAATGATAGATATATAAAATGCAAGAATGATGCATAGAATAAATAAATAGAACTGACGATAGAACGAATGATAGAATGAATAGAAGGAACGACAGAACTAACAATAAAATGAACGATCAAATGAACGATAGAAAATACGAAAGAACAAACGATAGAATAATTGAAAGAACAAACGAACGAATGAACAAACAATACCCAGATAGCAAACTGACATTGAATCAACGTGGAAACATGACATCGAAACAACGTTGATCTGACATTGTTTTGCTCATCGAATTAACGCTGAACCAACGTCAGACGCGTCATTCTTTCAAAACTAACGGAAAATCAACTTGAAATCAACGTTGTTTCAACGTTAAGAAAGCAAACCGATTTTCATTTAGCTTTGAAGAATGCCGCGTCTGACGTTGGTTCAACGTTAATTCGATGAGCAAAATCAACGTTGTTTCGATGTCATTAGAGACGTCGTTTCCACGTTGATTCAATGTCAGTTTGAATCTGTCTGGGTAAATGGAACAACAGATAGAACGACAGAACGAATAATAGAACGATAGAACAAACAAACAATGATAGAACTATAGATACTGTAGCTAGATGGAAATATACAGTAGAACTGATAAAATGAATGATAGATCAATAGCTTATCAAGCACCACTAATAAGCTTACATAGAAAATAAGTATGATGGTTTGTACAATATAAATAAAGAACTAAAAATAATCTAAACAAATTCTACATTTGTTTCAATATATTTTTACATTTTTGGAGGATAATTATCACTTTTCAAAGATTCACTCCTAAGTGTGTCTCCTTGATCAACTTTTCAAATACACCCGATTCATTCAGAATGACTACGTCAGAACTGTTATCCATTAGCCTACACAGCCCACCATTAATCTGTTATCCCAAAATGTCAACATAACTGATCCGAATCGAGAGTCATACCCGAGCGCCTGTGTTCCATAGCACAAGCCTGGTCCTCCTCCATCACACTCAGCCTGGTCCCGCCACTCCACGGCCAATCCCATGTCTCTATGCGGCCGCTACCTAACCAATAAGATTTCTGCAAGGGAAAATACCATGGCCGGGGCAGTCCATACATCCCTGGAAAAGGAAAAAAAAACATTATGGAAACCAAAACTAAATACTAGTTTTGTTACCGAACAATAAGAACATGGGCAGTGTTTGCACTGCACAATAATGACAGCACTGCTGCTTACCTGGATGCACAGCCTCTATATACCAGGTCAACACACCATATACAATGGCATCAATGGTTAGCATGACCATAGACAGCAGGAGGTTGAAGTCATCACCCTCTACAGGTGATTGGTTGAGAGTGCGCCACTGGATTCCCACTCCAGCAACTTCATACAGGGCAAAGTACTTAGACCCCAGGCCGAATGCTGTGGTTGACATTAAAGACTGCAGACACACAGAGAGAGAATCACTCAAGAACTATAGAAGAGCCAACTATTAAACATTACAAGCATGTATTGGAACATGGAAGGGATTCATGGGATGTCTTCATACCGCTATGCACTTCTCAAAGGCAGTGATCTTGTCGTGAGCCACCTCTTCTCTTATGGCCACGTACATGTAGGGCACATAACTCAGAAAGTAGATGATTCCTCCACATGCTGAGGCCAGTTTGGCTTTAGAGTACAACACCGACACTAGGAAACTTCCCCAAAAGAAAGCAGAGAGAACATTTACATGATATCAAACAACTTTTGACTACTATTCCTCATTGAAAAACAATGTAAATAGAATGCGAACGAGTACAAAACTAGGTATGGCACAGTCCAGTACCAGAACATGATGGTGGCGACAGCGTAGATTGTGAGGAAGAGCCAGATGATAAAGGGATCGCTGTGGAGGAGAACTTTGCCGTATTTCAGTATGGCAGTGAGGGCCGTCACTGAGATCGAAAGCTGCACGAAGCCTGTGATGAACCAGGCCACCCAGTGCACAGCGTTATTCAAGCCCATCATCTTCATCACCTATGGTTAAACACCTTGCATCAACTATGGCACCACTCTCAATCCCTCTCTAGTTTATTAGGGACACTGCTTCAGTTTCTCAGCAGAGGAATTATTTGTTTCAAAGGACAGTTCAGTCTATTCGCTCACCTCTTTCAGTCTTTGTTCCTTTTCTGCAACGATGTGCTGGATCATCATGGCCACGGAGTAGACCCAGGATATGACCATACACAGAGGCATCATGTGTTCGATAACAAACAGGAAACTGCAAATGGAAACACTTGTTACAACTTCTCACCTCTACCAATTGATAGACAACAAGTATAATACATCCTGTAACTACTTATAAACTCCACCAGTACAAATCGAGTATTAACCAGAGTTTGTGAGATGTTTTATTAGTAGTGTCTTTATTAATCCCTTGAGACAAATGTCTTCAGTTGATTCGGACATGGGCATTCTTAAAGAGATAGTTCACCCAAAAATGAAAATTGATAGGTGTATATGACCATCTTCTTTCAGATGAACACAAACGGAGTTATATTAAAAAAATATCATTGCTTTTCCAAGCTTTATAATGGTAGTGAACCAGACAGTTGACGACAGCCATCGACTTCCACAGTATTTCTTTTCCTACTATGGAAGTCAATGGTTTCAATAGAGTAATCACTACTGAAAATTCAGCTTTGCCATCATAGGAATAAATTTAACAATTTATAATTATATCAAAAGAAAAAATGTTATTTTAAATTGTAATAATATTTCACAATATTACTGCATTTTTGGTCAAATATTTGTATCCTGGGTGTGCATAAAAAAAATTGAAACGTTTAAAAAAAACAATAGTGTATCTGTATATAATTATGCTTGCAACCTAAACCTATGACCTGATGGTAGCATCAAATTCTTGGTAAAGTGGGTACTTATGAGCTAGTAGAAATGTGTAAACTAGTTAAAGATGCATAAAAGTTTGCTTGCTGTGGTTAGGATTTCCTTCCGTTGCCTTTTTTGTACCACAGTATTGTCTCCTATGGCGCTTTTCCACTGCATAGTACGGTACGGTTCGGCTCAGTACGCTTCGACTCGGCGCGGAACAGTTCGGATCGCTTTTCGTTTCCACTGCAGTAGTACCCCTTCAAAGTGTGTGGGACTGATCGTTATTTGCGCGCGCCTCTACTGCCATGACATCATCTTAAAAGCGCCACATTTTCAAACCCACAACTCAGGAACAATGGAGACTATCGAGGGGATGGTGTTCCTGATTCTCGGTATGTGGTT
Organism: Pimephales promelas; assembly: GCF_988280905.1. Taxonomy (NCBI): domain Eukaryota; kingdom Metazoa; phylum Chordata; class Actinopteri; order Cypriniformes; family Leuciscidae; genus Pimephales; species Pimephales promelas. The sequence goes on along the minus strand of NC_142772.1, from coordinate 36,602,222 downwards.
GTTTTTAACTGCTAGACGGAAAAATGTGTTTAAAATGAGGCTGATGGCAGCAAAACAAAAATACTGCTAAAAAAGTGTCTGTGTCTCGTGTCGCAAATCCAATGACGCTGGTAGTGACGATTCTGTCTGACCAATCAGTGATCTGCAGTGTTTCACGTCACATTTTAGTACCGGTACAGTACGCTTGGAACCTCAACATACCAGGTACCATTTAAAGCGACCTGAAGCGAACCGTACTGTACCGTACCATGCAGTGGAAAAGCACCACAAGTGAGACGTACCGAACCGAACCGTACCGTACTATGCAGTGGAAAAGCGCCTCTAATGAGCAAATGAAACAGAAGGTAATAACAACCAATCTGTATAAACTTCGGCTTTCGTTAAATAGTAGTAACAAACATCATCATTTTCCTAAAATCCCACATCTGTTTGGTCCCACGGAATAAACTGTTCTAAGATGAGTCTATGATTGTCCTCTTTCCCCTGGAGTAGACTGACTAATGCTGTGTCATCTGCAAATTTAATGCAGAGTGGAAGCAGAGCGGAAAGGTTGCGTGATTTAGCCTGGAGCGAGGGATTTTTCTCTCTTTTCTTTTTTTAAATCTCGGCATCTGTGTTCTATCTGACTCTGAGATAATTCAGAAACCACTTCATCATCACATGCATAACACACATTAACACAATGCAACTGAACATCTGCAATTCACCATGTCTTAAAGGCAGTGTTTTAGGCTATGAGTAGTCAGCCTAAAAGAGAAATTAATACAAAGTATATAATAAGAAAAGGGAGACTAAGCTCACTCGTCTCTAGTGTAGCATGGATAGGGAAACATCTGCACATAGTTTCCAGGCTCCACAACATCGTGGCCCACAAACGTGTTGATTATTGCCCGCTCAATCATGTCTAGAAGACAAAGAAACATGGAAACATCAACACACACCATCATCTAAACCAAATTTACACACAGCAGCTTTGCACTTTTGCAATGAGAGAAAGCTTTGATCCGCCTTTCTGAGCTCCTGAATAAGCACAGCTTCCAGAAAAGCCAAACCAGCACTTTATTGACGCTCACGACGCACTAAGCTTTACATAACCAGGTGCACTTTTTACCAGAATAGTTTTCATTTTGAATAAAACATCAACTTCACTTTTCCCATCGCAATTCAATACACGAGAGCTATTTATTGCTTTGTCAACAGTTTTGTAAAATTTTTTGCACAAATGGCAGAAATAACACTCATGGGTTTAGACTACCACTCTAGACGGAAACTAGATCTTTCACTGCCAATAAAATCAAAAGTTTAAAGAGCTCACATTTTAAGTAGTTTAGAGCAAATACAATACAATATCTGTTATTCGATATCCTATCCTATGACTATTTTTTTTTTACAAAGACCTGCTACTGTAAGTCTTCTTATCATACCTTGGATCCACACAAAGCCGTAAAGGAAGTAGAATTTGCCTCCCGTGTTCGGCCCAGGACGCCAATAAGCTCGGCGGATTTCATTGGTTTTCTCTGTGAAGCTGGAGTTCTGTCGAATCTTATACATAACGTGGGGTGGCAGAGATCCATCTTTATTGGTCTGGAAAATCACACCTAGAGAGAAAGCACAGATTAAACATATGGCTGCTGGCTACATTTAACAATGTACGACTAAACAAAAGTGACGTAACCCACAATCGCTGATACAACCTTTAATGGGGAATGGATGGGTCCGTCTCACAAACCTTGTTAATAAATGGCTGAGTCATATTTCACCCCAAAAGATTACGTTGTATTGATTTGTGACATTATTTTTAGGACAATTTTATCCCCTCAATTCAAGTTATAGGTTACATATATTCTAAGCACAATAAAATATTTTCTTTATTTCCTTTCATTTGTGAGTGCAATATGACCAGCACATTTTCTCTACAAGTTTTGTTACAATCACTTGAGGAAAACTTTTATGAGATCCATCGATCACTTACTTGCAAAGACTGAGACATTGTCCTGGTAGGCCTGGTTCAGTGTGTAATTGACAATGCTATCTTCATCAGGGAAGCCTCTGAAGATATCCACACTGACCTGAGGCATTTTAAAAAAGTAAAAAATACTGTATATATTTTCCTGTTATATGAAGAATGCAATTGACTTTTGAAAATGTGTAATCGTGTTAATTCTATGGTGTCAACATCAAAACACACTCCTCAGGTTTTCTTCTTCTGACCTTTGCCATGAAGTTTGTCCAGCCACAAGCAGCATTATCTATGGTGTGCAACTGCTCCAGGAGAGTGGTTGTGTTTGGCAGGGTGAAGTTCTCCTCCAGCAGACTGTTCATCAGCTCACTGTCTGAGACGTTCAACAGCTCAGGGTGCCTCTTTAGGTCTGCAATAAACTATGACATATGGACAAAACAAAAGACATCAAGCACATGCACAACATGAAGTACTATTAAAAAAAAAAAAACTTAAATGAATGACTGAAATGTTACCTGCTGGAACCACATCAGGTGATTCTGCAATTTACCCTCCTCTAAGAAGGCCCTTAATTCAGCTGAGATGTTGAGCCACACACGGGCATAGTGAGTCACATTACCCACAAAAGCAAACGTCTCATTGGCCTAAAGAGAAAAAAAATAAAAAAAATAAAACTGATTAACCCACCTTGGGTACAATCTAAATCGAATGAAAGAATGACCAGGAAGTGAAGTTTGAATAGGTAAATTGGATTAAGGAAGAATTAAAGGGTTAGTTCACCCAAAAATGAAAATTAAGTCATTAATTACTCACCCCCATGCTGTACCAACCCCGTAAGACCTTCGTTCAATCTCGGAACACAAATAAAGATATTTTTGATTGAATCTGAGGGCTGGATCACTCTTCCATAGACAGCCTGAGGGACTGCCTCTTGACGGCCCAGAAAGTCATTAAAAGAAAAGGTTTAAATATTTCATGTGCCTACAGTGGCTCAACTATAACTTTATCAAGCGACGAGACTACTTTTTGTGCGAAAAAAAAACGTAAATAACGACTTTATTCGACTTTCCATTACTTCCTTATGGGCGCATGCGCGAGAACTGAGACGAGACCGTTCTTCTTCGACTACTTTTTGTTACCGGCTGCTCACCGCTTAGGAGTTTTACCGCCCCCTGCCGTATAAGATGACGTACTGATATAGCCGGAGGCGCAAAACGTTCTGTTTACAAGCAGTACGTCATCTTATACGGTAGGGGGCGGTAAAACTCCTAAGCGATGAGCAACCGGTAACAAAAAGTAGTCGAAGAAGAACGGTCTCGTCTCAGTTCTCGCGCATGCGCCCATAAGGAAGTAATGGAAAGTCGAATAAAGTCGTTATTTACGTTTTTTTTTCGCACAAAAAGTAGTCTCGTCGCTTGATAAAGTTATAGTTGAGCCACTGTAGGCACATGGAATATTTAAACCTTTTCTTTTAATGACTTTCTGGGCCGTCAAGAGGCAGTCCCTCAGGCTGTCTATGGAAGAGTGATCCAGCCCTCAGATTCAATCAAAAATATCTTTATTTGTGTTCCGAAGATGAACGAAGGTCTTACGGGGTTGGTACAGCATGGGGGTGAGTAATTGATGACTTAATTTTCATTTTTGGGTGAACTAACCCTTTAATCTAGGGTTTCTTCAGGTTTCAAAGATGTTGTTCAACTTTTTTTCAGAGTCTGAACTTGCCTTTTGTATGACCTTGTCCACCTCTGAGCCAATGGGAGAGTAGAGGATTTTGGGATTTGTAGTCATGAGATGAACGAGTAATCCCAGGTTTCTTTGTTCTTTGCTGGTAAAGCCTAGGGAACTCATATTGCCCTGTTTCAGAGCTTCTGGCTCAATAATCCTAACGAAACAACATTAATTATAACATTCACATTTCACATTCAGAAAGGTAACACACCCCACAACACCCATATACACACACCTGTTATTCCCACACAGAATGGGCTGAAGACCTGCCCACAGCTGAACAAAGGCAGAAAACTGTGATCTGGGGTTTTCAGCCTCAGCCTCATTTCCTGCGGCTCCCTCTCCTTCCTCCACAGGGCTGTCTGTCGTGTTGGGACCCCATGTTGTTGTGTTGGAGCTCCATGAGGTGGTGTTGGCTATAGGAGGAGGCTGGTGGCCTGCACAGGCCCCTTTAGGAAGCAGTCTGGCCAGACCGGACAGCAGATCAACGTCTCTTAGCAGCCGTTCCACATCAGCAAGGTTCTTCAGCAGAGCCCCGAGGTGGGACTGATCCAAGAGTCCAGACATGTTAGACTGCTCCAGACGCAACTGAGGACGGAGGACAGGAGGGAGAATGGACAGAGGAGAAAGCAATAGGTACAGTAAACATGGCACTTTTGGCTCTGTAGACTTTCTCTTTTTATTCTCTTGACTTTATTTAAATTGTTCACAACAAATGTGAATAGCTTCTGTATGTGTATATGTGTGAAGGTTTTGATTATTCTTTTCTCTGAAGCTTCCCACCACAGTGTTATTTCCATATCTTACCATATCTCAAATTCTATATCGTGTTTAAAAGGAAATCAAAGTAGTGGAAATGGCATTCTTAACAGTAATAAAATTGAATAAAATGACAGATTCCTGTCTTTCTAAGGCTAATTTCAGAGTTAACAGTTAATATCTTAAAAAATATTTGAAATAAAAACACTGTTGCATTATTTAATAGCTTCATTAGAAATAACTTATTAATAAATTGCTGAAAGTGACATCAATTAATTTCGATTTTTTTTAAGCAGACACTGTCTGAAATTTAATCTCAAACATGACATCATTGACACTCTTGTCTAGCTGCTAAAACAAATACACTAACTTTAGAAATAAACTGTAATTTTTAAAAAAATGTATATAAATAATTTTCACACAAATGGTTTATGTATAAAGTCTAGGTTGATTTTAATAACAATCAACCCCTGGGACATAAAAATGACACAAACACCAAATAGTGTCTGGTAAAGAAAATGTGTTATTTTTGTAGGTACCTGATCAAAGACTCTCTGTGTATCAATCTGATCCTTCAATGCCTCACTCATTTTCCCAAAGAGCTCCGCCCTCTGCCCCGCCTCTCCACCACAAACAGTCGTTAGATAGGACTGTAAAACTGCCTGTTGTTTCTCAGGGACCAATAGGATTTTGCTTATTTCGCTGTTCCCTCCTTCCCCACAAGTGAGTGTATCAAGCACTGCACCAGTCAAGAGAATTCCCTGAAAAAGCATGGAAAAATGTACGAAATCCATCAGTTTTGTGAGGTGTTGTCATTAAACAGAAGAGTATAATTTTTGAGAAAAGGAATTGCAAAAATAAATGTATTTGACATTTAAAAAGCTTCAGGTTTAAAGAGGAGTGGCAGACCAACCTCCATCTCACGCAGTGCTTGAGGATCAAATTTTTGGCCTCCTCCACCCCTAGCGATCCCCAGTGCTTGGGACAGGACTTTAAGCAGAGCTTGGCGATGAGCTGCTTTACTGGGGTCTCTTAATGCCTTCTGAATTAAACCCCCCTCCAGACTTCGCCAGCCTCCAAGTAATTGCTTCTGGGTATGAAAGAGAGACTGAAACATGATTGTTTTATAACTGCAAGGTTATAAGCAATTGCATGCACTAATTGGAAAGACCTTTACAGTAAATGACTAATTATTCTATTTATAGTATGTATTGCAGGGGCATTTTGTCCCTGTTTTGATTTGGCAATGTTTACTCAAAGCAAATTGGCATGGGAAAGTAAATCAACAGTATAGTAAAATAAAAGTAAATTATTTTATATAAAATACTTCAACTTGACGAGACTTTCCTGTCTTTATTTCGCAAAGATAATTTCAGTTTTGTCAGCAGCATGAAATGAAACCGGAACATACATTTATGAAAATACGAACACGGCCACGAAAAAAAAAAAAAATCCCCCGACATAGGTAGGGGACTTTACCTCCTCGTTTCAGTAATCTTCCACACTCCACTGATGCATAAACTGATGTGAGATGCCACCTAACCCTCTACTGAATCCAAACCCGAGTATCAGTTTCAATATTACTAAACATTATTAAACTAATTTTTAGGGCTGTCAAAATTAATGCAGAAACCAGTATGATTAGGTTTAACATTTTCCACCAATAACGCATAAACATTTTAATAGCTAGCTCACAAATAATCCTCAACCTAAAGATAAGACAACAAATCTAATGGCTGCAAACACAGCAAATGATTTACAAGAAGACAGCGTTGCTGATATAAAAAAAACGGTGTGCTGCCTGCTCGCCTGACTCATTTTTTGCTGTTTACAATGTCTAGGGCTGGGACAGAGACAGGTGATTTCTCAGGAAACCGTGATATCCGTCAAGCAGTAGGTACATTATGTGTGTGGTATTTCAGAAAAGTTGCTTACAGCAGCGCAACATGTATGAAATATGAATGAGAAAGACACTGCAGCGGCACTGGCACTGCATTAAGTAGTCATGAGTGGGACAAATATTTTATTATTTAATTACTGTAAGTTTAGTCTTTTAAACTGCATTTACTTTCTTGTTTATTTAATTAGCAGCTGCTTTTATCCAAGACATATAATGGATAGAACATTTCATTTTTGGAAAGATAAAAGGGTTAAAGAAAAAGGCACTGTTGCATGAATATATCTTTATACATTGTGTTTTATTTATGCATACAGTATGTAATCAGCTACGAATATCACCCACACAAATAGTGTGGAAACCATGATACTTTCCCCCATGATTCTATGTTGAATAGAAAGCTCAAAAGGACAGCATTTACTTGAAATATATTTTTTGTGCAACAATTTAAAAGTCTTTACTGCCTTTTTTATCGATGTAATGCATCCTTGCTAAATAAAAGTATTAATTTCTTAGTGAAAAAAAAAATCTAAATGACCTTAACTTTTGAACGGCAGTGTATGTGCTGTATACATGCACAATAAAATAAAACGTGTGTGCGTTTCATTCATTGTATACCTCCAGCTGTACAAGCGTCTCTCCAGGACTGTGGGGTTCATGCTGCCCTTCATCCTTTTCTCCTGCCTTTGATCCCACTTTAGGATACGTCCCAAAGATGAGATTATACACCTGAAGCACGCACACACACAAGTACAGATTTAGAAACTCCTATCTCATCTCAGTACAGATTTAGAAACTCAACACTTTTACTTTGTCTACAGCACGTTAACCCATTAAAGCGTGCAACCCTGGAGCTCTTCTGCCCTAAAACATTAGATTCTATCGCACAACCTCTTTCTTTGTTGTCATGGAGTAGAATTGTTAACGGTGCAGCAAACCCGAGCTGAGATTCCAAAGAGGATGAAAGAAGAAGACGCCTCAGAGGAGCATGACGCTGAGTCATAATTTGGATTTCAAAAGCACTGCTGTCTGACTTAGGTTGGAGGATAAAAGAAGTTGAGGTGAGAAGACTGACCTCTTTCAGATTGATGGGGGAAGAGAGCAGGAGGCTGGCGGTGTCGTTTGGCAGGGAAAGGTTTCTGATCAGGAACTGCTGGAACATGGATTGGTTCCTGAGGACACTTCCTACAGTGAAACCTGAAGCGGAGACATGCACACCCATTTTTCATCAAAGCAGTTTTTTTTTTGGAGCTGTTGAAATAACTGAATTCAGCAAGGATGCATTATAGTAAAGACTACAATATAACGAAAAATGCTGCTGTAAAAAATTTTGATAATTGTAAACAATCTGAAAATACTGTATCACGGTTTCAAAAAAAATATTAACAAGCAACTGTTTTATTATTTTATTTTTATAATGATAATAAATGCACCAAATCAGAATATTAGAATGAATTCTGAAAATTTCTAAAGATTTCTGACTGGCAGCTTTGACAGGAATAAATTACATTTTAAAAATACATTAAAACAAAATATTTTACAACATTACAGTTTTTAATACAGTTTTGATCAAATAAATGCAGCCTTACTGAGCGTAAAATGAATAGTTTCTATAACTTTTGAACAGTAGTGTAAGTGATTGATTCTTAGTTTAATATAGGCCTACTTTATGTTTTTCAAGTACAGTACAAAGAGGTCAGTGTGACCTTTAGATCTAATATTGGTCATATGCGTTTACACTATGCAGGTCATTTTAAACGTTGGTATGAACGTGTTAGTTTATGTTAGTTTCTTTTGCAGTCACCTGCATTCACATACAGTACAGATCAATGAATGTTAATAGACCACAAAATCCAGTAGGAGTGTTTAATATGTTTTATATGATGTGTAGATGTTTATAATGTCTACACTTGTGTGTAAGAAATCGGATCAATAACACTCAAAAGCATATATTTCTCTAAAATGTACTGCTATATAACCGTCTTCACTGTGGTCTATGATTCCTTTCAATACGTGGTCTATAAATCTTCTACATATCTTCATATACCGGTATATGCATGAGAGTAGAGCTGAAAAGATGCAATTTTTTCAGTGGTTTTTGAAAGTATACATACAGTATATAGTGTCAATTGAATATGCTTTGTTCTTTATTCTCATAAGAATATATATATATATATATATATATATATATATATATATATATATATATATATAATCTTATAACAATGGGATTCAAGCAGCACTAAATTAAGCTGAAACTGCAGCACTATTTATTTAGTGTATACTATAGTGATAAGCCTCTATTTTCTAATTTTCTAAGTTAATTTGAATACATACATGTGTGGTTGGTGTATGTACAGCATGTATGTATGCATATGTATTTTCTGACCATGGCTGGTGTTGTAGTGGCTCTCTAGAGGGCCTTGTGCTGAGCTCAGACTTTCAAGGTGCTGTTGCAGTGACTCCAGCTCCTCTCCCAAACTGGGCCTGTCCGACGTAAACAAGTGATTCTGCTCCACAACTTCACTGATCCTTTCCAACAACTGAGTCACACTGAGACATATGAGGGGAAAAAAAAGAGGGTGAAACTTTAAATGAGAAGAGCAAAATAAGAAAAAGATTGGGGCAAACCATTAAACAAGAGATAAACCCACTAAAAAAAAGCTGTTAGACCAGTGTGATCACAACTGGTCTACTGATTACACAGTAGAGAATTGAGATTACAGATGAGAGAGAAATAAATATTTCAAAGTATTAAAGTATATTGGCAAGTTGTTGAGATAATATTGTATCATCAGGTATCATAATATATATACAGTCTGTGTGTGTGTGTATATATATATATATATATATATATATATACTGTATATTATGATACCTGATGATATTCTCATATTGCCAGTGGTATGCATGTATATTTATGTTAATATATTAACATATATATACTGTATATATATTAACATAAATATACATACATACATACATACTGTTAGTTAAACTAGCACACTCGCATTCAAAAACAAGAAATTAGGTCAGTTATGTTACAAATCATCACAAGATCATTTCATATCCAAGCACAAAGATAAGATCCATTACACAATCTAACAGCTCATATGACCACTACTACAGGTGGTGATGATGACTGCTATTCACACCATATAATGAGAACAGAATCCATTAGAGCCCATCTTAGTCATCGGAAGAGAGATAACAAAAAATAAAACAAGATAGGGAGCGTAGGTGGACTCACGTGGAGTTTTTATACTGCAGGAAGCCAAACTCATCCCGCTGACCATCCGGACACAGAGACTGCATGATGGGAATGATGCCCGCCGAGGTGAGAGGGGCCGCGCTGTAGAAGGCTGAACACAACCGGGAAAAACAGACCAACAGGGTGGAGGGACGGAGAGGATGGAGGTGAAAGAAGAGTGAAATCCAGCATTGCAATGAGGTTTAAACGGGTTTGACGAAGGTGCAGTTGTGTTCAGATGTAGAATTGAAGAGGAACATAAAAACAGATCGGTGTACGGATGGAGATAAATATTTATGTGGGATGTGGGATAACAGAACAAACAATTATGATGACATTTTCCAAGGTCCGCAGATCAAAGATTTTGGGAGAGATTAAAAGACAGGGAGAGAAAAAGAAGCTGCCGTCACATATCAGAGAGCAAACACGGGGTCAGAGGGGGTTTCAGATGTCAGATCGCTTTGATAAACAAGTGGCCTTCACATTCATTTATTACAGGTTTACTGGACAAACTGTCACTGAAGCAGAGAGAAAAAAAACACACTGTGTTGCATAGCTCTTCTACACCTACATGCTGCCAGTCATGTCTTGAACGAACAGCAGTGTTTAGATGACTCACTTGATACACAGAGTTCAGAACACACTTGATATATGGAGTCAAATTTTAGGGACGGCTGGGTAAATTAGTAAATTTGTTTCTAATAGGCCCCGAGTGACAACCATGGACCAGGACTGACTCATTGCTGCCTTCAAGTCCTCCTGAGAAATGTATACGAGTGCCTGCATGTCAATTTGATATTTTATAAAAGAGGTAGAAAGCTTTTCAGCACTAGACCAACAAAATAAAGAGAAAAAGATGCACATTTGGTGTTTTTAGCATTTATCATCCTAATGTAGACCAAAGGTAGTTTGAATGAGAAGTATTTTCAAGCATCTAGAGTACCTTTCAAAAGTTTGGGGCTTGTAAGTTTTTCATGTTTCTAAAATAACTCTTTTGTTCACCAAGGCCGCATTTATTTAATAAAAAAGTTTCTTAAATGCAATTTATTATTGTGATGTCAAAGATGAATTTTCAGCATCATTACTGATTCTTCGGTATCAAATGATCCTTCAGAAAATACTCTAAGATATGATTAGGTGCTCATTTCTTTTTAATATTATTATTAACATTTATTATTATTATTATTATAAAAACACAGCTCATATTTTTAACAACAAAAACGGTTGTGGTGCTTAATATTTTTTTTGGAAATGGTTACGTTTTTTTCAGTATTCTTTGATAAACAGAACGTTCAAAAGAACAGCACTTAGTTAAATAGATTTTTTTGTAATATAGTCTAATTATAATTATAATCAATTGAATCTGAATGCATCCTTGCTGAATAAAATTATGAATTACTTTTTAGTCTTTGATAGTGTAGCCTATATCATTTTTTTTATCAACAGTTATCAATAACTAACATTCATAAATGAATACTAACTAAAATTATTAATAACTAAAATCCATAACAGTTTATTAATGACCAATACCAACTTTTTTTCCATTATGATTCTTTAAGTGACATGTCTTCAACAGTCGGGACTTAAAACAACATCATGTTGATGAGCTTATCACATAAATACAATTATACTGAGGTGACTTAAAGGAGTAGTTGTCATCCCCATTTCATCCAAGATGTCCATGTCTTTCTTTCTTCAGTCGAAAAGAAATTAACATTTTTGATGAAAACATTCCAGGATTTTTCTCCATATAATGCACTTTGCGGTTCAAGGTCCAACAGACAGTTTTAGTGCAAACTGCAAACTGTTCAAAGGGCTTTAAACGATTCCAGACGATGAATAAGGGTCTTATCAAGCGAAACGATCACTCATTCAAAAAAAAAAAAAAAAAAAAAAAATATATATATATATATATATATATATATATATATATATTTATATATACTGTATTATTTCTTTTCGACTGAAGAAAGAAAGACATGGACATCTTGGATGACATGGGGGTGAGTAAATTATCAGCAAAATTTTTTTTTGTAAAGTGAACTACTCCTTTAAAGGCCAGATTCAAACCTGCGTCTCACTCGTCATGAGCACCATGCATTTAGAGCATGTGGATGAAGCACTAAACAATGGTCACGGCAACGTGAAGTTGGATAACGTTTTTTTTCTTTGTTTTAATTTTTTTCAATCTAGTTTTTCCAATGATCACAACGCCTGTAGCATTTGTTAAACAGGACACAAATCACTTGCTGAAATTTAGGCTATACTACCTTTCAGATGGCAATTCTCTGATAAAAACAATCCCTCACTACAAATTTGCCCTGCATTGAAATGCTAATGACTAAATTAGGCCTATAACTGCTGAGATTATTTAATGAAGCCTTAATTAATGCATGGCTCGGAGAAATGTGATCGTCCATTAGAGCATCAGTCAATTCAGATTCAGCTTTCGCCTCCATTTACTTTGGCAGCCTTGCCTGACATGCAAAAATGAGGCAGCTGGCACTGACGAAGGGACCTAGAAGGTTACTTAATGGTAAGTGCTGACTGTTTTTCCTCCCTTAAGTGTTTTGTCACTGCGGCGTGTGGCCCGTGAAGTTGGCATCCTCGTCTAACGTCGCCTGCTCTGCCGCAAGACCCCATGGCACCGTCACCCAGAAGCAGCAGCGTTAGCTAAACAATGCTCGGCATCAGCACCTGTCGACTCTACATAAAACGTCCCTCGATTGACGTTAACACTGAGGCGTGTTATATTTCTGCTGTTCCAGTGACAGGTTGTCTGCTCATAAGAGGAAGCTATGTTTATTGCCTCTGTTTCCTAACTCTTATATCTGACATCTGCTCCCCGCTCCGCAAACACAGCTGAGGATTAAAAGAGCAAATATCAGTCCGGGGAAATAACCTGATGGCTCAGTAAGTAGATGAATTCAGCCTGTGTGTGTGTGTGTGTGTGTGTGTGTGTGAGAGAGAGAGAGAGAGAGAGTGTCTGACAATTAAAAACACAGCTCATTGATTGAGGAAAGCACAGATGTGTCATCATCAGGACAAGATGTTTGAATAACGTGCTGTTGTAAAACAGATCCTTTATTCACAGTGGATTGTGGATTATGTTAGTGTTCAGAGACACACGGGGGCCCAACACCTAAACCTCTTACCCCAGGCGTGACGCAATAAAATGGCAAGTGATAAAAAAGCCATGCTAATCCTAGTTCCTGTTCCTGCTACTCTGCAGCATTGTGATGGGTAGCCAAGCTCACACAGGAATATCATTGGGTGAAAATCGGCCATTAAAGGTTTGAAAATACCCTATTCTTTGAAACCCATTTGGACAATATCAGCATACATTCTTACAATTTTGTGAATACTTAGCTTAAAAAATGGACAACACAAACTTTGAAAACACACACTACCATTTGAAGGTTTAGGATTGGTAAGCACGGTTACCAGCTGTGGGGTGTGTGTGTGTGTGTGTGTGTGTGTGTGTATGTATGTGGGAAAAATCAACCCACAGCAACAATTTAAAAGTGGACTTAGCAACACTGTCTGTAAGTTTATATATATATATTTTTTTGAAAGAAGTCTCCAATGCTCACAAAGGTTTTATAAAAATAAATCTAATTTAAACCATAATATCATGAAATATTATTTCAATTTAAATAACTGCATATTTTATATATTATATTTATATTTATATATATTAAAAGGTAACTAATTTCTGTAATGGCAAAGCTTTCTGCAGCCATTACTCTGCTACAGATATGTTTGTTGAACCTGTTTTTTTAAAATATTTTATTTCAGGATTCCTTGATAAATAGAAATTTCAAAAGAATGGCATTGATTTATTAAAAAAAAAAATCTATTTGATCAATTTAATGCATCCTTGCTGAGTTAAAAAAAATTTAAATGGCTATTTAATAAAATATTTAAAGTTTAATAATAAACAAAATTAATAAAAAGGGGCCATCATGTAATACAAGGGGCTATCAAGAAATCAAGGATTTATGCCAATATTGTCCAAAACCCCACTTTGAAACATGGGCCATTTCAAAACTTTTGGTGAGCACTATAACATCAAACATGGATGAGCCTTAAAGAAATTGATTGTGGCTGTTTGTATGACAAATCTCTCATGATGATACATACAACGGATGACGTCTGGATTTGATTTGATGCGTCACACAGCTTTTACACTTTCAGTGTGAAGCACACATTTGCTAGAATCTTGATGCATCACGCCTGGTTATGTCACAGTGAGTGTTATTAACTAATTTTCTTATGTTGTGTGTGCACACTGGAGCTTTCCCAAATGTCAACACACCCAACTTAAGAAAATGAATAACACTCACGGTGACATTTGGGAAAGCTCCAGTGTGCACACATACTGCAGGAGTTATGGGCCCTTTTACCATTAGATTGATGCATGTAACAGTTGACATGACAAATACACAATAACAGCACAATAAACACGTTAGAGTCCACGGAAAAACACACTCACAATTAGAGGACACATAGTGAAATGATCCCACAAACCCAAAAGAGTTAAGCATTTAGCCACACACACACACAAAATATATAACTTTTTGACTTACACACTGGTCCAGCATGCAGTGAACATGCACATGAGAAAGAAAGAATGAAAGACAGGTGTAGAGAGAGATAGAGAGAGAGAGTATTGAGGACAGATAACAGAAAGCAAAGATAAAACAAAACATGGTGTGATTTCAGCATTGAAAATAACAGACATTGTGATGACATACAAATGGGGGTGTTCTGTAAAAGAAAAATACATGGCTAAAGTTGTCTAACAGCCAAACAATCTTTGCAATCAATGACAGATGGCAAAGTTGTATGATGCAACCACATAGAAAAATGGATAACCATCATCATATACCACAAACAACACTTGAAAAATCATGAAAAACAAATGAAAAATCATTTACTCACATTCATGTCATTCCAAACCTGTATGAATTTCTTTTCTTCAGTGGAAGAAAAAAGGAGACGGCAGAATGTACACTCTTCCACATAATGTAAGTTCAACAATTATTGCTGAACTGTCGGCAATTTGAATGCACGGGATAGAAGCTATGGCAGAGAGCATATTTATAGACCATTTCGCAAGATGTAAACAACACTGGTCCAGAAGCACTTCCTGTTTCATTTTTTTAACTCTACATAAAAGCTGGGATAAAATACAACCAACAGAACATATAAAACTGAATCAAAAAGTTAAACAAACATCTTTAAGATGTTTTCTTTACATGTAAAAATAAAGAAAACAGTTACAAACTGAAACAGGAAGTGTTTCTGGACCAGCTTGTTTACATATTGCAAAATGGTCTATATTTGCGCGTTTCATGAACAAATCTATTGTATGACTTCAGGAGATTTGGAATATAGTGCAGAAATTGTACTACGTTTAATGCTACTTTTTTGAAGGTTGACAGCTTCTTTTACTTTCATTGTATAGAAAACAACAGCCAGAACATTCTGCAAAGCATCTCCTTTTGTGTTACACAGAACAAAGAAACATACAGGTTTGGAACATCATGAGAGTGAGTAAATAATGACAGAAGTACAATTTTTTTTTTTTTTTACCGATAAAGGCTAAAGGACCCACTCTTACACATTCAGACACACTTACAGAGCATTATTACATCATAAATACCTTAAAGAGTTTGTCGTTTATTTCTTTTTGCCTATCCTTTCTTAGGTTAGTTAGAACTCCTCCCTAAATGAGCTGTTTTGTTTGTTATTTTAGGCCTTACTCTCCCTAGAGCCATTGATCCCCAGTAACCTATGTCAGTTTTTTTTTTTTTTTTTTTTTTTTTGTGGTCTGTTTTTGTAAATAAAATCCTTTATTTCATATATCATCTGGTGGCATCTTCACTCTGGGACAGAGAATTGAAGTGTGTGTTCACCTTCCTCCTTTTTTTAATATATACAATTTTACACTTTTTCTTTTGTCACCTCCCCTCCTGACCCCTAGAGGGTAGAGGAACGCAACACCCAGGTAACAAAAGAAGTGATCTGACCACTGGAGGGCAAGAATGAGCTGGGTTGGGGTAAGAAATACCTTACCCTTCCTTCCTTACTTCACCCCTACTCCTGTTCTTCTCTCTCTCTGTGTTGTCATTAAACTTACCTTCTTTTACAGGAATGGCTGGCTTCTTCTGCCGCAAGCCCAGGAGTATGAAGAAAAGCACCAGAGGGATGAAAATCTCAAATGCAAGAACCCACTGCAGAGATAAACAAAGAGAAACAGGTTATGAAAGCCACATGCCCTGCAGTGTCTGGAGGTTATGAACATTTATATTGCATGGTTGGTTGCAACCTCTTTGGTTGAGCGTCTAAAGTGTTACAAAGTTCAACTAGGGGACATCAATAGAGATGGCCTACTTAATTTTCGGTGGCCAGTGAAAGAGAGTTTCAGACCAGTTGATGGAAAAATGACTTGCCCTTTCTGGACCGTTTTGCATGTACACTGAAATCTGTACGTTAATTGAGCTTGAACAATCATTTATTGTGCGTTGGTTGTTGCAAATAGATGAAGTGTTGTTAAAGAATTGCTAAAATTACCTCTTGAAAGCATCAGCATCTTGAGTTGAACCATATTCCATTGTCCAATGAATTTATGGTTACATTTGAATAGAGGTCAACCAATATTTTTTTTTTTTTTTTTCACGCCGATGCAGATACCGATCTTTTGAAATCCGGGTCGGCCGATGGCCGATTAATGCTGCCGATTTATTTTGGCAGATATTTGCTTGGCTTTTAACCACTATTTGAAAGATAAAATGTAAAAGAAATGATAATTACTTAACATAGACAAACTTTCTCAACAAAAACATTTTATCCTCTCAAAAAAATGTCCTGAAACATGTATTTTTGTTTTTTTGTTGACGGACAAAGACAAATGGACATAACCTAATTATCACAAAAAAGGAGAAAAAAAAAAACTTTAAATGATTTAATTTTTTATATATAAGAGTTATTATATTTTATTTAATTTAACTTCTAACAATAACATATTTAACTAGTAAAATACCTGTTGAACGACAAAAACAACCACCAGATGGGAAAATGATATTTTACAAAAACTTTAAATACACCACAACGCACCGTCCGTCTGTTGTTCTTCAGACAACAGCATCCCGCTGTTGGACCTTTTAGTCTACAGTGAAATACGGTCACACTTTACACTGTTTGGCCAGCATTTTAACCATGTTTAATCCAGCTACTAACTAACGGTCAGTATTGTGCCTGAACGCATTGATATTTAGGTCTGCTGCTCACTCGGCAGCGTGCGTCAAACACGTGTTCTACGACAACACTAGGCTGCCCACAGATGCGCCTGCCTAATAATCGGCTTGATATACTTAGATATCGATGTTAAAAATTGCCAAAAATCGGCCGATTAATCGGTCTACCTCTACATTTGATCTGAATAATTTCCATCTTATTAACACATTTTCTTCTTGTAAAGATATAAAAATGCAAAATGCAAATTAATAAAAGAATTAAAAACAA